>NC_089588.1:115352005-115952005 GCF_019320115.1 Miscanthus floridulus | reverse complement strand
GTTGAGACAAGGAATAGTTGAAGAGACTTTTTATATATATTCTTGCTAGAAAATCAAGACTGGGAGTGGATTTTAGAAAATCTTGGAAGTCGAGGCGCGGTGCGATCCCAGCTACGAAAAGAGCGTATTATGGATTGCCGTAGCTAACTTGATGTTCCTGATTTCAAACTAATTCAAATTTATTATAAAAATCAAAACAGCACGAGAAGAAAAAATCAGCAAGGAAAAAATGAATTAGAAAAGAAAAATAATTTTTTTTTAAAAGCTGGCAAGTGGAATGGAAAAAAGCTCTGCCGAGTCGTGTGGAACTGTAGGGGACCAAAGCTCCGTTTGCTTGCGGGAGCAGCAACCAACAAAACATATTTGGGCCAATAAGAGCATGGGCCGAAACGGAAGGAAGGAAGAGGTTCGCCTTAGTCGTCGCCGTCAGAAAAGGCAACAACCAGCTCAAGTGGATGTTAATATGTTAATTAAACTTTTTTTTTAGGGATATGTTAATTATACTTTGATCATCGCTGAGCCATAGATAGAGGTTGTTTAGCTTTCATGCGGCCGGTGCATATTAGCGGAACCGGCTTCTTTCCTTGCGAGACATCTTTTCCTTTTATTTACCAAACAAATTACACACCTTCAGCTTTAGCTTTTTTTTTTGTGTCCCCTTTAATTTTGCAATAAGGCCCACAACTAGTAGAAGTAATATTTTGTTTCTTTGTCTTGAGCTAGCAGGGAATGCGCCTCTTGAACTAATATCACTCAGAGTCTGTCGGTTAATATCCTATTTTCATGGCGGTTGCACTTGGGGTTTATGTGTGAAAAAGTTTTTAAAATATGTTTAAGAGACAAATTTCTCCATTATGGAAATTTTCTAGCCTTCTTTAAATTTATTTTACTACACCAACTAAACGCTAAACAAAGGGTGACTAATCATCTTGCATTTAGCATCTAGGAAAACTCTCAATGTAAGATTAAAGAACGTCAACGTTAGAAAGATTCAGGGTTCATAACTTAGAGTGATCTTCAAGAATCAGGAGATACTACAAACGGAGTTAACACTACAAAACAGTACAAAGTTCATTTGGTGGCTATGACCTTGTAAGCTTACTTCAGAGATTCAAAACGTAACCTACATTTCAAAACGTAACCTCTTCTAGTTCATTGAAAGGACTGAGTCGATGCCTAGGGTGGTGAATAGGCTCTACAAAAATTTTCGTGCAAATTAGCAAATGAAACAACAATATTGTACTCAGGTTGACAAAATCGGCTATAGCCAGTTTCTTCTGTTGGTATGAACTTTGCTACGTAAACTAGTCTGGGCTTGTTTTTTCGGAACCTACACAAAAGTTGTCCTTTTTACTTTCTTTCTTCCCCTACTTCAATCGAATGTGTTCAGTGGTGTCTTTGTGTGTTTTGCAACTTGTTCAGTGTGTCTCTAAACACACAAACATGCACAGCCAAGTAAAACACAAGAGGAAGCACAAATATATGATTAAATGCAATTGAGAATATGAAAACCATCTAACTACAAATATATGATTTCTCACTTGTGTTTTTTGAGCACTTCTATACCTCATCTAGTACTTAGTATTGCATCCCTCTTGATAGTGTGGTATACCTATATTCAAGAATCAAACATGCACATTCAAGAATCATATATTACCACTTTCTCAATTTTCATCATTTGATGGATTTCAACACCTTCATTGCTTTGAGCTGAACCAACTCAAGCTATGACTTTGGATTACTCAAACCATTTGATCAAGACTATAATTTCCATCCAAAAGTCACATTTCCAAATAATTCAATAATGATTTGATCCTCCACAAGAGTATGACTTTTCAGACCTTGATTAGTACCTCGACTCAATGCAAGTACTCTCTTCTTCACCTTAGACATGGTCGTCCGGTCGACATGCCGTCACTTGCCCTTCACCTTCGCTTAGTCCCTCAAAGCCCTTTCCTTGCTATTTTCACCCTATCAACACTGGTAGAGAACCGAGCTTTACTCCCGGTGGGGAACCCCCTCTAGTCCCGGTTCCCCACCCGGGAGCAAGCATCCGGGACTAAAGGGGGGGGTCCTTTAGTCCCGGGTCAGGAACCGGGACTAAAGGAGGACCTTTAGTCCCGGTGGGTAACACCAACCGGGACTAAAGGTGCCTCCTGACATGCCACGATGGCCGGCACCTTTAGTCCTGGTTGGTAATACGAACCGGGACTAAAGGTTTTTTTCTTTTTTCTTTTCTTTTCTTTTCATTTTTTGTTTTCTTTTCAAAATAGGTTTTCGAAGTCGTATTGTACGCTGCTAATTATACATTTATACGCGCATATAATATGTTTCGGTTCAAGCACAATGAACGTATTAAATCACACAATTCAAGCATAGAAATATATATATATATATATATATATATATATATATATATATATATATATATGCATGCATGCATCATATATATATATTTACATACATGCATGCATATGTGTATTTTACATTATATTATTTCATGTGCATATATTACAAAAGATTGCATTACAGTTGTTGTGACATAACAAGTTTCCTCTCATCCTCTAGCTTGGCTTCAATGGCAGTGTTGGGTCGAAGTAGAATTCGCCCTTGGAATCGATGACCTACTCATTAAAAAATCCGGCTATAGACTCTTGAATTGCTTTAATTTAGTCTTGCCGTATGACCTTTTCCTCCAACCATCGAGTCTACAGGTTTGAATTAAAGGAAAATAAATTAATATATGTACATATATATATATATAAAGACATAGTAACACAATCAATAATAATAATTAAATGAATATATAGTGTATTTTTAACGTACTTTGAGTCTCTCTGTAGGAGTTCTTTGGGAGAGCACCTTGATAAACTTGCAAATATAGTAACCACAGTAGTTGTTCCCCTGTTCCTGCCTCAGACACCACTTTACGAGAAAAAGATTTGTCATCCAATCTGGTGATCCGGTGAAAGCTATATGTTTAATTAATAAAGATGATGCGATTCAGGGGACTTACTTTCAAAGGGATTACATTAAGTGGCGCTTTGCATTTTTCCATGTGTTGCTTCTCAATAAAGGTTTTTCAAACACTGCCCAATAAAAAATTTGCCACGTCATCAGATATAGTTAATCATCATGTTTGTGTGTATATATAGTTGCTAGAGATCCCGAAATTACCTCTGGATAATATCTATCATATCTTGGTAGTCTTGTTGTGGTTTTCTCATCGAGTCATAGATTATCAAGTGACTTTTCACCAGATCGATGTCCATCAATATCCAGTGATTGCTGCATGTGTTTATAGGATATAACGCATAACACTCATTAATTAACTAGAATCAACATATGAGCCATTAAGGATATGATCGACATGATTAACACTCACTTGAAGTTATAGGGAAAGAGTATATCCTTCTTGTGGCGTTGGTTCACTAAGAAGTTCATGAGGTTACTCTCTGACTCAGACTTCCAATTAGTCTTTGGAGTAATTGGGTCTTTGAATACTATATGGGGATCAACAAAACCAATTTCATTGCAGCCTTCCTTTCTGAGCTCTGTCATTGTAAATCTGCATATATATAGTACTTGTTAGGATAATTTATATGCATATACACACATATGATGAGTTTAATAATAGATCGAAAGAATTATTACTTACAGGCAATAGCAGCTAATGATAACTTTGTCCAGAGAGGTCAGGTGGCATAGTTGATGAAATTCTGCAAAGTCAACATACATAACATCATCGCCACGGAACCAATGTTCGTCTCTAATTCTGACACCAACACAGAAGTCTCCACTGGTAGACGCCTGCATGTACCACTTGTTTAGCAGGTACATTTGCGTCCCCAGATCAGATAAGGCTTGAGGGTTGTATAGACTCTGGCCTAGTACAAATTTTTTCTTCCAAATATCAACCTCCGCCGCACTCTCAATGTTTCCATCACCAAACATCTGGTAAAGGTCGAGACCAGTCTCATCAAGAAATTCACCAAGGTGATCCCAAATCGATATCCGGAGGTATGTTTGCCTGATGCATTAATCCTAAATTCGAACCATATTCATTACCAACAACTAGCGGGGGGATTGATTGGTGCGCTCGTTGTCCGAGTTGGGCAACTCCTTTCCCTGCCCGCTTCTTTTTCTGTGCCACCTCAGTTGACTTGGTGAGAGTGCGGTCATAGTCTGATAACGTTGATTTGGACGGCTTACAAGATTCCCGCTGTTGTTGCTGGTAAGAAGTCACCTTTTTTCTTAGAATATCTGGAGCTACGAAGAAGTACGGTTTCTCCGGGTTTCTCCTTGCTTCTTGATTCATTTTAAGTTTGTCATAGAATCTAGACATGTCTTTTTTATATGCATCAGTTCCTTCTTCCTTCTCTTCAGATATTATTTTGGGAATAGCCCTTGGTTTCACGATGGCTTTCTTTGCAGGCGGGGACTGGTTCTTCGTTTGAGGGGCTGGCCTCTTGCTAGGCTTCTTGGTAGGCGGGGGCGGGGGAGGCGTTGGAGACCTCCTTGGAGGTGTTGGCAGCGGCGTTGGAGACCTCCTTGGAGGTGGCGGCTGCGGCGTTGGAGACCTCCTTGGAGATGGTGTGGATGCAGCCTCGTCTTCCAACACAATGTCATCGTACAGAGCACTATGATGATCTAGCGATTGAACAATTGGATTTAGGTTGGGGGAGGATCTGCTACCAAAAAAGGAATGACATATTATTATGAGCAGATTGTTAATTATTTAAGCCAATACAAATTAATGATGTAGTGTTTTCATCCGCACGTACCTATGGTGAGGTAGTTCAGGAGGAGGTGGAGCCGACATCCCTGGAATGATGATGTAGCGCTTGCGCCATAGAATGAATGTCTTCTCCGCTTCTCCTAGAGTCTTCTCGCCATCACCTCCAGGAATGTCAAGAGGCAAATCACTAAAACCTTTTTCAGCTTTATCTACCGAGATGGTAGCATATCCTTCTTGGATTATATTCCCATGAATCCTTGGTGTCTTGGTTCGGTCGATAGGATTAACAAGACTGATAGCCACCTTGATTGTGGAATTCTCCTTCGGAATGTGTAGCTCACACGTTGTACAAGGTTCAGTGACGTCATCCACAGGGAAGCGCAGTCCTGTGTCCCCTTGATTTGGTATCTCCGTGGAAGCGCAGCTGCTTTTCAACTGAACAGATTGGCTAATGTTGATTCCTGGCTCTGATGCCTGCTTGCTTGCACTCACTGCTATTTGCACTTGCCTTCTGATTTCCTCCTGCATTCTCGCTTCAAGGTTTTTTTTCCCGCTCCTGTGCTTCACGCACCGCTTCCTCCAACCTCTGGAGCCGCTGTGCCTCTTCTTCCTTCTTTCTCTGGCGACTTCTGTAGGAAGGTCTGTCCTGAGGGAATCCATGCTCCCACGAGACACTTCCTTTGCCTCTAGTTCGGCCACCATGTTCAATAGTCCCGATGGACGTATGTCAGCTCATCCTTCTCTCTGTTGGGCCTGAACGCACCACTAGCAGTAGCTCTCTGAGCATAAAACAATCTTTCTGCTGCTTCTTGCAGTCTTGCGCCATAAACGCACTTCCCTGTCTCCTGGTCTAGTGTTCCCCCATGACCGAAAAACCAATTCTTTGCACGTTCTCCCCACTGGAGTGATTCTGGTCTGATACCCTTGGCAAGAAGGTCTGCTTCCATTTTGTTCCACTTCTTAATGGCAGTCGGGTAGCCACCTGATCCCAAGGTATGGTGGTATGTCTTCTGTTGGGCATTACGTTGGTTCTTTATCACCCGACTCACACCCTCTTCCGAAGTCTTGTACTGTACAAACTCATCCCAATAGGGCCTCTGCTTTGAGATCGGGCCTGGGACAGTAAAATCTGGTGCTATGTTCTTCTTGACATACGTCGTGTATAGGTGTTTCTTCCAAGTCTGAAACTGGGTGGCCATCTTCTTCATTGCCCAATCCCTAACTCGCTCCTTCAATTCATCACCATCTATTATATCATCATAACCATCTGTTTGGAGCGTGAAATGTACCAAGACATCATTCCAAATTAATGCCTTGTCACGATCGGAGACAAAACTGATATGAGGAGCATTGGTCTTCTTCTTCCATTCACGGGTACTAATCGGGAGCCGGTCCCGTACAAGGTAACCACAGTGGTGCACAAATTTCATTTTATTCGGCCCCCCTCGGTTCTCCTATATCCACATTGAACTCCGAGATGATGAAGCGGCCCTCCAATGGCTTTTTGGGACCTCGAACATTTTTACTCTTCGTTGTAGTTGTTGATGTCGATCCAGAGGGCTACAAAACATAAACATTATTTTTAATGTCATGAGCACACATAAGACATATGATAATATATATAGCTAATAATAAAAAAGATATACTTGGCCAATATGTTGTTGCTCATTTTGTTCAAGAGCTAAGTACTGACTCCCGTCATCTGCATCCTCTTGCACGTTATTTTTAGCACCATCATCAGCCGGCAACTTGAGTGCCAGTGTTGATCAAATTCATCATCAACTCCTCCTCATCCATGTTTCTCGGGTCGGCCATCTAGCTTCAAAAAACAAAACCAATATATAGTACGTCAAATCTTTGCTTACATGCGTAAAATCTACGAACAATATGCATTATTAAATCTTGCCCCTCGGTCACTGGACGCAATTCGCCACACTAGGACGAACTACGTCGGTACTAGGGCGAATTAGGGCTATACATAAACGGTCGAGGGCAAATTGCGTCGGTGACTAGGGCGAACCACGTCGGTGACATCAACAGCGCGGTTCGCCCTGGTGTGATTGTTTAGCATTAACGATAACGATAATACGAATGTTGATCAACTAGGCCACGAGAAAGGGCGGTGTGACAAGAGTGGCGGTGCTCCACTCCGCCGTATATATGTCTGTACACATGGGTGAACGAGGGCGGCGGTGCTCCGCCGTATACATAGAAACACATGGACGAACGAGGGCGGCGGTGCTCCGCGACGTATATATACATGCATATGAATACAAATGATGTATATATACGTGTCGGCGCGGTGGCCGGTGTGCTGACGACGACGACGCGAGGCGGGCCGGCGTGCTGACGACGACGACGACGTGAGGCGGGCCGGGGCGGTGTCGGTGCGTGATGTTGTGATCCTATGTACCATGTGAACCATGTAGTCATTCATCATATGAGAAAATTCTATGTTAATAATGTAAGTATAAGTCATTATGAAATGTAAGTATATGTGTCTTATTGCTAATATAACCATTACTATTTCCGAAATGATAAGAATTTATTTTCTTCTTCTACAGGCGATCTCTGATGCTATGATATAAAGTTTGAAGATAGTCTTCCCGGAAAAAATATGTAATGCTCATATTACTTTAGCAACATTAATATATTATATCTGTATATTCAAAGTTCACAAATGAAGAAACGTTGAAGTTTTCCTTCATTTGTCTGTAGCCATGCATGCAAGTCCAACCAAAACTGCTTACATCATCACATGTGATATTTTTTATAAACTAAAAAACGCTTAGTTTACAAACTGGGTATCAAAATTGAGTTCCTATTTGACCATTATATATCCTACAACAAATCCTTCAAAAAAAAAGACCCTACATGAATATATTTGGATAAAATTTCGTTAACAAACATTGATCTATGAAGATAGAAAAAATTCTTCTATTGAAACTGCATCTTGGAATAATGGCATATCATATAGTGATGAATATATGGCGGTTGATGGGCTGGATCATTTTCAGCTTTAGTGACAATTTAACGACAATGGTTTCCAAATAATATATAGCGTGTTTATTATACAAGCCATGGATTTACATCGATCTAATTAATTTCTAAAGTAATTTCATTGGTGGTCCTTAATTAAACTTGTCATGAGTTCAGGTCCCAGTGATTAGATTTTTTATTTTTATTTAAAATCATTTAGAGTTCCAAATAATCATTTTCAGTTCCTAGATTTTGTGATTCAAAATTTGGAATTTTCAATCGACCTCGAGCGTTGACATGGCTTAGACCGACGTGATCTATAACTCGGCAGTGGAGGGCTCGGGCGAATGTACAAAGAGATCGACGAACATATCACCTCGAGAGCTCGGCAGTGGAGGGCCTCGGGCGCGGTGGGGCCACGGGCGCGGTGGAGGGCCTCGGGCGCGGAGTCGAGCGCGGTGGAGGGCCACGGGCGCGCGCGGAGGAGGGGCACGGGCGCGCGCGGTGGAGGCTGCACGAGGAAGAAGAGGGCGGCGCCGGTGTCACGGAAGGCGAACGGACGCGGCGCGAGGAAGAAGAGGGCGGCGGTGTTCGACGAGGAAGAAGATGAGCGGATCGATCTGCGCCAGGCGCTGGAGGTTATATATCAAAGAGAATTACTCCCGGTGCCATCCACCAACCGGGAGTAAAAACCCTTTACTCCCGGTTCGTATTACCAACCGGGAGTAAAGGTACCTTTACTCCCGGTGCGTGTTACCAACCGGGAGTAAAGGTATACCTTTACTCCCGGTTGGTAACACGCACCGAGAGTAAAGGATTTTTTTTGGCGGGCCACGAAACTGCAGCCCACCTTTACTCCCGGGTGGGCTTCCCACCCGGGAGTAAAGGTGGCCTGCAGTTTCGTTTCCCGCCTGTTTTAAGCAATAGTCTTGTTAAATACAATAGAAATGCAATAGTTTTTGTTAAATACATAGTAAATTAAATAAAAGGCATAAAATTATTTTGTTAAAAATATGAATTTTCTTTTTGTTTATTGCACATAGGCAAAATCTATAACCTAACTTTTTTTATTTTTTGTTAGAATTATAAAACATAATGTAACTAATATTTATTATTTCGTTAATGCAAAAATGTAGTGTTTAATTAAAATTATTAAAACTATTGGTTTTGGACAGGAAATTTGTTTTCACATCATTTTAACGTTAATATTTTAATTTTTCATCACTCAGTATCCTAATTTACCTTTTTGAGAGAGAAATCCCACCAAATCAAACATTGATTTAATTTGAAACATGACATAATAAACATCTGAATTCACAATTATTACATAATATCTCAAACACACACTATATTAAATCACTATATCATCAAGTGGGCACAGCAGTGAACTTCTTCTTTACGTATGTCCCTTGGTTATGATCGCTTCGTAACCATGGAGTGTCCTCATCATTTACCAAGATGCTAGGGTCTTTGTTCACTTTGAAGGGCGGAATTCGGTCATCCTTTTCATATTCTTCTGACATGTCCGACTTGTCCTCAATTCCCACGATGACTCTTTTCCCTGAAAGAACTATGTGGCGCTTTGGCTCTTTGGTTGAGTCATTATCGTTTTTCCCTCTTTTTGGTTTGGTAGACATATCATTGACATAGAACACCTGATTCACATCCTTGGCAAGGACGAATGGTTCGTCTTTGTACCCAATATTACTAAGGTCTACTGTTGTCATTCCATACTCGTTGTCTACTATTACCCCGCCTCCGGTCACCTTGACCCATTGGCACTTGAACAATGGGATCTTCAAAGTAGGTGCATATTCTAGTTCCCATATTTCATCTATGCGTCCATAATATGTCTGCTTATTCCCATTCGGGTCTGTGGCATCTATGCGGACACAACTGTTTTGGTTGGTACTCCTTTTATCTTGGGCTACTGTGTAGAATATGTTCCCATTTATCTCGTACCCTTTGTATGTGACGATATGCCATGATGGTTGCATAGCCAATAAATACAGTTGCTCATGGATGCTCTCATCATCTTGACATTTTTTTCGCAACCAACCGCCGAAAGTTTCCATGTGCTTATGCGTAATCCAAGCTTCAGTCTTCCCTGGAAACTCGGATCGTAAGAGATCCTTGTGTGTCTCAATATACGGATCTACCAAAGAGGAGTTCTGTAGAACTGTGTAGTGCGCTTTATTGAAATAATCATCATCCGTACCAATATATGTTTTCCTCCCTAGTGTCCCCTTTCCGCTTAGTCTCCCCTCATGTCTCGATTCAGGAACACCAATCGAGTCAAGGTCGGGAATAAAGTCAACACAGAACTCAATGACCTCTTCTGTTTCATAGCCCTTGGCGATGCTTCCTTCTGGGCGAGCACGGTTGTGAACATATTTCTTCAGGACTCCCATGAATCTCTCTAAGGGGAACATGTTGTGTAGGAACACAGGACCGAGAGTGAAAATCTCCTTGACTAGGTGAACTAGGAGGTGTGTCATAATATCAAAGAAGGAAGGAGGGAACACCAACTCAAAGTTGACGAGACATTGAACCACATCATTCTGTAGTTTAGCTAGATCAGTTGGATCAATTGCCTTCTGAGAAATTGCATTGAGGAATGCACATAGCTTCACGGTGGCTAGACGTACATTTGGAGGTAGAATTCCTCTTAATGCAACTGGAAGTAATTGTGTCATGAGAACGTGACAGTCATGGGACTTTAGGTTACAGAATTTCTTCTCTGGCACATTTATAATACCCTTTATATTCGAGGAGAATCCAGATGGTACCTTGATGTTGTTTAAGCATTCAAACATGATTTCCTTCTCCTCTTTGCTTAGAGTGTAGCTAGCAGGACGTAAGTAATAGCGTCCATCATCTGTCTTCTCTGGATGCAGGTTGTCTCTTTCTCTCAAACAACGCAGGTCCTGTCGTGCTTCAAATGTGTCCTTAGGCTTTTCATACACACCCATAAAGCCTAGCAGGTTCACACAAAGATTCTTCGTCAGGTGCATCACGTCGATCGAGCTACAGGACCTCCAGGACTTGCCAATAGGGTAGGTCCCAAAATATGGACTTCTTCTTCCACATGGGTGCGTGACCGTTAGCGTCTTTCGGAATAGGTTGGCTTCCATGTCCTTTTCCAAAGACGACTTTCACATCATTGACCATATCGAGTACATCCTCACCGGTTCGGTTGCGAGGCTTGGTCAGGTGGTCTGCCTTCCCTTTAAAATGCTTGCCTTTCTTTCTTACGGGGTGATTTGCAGGAAGAAATCGACGATGGCCAAGGTACACGACCTTTCGACATTTTTTCAAGAATACACCTCTAATATCACCGAAGCAGTGTGTGCATGCATTATATCCCTTGTTTGACTGTCCTGAAAGATTACTTAGAGCAGGCCAATCATTGATTGTTACGAACAACAATGCTCGCAGATCAAAGTGTTCCTGTTTGTACTCATCCCACACACGTACACCTTCTTTATTCCACAAAATGAGAAGTTCGTCAATAAGTGGTCTCAGGTACACATCGATGTCATTGCCAGGTTGCTTCGTGCCTTGGATGAGCACAGGCATCATAATGAACTTCCGCTTCATGCATAACCAAGGAGGAATGTTGTAGATACTTAGAGTAACAGGCCAAGTGCTATGACTACTGTTCTGCTCTCCAAAAGGATTGATACCATCTGTACTTAAAGCAAACCTTAAGTTTCTTGCGTCATTTGCAAACTCCGGGAATTCTCTGTCGATTGCTCTCCACTGGGACCCATCAGCAGGGTGTCTCAACATATTGTCTACCTTACGGTCTTCTTTGTGCCATCGAAACAATTTTGCATGTTCTTTGTTTCTGAACAGACGTTTCAAGCGTGGTATTATAGGAGCATACCACATAACCTTGGCAGGGATTTTCTTACGCGGACGTTCGCCCTCAACATCACCAGGGTCATCTCGCCTGATCTTATACCACGACGCATGGCATACTGGGCATGCATCCAATTTCTCGTACTCTTTGCCACGGTACAGGATGCAGTCATTAGGACATGCATGTATCTTCTCTATTTCTAGCCCCATAGGACGGACAACTTGTTTTGCTTCGTAGGTAGTGGCGGGCAATTCATTGTACTTCGGAAGCATCTTCTTTTGGATTTTTAGTAACTCTCCAAATCCCTTGTCAGATACACCATTCTTTGCCTTCCATTGCAGCAATTCTAGTGTGGTTCCCAACTTTTTCTGCCCTGCATCACAAGTTGGGTACAACAATTTCTTGTGATCTTCTAGCATCCGCTCGAACTTGATCTTCTCCTTTTCACTTTCACATTATCTTTGTGCGTCACAAATGACCTGACAAAGATCATCAGCCGGCTCATCTTCTGTGGCTACCTCTTCTTCAGCTTCTCCCATTGCAGTATCATTGAAGCACGCACCATCAGGAATAATATCATTGTCGTCCCATTGTTCTTCTTCACCTTCTTCCATTACAACACCGGTTTCTCCGTGCTTTGTCCAACAAATATAGTTTGGCATGAAACCCGACTTGAACAAGTGTGAATGAAGAGTCCTTGAGCAAGGATATTCCACCGTATTCTTACATATGACACATGGACAGCACATGAAACCGTCGCGTTTGTTTGCCTCGGCCGCACGTAACAAAGAATGCACGCCGTCAATGAACTCTTGGGAGCGGCGATCAGCATTATACATCCAATGACGGCTCATCTGCATTACATGACATAAATATCATATTAAAACCTAGATCATAATTAATTATTTATACAACATGCGTGCCACCACAAAAGATACAAATTTATGAAAGCATCGCTACAATGTAGACAATCCCAACTACCACTAAAAGAACTAAAGCTAAAATACATTTCAGGAGCACAAGGATTTCGCGACCAATCTCAACTAAAACAGACAGATCCCCCGATTGTGCAACATCTTTAGGCTTCTTTGGCTGGATCACTGCCTCATTAGCCGCCGTATCTGCCTGTTGTGCAAGATATTTTTGCACGAGTTCAACATACTCTTCCTCCCAGTAGAAGCCTGAACATCGTCCACTGCCATCCCACTGAAATTAAAACAAAAAATTAGAACTTTAATCACAACCATCATGAAAATAGGTATAAACTAACCATAATCATTAAATACGATAAAATAACTCACATTGCGATCCGGACACTTATAGAAGATACGATCCTTGTTGGGACCCTCCTTCTTCACTCGGTACTCCATCACAATCTTCGTCTCATCACGACACTTGCCGCATGGAATGAGAGGAAGGCCTGGCCTAAGTCGCTTTGGAAACCCATGAGAGGCCGAGGACCCGGAAGCAGTTGCCATCTACTCTCTATACTCATTTTTTAATACACTATAAATTTCTCCTTTTATAAACAAATAAAATTAAGAAACTATAAAATTATCTAGATCTCTAAACAATGATATTTTTAATGGTCATTGTGTTCTCGTCTTTTACTGCGGCAGGTAAGTAATTCACATGATATTTCCGCAAATTAACAGAAGAATGGGAGTGTACACACATAACAGACTACTGCGACGATATCGGGACGTGTGAATAAATAACCATCCGTACTAGTTGAACTTGCTTACGTGATCATCTCGGCGAGCATTTCTCCACCGGACGGCACCGTACTTGGTCAAGGAAGAGCTCCCATTCTACGAGGAAGGGAACACGGTCTTCCACGACCGTTGTCGCTCTCCCTCGTAGAATCAAAGCTCCTCCTTGACGTTCGTTACCGTTCGGCAGAGAACATGCTCGCCGACATGAACACGGTCCGCTAGTTCAACTAGTACGGATTTTCTATAATTTTCTAACTATTTTCTAAGTTTTTCATTTCATAAAAAGTTAAAATAAAAAGTACGGTGATTGACAGACTACTGCGACGATATCGGGACATGTGAATAAATAACCATCCGTACTAGTTGAACTTGCTTACGTGATCATCTCGGCGAGCATTTCTCCACCGGACGGCACCGTACTTGGTCAAGGAAGAGCTCTGATTCTACGAGGAAGGGAACACGGTCTCCCACGACCGTTGTCGCTCTCCCTCGTAGAATCAAAGCTCCTCCTTGATGTCCGTTACCGCTCGACAGAGAACATGCTTGCCGAGCTGAACACGGTCCGCAAGTTCAACTAGTACGGATTTGCTATACTTTTCTAACTATTTTCTAAGTTTATATTTATATATACTTTAACCTTCTTTCATGTAAATATGCAAGCTTGAAGTGATTTTGAGCTCAAATTGCTTACAAATGAAAAAAACCACAATAAAGAACCATAAATATATATAGTGAACAAAATGGCATAAGAAAATGGTGAAAAATGAGAGTATGAGATTGGTAACCTTTACAACTGAAGAATCGACGGAGGAATCGAAGAAATCAAAGAATGGATGGAGGAACAATGGAGGAGGGAGGAAGCAAGAACACTACAGCAGTGAGCTTCAAAATGTGCTGAGCTCGGGCTCGGGGAGGAAGGAGGAGACGGCCGATTTATAAAGGGAGAACATTTAGTCCCGGTTGGTGGATCCAACCGGGACTAAAGGTAACTTTCCAACCCCGGGCGCAGCCACGGCCCGGGAGTAGACCTTTACTCCCGGTTGGAGCCACCAACCGGGAGTAAAAGTATACCTTTAGTCCCGGTTGGTGGCTCCAACCGGGACTAAAGGTCCCTGCCACCTCTGTCTGGCGCAGTAGCCGTTGGGCAGGGACCTTTAGTCCCGGTTGGAGCCTCCAACCGGGACTAAAGGTATTTCTAGTCCCGGGGGCAAAAAATTCCGGGACTAGAGCCCATTTTGGCCGAGGATCAAAGGTCTGTTCTCTACTAGTGCAAGCCATCAAATCACATCTTGTCTTGAATCAACTTTAATCACACATTGAAAACCATTTCATTTGAATTGTTCTCTTTTGCTTGAACTTGAAATAGTAAGCTTCATGTAGTTGGACCATCCGGTATGTAATGACTTGTGTCACATCTTCACTTGACACACATGCTTGCCAATTCATGAATTATGAAACCCATTAGCAACTTTGCAAATATGACCAAGCTTCGTACTACAGACCAATAGATAATCACCAAACCATGTCTCTTTGTTATATTCATGACATGCTTGTCATTCATGCATTTCATCAATGAACTTGGACACATTTCTCATTTATGTCATTTGCTTCACAATAATGACCTAAAAACACAAAAATGATGCCTAAGACAAAATACCTGCAATTCTCATGGAATTCATTAGTCCCTTAATCATGTTGTGATTCATCCACCAAAACCCCCATAGGGCCTATATGCACTTCGAATCTCCCTTATTTTGGTGATTGATGACATCCCTGATTAAAACTTACAAATGATATATAAAATTCAAGATTTTGGATTCAATGATATATGTGAGACTCCCCCTTATACTTTCATATGAATGAAATTTTCATAAATGTGGCATCAAAGGCCAATTGCACATATTAAAGCAAATGAAAGGCTCCTCCTATATCAATGGATCCATGGTGCAACAGGTGTGTGTCAACAATATAAACCGTGCTGCAATATGACATGATATACACTATGAGAAATAAGCATTGCGCCAAATAGACATGCATATCACACTAACATTTAAAATCCTTACACAAATTAATGTACATCATACACAATAGCACTCATGACATAAATGTTCTCGAGTCAACAAGTTAAGATGGAATATATTACAAGATATCACATGATATCTCACAAATGGTATTACAATAAAGATCATCTCTCATGATACAAGAATCAACTCATCAGCTCTCATAACTCACAAACCAACAATACAAAGATACGATTTTGAGGCTTTCCAAAGATGTGAACTTGAAGCTTTAATCCTTTCTTCTCCCCCTTTGTCATCAAGTGGTTGTTGTGTGGCTGCCTCTGAACTACTAGTATCTGAGGTGCCTGAAGGTGCAAGTGGTGGTGGCACAATCGGGTTACTAGCTAGTCGGAATCATCCATTGTGTTGGACACTCAACTAATGCCATGATATACGGAGCGACACCACTATTCTAATGAGGGGAGCTAGTAATATTCTTATCTGTTCCAACACAAAGTCAAAGACACTGAACGGTGGGGCACCCTTTCTCATATTAGCAAGCAATATCTTCATGTATTTGGGAAGGCTAGCTAGATTTATCCCCCTCTGTGAGAAACAAAGTCTTTTCTGAACATCCTGTTCAGAACACAGTAATTTGTGTATAAGACCTCAGCCTTCCCAAAAAAACCACTAGTGCGATCAGGAGGATACATGAACTTGATTTTTGATTTGGGTAACAACACCTCATCATGTACGCATCCAGTGGCGAGACAAGTCATTTTGATGAAAGCCAAGAATAGCAGCTAACTCAGAATATGTTGTGCTATAATCATTACCTTCACTCAAGCCGCCATTGTTTCCTCTCATCAACACTCTTATTAAAGTCGCATGTTTCATTATATTGGGCTGTCACCTTGGTGTTCCATTCCCGCCGAAAGACCATAAGAGTGAACATGCCTCTGGAACTACAAGCTGTTATGACTTGATAAAAGATTGGATCGTTGTATTAGGCTAAGGTGCTCCAAACATTATACTGAGGCTCACAATAGGATTTTTTCTTTGAAAATATGACAGTCTCATAAAAATCATTCAAAAAAGAGAGAGTGAAAACTGCAATCATGAGCTCTCACAATTGTTTTGTTGAAACAAGCTCCTTAATCTCCTTTTGCTTTACCTTGATCCCCGGATTTAGCTTTCCCTTTTTCCATTTGGTTATAATAATGGAATCGTTTGCGAGCAACTGGTACTAATGTGATCGTGTGTGTAACTGATGTGTGTATATATATGTGATTATGTGTACACATTTCTCATCTCTGAACAACTGAAACTCAGCTATCTAAACACACGCATTAATGGCAGATGGCTATGGTGCCATCACCCCAGCCAGGCAACGTCTGTCTCAAACCGCGGTGGTGGTCCATGACCATGACGCCATCGAAGACGGCACAGTGCAGGATAGCGGAACCATGGAGAGCATGGCAATTCGAGTTCACTTCTTGAACAAGTCCATCCTCAGGTTTCCTTCCAACCTACAAAGGATCGCTGCAGCCAAGGACTACATCGCCCCGAGGACAGTGGCTCTTGGTCCTTACTACCATGGCTTCGCCGAGCTCCAGGCGATGGAGGAAGTGAAGCGCACGGCCGTCGACTTCTTCTTCCAGGGGTTGGTGGCTCCCGAGACGACGGAGTCAGCCTACCAGAAGATGGTTCCCATCGCACGCCATGTCCGTGGCTGGTACGCTGCCGCCGACGCCGGTGCTGTCGTCGTTGCAGGTACCGGCACCGCTGTTTCTGCTGACGAGTTTGCTACCATGATGTTCGTCGATGGCTGCTTTCTGGTGCAGTTCATAGACACCATGCTCCGCAGTAGAGTAGAAGAGACAGCTGCTTCTCCACTGAGGAGCATGATGCAGCCGCACCTGCTGGGCATACTGAGGGACATTATGCTGCTCGAGAACCAGATCCCATGGCCGGTGACGGAGTTCTTCATGCGCCTGCAGGGCCTTCAGATGAAACAAATTATAGCGTTACTGATCTCATGGGGCCTCGAGGGCAGAGTGTGGCGGGACTCACAGGAGCCATTGTCTTTGGTTGACATCGACGAGAGGTACAATCCGTTGCATCTCCTTGGCCTCATCCGCTTCTACAAAGTGGGCAGCGGCAGTGGCTCTTGCGGTGGCTGCGTCAAGAGGAATAATGGAGAGGGCTTCTCTGGCAAAGCTGTGCCAATATCCACCAGTGCGGCGGAGCTGGCCGAGATGGGCATCAAGCTGAGAGCCAGCGAGAACAAGACGAAGCTATCGGATATGAACCTCATGAAAGGCCCCTTGTTCGCCACGCTCTCCCTGCCGCCGCTGTACGTGGATAGCCTCACTGCTAACTGGCTCGTCAACATGGCGGTGTTCGAGATGTGCTCGGAGGCGAGCTCCACCGACGAGTACTCCGTCAACTCGTACCTCTCCGTCCTGTCTCTGCTGATGAACCAGGAGAACGACGTGCGTGAGCTGCGCGTCAAGCACATGGTGCACGGCTTCTTCGGCGACCAGCAGACCCTGGAGTTCTTCAAGATCCTCACCCCGATTCTGTACCCAGGCCAGGCCTACATTCGAATCATCGTGGATCTTGAGACGTACAGGCAGAAGCGGCGTGCATGGATAGCCGTCTACAGCTTCCTCTACAACAACGCCAAGACCATTGCGACGGTGTTGTCCATCGTCGGGGTGCTGGTGGGCATCTTCAAGGCGCTCCTCTCACTCAAGAAACACCAGATGTGATCGACTGACTCACTCATCTATCGCATATGTAAACTCATCCATGTTCGATTTCGATCCCATCCTTCTGACTTGTGTTCGTGCTATACTATGATGCTTGATTGTTGTATTAATTCACCTGTATTTTACAAATCCTATCATGTTTCATGGACCTGATGTGTCATGTGTGTGTATATATATTTATATATATATATATATACACGTATAAAGTGGATACATATTTTCGATACATGTGATAATATAACTCCTAATGATATTTACCATAAGTTTTTTTTTAGAAAAAATGATATTTACCATAATGTTATAGCATCGAAACTCAAAGTGGCCACATAATAAGTTATTTTATGGCCATCTATAGAACAGTACTCCATACTTATGGTCTACCTCTGTTAATGAGCCACTAAATGTCCCTTGCCCACCCACTCTCTCACTCAGCAAGTTAAACCCTACCCAATTTCTCCCATTCCCTCCCTCATCCTCACGCCAACTGCCCGAGTCCCACGAAATTCTTCGCCCAACCCCGCGAGTTTCCTCGCCCGTCAGTGGCGGAGCCAGGATTTATAGTCAGGGGGGGGGCGACCGTCAGGAATTATACTTAGGGGGGGCCGGCTCGGTCTTTTTCATTGCGATAATTTTATTATCTAGTTATGTTTTGTATGATTATATTATCTAGAATATATTAATAGGTATATATGACAAGAATCTTATATAATCTCCCTCTTAATATAAATAAAAAATATTAAGTCATACTACTAAATTTTTTTTTTTGTCAAACATTGGGGGGGGGGGGCCATGGCCCCTGCCAGCCCCCCCCTGGCTCCGCCAGTGTCGCCCGTTCAGCTTCCCACTCCCGAATCCCCGTCCCCTCCCTCGAATCCCCACTTCCCACTGTTGGAATCGGGTGTGTTCCAGCTTGATCCGTCCACTTTGCCGCTCCCCCGCGCCAAATCGTCGCACGCTTGGGCTGAATAACCACACCGGTGGCTAGCCGTTTCTGCCGTAGTGGCCCCTCCTTCGCCTCCCCTGCTAGCGTCGACATGGGACGGTCATAGCCTCCGCTCATCACGTCCTCCATGACCTCCACTTCCTCAGCTGCCGACAGAATTCGACTAGTCTCATTGTAGGACGATGCTCGCAAATATCTTGGTCCCCACCGCGAGATCCCCGTGAGTCTCATTCTCATCACCCCTCCACCTCCACCTCTCCTCTTCTCCTCTCTTCCTCACTCTGTCCCTCCCATCACAGGGCAATTAATGGCTATGGCTCTGGCACGTGCTCGGCGCTCGAGCCCACACAGCGGTGCCTCCTCACGATGTGGATCTAGCAAGGGCAAGCGGATTTGGCCGCCCAAACCCCGGATCCGATTGCTGCGATGAGGGCTGCGTTGGTGGTCGTGGTAGGTTGCGATGGTGTGGCACGGGAGCTAGGGCATGGGCTGTGACGCGTGCTCAGCGGGCTTTACATGCTCACTAGTGGTTTTTTTTGTTTTCTGTGATTTGTTTGTGGAGGCTGGCGTTCGTGCCCTCTTGTGAAGTTCTTCATTAACAGAGACATCTCACTACAGGCGGACTTGATGCCCGCCTTTGGAAACCTATTCTTTGCCAGTAGTGATTACCTCCTCACAATGGCTTAAACCAGTATATGCTCTATGCCCCATGTGCTACCATATAGATCTGTTTGCGTGCAATGCTGCATAGTCATTGTCTGGTAAAAAAACACCAATAGATGGTGCACCAAGTATGGGGCAGTGGACATAGATACATATGAATAGATCTAGATGGGTTTCTTCAACAACTTCATGGGTGGCTTTGCTCCTAAGTGGAGCACCATGCCTTCATTGTCAACTTCACCACGGATCAGGATTTCTACTTCGAGAGCTTGAACTTCGATGTCAACAAGTTCATGAAACTTCATATATGCAACTCAGTTCCTCACTAGTTAGCAGGTCTCTCGCCGTCTTCCTCGTCTAGAGTCCTATTCGGGTTGATGAATTCGGTGGTCACCATTGAGGATCACGCTGCTCGAAAGTTAGATATGTAGCTTGTACATGGGTCTATGGTCAATAAACATTGATCTAACTATGACTCATAGATGGGTTCAAGAGTTCAGGTAGCAACGACCCCTTGATGGAGGTCTATAAGCAGGGGATGACCATTTTGTTTCCACCGCTCAATAAACACTTGAGCAAGATGTGACTCGCCTTCGACTAGTTGCTGAGTAGGAATGGCTGTCAGAACATCATGTTGAGCTCAATCGGCAGCACGAAGGTTCATAACAAGCTAGATGTACTAATAATGTTGTGTGTTCATTGCAGTGACAAATAATTTGAGCCAGACTAAACACCAACTGTTGAGTTGATCTTCTGTGTTCAATTTGAACCAGTACTGGAGCACAATAAAAGCTGCCAAATATTTTGAATTTTTGATGATGCGTTCTGGAGAAAAGTCCCTGCAGCTGATGAACGAATAACGGAACTACTGTATATATGCTGAATAATCTTACAATGCAACTTGACAGGGCCATATTTTGAACCCAACCCAAAACAAACGGAATTTCATATGAAGTTGCTTTCATAAGCACGTGTATTTTCACTAGTTTAATTGTAAATCTCGCAAATTTTAAGTATTCTAAGGGTACATACACTCGAGGAAAATATGTATTCAGGACCGTACAAAAATCATATATACCGCAAATATGTATTCAGTGACTTGTCAATCGTTGCATTTGCTTGAAAGGTCACCGTGCGCACAGAACAGGCTGGGCCAGAAGGACGGTCTCTGTCTCCAACATGGTTAAAATTTGAACTGCATTATTGCAGTGAATCTGTGTAGTTCCTGTTCCTCCATCTCGGCATTGTTAATAATGGTCATTTGAACTGCATTGTTGCAGTGCATGGTTCAGTCTCAGTGCACGCCACTAGATACTTTTGCTCATCTTGGCCTCCGTCACCCTCCGTCACAGGAATGCAGAGGTCCTCTGTTAGCTATATGTTCTTAAAGATATAGGGCAGGTTTGGATCTTTAGTACTAAAAATTAGCACTATGTTTAGATGCTAATTAGAAAGATCAAACGTGAACTAATTTTAAAACTAATTGCATAAGCGGTGACAAATTAGCGAAATGAATCTATAAATCCTAATTAAGGCCATGATTAGCTTACATGGTGCCACAGTACATAGGCTAATCAAGGGCTAATTAGGATTAATATATTTGTCTCGCCGATTAGTCACCGTTTATGCAATTAGTATTAAACTTAATTTATGTTTAGTCCTTCTAATTAGCATCTAACACAGTGCTAATTTTTGGCGGCTGAGATTCAAACAGGACCTTATTACTCAATGGTTTCAGGACTAGGGCTGACCCAAAAATTCAAACCAGCCCAAATTTTTTTGGCACGTTTTATTTTGTCTCGGGGCCTATCTACATGGACGGACTTCACTGAAGTTCGGCCCATTCGTTCCAAATCCCAGAACCAACCTTATGGTATCTCCAATACCTCGCTTCTAAAAGCTAGAAGGCAATTTTGCATTAGGAATTCCGACTATTTACAAATCACCTCAGCCACTTTTAGCAAATGGATATGCGCGAATATATTTCCGCACGATTGGATCGATTTTCGCAAATGCAGAAAGATTGGGAGTTGAGACAAGGAGTCGTTGAAGAGACTCTTTTTTTTGTTCTTGCTAGAAAATCAAGACTGGGAGTGGATTTTAGAAACTCTTGGAGATGCTTTTAGTCACTTAGGAAGTCGAGGCGCGGAGAGATCCCAGCTATGAAAGAGCGTATTATGGATTGCCGTAGCTAACTTGATGTTACCTGATTTCAAACTAATTCAAATTTATTATAAAAATCAAAACAGCACGAGAAGAAAAAATCAGCAAGGAAAAAATGAATTAGAAAAGAAAATAAAAAATTTCAAAAGCTGGCAAGTGGAATGGAAAAAAGCACTGCCGAGTCGTGTGGAACTGTAGGGGACCAAAGCTCAATTTGCTTGCGGGAGCAGCAACCAACAAAACATATTTGGGCCAATAAGATCATGGGCCGAAACGGAAGGAAGAGGTTCGCCTTAGTCGTCGCCGTCAGAAAAGGCAACAACCAGCTCAAGTGGATGTTAATATGTTAATTAAACTTTTTTTTGAGGGATATGCTAATTATACTTTGATCATCGCTGAGCCATAGATAGAGGTTGTTTAGCTTTCATGCGGCCGGTGCATATTAGCGGAACCGGCTTCTTTCCTTGCGAGACATCTTTTCCTTTTATTTACCAAACAAATTACACCTTCAGCTTTAGCTTTTTTTTGTGTCCCCTTTAATTTTTCAATAAGGCCCACAACTAGTAGAAGTAATATTTTGTTTCTTTGTCTTGAGCTAGCAGGGAATGCGCCTCTTGAACTAATATCACTCAGAGTCTGTCGGTTAATATCCTATTTTCATGGCGGTTGCACTTGGGGTTTATGTGTGAAAAAGTTTTTAAAATATGTTTAAGAGACAAATTTCTCCATTATGGAAATTTTCTAGCCTTCTTTAAATTTATTTTACTACACCAACTAAACGCTAAACAAAGGGTGACTAATCATCTTGCATTTAGCATCTAGCACTAGCAGAGAACAGACCTTTGATCTAAGGGCCAAACCAGGCTCTAGTCCTGGGAAATATTGCGCCCGGGACTAGAGAGACCTTTAGTCCCGGTTGGTGGCTCCTGCGCCAGGCCGTTGTGGCAGGGGACCTTTAGTCCCGGTTGGAGCCATCAACCGGGACTAAAGGTCGACCTTTACTCCCGGTTGGTGGCTCCAACCGGGAGTAAAGCTCTTGTCCCGGCTAGTGGCGTGGCCCGGGACTGTAAAGTGACCTTTAGTCCCGGTTGGATCCACCAACCGGGACTAAAGGTCCCCCCTATAAATCCTGCTGGCCGTCTTCTTCCTCCCTGAGCCCGCCCGAGAGCTTCAGTTCAAATGTAAGCAGTGTTCTTGCTCTTTCTCCATCCATTCTTCGATTCCTCCATCGATTTCTTCGATTCATCCGTCGATTCTTCGGTTCTAAAGGTTACCAACTTTATACTCTCATGTTTCACCATTGTCTTATCTCATTTTGTTCACTATATATATATGGTTCTTTATTGTGGTTTTTTTTCATTTGTAAGCAATTTGAGCTCAAAATCACTTCAAGGTTGCATATTTACATGAAGGAAGGTTAAAGTAGCTATTAAAAACTAGTATTCACCGTTCATTTTTAGCATGCATAGCACACTTCATTGTTTAGAGATATAGAGAATTTTAGAGTTTTTTTTAATTTTATTTGTTTATAAAATGAGAAATTTATAGTGTATTAAAAAATGAGGATAGAGAGTAGATGGCAACTGCTTCCGGGTCCTCGGCCTCTCATGGGTTTCCAAAGCGACATAGGCCGGGCCTCCCACTCATTGCATGCGGCAAGTGTTGTGATGAGACGAAGATTGTGATGGAGTACCGAGTGAAGAAGGAGGGTCCCAACAAGGGTCGCATTTTCTATAAGTGTCCGGATCGCAATGTGAGTTATTTTATCGTATTTAATGACTATGGTTAGTTTATACCTATTTTCATGATGGTTGTGATTAAAGTTCTAATTTTCTGTTTTAATTTCAGTGGGATGGCACTGGATGTTCAGGCTTCAACCGGGAGGAAGAGTATGTTGAACTCGTGCAAAAATATCTTGCACAACAGGCAGTGATCCAGCCGAAGAAGCCCAAAGATATTGAACAAATGGGGGATCTGTCTGTTTTAGTTGGGATTGGTCGCGAAATCCTTGTGCTGCTGAAGTGCATTTTAGCTTTAGTGTTTTTAGTGGTAGTTGGGATTGTCTACATTGTAGAGAGGCTTTCTTAAATTTATAGCTTTTGTGGTGGTATGCATGTTGTATAATTAACTAATTATGTTCTAGGTTTTAATACGGTATTTATGTCATGTAATGCAGATGAGTCGGCATTGGATGTACAATGCTGATCGTCGCTCCCAAGAGTTCATGGACGGCGTGCATTCTTTGTTACGTGCGGCCGAGGCAAACAAACGCAATGGTTTCATGTGTTGCCCATGTGCTGTATGTAAGAATACGATGGAGTATGCTAACTCAAAGACTCTTCATTCACACTTGTTCAAGTCGGGTTTCATGCCAAACTATATTTGTTGGACGAAGCACGGAGAAACCAGAGTTGTAATGGAAGAAGGTGAAGAAGAACAATAGGGCGATGATGACATTTTTGCTGAATATGGTGCCTTCAATGATACTGCAATGGGGGAAGCTGAAGAAGAGGTGGAGGCAAAGGAGAAGCCCGCTGAAGAAGAGGTGGGGGCAGAGGAGAAGCCCGCTGAAGAAGAGGTAGGGGCAGAGGAGGAGCCCACTGACGATCTTGGTCAGGCCATTCATGACGCACAAAGAGAATGCGAAAGTGAAAAGGAGAAGATCAAGTTCGACCGCATGCTAGAGGATCACAAGAAATTGCTATACCCAACTTGTGATGCAGGGCAGAAAAAGTTAGGTACCACATTGGAATTGCTGCAATGGAAGGCAAAGAATGGTGTATTTGACAAGGGATTCGCGGAGTTACTAAAAATCCAAAAGAAGATGCTTCCGAAGGATAACAAATTGCCCAGCACTACGTACGAAGCAAAACAGGTAGTCTGCCCTTTAGGATTAGAAATCAAGAAGATACATGCATGTCCTAATGACTGCATCCTCTACCGTGGCATGGAGTACGAGAAGTTGGATGCATGCCCTGTATGTCACGTGTCACGGTATAAGATCAGGCGAGATGACCCTGGTGATGTTGAGGGCGAACGTCCTAAGAAGAAAATTCCTGCCAAGGTTATGTGGTATGCTCCTATAATACCACGCTTGAAACATCTTTTTAGAAACAGAGACCATGCAAAGTTGTTGCGATGGCACAAAGAAGACCGTAAGGTAGACAATATGTTGAGACACCCTGCTGATGGGTCCCAGTGGAGAGCAATCGATAGAGAATTCCCCGAGTTTGCAAGTGACGCAAGAAACTTAAGGTTTGCTTTAAGTACGGATGGTATGAATCCTTTCGGGGAGCAGAGCAGTAGTCACAGCACTTGGCCTATTACTCTATGTATCTACAACCTTCCTCCCTGGTTATGCATGAAGCGTAAGTTTATTATGATGCCGGTGTTCATCCAAGGCCCAAAGCAACCTGGCAACGACATCGATGTGTACCTGAGGCCACTAGTTGAAGAACTTCTACTTTTGTGGAACAAACCAGGTGTACGCGTGTGGGATGAGCACAAGCAGGAGCACTTTGACCTGCGAGCATTGTTGTTCGTAACAATCAATGATTGGCCAGCTCTAAGTAATCTTTCAGGACAATCAAACAAGGGATATAATGCATGCACACACTGTTTCGGTGACATGAAAGGTATATTTTTGAAAAAGTGTCGCAAGGTCATGTACCTTGGTCATCGACGATTTCTTCTTACAAATCACCCCGTAAGAAAGAAAGGCAAGCATTTTAAAGGTAAGGTAGACCACCAGACCAAGCCTCGCAATCGAACTGGTGAGGACGTCCTCGATATGGTCAATGATGTGAAAGTAATATTTGGAAAGGGACCTGGCAGCCAACCTGTTTCAAAGGACGCCAATGGTCATGCACCCATGTGGAAGAAGAAGTCCATATTTTGAGAGCTACCCTATTGGCAAGTCCTAGAGGTCCGCAGCACAATCGACATGATGCACCTGACGAAGAATCTTTGTGTGAAACTGCTAGGCTTCATAGGCGTGTATGGGAAGCCTAAGGACACAATTGAAGCACGACAGGACCTACGGTGTTTGAAAGAACGAGACAACCTACATCCAGAGAAGATAGATGATGGACTCCAGTACTTAAGTCCTGCCAGCTACACTCTTAGCAAAGAAGAGAAGGACAACTTGTTTGAATACCTAGATAGCATTAAGGTACCGTCTGGATTCTCCTCGAATATAAAGGGTATAATAAATGTGCCAGAGAAGAAATTTGGACACTTAAAGTCCCATGACTGCCACGTGCTCATGACTCAATTGCTTCCAGTTGTATTAAGAGGAATTCTACCGCCAAATGTACGTCTAGCCACCGTGAAGCTATGTGCATTCCTCAATGCAATTTCTCAGAAGGCAATCGATCCAACGGATCTAGCGAAACTACAGAATGATGTGGTTCAATGTCTTGTCAGCTTTGAGTTGGTGTTCCCTCCTTCCTTCTTTGATATCATGACACACCTCCTAGTTCACCTAGTCAAGGAGATTTTCACTCTCGGTCCTGTGTTCCTACACAACATGTTCCCCTTAGAGAGATTCATGGGAGTCCTGAAGAAATATGTTCACAACCGTGCTCGCCCAGAAGGAAGCATCGCCAAGGGCTACGGAACAGAGGAGGTCATTGAGTTCTATGTTGACTTCATTCCCGATATTAACCCGATTGGTGTTCCTGAATCGCGACACGAGGGGAGACTAAGTGGAAAGGGGACACTAGGGAAGAAAACATATATTGGTAAGGGTGATGATTATTTCAATAAAGAACACTACACAGTTCTACAGAACTCCTCCTTGGTAGATCCGTATATCGAGACACACAAGGACCTCCTCCGATCTGAGTTCTCAGGGAAGTCTGAAGCATGGATTACACGTCAGCACATGGAAACTTTCAGGGACTGGTCGCGAAAAGAATGTCAGGGTGATGAGAGTATTGATGAGGAGCTGTATTTGTTGGCTAGGCAGCCATCGTGGCATATCCTCACATACAAAGGGTATGAGATAAATGGGAATATATTTTACACAGTAGCACAAGATAAAAGGAGCACCAACTAGAACAGTGGTGTCCGCATAGATGCCACCGACCCTAGTGGGAACAAGCAAACATACTATGGCCGCATAGAGGAGATATGGGAACTAGACTATGCATCTAATTTTAAGGTACCTTTGTTCAAGTGCCAGTGGGTAAAGACGACTGGAGGCGGCGTAGCAGTCGATCACCAGTATGGAATGACAACAGTGGACCTCAACAATATTGGGTACAAAGGTGAACCGTTTGTCCTTGCGAAGGATGTGACTCAGGTGTTCTATGTCAAGGACATGTCTACAAAACCGAAGAGAGGATAAAACGACAACCACCCAATCAATGATGAGCCAAAGCGCCACATAGTTCTTTCAGGAAAAAGAAACATCGTCGGAATCAAGGACAAGTCAGACATGTCAGAAGATTATGAAAAGGATGACCGAATTTCACCCTTCACAGTGAACAAAGACCCTAGCATCCAGCTAAACGATGAGGACACTCCATGGTTATGGCGTGATCATAACCAAGGGACATACGTCAAGAAGAAGTTCATTACTGTGCCCGCTTGATATATATATTGATGTTCAATAGTGTGTATTAGAGATATTATGTAATAATTGTGAATTTATGTTTGATGTTGAATTATGTCATGTTGAAATGATGTGAAAACAAATTTATGTTTGATGTCGGGATTATGTCATGTTGAAATGATGTGAAAACAAATTTATGTTTGATGGTGGGATTATGTCACGTTCAAATGATGTGAAAATAAATTTCCAGTCGAAACACAAGAGTTTTTCTGAATTTAATTAAACACTATATTTTTGCATTATCGAAATAGTAATTTAAACACTAAATTGTGTTTTAAAACTTGTTAAAAAAAATTAAAACTTTAGGTCACATAATTTTCCTGTGTGCAATAAAGCAAAATAGAATCTATATATTTTTTAAATATTTTTATGTCTTTTATTTAATTTTCTATAAAATTAACTATCCTTTTATCATTTGTGTAAAAAGAAATATATTAAAATCCTAATGAATTGACGGGCAGCGAAACTGCAGTTTGGCTGCCCGCCAAAAACCTTTAGTCTCGGGCGCCACCACCAGCCGGCACTAAAGGTTACCTTTACTCCCGGGCGCCACCACCAGCCAGGACTAAAGGTGTGACGTTTAGTCCTGGGCGTTAACAGGGCCCGGGACTAAAGGGCCTTTAGTCCCGGCTGGTGGTGGCGCCCGGGACTAAAGGTCCTCTCCCTTATATAGCCTCTGCGCCCGCCCCGGCCCCTCTTCTTCCTCCTCCCCACTGCCGAGCCAAGCCCTAACAGACCCGTCGCCGCTCGTTCGATCCGCCGCCGACGCCGCAAGAGCGCTCACCGATGCGCCGCCCCCCGACCACCCCGGCCCATCCCCGCTCCGCCGCAACCGTCCCCGCCCTGGCCCCGCTTTGCCGTGGCCGTCCCCGGCCCGGCGCCGCCCCCCGACCACCCCGGCCCATCCCCGCCCCACCGCGGCCGTCCCCGCCCCCGCCCCGCTCTGCCACGGCCAGCCCTGCTCCGCCGCGGTCGTCCCCACCGCCGGACTGGTGCCCTACCCCCTGAACCGCCAGATTGGAGGAGAGGAGGAGCAGGGCTGTAGAGGAGAGAAGGGAGGTGGAGGAGAGAAGGGAGAAGGAAGAAGGAGAAGGGAGGAGAAGGAGAAGGGAGAAGGAAGAAGGAGAAGGGAGGAGGAAGGAGAAGGGAGGAGGAGGAGCCTCGGCCGCCGGCCACGCCCCTCGCCGCCTCATCATCACCGCCTCCGGACGCCCATCACCGCCGACCCCTACGTACGTCGATCGTCACCGCCGACCCCTACGTACGTCGATATGTGTTTGTATGTGATATATGCAGAGGAACGCGTCGTTGTGTTGTATGCGGAGCAATGCCGTCGTTGTGTTGTATGCGGAGCAACGCCGCTTCGTTGTGTTGTATGCGGAGCAACGCCGCCTCATTGTGTTGTATGCGGAGCAACGCCGTCTTGTTGTGTTGTATGCGGAGCAACGCCGCCTCGTTGTGTTGTATGCGGAGCAACATCGCCCCGTTGTTGTATATGCAGAGCAACGCCGCCCCGTTGTTGTATATGCGGAGCAACGCCGCCCCATTGTTGTATACCCTAGCGAGAACGACAATTCGCTAGCCCTAGCGAGAACGATGAATTCGCCCTAGCGAGAACGACGAATTCGCCCTAGCGAGAACGACGAATTTGCCCTAGCGAGAACGACGAATTCGCCCTGTCGTTCTCGCTAGAGCGAATTGTCGTTCTCGCTAGGGCGAATTAGTCGTTCTCTCTAGGGCGAATTCGTCGTTTATATGACTTGTTTACATATACGACTTGTTTATATATATGACTTGTTTATATGACTTGTTTACATACATGACTTGTTTACATATATGACTTGTTGACATATATGATTGTTTACATATATGAATTGTTTATATATATGACTTGTTTATATGACTTGTTTATATATGTGACTTAGATTTATTTTGTTTATGACTTATTGTACATATATGACTTGTTTACATATATGACTTGTTTATATATATGTGACTTAGATAAATTTGTATATGACTTATTGTATATATATGACTTGTTTATATATGTGACTTAAATTTTGTTAAATTTGTTAGATATGGTTGCCCCGGGAGACAACATGGAGGAAGAAATGATGAATATTATTGCCAATGCTGGTGAGCAGGATGTTGATGATGGAAGTCAATACCTAGCTCTTGACAATGAGCAAGAAAATGTTTTGCAAGAAAATACAGGCGAGGTATATATACTAAATATATATTAAATGTGAATATTGTATATATTTCTGTGTACAAAAGATATTTATTTATTATTTTTTATATGTAGCCCTCTGGATCGGCGACCACAACGGCGAAGAGCAAAAATGTTCGAGGACCGAAGAAACCACTGGAGGGCCGGTACATAATATCGGAATTCAACATTGAGACAGGCGAACCACTTGGTCCACATAAAAACAAATTCGTGGAACACTGTGGGTACCTTGTAATGGACAGAATTCCAATCAGTATCCGTGAATGGAAGAAAAAGATCAATGAGCCTAATGTTAGTTTTGTCTCTGATGTTGACAAGAATTTGCTCTGGAATAATATCCTTGCCCATTTCACGTTGCAAGCGGATGATTATGATGATATCAACGATGATGAATTGAAGGAGCTAGTTCGATCGTGGGCTATGAAGAAGATGGCCACACAATTCCAGACTTGGAAGAAACACCTATACAACACATACATCAAGAAGAACGAAACGCCGAATTTCAATACTACTACAGGCCCGATCTCGAAACAGAGGCCCTATTGGAATGATTTCGTAGAGTACAAGACATCAGCAGAGGGTGAGGCACGGGTGAGAAGGAACCAAGAGAATGCCCAAAAAAAGGTATACCACCATGACATGGGATCAGGTGGCTACGATACTGCCATTCCAAAGTGGCAAAAAATGGAAGCGAACATTATTGCCAAGGGGATAGAACCAGAATCAGCCAAGTGGCCCCCACGCTCGAATAATTGGTTTTTTGGTCATGGGGGAAGACTCGACCCACAGACCGGTCTAGCAGTGTATGGGCAAAAACTCGAAACAGCAGCACGCCGATTGGCTTTTGCTATAGAAGCTAAAGAGATTGGTGTGTTCAAGCCCAATAGAGAGAAGGATGAGCTGGCGTATGCCATCGGGACTGCTGAACACACTGGCCGAACCAGAGGCTTAGGACGCAACACTCCATGGGTTCATGGTTTCCCTAATGACAGGGAAACCTACCGAAACTGCCAGAGAAGCAAGGAGGAGCAAGCAGCACCGGTGACAATGTTGGAGGAAATGGTGCTTGAAGCAAAGGAGCGAGAAAAAGCAATGGAAGCAAGAATGCAGGAAGAAATCAGAAAGCAAGTGCAGATAGCAATGAGTGCCTAGAGGCAGGCATTAGAGCCAGGAATGAATGTTAATATTAGCCCCCCTGGTCTGTTGAAAAGCAGCTGCGCTTCCACTGAGCTGCCAAAGCAAGGTGACGCAGTGCTGCGCTTCCCCGTGGATGATGTCACTACTCCAATGACATCAATTGAGCTACATGTTCCAAGGGGAATGACACAATCAAGGTCGCTATAGGTGTTTTTGCTCCTCCAGACCCTACCAAGACACCAAGAATCCATGGGGCACCAATACAACCTGGATATGCTAGGGTCGCAGTGGATAAAGTGAGCAAAGGTTATGAGGATCTAGCTCTTGACATTCCTGGAGGTGATGGAGAGAAGACTCTAGGAGAAGCAGAGAAGGCATATATACTATGGCGCAAGCGCTACATCATTATCCCTAGGGCGTCTGCTCCACCGCCAGCAGACATTAGGTGCGGACAAAAGTTAACAAAACAATTTTTTGATAATTTTCTATGGGCATGACTAATAATAAGCATTTACTTATATCTCATTATTTTTTGTACTCACAAAGTAGGGCCTCCGCCAACCAAAGTCCAGTTGTTGCTTCTCCCGACCATCATAGTGCTCAGGGCAATGATGACGCCTTCGAAGGCACTAGTGCATCCCCACCATCTCCAACTCCTCTGTCGCCTCCAAGGAAGTCCACAACTCCTCCGCCGAGGTCTCCAACACCTCTGCCGCCTCCAAAGTCTACAATGCCTCCAAGGCGGTCTCCAACGCCTCCCCCGCCTCCAAGGAAGCCAACCCCTAAGAGGTCCGCCCCGTAAACAAAGCTGTTGCCCTGCCCGCCGGCAAAGAAGCAAAAAGCAAATACTCATCCAGTTATTCCCCAAAAACTATCTTATGAGAAAAGTGAATAGGAATTAAAGGATGCAGTACAAAAAGAAGTGATAGATTTCTTTGAAGGTGCAAAATAGGCACGACGAGCGAGGGAGACCCGGAGCCATCATACTTCTTCCTACCTCCAGATCAGCTAAGAAAGAAGTTGGAACAAAAAAACGGGATTCTCTTAAGAGCGCCGCGAAACAACCGATATCGGACTATGACCGCTCTCTCACCAAGTCATATGAGGCAGCGCAAAAAAAGAAGAGAGTAGGGAAAGGTGTTGCACAACTCGGACAACAATCGCAACAATCAATCCCCCCCTTGTCGTTCCTAACGAATATGGTTCAAACTTAAACTTAGTGGCGGAGATAGGCGGCTATGAGTCGTTTCTTCGGTTTTATGAGGACACTGGTTTGAACCTTGCCGAAGTGCTCGCTGAAGGACCATCTGCTCCGGAAGTGGATCCTTACAAGAAATTTGTACCAGGCCAGAGTCTATACAACCCAGAGAAATTAGGTGAACTGGGTACGCAAATGTACCTGCTAAACGGGTGGTACATGTTGGCGTTTGATGCGGGACAAATCTATCTTTCTGTCGGAATTAGAAACCACCATTACTTCCGTGGCAATGACATTATCTATGTCGAGCTTCTAGAATTACACCAACTATGCCACCTGGACTCTCTCGACAAAAGTCTCATTAGCTGCTATTGTGTGTAAGTGTGATTATTTTCTACTATATTCACAATTTCTTTATTATATATTCACAATATATATATTCACATTTTTTATCTATGCAGATATGAGATGACAGAACTTAGAAAGAGAAAGGATAATGATGTTGGGTTCGTTGATCCGTATGTTGTATACAAACACTCTAACCCCCCGAAGGATTATAAGCCTCAACCTGAGAGAAATCTCATGAATTTCTTAGTGAACCAACGCGACAAGGAGATACTCTTCCCCTACAACTTCAAGTGAGTGTTATTATAAGTAATTAATGTCGATCATATATATGGGACATCAATATTTCCTTACTAGCTAGTTACCTCTCTCTCTCTCTCTCTCTCACACACACACACACACACACACACACACACATATATATATATATATATATATATATATATATATATATATATATATATATATGTTTATGCAGCAATCACTGGATATTGATGGTCATCGATATGGTCAATAGTAGATTGGAAATCTTAGACTCATTTATCCGAATGTTTAGACCAAATTGCTCTCTTCTCCCTCCTTGCTCCCTCTTCCATTTGGTACGAGCTGACCAGCGCGTGTAGCAGTACATGACATCATTTGGGAAAGAAAAAAAGAATTACAGTTTTGGAATTCAAAAGAAAATTTCCATATACTTTTGCAGAAGGACTGAACCAGCTGACGAGGAGCCTGGCTGCCGAATGGGCGCGCGACAGGATCCGTGTCAACTGCGTCGCGCCGGGAGTGATCATGACACACATGGTTAAGGAGGTTAGTATAATGCTATTCATTTTGATTTGTGGCATCATTACATTTGTGGACTAGTAAAATCTTTGAATTGTGAAAGTATACTACAAAATATATTATGCAAAATATAATATAACAGCATACATGAAGGTACCGGCTGGGGGTGCTGGAGCAAGAGCTGTCACGGATCCCGATGCGACGTGCCGGTGAGCCGGCGGAGGTGGCGTCCCTGGTGACCTTCCTGTGCATGGCGGCGGCGTCCTACGTGACCGGGCAAGTCATCTGCATCGACGGCGGCCGGACCATCAGTGTCTGATCCATGCCGTCCGCCGCCGGCCAGAGAAGATTCTATCAATGCGTGGGGCCAACTGCTTTCTTGCTCCGGCTGGCGTCTAATTTGTTTGGGAATTGGGATTGGGTACAAAACATGACCGTGTCAAATTTGCGCTGTAACAGTAATAAAAAAAATTGCGTTAGTTGAGTTATTCGTTCAACAGCTCCGAACACTTTTCACCACGCAACGCATCATCAAAATCGTCTTTAGGTTCACGAACAGTTGAACATATCACATCGCGAGTCTGAAGGAGACCGACATGAATAGAGAGCGAGCCAGATCCTATGCCAATGCAAGCTGAAAACAGGCAGTGTTTTACAGGCAGTGTTTTTTGGGCACAACATGAGCGTTGGGCCTCCGCTAAACATATGGGCCGTGATTCTGCGCGGCCGTTTTCTTGCATGCTTCTGCTTCAGGGGCATAGAGCCGGTTAGTGTTTGGGATTTGGAGCAACTTTAAGAGCCTCTTAATACATTTTGAAATTAGTACGAGTAGATATGTTGGTAATAAAATACTCCTCAACAGTTTCTTTAATTATGTTTCAAATATAGTCGTCCTCTATTTAGTATTTTTCGCTATTCAAAGATGGAGAGTGAGGCTATCTCTATAGAGTACCAACAAGATATAGAGTCACAGTTGGGGTGACAAAAAATAAAGAGTAGTTTTTATTCAAATGGCTATCCAATTGATGATTCAGAGAATGAGTTTAAAAAGCCCTCTTGAAGATGCTCTTAGGTTTTCAAATTTTTTTGGGTTTTGTCTATTTAGGACTTCGGGACAATACATGTGGGAAATTTCAAAATTTATCTTAGGGCTTCTACTTCTACCTCAATTTTTATGATTCTTTTTTTCTAGCAAATTAGACAGTATAAATGCACAGACTTAGGTCCTGTTCGCATCTCATTGTCTAAAATTTAGTCATAAACATTAGACCACATTTAGCTCTTGTGGCCCCAAATAGGAGATCCAAAGTGTTGTCTAAAGTTTAGAGTTTAGCTAATCTCACAAAAACTTCAGACCGTATAAGTAACTAAAGTGGTGTAAATTTTAGCTCCTTAACTTTATCCAACTAAACTTTAGATTATAGGATCCAAACAAGACCTTATATACAAGCACAAATACACACCATGCCCCCCTCCGCCACAAGAGCATCTTAAAAAAATAGAGCCGACAAGTCTCGAAAATTTTAGAACAAATCTATATAAATTTGGACACACTTGTCAACTGATAATAGCAGTAAGTGGACTAAACACGCTTATTGTGGTCCACTTATTCTTAAGTTTGATGTCGAACACAAAAGATCAACTCAATAGCACTGTTGTAGTATCAGTTGGTGTTTAGTCCGGCTCAGATTATTTGTCACTGCAATGACAAAATAGGCTCAAGTCATTAGTACTATATTTGTCACTCACACCATTGTATTACTAGTTGACGTTGAACACACAACATACACGACAACAGAGTATGTGTGGGGGTATAATCCCCGATACCCACATGGCTTCACATGGGCTGAGCCGCTAGGGGAGGCCTAGCCCAAGAGACCACGCAGTGGCCGCAATGCCAGTTGAGGACCAGCGTGCAAGATGACGCCGCGTGAAGATCCTCGGAGACTGTGTGAAGATCCTCGGAGATCTAGGAAATCTGCACGGATATGCTAGATTACCGTGATATCTATAACTTTCTATCTTGTAAACCGATCAGGATAGAAACAACCGATCTGTAACCCTACTCCTCACACTATATAAGGCGGTTAGGGACCCTCTCATCTTCATCCAGCTAACATCCCGAACCTGTCTAATCGCTATCTCTCACGTTCTGTGTCACTATCCGGTTCCCTCACGCGCACCTCCACCGATTCATCTCCTACCGTGGGCATACCCCTCGGTAGACTGCCGACCAGATTTTATTGACAATGGCACGCCAGGTTGGGGGTGTTCGTGCTGAATTCATGGACAACCAGATGGTTACCTTTTTGAGCTGCATGGTCCTTCCCGAGCCGGGTCAGATTTTTATGATCGGATACATGACTTGGGTCCTTGGCCCTGACGGCAACGGGAGGATCATGGAGGCAGGGCAGGATCACCCTACACCGATCGGGCCGACACCTACAACGACATCTTCGATCCCGGCGCCCCACAGCTGCATTAGGAGATCTATCAGCAATGACGATTTGATCACATCCATCAATCGGGTCACTGACCGCCTAGCGGAATATGAACTCCTCGTTGATTCAGTCCTACACCAATACAGAGCGGGCGACGATTTTCCTACACTCCAAGATCACCAAGCCGCTACTACCGAGCGACTTGCTCGGCCACACCGTTTGAGGCGACCAGATTCTGATCTGGTGATCATGGCCACTCTAGAGGGGTGCATGGTGCGACGCCGACTACTTCCCGCTACCGGCCTACGTTTGGCTAACTACGAGGCCCTGACAGAGAACCCGCCGAGGCCCTATCCTTTTGGGCTGGAGGGTGCAGGATCTGCGTACCAGCACGCCGTCCACCAATTCTTCATCGACCATGTTGAGCGTGACCACGCCACCGATCTGTTTATACCAAAATTTGGAAGAAGACTCGCAGGGACTCAAAAGCTCCCAAGATCATGTCATCAAGGAATTAATTGCGTGCAGATTGATATTAGCTGATTCGAATGCAACACTGGAATTGGCTTTCTTCAGATAGCGCCGACAGATAAAGACAAAGGCTACTATCGGCGCCGGGACAAGGCATGTTGGACTCTGCAAAAAGGGAAATATTAGAGTCCAAGTTATCTTAATTTTAGAATGTTTTCTCTAGGGCTAAAAATTGTGATGAGTCGTGCTTAGGTAGGAATCATGCGTAGGTTCCGGGTATAAATATTGGACCCCGGCTATTGTAAAAGACACACAATCAATCAAATATAAGTTACTTACTTTTTTCGGCTCCGGCCACCCCTTAGGAGTAGGAGTAGAGTAGATCTCGGTGAGTTCTTCAGCAAGTATGGTTGCATCGATCCGGTCGACCTCCACTACTTGCCTGTAAGTACCGTCATGGCTTATAGTTCTGTTCGTATGGCTAGATCGATCCGGTCGACCTCCACTGCGACTCTGGTATAAGCTAGTTATCGACTCTTGTTTAGTTCAAGTAAGGCTGCATCGATCCTGTCGACCTCCACTGCTCGAACTAGATTAAGGTCAAGTTATCGGCTCTATCTAAGGGTGGCGTTCCTTCGGATAGATTCATTAAGTTACCGATATTGCTTATTGCTTCCATTATTTATTTAAATACAACAATATCACTTCGTCCGATTGGGATTGATCTAGATCGGCCTTGTATCCTTCTTAACCCATCGTTTGTTAATCTGAATTTGATCTAATCTGCATCTTAAATGATGAGTTATGTTTTATCGGCCGTTTTATGTCAATTTTGATCGCGCATAGTGTGCGGTTAAGGCATGTTTTTGTCTTGAATAGATCTGTTGGCTAACGAAAACCGTTTCATGGCCCGTTATCACGGCCTGTGTGATTCTGCCTCACACTCCACTGTTAGCTCCATAGATAGGGGACCATTACTTGGTAGATTTGTTCCTGATAGGGCATGACCTTAATTATGCGCTATGCCTGAATCAGCTGTTTTAGCCGATATCGAGTGCTTTCACGAACAGTTCACGTCACGAGACCGTTGAAGTAAAGATAGGTTGAAAGATATGTTAGCCCCATGATCTTATTATTGTATTACGGCCTGTATGATTGTGCCTCATGCCCCACTGATATTAGTAATAAGTTAGGGTCGTCAAATCTATTGTTATTTCTACGGCTTGTATAATTCTGCCTCATGCCCCACTCGTCATAGCGATAGATGAGATCTAATATGTTCATTAGATTTATCTTTATTAAATGGTTAAATGATGATGAGTCGGCTTAGCATAAATTAATCATTGTTGACATCCTCTTACCATTGACTAATGTTTGTCGAAATAACGAGATCTATCCTGAGCGAGAACCGATTTACCTTCCATAATTCCATGAGCTTTAATTGATTCATTCTTATGAGTATGCTAGAATCGACTATTTAGCCGATTTCCTTCCATATCGGCTCTCAGAGCCGCACATTCGGGACTGTCTGGCAACACCGACATGTTCCGCCTTAATTTACTGATTAGCTTTCTCTCCTTGTCAATTGCAGGGTCAAATTGATTGGCACGTCTCGGGAGGAGTGCGCAGGATCGACCATCCCTACGCTGAAGCTAGGCGGATCTCCAGCTCCATCGAGCGGGCGCTTCTGGCTTGCTGGTGTGCCCTCGGCATGGGACGAAATTTCTTGCCGACACACGTTCTTGGCATGCCCGGTGGGACCCCACAATCGTCATGGTGGTTCACAACAACAACAATATCCTTATGGTACATTATGAAGATCTACCTGATGGAGATAAAGATGTCATCGACAATGCTATAAAAGAATTTCAGAAGAAGTGTTTGTTGTCCTACACTAAAACACATGACAACACAATTGTTTAGAAATATCCACTACCAAGAGTTCTATTACATGGGCAGACAGATACAATTGAAGCTGAAGACAGGCGTTTCTTTACGAAAATTGTAAACAAATCTATTCATGATGCCATATCAAGCCATAATGAAGCTTTCTTGGACACATTCCACAACGCCATGAAAAAGGCGATTCATAGGTTTCTAGTTGGTCAAGTTAGGCCGGCTTATTACAACATTCCATATTTGTCGACCCAAGGGACTAATCAAGTCGGTACCAGCCATCAGGAAGCAGCACCAGCTGGTAATGATGATGTCTAGGTAGTTCAGGGTTCATCTGAACAAGATCAAGGTACTATTATGAATCAGATGTAGTATAACCCTGGACCGTCAGTACATCATGTGCAATAGCTGGCTGGGCAAGGTCCGAACCAGGTGGCACATCGGGCCACATATAGTCATTGGCTCAAAAAATAGCACCATCAATTCAAAGGATCCGTAGAGATATAGATCCTCATGTCTATAATCAGAGACTTCAAGCAACAAACCAGCAAAGGACCCAACAGATAGAGATTCCACAAGGGTATCATTATGGCATAGATTATAACACCCTTCATATGATTCTAAATCTAGGGTATCAAGGCACATGGGATTTCAATCCACAGATGGGTCAGCAGATGCAGAAAAATCCAAATTTGCATGATGACGAGTTGTTGCTAAAGGTGACTGAGATGATAAAGAATCAGTTCGGTCTAAAGCCAAAAGGGCTGGCCTTTTCATACAAACGTCCATATCTAGAATGGTATGATTTGGTCGCTCTTCCTGCAAATTACAGGCTTTCGGAGTTTGCTAAGTTCACTGGCCAAGACAGCATAAGCACAATAGAACATGGTAGTCGGTATCTTACACAATTGGGCAAGGCATCAGTTGAGGAAGCCCATCGAGTTCGTTTCTTCTCCTTGTCCCTCTTAGGGCCAGCCTTCACTTGGTTTTCATCATTGCCGGTCAACTCCATTACCAACTGGGCTGACCTCGAGAAGAAATTTCATACATATTTTTATACTAGGACTAGAGAAAAGAAGATTACCGATCTGACAACTATAAGGTAGAAGAATAATGAAACTAGGAACTTATGCTTATCATTAAACTTGGTTGATGATCAACTAGCTGCTTTAGCCATTCAAGGAATGCTGCCAATGTGGAAAGAAAAACTGTTGGAACAAGAATTTGACATCTTGGGTCAATTGGCTCAACGAGTGGCAGCGCTTAATAGCCAATTCCAGAGTATGCACAGAGATACCGGATTCTAGAATAGTACTATAGTGGCCGAAGCTTATAATCCATACTCAGTCGATGACGACTATGAAGATGAAGAAGAGGTTGCTGCGGCTAAATGGAATTGGGGCAAAAAGACAGTAATGGTGCCAAATCCTTAGGGAAGAGGAGTCGAGGAGAGCTATGACTTTGATGTCACAAAGTCAGACAAGCTATTCGATTTCTTGCTTGAGAAGGGATAGATCAAGTTGTCCGATAATCATGTTATGTTGCCCCCTGATCAGTTGAAGAATAAGAAGTTCTGCAAGTTCCATAATGCTACCTCTCATTCCACTAATGAATGCAGAATTTTTCGACAGCATATACAGAGGGCTATTCAGCAAGGAAGGCTCAAATTTGATATGCCTCGAAAAATGATAGTTGATGATAATCCTTTCCCAGAAGATCAAAACATGGTTGATGCTAGGCTACTCAAAGGAAAGTCTAAGGTCCTAACATCAATCAAATCAAGAGAAGCTAGAACAGTCGATCCCAAGATGCAAATATCGGCCAACAGATATAGGGAAATTAAAAGACGTCGCAATAAGCGAAAGAGCCGATATGTGCAGGGAGAAGCGTCGAAGGAAGGGGCGACAGAGCCGTGGGTTACATCTCGAATTCTGTTGAATAAGTGGTAGCGGTAGAAAGAAAAGGATTATCAGCGTTGGTTAGAAGATCAAGAATACTAGCGTCAACTAGAAAAAGAGAGATATGAAAGGAAACAAGCCTAATCACATTGGAATTGTCCTTTCTTCAGACATTGCTAGAACAAAGGTTTGAAGTTGCCTACCAGGAGTAACTGTTCAGAGTGCAACGATCAGTATTGGGAGTTTAGGCAATCTCAAGCCAACCGCCGGTCTATCCATGCTCAAGATGCATATCACCATAATAACATGGATCGACGCTTAAAAAATGGAAGTATTCATAATCGGCTAGGAAAAAGAGTTGTTGATCAAGACTAGGCTGATTATGAAGAAGAAGGCAATGAGAGAGGATATGCTTGGCACGAAGGTCAATGGTGTCCAGGAGGTTTAACAAGAAGCAAGAAGAGAAGGGTGCAACGCCTAAGGAATAAAGAGTTGGAACAGGTTCAGGCATCCGGTAAACCTCAAGTATGGCGTGCTAAGCAAACATCCGATAGAAAACAACCATCGGCTAATATTGAAATGGCTTTTCTATTGCCATCGGAGTTCAGAGCTCCGGCAGATCAAGAAGTTTATTCAGATGTCGATGAATCAGAGTATGAGGAGATCGTTGTCAAGTTAACGGTTATACAACAAGCAATATTTGATAAACTAGTCAAGCATCGGCACTTAAAAGCTTTATATATGAAAGGTTTTATTGATGGGAAGCCAATGAACAAGATGCTTAAAGACTTTGGGGGTAATGCGTCTAAGACCCAGGGGGCAATGAATGTTGAACTGACAATTAGGACTAAGACTTTGCTCACCCCATTCTTCGTCATCGATGGAAATGGGTCGTACAGTTTGGTCCTTGGTCGTGATTGGATTCATGCGAACTATGTTTGATTCAATGGCATGGAGATGATGTTGAGCTAGTTTGCGCTGATGAATCTATGAGCATCGCAACAGCTGATCTAGTCTTTTGGGAACTAGGAGATTTTGAATGCTTTTCTAGCAAGTTATGGGAAGGAGGCTTCATTAGAATCAACGATGAAAGCCAACAGCCGATCCAAGCAGTTGGCTTTGAAGATTTGTCTTAATGGATAATCTAATAGATGGTACAGATGGTAAACTGGGACATGGTTTCACATCGGACGATGAATTAGAAGAAGTAGATATTGGTTCTAGAGATAAACCTAGGCTGACATATGTAAGTGCCAAGTTGGACCCTGAGTATAAATGAGAGTGTCGGGTACCTTAGAACGGGGTACCCCGAGTGAACAATCAAAGGGGTCACTTAAGTCCCATCAAAAAACAAAGCTAGAAGGTAAGCTGTGGGCCCCTCACCTGCCATGTCCGAGCCCACCAGGCCCTCCACCTCGCCTCGAGCCTCGCGCAGGAGGTCTTGGCGTCATGATGCAATCTCTGCCTCGCGCGAGGCTCTCCACGGAAGGCCTCGGCAGGGAACACGATCTCCGTCCCACGCGACGCTCTCCGCAGAAGGCCACGGCACGGGGTGCCTTCTCCGTATTGCGCGAGGCTTCTCATGAAAGGCCTCGGCAAGGAGTCCGATCTCCATCCCGCGCGAGGCTCCATTCTCCGTCTCGCGCGAGGCCTCATTCCCCGTATCACGCGAGACCAGCTTATCCATAGTCCGTCGCCCCCGCCTCGGCCGGTCTTCCCGACAGCACGTCATGTCTCATTAATACTTCAACCACTCCCGCAATATCAGCCAGACGATGGCTCGACGCCACAGAATGGCCAACAGGACCTGAGGTCGCATCAACGCCATACCGGCTGGGACAGGGCACGGCGGGGATTACCGGCCACTGTGTTCTGACGCTGTGCCCACGATCAGCGCCCACACTGCACTGTGCCCCGTGATCCCCGCCTCGAAAACAACACGACATGGACAACTTGCCCCGGGTTATCACCGCCTCCAAGCCGACGCAACAGATCAGCCGCCCACTCGAGGCCTCGGCACTGTGCGCCAAGGTCTCGGCTATCTCGGGGTTTGTGCCCGCCGAGACCCCCCACTGTGGTGCAGCCTCAGCACCGACCAAGCCTCGGCCTCACACATAGTCTGTCCACAGCGGCTTGCACGTCCACCGCCGCACCCACTCCAGGGCAGTCCCATGGCTCTCACGACGCATAGGATCGGATGGGACTGGCACGCCGCCCCAGTGCTCCAAGGACGGACCACTCCGACGACCACGCCGCCACAGGAACAGGCCACAGGGCTCGGACATGCCGCCCCTGTTGGCACGACGCCGCATAGTTAAACACATGTACTGTCCTTGTCCTCCCTTCAACTATAAAAGGAGAGGACTTGGGCCACTTAGAAGGGGGACTCACGAAGAGGAAAAAAGGGAGGAACACATTGTAACACACGCACACATCCCAGCCGCCTGAGAGCAACGTCTCAGACGGCCTACACGACACCTTGCCGAGACCTGGGACTAGCTCCCTCTCTCCCCTAGCTTGTAACCCCCTACTACGAGCACTTCGGTGCAAGGAATACAAGATCGATCTCTCAGACTGGACGTAGGGCATCGATTGCCTGAACCAGTATAAACCTTGTGTCTCTTTGCATCACCATCCAGGATTAGGGGCACGCAGTTCATATTTACTGGTTGGTTGAGGACCCCCCGGTCCAAAACACCGACCGTTGGCGCGCCAGGTAGGGGCCTCTACATGTCAGTTTCGTCATCCCAATAGGTCCCGGATGGCAGACCCCGTACGACCATTGCGTCTCGGCATGGTGGTTTGGTTTGGGAGCCTAGAGTTCATGTCCCTAGGGCATGAGTACGACATGGTACTCCTCACTCCTTGAGCCCCACCAACCAACGATGAAGTCACGCACCGGCAGCCCAGGTGCAGGCAGCGCCTGGGCGGCTGCTCTCGCCGCGCTCGCCAGGCACGACGGGAGCAAGACCACCCCGACGCTACGTGAATCTGGGGCGGCACACCGCTCCCCACCGATATCCTATGACCAGATGTTGGCACAGGGTCCCTAGCTGGGGACCTGTCTAGCCTGAGCTTGGACAAAGGAAAATCACCGGTGGCACGCGGTGATGCCCAGTCGTCAAGATCCACTCCACCACTCCCTGAGGAGCCGATCCCGGTGGAGCAGAGTCGGGCGACAGCACCATCCCCATACCCCTTTGGGTCGAGAAATGCTACCGCCTCTCACGCCTACGCTTACACTGCCGCTCACGAGGATCCCTCGAAACACCGCCAGCGCTTCGCTCTTGACCTGAGCACCCACGCCGACTCCTCGGAGGAGGACGAGGCATGGCCCGGAGTGGATTTCTCCGGACTCCACAACCCCGGGGCTATGCGCCAGTTCTTGGCCGCGAGCGACTACTGCTTCAGCTACTCTGACTCTGACAATGAGGGTACCTACGACCCCACTCGCGAGTGTTTTCACGTCGGGCTCGGGATGCCGAGAGCGGGCGAGGAGGACGATGGGGCAGGTAGCCATTCCCCGTATCGAGTACGCCGAGGCTCTTGTGGAGGCCGAGACCCTCATCGCCCACCTCGACCAACTCAGTGGCGAGGCACCTGACTCCAAGCATCGCGCGGGGGCGTTCGAGCCTGCGGAAGCCATCAAACTCGTCCCGGTTGACCCCGCCTGCCCCGATGACCGAGCACTGAGGATCAGCGCCACCCTCGACATCAAATAGGAAGCCGTGCTCGTCGACTTTCTCCGTGCAAACGCCAACATATTTGCATGGAGTCCCTTGGACATGCCGGGCATACCGAGGGAGGTCGCCGAGCATGCCCTAGACATCCGGGCCGGATCTAGGTCGGCGAGGCAGCACCTGCGCCGCTTCGACGAGGAAAAGCGTAGGGCCATCGGTGAGGAGATACAGAAACTCTTGGCGTCCGGATTCATCAAAGAGGTGTCCCACCCCGAGTGGTTAGCTAACCCTGTGTTAGTCAAGAAGAAAAATGGGAAATGGAGGATGTGCGTGGACTACACCGGTTTGAACAAAGCCTGCCCAAAAGTCCCTTTTCCATTACCCCGAATCGATCAAATCGTTGATTCCACGGTAGGGTGCGAGACCTTGTCTTTCCTTGATGCGTACTCTGGTTACCATCAAATCAAGATGAAAGAGTCAGACCAGCTTGCGACTTCTTTCATCACACCATTCGGCATGTACTGCTACGTGACTATGCCTTTCGGCCTCAAAAACGCAGGTGCCACGTACCAGTGGTGCATGACCCAAGTCTTTGGCGACAACATTGGGCGGACCGTCAAGGCCTACGTGTACAACATCGTGGTCAAGACCAGAAAGGCCGAGGATCTCATCGACGACTTGAGGATAACCTTCAAATGCCTTAGAGAGAAGGGCATCAAGCTCAATCCCAAGAAGTGTGTGTTCGGGGTCCCCCGAGGCATGCTCTTGGGATTCATAGTCTCAGAGCGCGGCATTGAAGCCAACCCAGAGAAGGTCTCGGCCATAACCAGCATGGGACCAATCGAAGACCTCAAGGGAGTACAGAGGGTCATGGGATGTCTTGCGGCCCTGAGCCGCTTCATCTCATGCCTCGGCAAAAAAGGTTTGCCTCTATACCGACTCTTGAGAAAATCTGAGCATTTTTCCTAGACCCCTGAGGCCGAAGAAGCCCTCGACAGACTCAAAAGGCTGCTCACAAATCCTCCTGTCCTAGTACCCTCGGCCAGGGACAAGGCCCTCTTACTCTATGTCGCTGCAACGACCCAAGTGGTCAGCGCTGCCGTAGTGGTGGAGAGGCAAGAGGAGGGACATACTCTGCCCACCCAATGACCTGTTTATTTCATCAGCGAGGTTCTCTCCGAGACCAAAGCACGTTACCCCCACATCCAGAAGCTGATCTACGCCGTGGTCCTGGCCCAATGCAAACTGCGTCACTACTTCGAGTCTCACCCAGTGACTGTGGTATCATCTTTCCCCTGGGAGAGATAGTTCATAACCGGGAGGCCTTGGGCAGGATAGCCAAGTGGGCCGTCGAGCTTATGGGGGAAACCTTGACTTTTGCGCCTCGGAAAGCGATCAAGTCTCAGGTCTTGGCCAATTTCATGGCCGAGTGGATAGACACCCAACTACCACCGACTCAAACTCAGACGAAGTGCTGGACCCTATATTTTGACAGATCCCTGATGAAAACCGGGGCAGGCGCGGGTCTGCTATTCATCTCACCCCTCAGAGTACACATGCGCTACATGGTGCGGCTACACTTTGCCGCCTCCAACAACATGGCAGAGTACGAGGCCCTCATCAATGGCTTACAAGTCACCATCGAACTTGGGGCAGGGCGCCTCGATGTCCGAGGCGACTCATGGCTCGTCATAGATCAAGTGATGAAGGATTCAAATTGCCTCGACCCCAAAATGGAGGCTTACTGCAAGCTGGTATGACGCCTAGAAGAAAAGTTCGATGGTCTCGAACTAAATCACGTCGCGCGGAAGTACAACAAGGCCACCGATGAGCTAGCAAAGATGGCCTCGGCCCGAGCCCCGGAACCCTGAACGTCTTCGCCAGAGACCTCCACAAACCTTCCATTGGCTACACAACAGAGGAGGACCCACCTGTGGAACCCATGGCAAAGCTCGATGCCCCCTCTGTTGCCGAGACCCCCTCGACCGAGCCTGACGTCATGGAAGTCAACACTGAGCCTCCGCAGACTGATCAGGACGCAGATTGGCGAATCCCGTTCCTCGATTGGCTTGATCGGGGGGGCCTTCCTGGCGACAGAACCGAAGCACGACGGCTTGCGCGCCGAGCCAAGACCTACGCCCTCTACAATGACGAATTGTACAGGCGAAGTCCCTCAGGTGTCCTCCAACGATGTATCACTGCTGAGGCAGGCCAAGCCCTTCTTTGGGACTTGCACGCAGGCGCCTGCGGGCACCATGCGGCGCCTCGGACGCTCGTAGGGAACGCTTTCTGCTAAGGGTTCTATTGGCCGACGGCGGTCGCCGACACTACCAAGCTAGTACGCTCCTGCGAAGGATGCCAGTACTATGCTCGGCAAACACATCTCCCGGCCCTGGCCCTGCAAACCATCCCCATCACATGGCCGTTCGCCATGTGGGGGCTCGACATGGTCGGGCCTCTACAAAAGGCCCCTAGGGGCTACACCCATCTACTGGTATCAATCGATAAGTTTTCCAAATGGATCGAGGCTCGTCCAATCAATCGAATCAAATCTGAGCAGGCGGTGCTGTTCTTCACTAACATTATCCACAAGTTTGGGGTCCCCAACACCATCATCACCGACAATGGGACACAGTTCACTGGCAAAAAGTTCCTGACGTTTTGCGATGACCACCACATCCATGTGGCCTGGTCGGCCGTAGGACACCCAAGGACCAACAACCAAGTAGAGCATGCTAATGGCATGATCCTACAAGGCCTCAAGCCAAGGATTCATAACCGGTTGAAAAAGTTTGGCAAGAAATGGCTCGCTGAACTCCCATCGGTCATCTAGAGCCTGAGGAACACTCCAAGCCGAGCCATGGGGTTCACGCCTTTCTTCCTGGTCTATGGGGCCGAGGCCATCCTCCCCATCGATTTGGAATATGGTTCCCCGAGGTTACAAGCCTATAACGAACAAAGTAACCGCACCACCCGAGAGGAAGCCCGAGACATCGCGCTACTACACTCGACCAAATACCAGCAGAGCTTACGGTGATATCAGGCCCGACGCATCCGAAACCGAGACTTGAAGGTGGGCGACCTAGTGTTGAGGCTAGCACAGAGCAACAAGGGCCGCCACAAGCTGACCCCGCCATGGGAAGGACCGTACATCATCGCCCAAGTACTGAAGCCCGGGACCTACAAGCTGGCCAACGAGAAGGGCGAAGTCTTCACCAACGCTTGGAACATAGAACATCTACGTCGCTTTTATCCCTAAATTTCCAAGCATTGTATATGTCGTTTCTCGAAATGCAATTAAAAAGCATTCTTTAGTTGGTCTAAATTTTTCGAGTAACCCCCCGAGCCCATCGTAGGTCTCGGCAATTCAGTAACATGGTAAGGGAGGCTCGGCTCTGCCTCGGCAGGACCAAGACTCCCTCAGGGGCTAGATGGGGAACTCCCCCTAGGTCCCACGCACCATTCTTTAGTTGTTTTTCACAAAAATTCCTACGCCAAGACTCTAGCAGGCTCTGACGAATCAGTTGTAAAAACCCCTCGGACTAGGGTCTGTTTCCTAGGCAAGAGGCCGGTAGAGACGCGAGACGGCCTACGCCTCTGGGCTACGGCACTCCCTCACTACCTCTCGCCCAAGGGACGACTTAGGCCCCAAAGGGGTGTTTTGCAAACGAAATCTGATCAGAAGCAACAGAGGGCAGAGGCTTGGAAACATAAGAAAAACAACTAAGAAACACAAATACTTCAGAAATAGAGGCCTCGACGGCCACAAATGTTATGATACAAAAATAACACCTACTATATTTTTAGATAAGCCCCTGGGGCCCAGATCAAGGCTCAGGGCCTTCAACGCCGGCAGGTGGTAGGGGAGGAACCACCTCCTCTTCAAAGAGCATCGCCAGCGCCGCGCCAGGGCCTTCCGCCACCTCCATTAGCTTCGTGACCGCCACGTCAGCCTCCTCGTCATCATCAGGCAGGACATACCCATCGCTGATGGCTAGGAGGTCGACGCCGACGTAGTGAGAAGAGATGACGGCCAGCACACGCTTGACACCCGTGTGCAGCGCTCCTCGGAGTCACTCGCGCATCTAGTTGCTCAGTGCGATCAAATGGCTCCCCAGGGAGCTGCCTGACTGAACCCCTTCAACCTCCAGGGCCTCGCAGGCAGAAAGGGCAGCACGCTTCAGCGCCTCATGCTCCCCGATCTCGGCCTCAAGCACCGTCTGCACCGCACTAGAAGCCTCGGCGGCCTGAGTAACCTCCGCCTCTGACTCTACACCGCGGAAAATGGAATGAGGTCGAGCGAGGGAGAAAACAACCTAAGCTAGGGGCGGAAACCCATGGAACTCACCCCTGGCCTTATGCTCCCAGCGTCGGGACTTGACCTGACAAGCCTCGGTTTTCTCCTTCCAGCGCAGGGCCTCGGCCCGGGAAGCCTCGGCCTCCTCCTTCAAGCGCTGGGCCTCGACCCGAGAAGCCTCGGCCGCCCTGGAAGCTTCACTCCCTAGCTCTACGTCATGCAAGGGAGTTAGGGAGCGAACATAAGAAAAAGAAAACAAAATAAGGGGACTAAAACTCACCCTCGACCGTCCCCCTCCAAACCATAGCCTCGGTCCGCGAGGCCTCAGCTGCAGCAAGGGCCTCATCCAAGGCACCTTTCGTCAGCTGGTGCGCCCTTTGTTCCGCCCCCAGCTGCCCCGCGAGATCTGCGGCCGAGGCCATAGCTTCAATGGCTCGGCCTCTCAAGGCATCCTGATCTCTGACCGCGCATGAAGGCATCCCGATCTCTGACCGCGCGGGTGAGCTCCTCTTCCAACTCCTTCACCCGCGCCGCCAGAGGGGCGAGCTGCGTCTGGGCCATGGCCACCTCGACCTTCGTGTCGGCACAACGAAGGCGGAGGTCCTCTACCTCCGCGCTCTACGCCGACAGGAGCTCGTTGGCACCGGCAAGAAGGCCCTTCTACTGCTGAAGCTGGTCCCAGACGCCCCTCTCCCGCCAGAGAAAGACCGACTTCCCAAGCGACCAGGTCTTGAGCTCCTGGGGAAGCAGAACGAGGGTCATTGAATGCAACAAAACCAGAAAACGATAACATCGCGTGAGAAAGGAAAACACAAACCTGGGTGACTCCGGGCAGTTCGTCGGCCACCATGGACAGGGCCGTCCATAGCGACCGCTCTGCCAGCTGGCGGTATTGCTCGAAGGTGCCCTAGTGCCCGCCCTCGGCTACGTCCTCAAGGGCGAACAGAGGCCCCCCCTCAGGGTCGTCCCGGCTCCGCCACAGTACCCGCGAGTGATCCCACCTGCGGGGCTCGAGCCGCGCCCGCACGAGGGCTGAGTTTCCCTCATCCAAGACCAGCGCCAGCTGTTCCACGACACGGGCATCCTCAGCGTCGACCACCTACTACGCCCGGGAAGTATCGTCGGAGGAGATCGGATAGACCTCCGCCTCCCGGGCGCTCTCTCGCAACAACGGCGACCCCTGAACCAAGGGCGCCTCCGAGGCCTCCCCCGCCTTCATCTCTGCCTCCTGGGCAGATGGCCTCGCCGCCATTATGACGGCATCGGTGCCCTCGGGGGCGCCAGCCTCCGCCATCATGGCCTCGGAGGATGCAGAAACACCGACTGCGGCCACTGTGGCCTCGGCGGTCTTGGGCGCCCTGTCCTCCATCGCCTCAGCCTCGGACACCCTGGGGGCCTCGGGCACGCTGGCCCCATCCAACTCATGAGCCTTGCCCCCACCGGGTGGAAGCGCTCCCTCCCTCATCTGTGCAGGGGCCGCCTCGGTAGCCCCTCCTTGGGCGGCCGGCTCCTTCGGGTCGATCCTCGCTGACGCCGCGCCGCGTTAGATAGCGGCTTGTGCCTCCACCACCCAGTGGCCGGAGGAGCCAGGGCTCGCCTTAAGCGCCTTAAGGGGCGCCAAGGGGAGCTCGTCCGGAGGCCGCTTTCGACTAAGGAAAAATAACCTACAGGGTCAGCGTGAGACCAAAAAGGCGAACGGAATGCACTATGACCCCGCCAAAAATACACTTACCTTGAACGGGGTGGCAACCGCTTCACCACGGCAAACCTCGTCCGCAACGGTGGAGGCGGCGGCAGAGGCGTCGCCTCCGTATCCATCGGCGCTGGTCGGTCCTCATTGGAATCCGGCGCCCCTTCGGTCCTCTGCGGGGGCAGTGGCGTCGTCTCCACCGCCACTCGCTCCACCACGGCCGCCGAGCCCACCAGGCTGACGGCGTGTTTGCCCAACGCCCGTGCCTCGGGCGTGTCGGCCTTGGCCCTAGAGCGGGCGATCACCGGCCCCGGGTCCGCTTCTCCCCCTCCTCCCAGGAGTGCCGGGCTGCTTGCCGATGCCCCGGGCGCCACCTCCACTACGTCCAGAAGGTGGTCCAGGGGACCTCGCCCTATCTCGCCCCCATGATCCCCGTCCGAGGCCTCCGTCGACAGCAACGCCGATGGGGATTCCTCCAACGGGAGACCATCCTTCCGTTGTTGGCGGCGGCGCTTATCCAGCTCCTCGCGCGCGAGGATTTGCTTCGTGCGCTTCACCACCTTGGCATCTTTCTGCTTTTTCTGCGCATCAGCATGCGCGTGGTTGATCGCCTGCCGCCTCACGTCCTCGGGGATGGGCGGCGGAGAGGAGCGCATGTCCCTCATACCCTACAGGAATGACGGACGCACATAAGGAAACAAGGGGTAAGGGGAGATTGAGGAGGCTCAGAGGCTACAGCGGCACACGACTTACTAGCGAAAGGAACCCCCGCGACGGTCACATCACGATAGGGGTCAAATTGCTGCCCCTCAGCTTCGCCTCCACCGTCTCCCCCACCCAACGAAGAATTTCCTCGTCGGAAAGGGCAGAGGAGGACATCCGGGTGCCCTCAATAGGCTCACCCGGCTTCATCTTGAACAGCCGCCGCTGCCGAGTCATCAGCGGCAGCACCCTCCGGTGGTGGAAGGTGGCCACGACCACGGCCACAGTGAGACCGTGGCCCCATAGCCTCGCCAGCCCCTCTAGAGGCGGCTGCAGCTTGGGCTGGTTGTCCTTCGGGACACCGTACTTCCATCTCTCTAGACAACTCTCCACAATCCGCCCAGTGTAGGGGGGAAGTCCTCCGCCATTGTTGCGGAGGTAGAACCAACTCGTGTACCACCGACGATTGGAGGACGCGAGTTGGGCCGGGATATAGAGGTGCAGGCGGTCCTGACGCACTTGGAGAGTGCAGCCGCCGGCCCTTGTCGCCTTCCTCTTACCCGATGTGCTCGTCGGCTTGGTAGTATGCCCCGCCTGGAATAGGTGGAGCCACAACTCCCAATGGGGAGCAATCCCCAAATACCCCTCACAGACGGCAACAAAGATAGCCGCCTGAGCGATGGAGTTGGGATTGAAGTTGTGGAGCTCCACGCCGTAGTAGTGCGGGAGCGCCCGCATGAACCGGTCCGCCGGGACGCCGAGGCCGCGCTCGTGAAAGGAGACGAAACTCACGACATAGCTGTCGCAAGGCCTCGGCTCTGGCTCGCTGTACGGAGCAATCCACTCTGGCCTAGTGGGGTCTGTCACCGGGCGAAGGAGTCCACCATCGACAAGCGACTGAAGCATCTCCTCGGTGACGTCCGATGGGTCCCAGGGGTCCGCCTCGACAACGACAATGTCGCCGGCCATGGGTGCGATGGAGGAATCGGGTGCGGCGGTGAGTTTTTTCTCTCTCCCATGCTCTCGCTTTCTCCCTAGGTTCGTTCTTCCCTCCTCTTCTTCCCGGCACCCGATGCTCTAGCGATGGCTCGACGGAGGCAGTGCTAATGCAGGCAAGGTAAGACGAGGAGGGGCGAGACCCTTTGGGTATTTATGTAGCGAGGAGGCGAAATGAACAGGCGACGAAATCAGGGAGGTTTTCCCCCGATCCGGCGCAGTTAACCATGAGCCGATTTCACCGGCCCACGCGCCCACGCCTCCCATATTAAATGCGAGGACAGTTACGTCCCATCCACCACGTCATGCTCGGCCACTGCGGCAGCAGGTGTCATTTCGCCTCCCCATAAAACCACCTCAAAAGGCGCGCCACCCATTGCCGAGCCAATAGGGAAGATATTCCCCGCGGCCTATTCCTTTCGTATGAAGGAACCAGGCTCTGAGCCTATTATGATCCAGGGGTTGGAAGGCTGGGCCCCAAAGGGTTTCGACAGCCGCCCTAGGATAACAGAGTTAGGGACAACTGCGGGCGAGCCTATACGGGGCCGAGGCCCAAGCAAGCGAAATGCTTGGGATGCCCAAAGTCGTGTCCGAGACTAGCAGGAAAGTCTCCGAATGGGATCCCACCGTAGGGAGGCACCGAGCCACCGAGGCCCAGCGAACGGCCTCGGCACCCACTAGAGACATCCTCTGGTACTCTTGGAGTGTGTCTCTGGACCGCTAGCCATCCCCTAGCGAACGGGGTTCAGGCCTCCACTCGGACTACCCGATAACAGCTCACCGGAAGTGCCACCGCTCGTGCCCACCGAGGGTAGCGAGGCACATTCCACCCCTCCTTCCGAGCGAGAAGGAAGCGTGAGGGTCGCACAAAAAATCAGGGGAACCCCCGATGGCCTTCTCGCTCTATGCAGAGGCTAAGGGGCTCTTCCTGCAACCTTGCCGAGACCTAGCGACCCCGGCTCGCACTCAAAGGGGCTCGGCAAAACAAACCCTCCTTCCGAGCGAAAAGGAAGCGTGAGGGTCGTACAAAAAGATAGGGGAGCTCCTGACGGCCCTCTCACCCTGTGCAGAGGCTAGGGGGCTCTTCCTACAAATACGCCGAGACCCCACAACCCGGGCTCATGCCCAAATGGGGCCTTGGCAAACAAACCCTCACGCGTGAGGGGCGTATAAAAAGCCAGGGGAACTCCCAACGGCCCCCTCGCTCCACGCAGAGGCTAGGGGCTCTTCCTGCAACCTTGCCGAGACCAGAATGGGCTCGGCAAACAAACCCTCTGTCCGAACGAGAAGGATATGTGAGGGTCGGATGAAAAAGTCAGGGGACCCCCGACCGCCCTCTTGCTCCAGGCGGAGGCTCGGGGGCTCCTCTTGCACCCAAGACCAAGACAAACGGTCCAAGCCCACGCTAGAGGTTTCATTACAAAACACGATAAAGGGCGCCGAGCCCGATATGGTCCAGGGGTTCGAAGGCTGGGCCTCCAAGAGGTTTCGACGGCTGCCTCAGGGCAACAGAGTCAGGGACGACTTTAGGGCGAGCCTACGAATGGCTGAGGCCCAAGCGAATTGTCGCTCGGGGCGTCCTAAGTCGTGTCTGAGACCGACAGGGAAGTCTCCGAATGGGATCCCACCATAGGGAGGCACTGAGCCACCGAGGCCCAGCGAACGGCCTCGGCACCCACTAGAGAAACCCTCTGGTACTCTTGGAGTGCGTCTCTAGACCACTAGTCATACCCTAGCGAACGGGGTACGGGCCTCCACTCGGACTCACCCGATAACAGCTCACCGGAAGTGTCCACGCTCGTGCCCATCGAGGGTAGCCTAGCACATTCCACCCCTCCTTCCGAGCGAAAAGGAAGCGTGAGGGACGTAACCAAAGTCAGGGGAACCCCTGACGGACCTCTCGCTCCGTGCGGAGGCTAGAGGGCTTTTCCTACAGCCTCGCTAAGACGCCCGCAACCCGAACTTGCGCTTATGGGCTCGGCAAATGCGATAAAAAACTACTCGCTTAAACGTGAAAATGAAAAAAGCCCCTAGAGGAGTAACTCCACTCCTCCAGGGCCTCGGGGGCTACACCCGGCGGGTGCGCTCGCGCGCACCCACCGGAACCTCAAGAAACAGAACCCAACTCCTACGGGGGCGGGTATAAACCAAGCCTCGGCAAACCCTCAGGGAGAGTGCACGCACTCCCCCGGAGGCTCGGGGGCTACTGTCGGGTACCTTAGAACGGGGTACCCCGAGCGAACAATCAAAGGGGTCACTTAAGTCCCATAAAAAACAAAGCTGGAAGGTAAGCCGTGGGCCCCTCACCCGCCACGTCTGAGCCCACCAGGCCCTCCGCCTTGCCTCGAGCCTCGCGCAGGAGGTTTTGGCGTCCTGACGCAATCTTCGCCTCGCGCGAGGCTCTCCACGGAAGGCCTCGATAGGGAACACGATCTCCGTCCCACACGAGGCTCTCCACAGAAGGCCTTGGTAGGGGGTGCCTTCTCCGTATCGTGTGAGGCTTCTCACGAAAGGCCTCGGCAAGGAGTCTGATCTCCGTCCCGCGCGAGGCTCCGTTCTCCGTCTCGCGCGAGGCCTCATTCCCCGTATCGTGCGAGACCAGCTTATCCATAGTCCATCGCCCCCACCTCAGCCGGTCTTCCCGACAGCACGTCATGTCTCATTAATACTTCAACCACTCCTGCAATCTCAGCCGGACGATGGCTCGATGCCACAGAATGGCCGATGGGACCTGAGGTCGCATCAACGCCATACCGGCTGGGACTGGGCATGGCGGGGATTACCGGGCACTGTGTTCTGACGCTGTGCCCACGATCAGCGCCCACACTGCACTGTGCCCCGCGATCCTCGCCTCGAAAACAATGGGACATGGACAACTTGCCCTAGGTTATCACCGCCTCCAAGCCAGCGCACCAGATCAGCCGCCCACTCGGGGTCTTGGCTATCTCGGGGTTTGTGCCCGTCGAGACCCCCCACTATGGTGCAGCCTCGGCACCGACCAAGCCTCGGCCTCGCGCACAGTCTGTCCACAGCGGCTTGCACATCCACCGCCGCCCCCACTCCAGGGCAGTCCCAGAGCTCTCACGACGCACAGGATCAGATGGGACTGGCACGCTGCCCCAGTGCTCCAAGGATGGACCACTCCGACGACCACGCCGCCACAGGAACAGGCCATAGGGCTCGGACATGCCGCCTCTGTTGGCACGACGCCGCATAGTTAAACACATGTACTGTCCTTGTCCTCCCTTCAACTATAAAAGGAGAGGACTTGGGCCACTTAGAAGGGGGACTCACGAAGAGGAAAAAAGGGAGGAACACATTGTAACACACGCACACATCCCAGCCACCTGAGAGCAACGTCTCAGACGGCCTACACGACACCTTGCCGAGACCTGGGACTAGCTCCCTCTCTCCCCTAGCTTGTAACCCCCTACTATGAGCACTTCGGTGCAAGGAATACAAGATCGATCTCTCAAACTGGACATAGGGCATCGATTGCCTGAACCAGTATAAACCTTGTGTCTCTTTGCATCACCATCCGGGATTAGGGGCACGCAGTTAATATTTACTGGTTGGTTGAGGACCCCCCGGTCCGAAACACCGACAGAGAGTTAGTTGATTTGTTAAAGGAATTTAAAGACTATTTTGCTTGCGAGTACTATAAGATGTCTGGTCTAGACCAGTCAATTGTCGAACATTGGTTGCCAATCAAATCTAGATATCGGCCATTTAAACAGGCTCCAAGAAGATTCAACCCGAACATGCTTGATGATATCAAAAAGGAGATTGAAAGGTTACTGGAGGCAAAGTTTATCTGACCGTGCCGATAAGAAGAGTGGATATCGAATGTTGTCCCTGTATATAAGAAGAATGGAAAATTAAGAGTTTGCATCGATTTCAGGGATCTGAACAAAGCCACACCCATGGATAGTTATCCAATGCCAATGGCTGATATGTTAGTAGATGCAGCAATCGGGCACATGGTTATTAGCTTCATGGACGGCAATGCAGGATACAACCAAATTTTCGTGGCTGAGGAAGACATAGCAAAGACCGCTTTCAGGTGCCCTGGCGCAATCAGTTTGTTCAAGTGGGTTGTGATGACCTTTGGTCTGAAGAATGCTGGTGCAACTTATCAAAGGGCGATGAATTATATTTTTCATAAGTTGATCAGCAGGATTGTTGAAATCTACATCGATGATGTGATGATAAAATCCAAAGGATACAAAGAGCACCTAGCTGATTTGCGAGAGACTCTAGAATGCACAAGAAAACATGGTCTAAAGATGAATCCTAATAAGTGTGCTTTTGGAGTGTTAGCTGGATAATTCTTAGGATTTATGGTCCACGAGAGAGAAATCGAAGTTGGTCAAAAAAGTGTAAAAGCGATTGATGAGGCAGTTCCCCCGACTACTAAGACAGAGTTGCAATCTCTACTTGGTAAGATTAATTTCATTAGAAGATTCATTTCAAATTTGTTAGAAAGGATCCTGCCGTTTTCTCCCTTGTTGAAGTTGAAAAATGATCAAGAATTCAAGTGGGGTGACATACAACAAAAGGTGTTTGAAGAGATAAAAGAATACATGAAGTGTCCACCTGTGCTGGTCCCTCCTCAGCAAGGTAAGTCTTTTAAGTTGTAGATATCAGCTGATGACAAGACAATTGGATTGGCCTTGACGCAAGAATTTGAAGGAAAAGGGTGAGTTGTTTTCTATCTAAGTAGAAGGCTCCTGGATCTAGAAACAAGATATTCTCTCACCAAAAAGTTATGCTTGTGCTTATATTTCTCTTGCACTAAGTTGCGACACTACTTATTATCAGCCGAATGTATGGTTGTTTCTAAGGCTGATGTGATCAAGCACATGTTATCAATGCCAATACTGAATGGGAGAGTGGGAAAGTGGATCCTTGTGTTATCAGAATTTGACTTGAAGTATGAATTGGCTAAAGCAGTTAAAGGACAAATAATGGCCGATTTTGTCACCCAACATCATAAGCCAAACATTGGTTATGTAGAGCCAATGCCTTGGACATTATTCTTTGATGGATCATCGTGCAAGTAAGGTGGTGACATTGGTATTGTTATTATTTCGCCTCAAGGGGCAAGTTTTGAGTTTGCTCTTCCAACTGAACCAATGATTACCAACAACCAAGTGGAGTATGAATCTATTCTTAAGGGACTTCAACTTCTTCACAAAGTAAAGGCCGAAGCAATTGAAGTATTTGGAGATTCATAGTTAATTATTAATCAGTTGATCGGCCTATATGAGTGCAAAGAAGATACTTTGAAAGGATACTATGATGAGTGCCAAAAGTTGCTTAAAGAATTTCTTCATGTCTCTTTCCAACATATTCCAAGAGCACAAAACTGAGAGGCTAATCGTCTAGCTCAAAGTGCGTCAGGATATCGAGTGTTTTGAGAAGTCTTGAGTAGTGAAACCTTGAATGATGATTGGAGAGTCAAAATAGATGACTACCTTAGAAATCCATCATAGAAGGTTACCAAAAAGCTAAGGTATAAATTGACTAAGTATGTTTTACTGAATGATCAGCTATATTACAAAATAGTTGTTGGAGTATTACTCAAATGCCTAAATCAAGAAGAAGCTAAGGTGTTGATGGGCAAGGTGCATGAAGGGATATGTGGAGCTCATCAATCGGCTTATAAGATGAAGTGGATGATTTGCAGAACTAGATATTTTTGACCAAGAATGTTGGAAGATTGTTTTGAATATTACAAAGGGTGCTAGGATTGTCAATGTTTTGGTAATATCCAGAAATCGCCTACATCGGCCATGTATCCAATAATCAAGCCATGGCCGTTTCGAGGTTGGGGAATTGATTTAATTGGCCAGATTTTTCTGTCCTCAAGCAAAGGACATAAGTTTATATTGGTTGTAATAGATTACTTCTCTAAATGGGTTGAGGCAATTCCTTTGAAGACGGTAACCTCAAAGAACATGGTTGATTTTGTCAAGGAGCACATTGTGTATCATTTTGGGATTCCTCAAACTATAACTACCTATCAGGGGACAATGTTCACATCAGAGGAGTTAAGAGATTTTGCTGCCAGTATGGGAATCAAGCTACTAAATTCCTCTCCTTACTATGCTCAGCTAATGGCCAAGCGGAGGCGTCCAATCAGATTATGACTAAGCTGATCAAGAAAAAGATTGAAGAACAGCCAAGGAAATGGCATTCAACGCTTAATGAGGCACTATGAGCATATAGGATGGCCTGGCATGGATCAATTAAAACATCGCCTTATGAACTTATGTATAGCCATAATGCAGTTCTTCCTTAGGAAGTTCAGATTGGATCGAGGCGTGTTATATTGCAAAATGATTTATCAGTCGAAGTCTACAAGAATCTTGTGATAGATAACTTAGATTACTTGAGTTGCCTTCGGCTACGTGCTCTTGAAAACATCGAAGCCAATAAACTGAGGATTGCAAAATATTATAATAAAAAGGTCAAGATTAAACAATTTTCTAAAGGAGACTTGGTTTGGAAAGTGAAATTGTCGATCGGGTCGAAAGACAGTAAATTCGGCAAATGGTCGCCTAACTGGGAAGGACCCTATCAGATCAAACGTTGTGCGCCTGGCAATACTTATATTTTAGAAACACTAAAAGGAGAGGAAGAATTTGACCGAGCAATCAATGGGAAATATTTAAAGAAATATTACCCTAGCATTTGGATTAATACTTAATGTCCAGTTTGTTTGGTCGTCAGCTCTAATAGCCGACATCAGAAAGGTATTGCCTCTAGTGCAAAAATAAACCCGAAGGGGTAAAAGTCAGTACGATGTGTATCACCTATAGAAGCAAAGAAAATACGGATGAAGTGATGCGTATAATACAAAGTACAAAACAAAGGAAAATTACTCAAGACGAGGAAATTGTTTGCTAAATTTCACCCATTACAAGCTATGGGATGGAAAATACTTTGCTTACTATATCATCGGCCAGGGAGTTGAAGGCTACAGAGTTGGTGGCGCTAAAGAAGTCCTCGACCAAGCGCTCATGATCCCCAGGGTGCACCGCGTCTAGAAAACCGTGGGGAAGAAGCTAAAGATTATGGCTAGAGCGGGCTTTGTGCAGCAGCCAGCGCCATGACAGCACCATGACAAACACCATGAAGAGCGACCTCCCTGACACAGTTCAGGATGTCATGCAAGCAAACCACCAGAACGGTGCCCCTAGCATTAACAAATCCCATCGCGTGATCCACAGCTGATCAAAGGCTTTCCAACTGAACAGTTAGATCTAAAAGATTTAAGGAAAGAATGATCAGAAATCTTGAAGGCAAAATTAAGAAGAAGATGGAGAAATTGTGGTAGACATCTCACCTATGATTTTGGCTTCAGCCCTGGCCAACCTTTCCCCCACCGGGTTGGCCTCAGGGGGTGATCAGCCTTGAATCATGGCCAAAGCTAATTCTGCAATGGAGAGGCAGTTGGCCATATTGTGGTCAGTCCGATCGATGGAGGCTAGCAGATCATCATTATTGATCTGCCTCCTCAGATAGCGAGGAAGTTGGCGGCGAATTAGTACTGAAGATGACCCCAAAGGCTAAGCAGAGTCGGCCCTCTACTCCAGAACGATGGGAGCACCCCAAGTTGCACCCTCTTGGCGATGAAGGCGTTGGTGCGATGATGTAGATCCATCAAGGGCCTCCTCAGTAGACCTCTTGTTGTTCTCCAAGATCTCAAACCTATGGAAAAGCAGGAACTATACTAAAGACGCAGAAGGTTTAAGATGAAGTGGATTGTTTTTCGATCCACAGCCGTGGCCCATATATATAGCCTAGGAAGGCGAGAAGATAGATTTTGCCGACGGTGTGAAATTGAAATCAGATACAGAATTGGATAGACACTCTAAAAATTCAGGTGACAGATAATGAAGAGATAACAGATTTGGACTTATTGCTTCCCTAAATTACAAAATACCGTGGGATGGATACAAAGAATTTACATTGACCAGAGATCAACCCACCAAGGATTCTTTGGATTCAAGGGAGTCCAGGTCCCCACAAGACCTAAGGTCATCATGAACCGAGTCACATCGGCCCATTGATAAAATTATGCTAGGAGAAGGGGAAAGGCCGCCCGCCTAACAGATGCCCAGCTGATTTCTCGGTAACTGGGAAACTGTGGGAAAGAAGCCTGTGGCTTTCCCGATTTGCATTTGGTGGAGCAAACAAGGGGAAGGTGTCCACACATTTTAGCCCTTGCAAACACTAGAACAGCTCTACGAGCATGGAGAGAAGACTCAGGTGATATCACAAGAATTCTTCTAACTGTCGTGGCTGATCCTCTTGCTCGACAAGGCGCTAGAATGAGTGACACAATCACCCTATGCACAAGAATTCTTCTAACCACTCAAGATCTTCATAGCAAAAGGATAGACCATGGAGGGTCTGGCGAAGTCAGAAGCACTTGAGGGGGCAGATGGAAGAGGAACATAGCTGAATTATTGAGTTGCTCTCACCAAGGTCGGATAGACATTTTATAGCCGGCCTAGAAAGATGAATTCAAGTGCCTGTGAAGCAATGGTGCTCTCGTAAAAGTTTTGAAGCATGGGCTCATGAACTGACATAGACAGCGACAAATAGTAGACCCCAGATCAAGATTCTCTACCCGTGATGTGGACCTAATAGGGATACAGACATGATAATTTTGGAATAAAATTACTTTTATCCCAAAATTGGGGGACATGTGTTTACACCAAAATTTGGAAGAAGACTCATAGGGACTCAAAAGCCCCCAAGATCATGTCATCATGGAATCAATTGTGTGCAGATCAGTATCAGCTGATTCGAATGCACCACTAGAATCGACTTTCTTTAGATAGCGTCGACAGATAACGACAAAGGCTACGACCGGCACCAGTACAAGGCATGTTGGACTCTGCAAAAAGAGAAAGATTAGAGTCCAAGTTATCTTAATTTCAGAATGTTTTCTCTAGGGCCAAAAATTGTGATGAGTTGTACTTAGGTAGGAATCATGCATAGGTTCTGGGTATAAATATTGGACCCCAGCTATTGTAAAAGACAAACAATCAATCAAATATAAGTTAGTTACTTTTTTTGGCTCCGGCCACCCCTTAGGAGTAGGAGTAGAGTAGATCTCGATGAGTTCTTCAACAAGTATGGCTGCATCGATCCGGTCGACCTCCACTGCTTGCCTGTAAGTACCATCATGGCTTATACTTCTGTTCGTACGGCTGCATCGATCCGGTCGACCTACACTTCGACTCTGGTATAAGCTAGTTATCGACTCTTGTTTAGTTCAAGTAAGGCCACATCGATCCAGTCAACCTCCACTGCTTGAACTAGATTAAGGTCAAGTTATTGACTCTATCTAAGGGTGGCGTTCCTTCAGATAGATTCATTAAGTTACCGATATTGCTTATTGCTTCCATTATTTATTTAATCATAGAAATATCACTTCGCCCGATTGGGATTGATCTAGATCAGCCTTATATCCTTCTTAACCCATCGTTTGTTAATCTAAATTTGATTTAATCTGCATCTTAAATGATGAGTTATGTTTTATCGGTCGTTTTATGTCAATCTTGATCGCGCATAGTGTGCGGTTAAGGCATGTTTTTGTCTTGAATAGATCTGTTGGCTAACGAAAACCAATTCATGGCCCGTTATCGTGGCCTGTGTGATTCTGCCTCACACCCCACTATTTGCGTCAAGGAGTGGGGACCGTTACTTGGTAGATTTGTTCCTGATAGTGCATGACCTTAACTGTGTGCTATGCCTGAATTGGCTGTTTTAGCCGATATCGAGTGCTTTCATGAATAGTTCACGTCACGAGACCGTTGAAAGATATGTTAGCCCCATGACCTTATTATTGTATTATGGCCTGCATGATTCGGCCTCATGCCCCACTGATATTAGTAATAAGTTAGTGTCGTCGAATCTATTGTTGTTTCTATGGCCTGCATGATTCTGCCTCATGTCCCACTGGTCATAGCGATAGATGAGATCTAATTTGTTCATTAGATTTATATTTATTAAATGGTTAAATGATGATGAGTTGTTTTATTTATACAAAAGGAATTCGGTTACTTACAGTTATCGGCTTAGCATAAATTAATCATTGTTGACATCCTCTTGCCATTGACTAATGTTTGTCTAAATAACGAGATCTATCCTGAGCGATAACCGAATTACCTTCCATAATTCTATGAGCTTTAATTGATTCATTCTTATGAGTATGCTAGAATCAACTATTTAGTCGATTTCCTTCCATATCGGCTCTCATAGCCGCACATTTAGGACTATCTGGCAACACCGGCATGTTTCACCTCAAATTACTAATTAGCTTTCTCTCCTTGTCAATTGCAGGGTCAAATTGACTGGCACATCTCGAGAGGAGTGCGCAGGACCAACCATCCTTGCACTAAAGCTAGGCGGATCTCCAGCTCCATCGAGCGGACCCTTCTGGCTTGCTCATGTGCCCTCGGCACGGGATGAAATTTCATGCCGACACGATCTCTACATGATCGACCCAACTGACTCCGGTCATCCTGCGCCCGTGGTCAAGATGGTGGCTATTCGCCAGCTTTTGGGTGATTTCAATCTTTTGACTGAGTCTCTCCACAACATTCTAGACGAGACCCTGATGATTATTCTGAGGGCTCAAATCAGATCATGCCAAGCTGCCCTGCTTTCCCTCTGTGGTTTGGGGGCATGGTTTTCCATGTCAGCCACAACAACGTCACCAAAGACAGCAAAAACGACGATCGCCAACATCGCTAAGATGCAGAATTAGCCCAAGCGGCCGATGAGGACGGTCATGGCCTACCCCGCCATCAATGTAATCTAGAAGAAGCGTTTGACATGGTGGGCGACCAACCAGTCTACCAGACCCCAAGCACCAATCTAGGTGTCGCTTTTAGCGAGCTCGACAAACTCCCTCACACTCTAGATGTCAAGAAGGCCCGAGCACATATCATAGCTGCGCAAGTCCAAGTCAACAAGTTCTAAAACAACCCCCGTCTTAGTCCACCGTGTTAGCTCGTAGCCGCTGCTCTTGCCATGATGTAGGAGGCCAACAACACAGTGTCGATGGCACCCGACCTCTAGCCGGATGTCCTTACCTCTATAGGGGATCTAGAGGCAACTATGAAGCTCAATCATGCCATGACAACCGCCCACCTCGCCACCAGGGAGGTCAGGGTGGCAACCGTAATCAGGAGGTCAATCAACCCCTCTCCCATGACCTTTGTGACCACATCAACACCAGCGTAGATGTCCACGGCCACATCGAAAACAACAGGTCCGCATTCTATGAAGCAGAGATGGAACATCGCTAGCAATTCAGCACCAAACATGAGGGGTTTACTGCCCGTCAATTACCACTTCCTGCCAGTGCATCAGGACTTCACCCCTTAACCGAAAGGCTCTGAGCCGTCCGGTGGCCTGTTGGTGTCAAGGTCGTCGGTGTTAACACCTATGATGGAAAGGCCAACCCTGCTCAGTGGCTAACTCTATATGAGATTGTTGTGAAAGCTGTGGGTGGAGATGAAGACGTCATGGCGAACTATCTTCCCATCATGCTTAATCAGTCTACAAACAGCTAGCTCCTCAACCTACAGGAGAACACCATCCGATCTTGGGACGACCTCAAGAAAGTCTTCACCGACAGTTACACGGCCACGTGCGAGTAGCCCGGCACCAATTATGACCTGGAGAAGCTTCATCAGACCTCCAAGGAGTCCCTACGTGACTTCATCAAGTGCTTCTCAGAGACAAGAAACTCTGTTCCCAACATCATGGACGTCGAGGCCATCATTGCCTTCACCAAAGGGCTCCAGCATGAGTAGCTCCGTGGAAAATTGTACCACAAGGGGCCCACAACCATTAGCGAACTGATACAAATAGCAAATGGGTACACTGACACCGAAGAAGCTGAATGGGCTACCCACTCCACCCACTAGCAGCGCCACAACAATGATCGATGCTACAATGACTGCGACCGCCGTTGTGACGATCACGACCACCGCGACAACCGTGACCACCACCAAGACGATCGTGATCTTTGGCATGATGACCGCCTAGAGAGCTCGAGGGGTAGACAAGGCCACCGTCACTGGCCAGATAACTCGATCAACACTGCCAATACTTGAGCCAAGTGCACCTACGATGCTGACTTTGGCAAGCTATTGGATGGCCCATGCCCTATCCACAAGGATGCCAAGCACACTATGTGAGAGTGTAGAGGTTTGAAGACAACGCTTGGTGGTGAATCTAGGAAAAAGCCATGGCATGATGATGATGAGACCAAAGATGGTCAAGGTGGAGAATGAGGCAAGAATAAGGGCCCACCCTACTAGGACACCACCAAGACTGTCTCCACCATCTTTGGTGGGAGTGCTGTTTCTAAAGACAAGCGGCAGCAAAAGCTTGTAGCCTGATGTGTTATGTCGGTCGCTACATATGATAGCCTTGTTGCTGATCCCAAGTACCTTGACTAGTTGGGGCACCCAATCACCTTCTCTAGGGACGATCAGTGGTCAGACATCCCATATCTAGGGCATTTTCCACTCATCCTAGATCCCATAATCAAGGACGTGCGCTTCCAGAAGGTCCTCATCGATGGAGGGAGCGCCCTCAACATCCTCTTCACCAGATCTATGGAAGAGCTAGGGCTCAAGAAGGAAGACCTCACTCCCATGGACTCACCGTTCTGGGGAATCATTCCGGGGAAAGCGTCCCTACCCCTGGGACAGATTACACTACCAGTTCAGTTCGACACCGCCAAGCATTTTTGCGTCGATTATGTCAACTTCCTTATTGCTGATTTCAACATGGTGTACCATGCCATCCTTGGCCGACAAGCTCTTGCCAAGTTCATGGCCGTGCTACACTATACGTACCTAGTGCTGAAAATGCCAAGGGAGCAAGGGGTCCTCTCCCTACGCACCAACCTCGATGTCGGCTACAACTGTGAGAAGAAAAGCTTCATGCTCGCCAAGGCAACTGACATCTCCATCTGCATGCAATACTTCATCACAACTTCACAGTTGATCTCTCTGGAGGACCTGGAGACCCCAACCATGGAGGCCGCCCGAGCATCAACCAAGTACAAGGAGGTGAAGGAAGTGGCCCTTGTCCCCAGCGACCAGTCTAAGACTGCCCGGATCAGGGCTGGCCTCGAACCTAAATAGGAAGACACGGTCGTTAGCTTCCTATGGGAGCATGTCGACATGTTTGCATGGAAACCTAGGAACATGCCTGGCGTGCCTTGGGAGCTGATCGAGCACTCCTTCAACATCTCAGTGACCGCCAAGCCGATCAAACAGAAGCTTCGATGATTCACGCTAGACAAAAAGGAGGCCATTAGAGTAGAGATAACCCGGCTCTTAGCCATAGGTTTTATTAAAGAGGTGTATCATCCGGTGTGGTTAGCCAACCCGGTTCTTGTAAGAAAAAAGAATAAAGAATGGAGAATATGCATTGATTGCACCGATCTCAACAAACATAGCCCTAGAGACCTCTTCAGCCTACCTCGCATTGATGAGGTCGTAGACTCCAAGGCTGGCTATGAGCTCCTGTGCTTTTTAAATTGCTACTCTAGTTACCACTAGATCACGTTAAAAGAAGAAAACCAAATCAAGACGTCGTTTGTCATGCCCTTCGGTGCCTACTGCTATACGACGATGTCCTTCGGACTCAAGAACGCAGGTGCGACCTATCAAAGAACCATCCAACACTACCTCAAGGACCAGATCAGGAAGAACATTGAGGCTTATGTCTATGATGTGGTGGTCAAGTCTAGGACTACTGACACCCTCATCGCCGACCTCACCAAAGTTTTCAAAGCCCTGAAAGTATATCGATGGAAGCTGAATCCCACTAAGTGCATTTTTGGTGTTCCATACGGTATCCTGCTAGGGAACATCGTCAGTCACCATGGCATCGAAGCCAACCCAGAGAAGATAGTGGCAGTGATCAACATGAAGCCACTGACCTACGTCAAGGACGTCCAGAAGCTAATGGGGTGCATGGTGGCTTTAAGTCGTTTCAAATCTTGTCTGGGCGAAAAGGGACTCCCCTTTTTCAAGCTACTCAAAGCTCAAGAGAAATTTGTCTAGTCGGAGGACGCTAACAAGGCACTCATCGAGCTCAAGCAGTTCCTCACCACACCCCCAATCATGACCGCCCCCGAAAAGGATGAAACCTTGCTAATCTACATTGCAGCGACCAACCGGGTAGTCAGCTCGACCATCGTTCTTGAACAAAAAGAGGCTGGACACGCATACAAAGTCCAGTGCCCAGTCTACTTCATTAGTGAAGTCCTAAATGAGTCGAAGACTCGCTACCCATAGGTCCAAAAACTGTTGTATGCCATCCTGATCACATCCCAGAAGCTCCACCACTACTTTGATGCCTACCACATAGTAGTAGTCACTAAGTACCCGCTCAGCGACATCCTTCGCAACAAGGAAGACAGCAGCCACATTATTAAATGGGCGATTGAGCTCAGCACCTATACCATCAATTTCATCGCCGAGTGGATGGATATGCAGACTCCTGTCCTAGTCGACCACCCCAAGCACTAGACCAAGTACTTCGACTACACTTTTGAGCATCCAATAATACCACTAAATACAAGGCGGCACTTCATGGTCTCCGTATAGCTATTGAGCTCAGCATTAAACACCTCTAGGTTTACGGTGACTCTGCACATGTAATCAATCAGCTCAACAAGGATTGTAATTGCATCAACAAGAAGATGGACGCTTACTGCGCCACGATAAGAAAGTTAGAAGACAAATTCTATGGCATCGAATACCACCACATGGTTTGGGCCAATAATCAAGTAGCTGATGAGCTGTCAAAGATATGATCAACCTAGGTTAAAGTTCTAGCCAGAGTGTTCATCCAAGACCTTGTGGCCCCTTCCATCAAGCAGGAACAAGAAGGTGTTGAAGAAAACCCCCCTACCGAGTAGATAGTCGCAGCGGTCCCTAGGCCGAGCAGTGATTGGAGGGAACCTTTCATCAAATACCTCAACACTGTAGATGTCCCGACTGACAACACAGAGAGAGAACGCCTTACCCACCATAGTAAGCATTATGTCCTAGTTGAAGGGAAATTGTACCACAAAAAATGCCAAAGGGGAGCTACTCTAGAAGTGCATCTCTGTGGAAGAAGGTGAGAAGATACTCAAGGAGATCCATGTAGATACCCACGACAACCATGTATCCTCTAGAATACTGGTCAAAAAAGGCTTTCTGAGCTGGTTTCTACTAGCCATCAGCCATAGCTGATGCTAAAACACTCGTCCGCCGATGCGACAACTACCAAATTTTCGCCAACCAAATCCATGTCCAAGCTTAGGCCTTACAAATGATCCCTGCATCATGGCCCTTCGCATGCTAGGGACTGTACATGATCAGGCCGTTCAAGACCGCACCGGGAGGTTTCCGCTAGGTCTACGTCCGTATTGACAAATTCTCCAAGTGGAACGAATACAAACACCTAGTCCAAGCAACAGCGAAGAAAGCAGCCAAGCTGCTTGACGACATAATTCACCAGATCTGCCTGTCGAACAATAGTATCACTGACCTAGGGTCCACATTCACTGGTTGCGAATTCTAGGATTTCTACGATGAAAGATGCATCTTAGTCAAGTATGTCTCCATGGCACACCCAAGGGCCAACGACCAAGTCAAGCGTGCCAATGGTATGATCCTAGATGCTTTGAAAAAATGGCTCTTCGAGAAGGAACAGAAACACCCAGGCAAATGGCTTAAGGAGCTACCAGCCGTGGTCTAGGGACTAAGGATCTAGCCCAGTTGTAACACTAACGTCTCCCCGTACTTCATGGTTTTTGGCTCTAAAGCCATATTGCCTGCTGACATAGGCTTCCGAGCACCCAGGGTGGAGAATTACAATGAGGAGAACTCCAACCTAGCTCGACAGCTTAGAAGAGGAACGTTTGGTCACATATGTTCGGATGGCAAAATACCTCAATAGCTTAAGAAGATACTACAACCATAATGTTAACAGTCGATTCTTTGTGGTCGGAGACTTAGTACTCCGTAGAAAATAGAAGACATACAGGATGCACAAGCTCTCCTCACCTTGGGAGGGACCCTTCATTGTCAAGGCGGTCACCCGACTAGGCTCCTACAGACTGTATGATATGGATGAAAGAGATGTCCCAAATTCTTGGCACCTCGAACTGCTTAGATGTTTCTACCCCTGAAGCGTTCATTTCAAACATATGTACCTTTCATATTTAAGTATTCAATAAAGTTTTTTACACTAAAATTTCTCCATATTGTTTTCTCCACACTTTTTCGCTAAGTGATTCTGATTCTGCGTACATCTCAAAGATGACATGCCAACTATGCCTGACGCAAATACTCGATCAAACACATTGACGCTCGGACGCCTCTAGAAATGATCCTATCTCCGACTTCTCCCTACATGTGCATGAGCGTCTTCCCTCTGCGTCATGGGTGGTCGGCAATGGTTCCTTAGTGACACCCTATTCTTCCCACATGCACATGGCCCTAGTGCCTTGTGTTATGGTTAATAGGCTTGCTAGGGCTAGAGACTCAGCTACATACCACTAATCGGATGATTTATATCAAATATAAACATAAACATACCATAACTATACTAGTTTTTCCTAATCTATGGAGCACTGCTCTCCCCCTCAACAAACAGCTCAACATCTTTGGCCAACCTCTTGGCTGGCTCCTCTGCATCGTCTTCTAGCCTAGAAATCTTCTCCGCATTCATGCCCTGTGCGTATTCGGTCACCACCTATTGGAGATCCACCAAAGGGTAGTGTGACCTCAGCTGCACGAGCATGTGGATGATGGCTCCTTAGGCCACGCTATGTGTGAACTCCTTGAAGTCCGTCCACCCTATTCGGCAATGATCTGTGACCGATTGGTACAGGCAGATGTCCCCCCTAGGGTTGCTTAGGACCGACTTAGTCCAGCACAGGCTAGATTCCTACGATCATCATCTCCACCTTATCATCCTGCGCCTTCACTTGTTCCACGAGCACCTGGAACTATGCCTGGGCCTGGTGTCGATACTCTACAAATAACACAACGTATGCTAAGCATGCGCCTAACACCACACAAGTCAAAATAGCATGAAAAATACTCACATTGAAGATCTTCAATGCCTTTCTCGGCTTTCTCCTCAGCTTTCACCTTTGCCTCTAGAAGCTGGCCGAGGGCTTCCTAGAAAAGGCTGAGCTCCATCTCCAGTGCTGCATATAATCGGTAGACATTTCACAACGTTGACTACTAGCAAAGCAAAGTTACAAGACATACCTCTCTACTGATCAGTGCTATGGCTAAGCTATTCAGCCATCAATTGGCCCTCACCTCTATTTGTTGACGCTCCTTCTCCAATGCTAGAACCTTCACCTCCAGGTCCTCCCTGCGGTGGTGCTCTCGGAGCTGGCGTGCCTAGAGGTCATTCACTGACGCTTGCAGACTCTTATCCTCCTCTAGTACTGGAGTCATCTCCTCTTGCTACCGCCGGGGCTGCTCGGACACCTTCATCACATTCTGCAGAGGAAAAATAGATTAACAGACTACGTTCTTCAAGGGACAACAAAGATCTCTTCAAGCTTACCTCAATACGGGCAATCATTGACGTCAGATCGGCCCTCATCTTCTTTGTTTTTGCTCTCACCTCCCCCACCTCCAGCATCACAAATATTTCGCTGTGCTGAATGATCGTGCGAAGAAGTTGGGGAGGCGGGGTGGGCTCCCGCACTATCTCGTTGACCTCAACGATAGCCACTAGCAAAGGCGCCCTCCTCCGCTGCTGCCGTGCTCAGACAGGGTGTTTGAGCACTGCCTCCACCGTCGCTTGTTGACCAACCACAGGTGGGCCTTGCTCCGCACTGCTTTGGTTCGGTGTGGGGAGCTCGTGGATCCTCCACGCGCCTACTGTCGTCAGCAGCAGAAGGTTGCAGGTCCTCCATCAAGTCTACACATCAACAAGCAAAAATTCATCAAGAAATAAATGACCACGTTGAAGAAATACGTCAAATAAGAAAAGGTACTCACAATTGGGACTCCCACTACGCAGACTGGAACCAGCGCCCACGCTTGGAACTAGTCTGTCCAGTAGCCAAATGGTGGTCTCAGGGACTGTGGTGGTCACCTGAGCTGCTTCCACAAGGGGTGTAACTGTGGTCTCGAGGACTCTAGCTGCCACTAGAGCAGTTGCATCAGGTGCCACATGAGTTGTTGTCGCCAAAGTCGCCTGAACACTGTTAGGTGTTGCCATCATGGTTTCCCTCATCCATGGCATCTCGCGCATCTCTGCTCCAGCTAGCGAGGCTGGCGAGGGCGTCCCAACCCACGAAGAAGGTGGTGCCACTGGCCCATTGTCATCCGACGAGCTCAAAACCACCATTTGCCGCCTCCGATGCTGAGTGGGAGTGTCGATGCTCACCGGCTGCTCTTCTCAATGGGACGACCCTACCATTCTCCTTCTCTTCGGGGACGGCTCCTCGCTTGTAGGCTGCTTCCCCTAGAGTTTCTCACGGACATGCGGCGTCCGCTCACCTCCATCGCCGTTGTTGTTATCATCCGAGTGGTCCCCACCAGCTTTCAAGCTGGTCCGATGCTGGGTACTGCTCGGCTGAGCATCAACACCCCTCGGCCAGTTAGCTGATGGCACTGCCGAGAAGTATACCATCCGGTCCTACCCACGAATCTTCAAGAGCACGAATGACTATGCTGCAACAAAAAAGGAATCACATGAAACTACAAATAAGACTTTTACCCATGGTGGGAGGTTACCTACACTGAAGGCCCTCTGCTGGTCGTCGATCTTACAGTGACCCACGAGGTTAAACAACACCCCAACCTGCCACATGACTTCATCTCGGTCAATTGGCTCGGGCACCTCTCGCGTCCCATTTGTATCCCCGCAGAATTCACACGCGGGATGTGCCCTCTCCTTGCTGGGTTGGTAGCGTTGAAAAGTGAAATTTGTTGCCACTATGACCCCATCCACCCTTCTAGAGTCGATCAATGTCAAGAGCTCCTTCACTTGCTCCATTGCATTGACACCAGGTCTCTCCGACCACTTGGAGTTGCTCACAGGAATCTGATCAATGTCACACGCCACATGGTGTTCCCCCTGTGGCATGTAGAACCACCGCTACGCCCAATACTTCACGTTTGTGTTCTATAGAGTAGCGATGTACTGGAACACCATCCCACCTAAAAGCTACAAGTATGTGATACATACTATCCTAGATCCAGATCCCCCTAGAGCTTTCAAATAGAAGAAGTGGTAGAAGAGATCAAAATGTGGAAGAATGCCAAGATAGGCTTCATAGAAATGGATAAAGATAGAGACATGAAGGATGGAATTTGGACATAGATTATAGAGACTAATCCCATAATAGTCAATCAACCCACGAAGGAATGGATGGATTGGAACACCAAATCCACGATAAAAGTAATCTTCAAAAACCACTAATTCATCGCCGCGGGGGGTAGGAAAGCTATGACCATGAGCCGGACGCCATCCCGCCATTACCCTATCGGGCAGCACGTCGTCCACCACCAACTGACTGAGTGCCGCCTCGTTGCTCACGGAGCTCACCCATTCCTCGGTGCTATTGAGCTCGTGTGATGCCCTACTCAAGCTGCTGCAGTTTCTTTTGGGTGCCATCTAACAAATCTATGGCCTAGAGGAGACTACGAGCTTGCATTTACTTTGATGGCAGAGTAGTTACCGAGTGATGCGGTGTGGGCGCGAGGAAGAAGACGAAGTGGCGAAGGCAAGGTGGGGAATGTGTGCCAGGGTTGCGCCACTCTTATAACGGTTTGGCCCCTGACCCTTCGCCTTCTAGGGTATTTGGGAAACCATGCCTCCCCGTCGCATTCTCCCCGAAACCTCCGCACGTCATTGGGCCATCAAAGTCGGCCTTATATGTCGCCGCGTCAAACTGCGTTGACCGCGGAGTGATGAAACGGAGTCCAATGTTATGTGTTGTTTCAACGGACTCAAGATATTTTCTGACCCTGCTACAAGATACCTTCATCATCCTCCAGCAGGCTTGGAGACTATGTGTGTACAGGTCATCTTGCGATGACTGTACTGTTCTTCTCAGCTAAGACACAAATGGGTTCAACACCCGCAGACTGCCTCTTTCGATCATGGCACCACGAGGCTGCTTCACCTAGTGTTAGGCTCGGGGACTAAGTGTGTACACTTCACCTAGTGGTTAATGTACTGATCGTTTGGTCTGGATATTTTTCTTTGACCCTGCTACAGGATTCCTTCATCATCTTTCAGTAGGCTCAGGGACTACATTGTGTACAATGCACCTTGCGGTGCATGTACTACTTTTTTTCAAGGTGTTTTGACTTTGTCAATTCTACCATGTGATGCCTCCGCTCTGCTCAGGTGACCACATCGCTAGAGCCATTGCAATAGGCACATAAGTGTGTACACTTTACTGGCTAAGACTTCAAATTTTTTTACAAGAGCTCCATACATCCTGCCGGCAAACCTTGATGCTTCAAGTGAGCCCGAGCTCGGCTCCCAGATTGTAACACTTGGACATCTGTTTCTACAGCTCAGACGCCATGTTCAACAGCTCGGATGACGTATTCAACAGCTCGGACGCCTGTTTTAATAGCTCGGCTACCAGTCAATCTGGATGGATGCCTATTTTTGAGGACCGACGACTAGCTAGACTGCTCAGACAAACTCAAGACGGCGTTGCTCGGCAGATACGAGGCGCTCGAGACTAGCTATGGGGGTATAACCAACGATACCCACAGGGCTTCACATGGGCCGAGCCGCTTGGGCAGACCTAGCCCATGAGACCACGCAGGGGCCACACCGCCAGTCGAGGACCAGCGTGCAAGACGACGCTATGTGAAGTACAGCATAAGTCAGCGTGCCTCGCAGGACTGCGTGAAGATCCTCGAAGATCTAGGAAATCTGCTCGGATATGCTAGATTGCCGTGATATATGTTACTTCTTATCTTGTAAACCAATTAGGATAGCAACAACCAATCTGTAACCCTACCCCTCAGGCTATATAAGGTGGGTTGGGACCCCCTCGTTGTCATCGGATCATACACAATACAATCCACTAGGACAAAGGACGTAGGGTATTACGTTAAGCCGATGGCCCGAACTTGTCTAATCGTTGTCTCTCGCGTTCTGTGTCACTATCCGATTTTCTCATGCGCATCTCCACCAATTCATCTACTACCGTGGGCATACCCCTCGATAGACTGCTGACCAGATTTCGTCGAATGGATGGCAGCACTGGCCAGCGGCGAGAGGTGAAGCCTAGCTGGCATGACAGCGCTAGTCACCGGTGGCAGCAAGGGGATTGGGCACGCGATCATGGAGGAGCTGGCAAGCTCGGCGCATGGGTGCACACGTGCGCTCGCAGCGCGGCGGACCTGGAGGAGTGCCGCTGGCAGCGGGCTGAGAAGGGGCTCGTCGTCACCGTCTCGGTCTGTGACGTTGCCGTGAGCGCCGACCGGGAGAAGCTCATGGACACGGTCAAAGGCGACCTTCGACGGCAAGCTCGATATCCTGGTAAGCTCAAGGCGAAGTGAAACCATCCTTCTCCTCCTTGTCGATCATCAGTCGAGGTTAGCTTGATGGCGAAGTATCTACACGTACAGGTGAACAACGTGGCGTTGTGGATCATCAAGCCACCGGCGGAGGACTACTCTCGGATCATGGCGACCAACCTGGAGTCGTGCTTCCACCTCAGCCAGCTAGCACACCCGCTGCTTCGGAACGCCTCCGTCACCGGTGGGGGAAGCGTCGTGCACATCTCCATCGCGAGCTTCCTGGCCTTCCATAGGAAGCGCTCTACAGCGTCACCAAAGGTACGTGATAGTTTTCTTTATGAGAGAATCCCTGGGAGCCATTATAAAATATGCAACTTACTTGTATGACACCGAAAAATTTCATCTTCCTTGTCAACCATCAGTTCACAAATTTCATCCCCTCCAAGCCACCGCCGTGAACTTTGCCTGTAACAGCTCCTAACAGGAGCTCTCAATGTCCAAAGTATCCCTTAATGAACATGGATTGGAAAAATTTGCTGCTTCCTTCTATACCACCACCTGCAGCTCTTTCCATTAAAAAAAAACGAGCGACGGAAGCCTGATTGGCTGTTGGTTTTGCTGCTAGGCTGGCTGCTGTGGCTGTGCGCAGCCCTTGGGCTCGCTGCTGTAGTGCCTTGGCACCTGTCCAGCAGCAGCTGCAGGCTGCAGCATGTCTAGCACAGCCAATAAATAAGGCAATAAGCTCACAGATTTCAGCCATTATCACAGAAATATGGTCACAGATTTCAACAAGCCAATATCACAGAAATATGCTCACAGATTTCAACAAGCCAATAAGAAGGCAACGTAACTAGCTATTATCACAGAAAATGAAGGCAACATAGTTCCATTAACCACATAGGTTTAGTCAGCCATTTTAGGCCACGAGAAGTTGGACCATAGTAGAGTTTTGGTCAAATAACCATTTCACAGGCATCACGTTGGACCACACTATTACAGTTTTGGTCATACATGCAACTAACATACCAAAATCACTCCAAAATAGTTGCAAGAACTTTGAGGTTATATCAGCAACTGTCTCTTGCTCCTAGTTCCCATTGTAGGGCTGGATGGAGAACTCTGCACCTTGGTCCTAGTTCCCATGGCTGGAGAACTAGTGTTCCTGTTACCTTCCTTCTCTGCTGCCTTCTTCTTGACTGATGCTACTTTCTTATTCACTTGTGTTGTCCTCTTCTTCCCTACTGCAGATTTCTCCTTCTCTCGTGCTTTTTCCTGTGTTGTTGTTTCATGTGGAGAAGGTAGCAACGTGGGCAATGGACACTACTACAAAACAAGGATATTGTAGCACTTTCTTGTCACATATTCATCGATGTGTTCCAGTGAAATCTCATAGTAACACAAAATAGCGTGTTACAGACTTCGGTTGTAACACAAAACACCTTTTTTATAAAAATGTGTTACTGGCAATAATTATAGTAACACAAAATTAATGTTACAAGCAAAATGTTACAAAAGTGTACTATTTTGTAACACATAAATGGAACAAATAAAATGTGTTACAAATATATGCCCTGTAGTAACACAAAATAATGTTATAGTCTAAATGTTACAAAAAAACATATACATGTGGACCTTCCTATTCATAGGCATCACGGTCATCGCACCTAGGTGTCGTCAAGGCTGTTAGGCAATCACATTGTGATCATCACATGAGAACCAAGTAGCAATGAGTAAGCAATTAAAAAGATAAGTTCGATGCCAAAACCTGTTATCAAAATTTATTAGGCCGAACTCAAGACACTCTAGATGCCAAATCACAAGAACAAGTACAACGAAGAAGGAAAAACTAAAAAATAAAAAACAAAAATGTGAAAATAAATGTGAGTAATATTGATATTTTTTTATGTTGTTGCATGAACACACTAACCTACCACTGAATAGGTTGATCAAGAATTTCATCTTTTTGGTTCCACACGAATACCGGTCAAATTTACAACATAATGTCATGTAATATGCTCAAAACATGAGTGCAAGCGTTTTTTTGTGGTTTTGAGTCTAACAAAAAGGCTATGCAAAAACAGTCATGTATGGCATCCACAAAAAGTTAAATCAAATAAGTAATCACTCAAAAAAATTTCTCAATATTATAAAATGCATAGAATGGCCACAAAAGATGGCATTTCAGTCTAGCTTTTAAATGATACTAGTGATTTGTGCACGCCTATGAGCGTATAGACAATCACGGTCTAACCAAAATTTGCCATAAAACAACATGCGTAGATAATCATGATCTAACCAAAATTTGCCATAAAACAGAGTCGATCCTCAGCACAATCTCTAGACTGAATGTTGCGATGTTTGAACATTACATATATATTTTTTTTGAGGGGAACATTACATATATTTTACATAAATGAGTCATAGAACACACGAATAATATAGGTCTTAGTATAGCTCACATAAAGTTCCAATGCCTCTAGGCTGAGATGGTGGAACATAGCATATTATACATAGATAGTCACAATACTTTGCAAATGTGTCCGCAGGGTTAATGATATTATTTAAGGTGTTGTCAAAAAATGATGTTATTTAAGGGAAGTGGCAGCTGCTCTTGAGCTTCTCCTGAACTTGATGGCTGGTAAAGGAGCTTCCAACTTTGATCGCACAAGCTTCCTGGAACCATAGATAAACTCAATGAAACATTTTTCTCTGTCTATAAATCCCAATATAAAACACATTATAAGTTCTAAAGACCATATATTAACCTATTTGATGTTTCTGAATGGTGTATTACCTGAATACAGATGATCTTGACACCTGGGTTTTGCATCTTCAGAGACTTTCCAACACCAGATACTCTACCTCATAACTTTTGTGCCTGTACCAGATACAAATATGCCCACACAGACTATAAATTTCTCAATATATGTAGATAATAGGCAATGTAATTATGATAGCATCTAGAATATAAATTTCAGTGTCCTTAGCACCAGTGTTATGAATTCCAAGTCTTGTATATGATATCATGTACCAGGTCCACATAACATATTAGGCAGGAACAATGTAGAAGCATTCCACACCCTAACAAGAATTTACCATGCTGGGTAAAATAATATAGATTGCAGGATAGACGCAATAAAGATGCATTCCTGAAACAATGGACCATGAGGAAACTATCATACTTGTCCAGCATCCTTTCCACAATAGCCTGCAGCCACTGTACATCGTTTTTTCTTCCCCAGTGGCCCTTGATTGGATGGCAGTATGTTCATCCAAAGCTTTTGCTGAAAAAAGAAACAGGGCAAAGGAGGTAATGTTTAACACAGTACTTTTAGTGCTATCAACAATTAACTAGTCATAATGCAGGCACCAGGCAGATTACCTAACAGTGTTTGAGCGTAATCAGAGTCGTCAGAAACATCAAACAGGGGTCCAGCACCAAGTACATACGACAGAGCACCATTTAGCTCGGCCAAGTAGAAAAACACCTTAGGGGCAACTAGTGCTAAAAGCTGCCTCTGGACAAACTCCTCGTCTTCGTACAAACTCTCACTGCATGCAGCAGGAAACAAATTGTGAGAAATACAACAAAGCAAAGCACCCAAGCTTATACTGATTGTCAAAACCTTTTACAACCAATGACCAGTATAAAGAGAAAATATTTTGGCCCATGCATATCAATGGCAGCAGCCATGAATAATCTTGGTATTCATACAGATCCTTCTAAAATGAATGTAACTCCTAGGAAATAAACACCAATTCTCATAGCATTTACTCGCTTCTACACTATAGCTGGATAGCTTCTATTGAACTGAGGAGCAACCAATAAGCTAAGGGCAGCTACCACATTAAACAGTATAAACACATGGATCAGTATTACTTTGTGACAGCTTTTTAAAGAGGAAAGTTATCACATTTGATTCATATCCTATCATGACAACCACAATCTAAAAGTTTGGGATTTGTTGTGTTAAACAAACTAGAACCTTGTGAGAAAGTTCAGTTTTTTCAGCAAACAGTATCTATGAATTGGAGGGTGTGAATCATATCATAAGTTCATAACAAGCTCTAAATATGTATTGATCCTTATACCGTATGGCTCCATCGGAGGCTTCTGCGCCTTAAGGATAGTGCATATTTACTTCCGTCATTGTGTTCCACATTGAGCTTTAGGATGCAGATTGTAGCAGGCATACCTCATGTAGTTCTGCACAGAAAGAATAATGACAGCTAATATTTAGGTAGTCCCTAAGATAGGTTTTTATGACCCAGTTTTCTTATAGCTATTCAAATGTCTTTATCCATGTATTTCAGCCTGTCTTATCTTTCACACAAAATTAGGTTTATGATTTGTTCAGAGATAAATGTGCAGCAACGCACTGTGGAGCTCAGCTGTCCAAGATTCACATGAATACCTCCTTGATACTATGGAATCTATTTTCAGAATCATCTAATAAAAAACACAATCTTGTCTTCAGGGGCATACCCAGTGCAGAGAGCTCCCGCTCTGTGCGGGGTCTGGGGAAGGGTGTCAGTGGCAAGCCTTCGCCTGTGCAATGCGAGGAGACCACGACTTGAACCCGGGACCTTCCGGTCACAGGCGGTAAGACTCTACCGCTTGCACCAGGCATGCCCTTATGCTACTTAATTTTTCCTTTGATGCTTCCACATTTAGCATCCTGGCCTCGAGTTCATGGAAAAATAGAGCAAAAACATATACAATATAAAATTTATTCATTGCTTTGTTTAGGTGTCTCCAAATACATATAAAGTGTATGTTCAGATCACAGATATCACATATTAGATACAGATAAAAAAGCTCATGTGACTCCATCATGGACAGAAACAAAATCATGCCCAGAAATCTGCACACAGGCAAGAATAGCACTATAAAACAATTGCAATTTCACAGACTAAATCAAATGCTGAAAACCTGAAGCTCTGCCAAGATGAACCATGAACAAGATTTGGGGCTACTTGCAGGCATCTCTACCAATCGAATTCATTTCACAGACTAAATCAACTACGAATTCATTTCACAAAGTACTTGCAGGCATCTGTACACACTGAATCAATTACTTACCATGGAAGTCGGCGGTGGTGGGGAGGAAATCGGCAGCGGCACGGTGACAGTGGCGAGGAAGCCAGAGGAGGCAGTGGCGTGGAGATCGACATCTTGCGGCTGTGTTGGTTGCCCCGCGTCCTTTTACTCTGCCGAGCCGCGACACCCTGTGCTCTCCGCCGGTGCCGAGTCTGTGTCCATCGGTGGAGAACACGAAGAGGAGCGAGATGGCCGGGTCGGGGACGAAGCGCGCAGCGCCGGGTCGGGGATGGAGAGCCGCGCCGCCGGGTCGGAGAGGTGGTGCTCGGCCGGTCCGTGGGGGTGCGCTTGGAGGAGAACCACCGCCGGGCCGTAGGGGTGCGCTCGGAGGAGGACCGCCGCCAGCTTCTTCTTTCGGAAAGAACGAGAGATTGCGGGAGAGAGATGGAAGAGGAGAGTGAATGGTGACAGGCAGATCTGATAGGATAGATTGTGTACCGGGAGTGGTACGAGCACAAAAAAAAAAAAGGGGGGGGGGGGGGGGGGGGGGGGGGGGGGCGTGGCGCGAGTTTGACCGCCAAGCACCAAAAGTTCGGATTTGTTGGCGCCTATTTTGCCGCTGAGTCCAAAAACAACTACAAGTGCCAAATTTTCTATTTATAAGCTCATATGATATGTCTATATATTATTAAAAGTAAAAAATAGTTAGGTGACCAAGATAATTAGATTGTGAAGTTTGCAAACATTTGATCTTTTACTTAAAATTTACCGTGGCAGACAAACATATCAGCTCTGGTTGAATATTGGCTATCTATTCGTGACATTCATTTTTTTTATTTTTGGCTAAACTAATCAAATTGAATGATTTTTTTCTAGTGTTGTATAAAATCACTCTTTACTATTTCGTTCACTTATATATTGGGAGATGTTTTTTTTTGTGTTTATGACATCACTTTTTATTTGTGTGGTATGCCATCAAGGTGAATGATTTGATTATATTTTTTATTTTCGATTGGATAGAGAAGGCCAAATCCTAAAAATAGTTACAAGTGCCAAAGTTTTTTTTATATGTAATAGCCTATATATATTTTTGTTATGTAGGAGTTTCAAAAAAATCGAATCAATTTCTAGCGAGGCTTAGGCGTGCCACGCAAAAAATGCACATTTTGTGGCCACTAGTGTTTGAACCCATAACCTCAAGGTTTGCATATTCATCTCCTAACCACTCCACCTATAAGAAAATTGTATCCATTTTAGATATTCATCCTCCACATTTTATATTTATCTGGTTTTAAATGAGCATTTGAAACCCTAAACGAAATCAAATGAAAAAGTTGCCAACTACAAAGTTTATAACTTTTCGAGATCTACAACTTTGGTTTTGATCATTTATCCATCTGAAGTCATTTGAAGAATTTGAATTTCAAATGTGAGGAAATTCGGGTGTAGTTTTCCTTGGATAGATGATTTCAAATGAAAAAGTTGTGAATTAAAAAGGTGCATAACTTTTCGACATCTACAAGTTTTGTTTTGGTCGTTTCTCCATCCTAGGTCATTTGAAAAAAAAATCAAATTTCAAATGTGAAAATTCAAACGTAATTTTCGTTGGATAGATGATTTCAAATGCAAAAGTTGTCAACTACAAAGATGCATATGTTTTTGAGATCCACAACTTTTGCTTTGGTCGCTCCTCCATCCGAGATCATTCACTATGTCTGCACACACACTTGTGACTATAGAGCATAGGAGTTCCTTTGGTATGAACTCTATAAAATCTTGTGAGTCAAATATTTCGGCATCAAAACGACTTCAAACAAAATTGTAGAAACGTTTCAGATGTAGATTCTCTGAAGAAACGTTTTAAGTGGTGAATGAGAAACACATCATGAAACAATTTGGCTGTTAGGCTGGATTCTGTTTCCTAAGTAAATGTTTTCTTTAAAAAAATCATATAAATAGAAATATGCTTCACAAAATCTTGATTATTTATTGGCAAATAACAACCTAAACGCAAGCCATTTAAAAATTGTTGCAATAAAAAAGAATAAGGAAAAAACAATCTCTAGTGCATATGGGGGAGAGTATAATCGGAAACAGCGAAACCAGCCTACTCCCATTTCTCTCCCGTAGGCAAAAAAAAAAAATCACGAAACCGGTGGAACATTTCACGTCTAGAGCGTTTAGGTTCGATTCTTCCGTTTCTTGCCAGAAACAGAATCGGTTCGGCTAGCCAAAGAGTGAAGCTGGGGTTAGGAGCTACGCCAAAGGGGCCCTAAAAGTGTCCCTTCTCACCGGTCACTACTAGATTCAAAGGTGATTAATACATAAATCTATCTTTCTTACATATGTGAAAATCAAATTAAACTTTTGTTTCACATGTTCGTTTATAATAAATTAAATACAATAATTCTTTCACAATGATGTAACTTTTAATGAATACATTTCTACTTATTATTAAAATGACCTCACAATTGATCTAAGTGTGATAAATAATACATTGAACTATAAACTAAATTCGAGGACCAAGCAATATATTCAAATAATATTTTATTAAATAAAATCATAAAAATCAAATTGACACCGGCTCCCGCGCAGAATGCCAAAAACTTTCAAAGTACCTATAGCCGCGTGCTCCTCACAGGACCACAAACTCCTCTCGTCTCGCAGATTGAAAGTATTATAGCTTCGCGCTGCTCGGAACCCTAATCTATTCATCTCTTTTCCTCGCACTCCTCAGCTCATCCCGCCGCCTCCTCCTCAGGCCTTCACCTGTTCCCACAGATCTAGAAGGAAGATGCCAGCAACTCATTCCTCTATCGTTCCAATCCTCCCACCCTCGACACAGCGTGCCACTGCCCCCAACTTCGTCTAAACGATCCACGCCGGCAGCCAGCATCCGAAGAATCGGCGAAGGGACGTGCAGATCCGTACAAGTCACACGCGGAGCGCCGGGGGCTGGTGCTGCACGTCATCGAGGCCCGCGGCCTCCGGGAGCGGACAAATCGGCGGTGAGCTCTCCCCTCCTCCTTGTCCCGCGCCCTTAGGTACACAGCACGCACCATCGTCCACCGCCCGGCGCCCACCACACGTTGCCTACTTCGATACAGTTGTCTCTGCCACCAAGGGGGCTCGACGTGGCCTGGATCCGGCGTGCCGCGGCCGGGGTCTGTAGACCGCGGTGGGCGTGTGAACTGGGCCATAGCATCTCGGCATCCGTCTCCTATCGAGATGGGGAGGCACGGGTGGGCGGCTCCGTGTTTGCAGTGCGGATGCGGCGGCTAGCCAGCGGAGGGAAGTGGCGCTGGCTGCCTGGCTCGGGCCTGGGCGGAGAGGATGCAGCGAGCCGGCGATGCAAGCTCAGGCCGGGGAGACGCGGATGCAGCAGCAATTTCTCCGGCCAGGGAGGAGCAGATGTGGTGGCGGAGTACCTCCGATTCCTCGTCGACAGCAAAGCACATCTTCCAGATGCTCGAAGCCATCGTTGGACGCGTCATCGTCCTATGGCGTGAGTGATCGCTCTCCGCTTTTTTAATTTCTCTTCTATTATTGTCTTGATTGGTGGAAAAATTAAAGGTGCGGCCCTTATGTGATGCTACTAAGTGCATGGCGGTGTTTGGTGTGCCTCTATTGAATCGGTGAAATTTGATTGGTTCGCAGCAAGGAAAAATACGCCTTCTCTACTCTTGTACTGATTTTGCATCTCATAAATCCCTAGACATTAGCAATGTCGATTCAGTGTCATATGATCATACCATATTGTATTACTGTTTTTGGTCTAAATGAAGAAACTCAAACTTGACAGTTCAAAACCATTGGTTCTTCTGAACTGTACTGCACTCCATTCTGAGCTGTGGTTCCACTGTTTATGTAGTTTTAAAAAAAAAAAAAAAACTTTAGCAGTAGTAGTACTGCACTTCTGCTATTTCATTAGAGTAGAGTGCCAGGTAACAGATTGTAGTGACTGAAAATACAAATAGAGATCGTTGGCACTTGCTGAAAATACAAACTCTGACAAATGCTAATGACAGAAAATACAAGAAGCTAACATATGCTAGTGACCAAAAATTCAAGAAGCTAACAGATTCTAGTGACTGAAAATACTGATAGATAGCACTTGAAAATAGTAAAATACAAAGAAGCTAACTGATGCTAGTGATGGAAAATACAAGAAGCTAACAGATGCTTGTGACCGAAAATTCATGTGTGATTAGAAGTTTGTGCAGGTAAGAGATGTGATTAGAAGAGATGTCCTTGGGTCTAGAGTAGTAGAGTTTAAATTGTAGGTCATAGGGGATTGACAACTTCGGTGAACTTTACTGTAAAATGGTATTTGTAACTGCATATGAAAGGAATATGTAAACAATATGGGTCAAATTAAATTTGTGCCTTTGTACCGTCCCTCTAGTCCTCTACTGAACAACATATGGCTGTATATACTAAAAAAAGGTTTATCTAGATTGTACTGCACTGTTCCAATGGGAACTTTTTACTGAGTTCCATGTCCTCTTTGTTCAAATACATTCCATGTTTAGCATCATGTCAAGATCGTGTGTTGGGAGAAGAGAAAGCTGGACAAGTGCACGGCATGGGATTGCTTCGAGTTCCTAAACAAGTTTATGGTCGAAGAACACACCATTTTAAGGACATTAATATAGTTTCACTAGATGGCTCATCATCTGATGTAGAGACTCACATGTTGGAGGAAATAAGGCAACTTAAAGAGCATTCTAGAATGCAAGACAAAGTTATTGAAGAACTAAAAAACAATCAAAGGCACCATGAGAACCAAGAAGCAACAATGGTAACAATGTACATTTTAATTTGTAACTTCGTATTGAAATGTGTTACTCAAACTTTATTTCTTTTCCAGGGAAATTGTGCTAGGAGTGATCATAACAATTCTCAGAATCAAGCGGTGCTTTCTAAAAGAAAGGTATTTGCTCTATTTTCTATGTTTTCACCTAATTTAGTCTTTTGGCTTTAATATTGTTTCAAATTTTTAGAGACTTCACTGTGTTGCACCCAACCAAAATGATGGATTCCTTGAACACGGGGATGAATTGGTAAAGTCACTTTGTTGTGAATTTAATATTATTTTATTCACAAAGGATTTTTTATATTAACTCATGCTACTGTCTTTTTTCTCTTTACTAGAATAAAGAAACATGTGAGTCTGAATATAGTGACGATGACAGTCTACTTTTATCCACCACAAGTAAAACAACAAAGAAACAAAAGGTATCTATGAACCACACTCTGTTGTATTTATAGAGGAATTTTTGTCTTAATATTTCATACTTCATTTTATATGTGTAAGGGTCATCATGGAGGGCCTGGAGAGACTTCGACCATTGCACACTAGGAGGTGGCTCATGACAAGGTTACATGCAACAAGCGTCAAGCACCTAAACAACTTCCTGTAATGAAGGTAGATGAACATAATACACTTGTTCTAATTGCATAATCTTGATGTACAACTAAGGGTTGTTGGTCACTAAGAGATTATGTCAAATTAATGTAGGTTGGGTCCATGGTGCTACTAATGACTTCAAAATATCCTAATAAGGCTAATGTGGCCTATGCAACTCTCTTGAGCACTGATCCAGAAGCCATTGTTGGTGGAGTTAAGACAGGAAGTCAATTCTACAAAGTGCGTATCGATCATGCTATAGCAAAAGATGAGCCATTAGTGAGGCCTAGGCCTAGGTGCAACAATATTGGTGATGCTCAAGCCAAATGAGTCTCAATTGCTTGGCCTTTGATATTTGTATGTTCAAACTAGCTTTCTTAACTTATATTATTGTACATATGTGGCCTAATTTGTAATCTTACAACTTACATTTTTTTTTGCAGGTTCAAATGATTAATGGTTGAATTCTTACATCGATGTGTACAAAGAATAATGGAAGAAGAAGCAATGAATCCTAGCAAGTTCTTGAATTTTTCTTTCTAGTATGGACTATGTGTGTTTGCTCTCTAGAGCCATATCGTTATGTACAAATACTATGATTTAATCTGAACAAGCACTATGTTTGAAATCATCCTATTATATGTGGATCTTGTTATGATTATTGAAATATGTGGTTTATGTGATTTTGCAATGTGTCATGTTTGTGTGATTCTATAATAATCCGTGTGCCACATATATAGGCGAAACAAATATGTGTTTCCTAATCTGAATATGTTACAATAGATATAAACAAGTGTTACAAAACATGTGTTCCTTTATTCCATACTGTGCTCTACCATAATGTAGAAGTGTTACTAGAACTAAAAAAAGTGTTACAGCAGGCAATCACTATAACACTAGGCAAATGTTCCCATAGATAAATATATGTGTTACAAACTATGTATTCCACCATAATGTGAAGTGTTACTAGAGAAAAAAAAAGTGTTACAGTAAAAATCATTGTAACACTAGACAAATATTCCTATAGACAAGTAGATGTGTTACAATAAACCAGTCTATAGTAACATGGCCAATTGGAACACACACAAAAATATGTTACTAAAAGAGCTAGTAACACTTTTTCCAACCTATTATAACACAAGTTGGTGTTACTATATCCCTGCGCTGTAGTAGTGGGAATTGGGTCCACCAGATTGGGTCATAAGGCCTCATTGCACTAGCTAAATACATAAGCGAGACAATAATTTGAGAATATCTCAATTGATCCCGTGCTATTCTGCAATTTTTCCTTAAAAGCACACTTGGGTCATAAGAAGTTAAAATAGGTGTGCAGTCACTATACCCAAAGTGACTCAGCACCTTTTCCACGTAGTGGGATTGCAAAAGAGGTAACACCATTTCCTTCTCTGAGTAGCTTTATGTTAAGAATAACATCAGCTTCTCTCAAATCTTTCATTCCAAAGTTACTCGAAAAAAATCCTTTCACTTCCTCAATCACATTAATATTATTTCCAAAAATTAGTATATCATCCACATATAAGCACAAGATCACACCATCTCCCCCACCATACCGATAATCAACGCATTTATCAACTTCGTTCACAGTAAAACCGGCTCATGTCAAAGTTCTATCGAACTTCTCGTGCCACTGCTTAGGTGCTTGCTTTAGGCCATATAAAGATTTCAATAATTACACAATTTTCCCTCTTGACCATTTGCTACAAATCCATCTGGCTGATCCGCATAGATCTCTTCCTCAAGCTCTCTATTCAAGAAAGTTGTCTTAACGTCCATCTGATGAATTAGAAGACCATGTGAGGCAGCCAAGAAAAGTAACACTCGTATAGTCATTAGGCGGTCAACTGGTGAATAAGTATCAAAATAATCTTCACCTTCTTTCTGGGTATAACCCTTAGCCACAAGCCTAGTCTTGTACTTCTCAATGGTACTATCAGGCCTAAGCTTTTTCTTGAACACCCATTTATATCCTACAGGTTTGCACCCGTAATGACGATCAACAACCTCCCAAGTTCCATTAGACATAATAGAGTTCATCTCACTCTAAACAGCTTACTTCCATGAGTCAACATCAAGAGATGAATATGCCTCTTCTATGGTTTTAGGAGTGTCATCCACGAGGTATATAATATAGTCTTTACCAAAGGACTTTATAGTCCTTCGTCTCTTACTCTTTTGAGTGACTATAGTATTATCCTCCTCTAGACTTTCCACATGGGTTTCAACATCAGCATGTTCTATCAGTTCATGCAACTATGGAAGTGTTATAGAATCATGACTAGAAGTGCTAGGTGCATTTTTTATAGGAAATTCACTCTAGAAAAATGTAGCATCTCTAGATTCCATAATAGTACCAACATTCACATAAGGCACTCCAGATTTTATTATTAAAAATCTATAACCCACATTGTGAATAGCATAATCAAGAAAGACACAATCAATGGTTTTTGGTCCAACCTTTCACTTCTTGTTAATTGGCATATTGACCTTTGCCAAATAACCCCATGTTCGCAGGTAATAGAGATTTAATCTCTTCTTCTCCTATTTCTCGAATGGTGTAATTTCTTTGTTCTTTGTGGGCACCCTATTCAGGACATGACAAGCTGTCAAAATTGCCTCACCCCACTATTCCTTAGATAGTCCCACAGTTTCTAACATGGTGTTAACCAACTCAATTAGATTGTGGTTTTTTTGTCTCGGTAATCCCATTGGACTGTGGTGAGTATGGCGGTGTCCTCTCATGAATAATATCATGCTCCTCGCAAAACTCAGAAAACTCATTTGAAAAATATTCTCCCCCACGATCAGACCACAACCGTTAAATTTTCTTCTTGAGTTAGTTTTCTACCTCAACTTTATAGATCTTAAAATAATTCAATGCTTCATCTTTTGATTTTAACAGATACACGTAGCAAAATCTAGTACAATCATCTATAAATGTCATGAAATATCTTTTGTCATCTTTGGTCAATTCGCCATTCATTTCACACAAATCAGAATGGATTAGTTCTAATAGTGCCAAGTCCCTCGCCTCAGCAACCCTCTGAGGCTTGCGAGGTTTCTTTGATTGCACACATATATGGCATTTAGAACCTTTGACCAAATCAAATTTTGGGATTAAATTCAAACCAGCTAAGCTAGTCGTGCAACCAAAATTTATATGACAAAGACGTGAATACCAAATATTAGATTCAACATCACAGCTCACATTGTTCACGGACTTAACACATACATCAGTTAAGGACAAGCGGAACAAGCCTCCGCTCTTATAGCCTATACCCACAAAGGTTCCATATTTAGAAAGTATGCACTTATTAGATTCAAACACAAGTTTATAGACATCTCGACTGAGCAACGAACAACGATTTAAATGCTTCCTTATTCAGGGGACATGCTGCGCGTTCTTCAGTTGCACGGTCTTCCCCGAAGTAAGCTTCAGATCGACCGTACCAACACCACGAACAACCGCACGTGCTCCATTCCCCATCAACAAGGAGGAACTTCTCCTGACCTGATAAGAAGAAAACAAAGAAATATCAGCACACATATGGATATTAGCTCCTATGTCAACCCATCATTAAGGTGAATGACAAACTGAAAGAATTGTAGGTAATAAATTACCATACCCCGATGTTCCTCCATCAGCCTCAACCATGTTTGCAGATTTCTTTTAAGGCTTCCACTTGCTCTCCTCGCAGTTGCTAGCTTAATGCCCAGCTTGCCACAAGTGAAGCAATTTCCCTTTTCCTTGTTGTTGTTCTTCTTCTTAAAAGGTGTGGTGGTCTTTTATTTGAGCTCTTGCTTGAATTTCTTCTTGTGGGAATTTTGAGGATTTTTCTACACCACATGGGCACTAGAACTGCCCTCAATAATTTTCTTGCTGCGGACATCCTTAGCTCTCGCCTTCTCTTCAACATCTAAAGAGCCAATGAGGTCGGCAATGCCAAACTCTTATCTTTTATGTTTCAGAGAAGTAGCAAACTCTATTCAAGCCTATGGCAGCTTAGCAATAATGCAGACCACAACAAACTTATCTGGCAACACCGTACCAAAATTCTCTAGTTCTTTTGCCAGTGTTTGTATCTCATAAGCTTATTCAACCACCGAACGGTCATCAACCATCTTGTAGTCATGAAACAGCTCCATGACATATGACTCACTACTAGCATCAGACACTCCATATTTAGCCTCAAGTGTATCCCACATCTCTTTACCAGTTTGTAGAGTCACACAACGTCTACTATGGAGTCCCCTAGCACGCTGATTATTGCCCCCTTGAACGTACTATCAGCCTCTTGGAATGCATGCTCCACCTTAAGAGGATGCGGTCCAACTGATCTAGGTTCAGCAACAAAATAGCAATGCATAGCAGTCAACCATAGTATGCATATCTGACACCACCTCTTGTAATGTGTGCCCTAAAAAACATTTGGTTTCAGCATACCCGCAAAGCCATCTACCGAAAAATGCATATTAGGTTTTTGGATTGTTAGAAATTTAGGCAAATTCAGTACCATTTTAATCCATAAAATTATAAATGGCATGTTTTTGACATCAGACATGTGCACGTGTGATCCAAGTGCAACAAACATCTACATGATACTAATCATCAAGATTTTAATCATATATAACAAAGGACATGTTGCAACAGCATACCCAGCGGCACCAGAGCCGACGCTCGTTGACATAGTGGTTATCGATGTAGTCGTCCCGCTCGATGTCGTGTAGTAATGTTGCAGTGCCGATCACCCCAAGCCGTCGAGAAGTAGCAGGAAGAAGAACGAACGAGCGAGCAGTCGCGTGAAGACGCTCCCCAAAAGCCTGATTGTCGGTCTTCACCCAAGCAGATGAACTCGCGAACGGCGCCGGTTTCAGAGGCCTGCTCTCCCTATTCATGTGTGTGCAGGAACCGGGACGAGAATGGCAGAGATCAGCACAACAGCAGTGTGACGGTGTTCTAACTATGTGTTCTCTTCTCTCTCGCATACAAGAGAAAAAATGTCCCCTTTTATGCAGTGACAAAGGAAGATGAAGTTGAAGAGCTAGATGCACGAGGAGTTAGTAGTCATCATGTCATTGTTTGTTACAATCAACTTGTGAAACTGACAAATAAATTATCCGTTATTAGTTACGGAAACCATTATGACACCATGAATCACTAAATCATGATCCACCAACACATAATGGGCATCATGCACTTAACCTCTCTTCAACCCTCATCAAACCGTAAGTTACACCACATGAGGGACCCAACAAATTATACCTAGCATTAACTTTGACCTTGGAATTTCATTTTTATTTAATTGATGAATAAAAATTGGACAAACCCAATTAAATCCAACATTAACTTGCATCACTTGCTGACACGTATGCACCTTCGACATCATTTGACTTCCATTTGGTTCTTTATAAAAATCTCAGCTGCATCTCATTGCACGTGATCACCACTACTCCGAGCTTGTTTCTTACAGAAAAAAGATTGCGTATCTGCATACCCATATGTAACGTATCTCCTACAGTAAGTAATATACGCCAGTATCCCCGTCTCTAGTAGGTCATCTGTATCAGATTAATTAGTGTCAGTTCTTTGACTTGAAAGCTACCCTAATGATGCTCATGGCAGTTAACTAGAAGTCTAGAACAGCCGCTCTAGTTATTAGCAGCCACGCCACTTAGATATACCCATATATGTAGGTCAATTCCTGATGCTACGATAATATACATATGGGAGTCAACTATAATCCCCGTCAAGTATCAGTTTAACTAGTATCCGTTTTGTGACTGGTGAGCTACCCGGCCTAATCATGCACACGGTAGTTAACCATAATAGCCACTCTAGTTATTAGCAGCCTCACAGGGGCAACACACCACTTATATATACCCACATATGTAGGTCAATTTCTTGATGCAACCATGAATGCACCCAAAGATAGTGACGATCGAGCAAATCCCCCTGTCATCACTACCCCAGATTTGCACATCACTGCCGGCCTCATCACTGTCGGATTTATGACAACCGCAGTGATGCACCTTCACTGTCGGTTATGAGCTTGAAAATGAGAAAATGATTGGGTTTGGGCTAGAACCGGCAGTGAAGAACCATATCACTGCCGGTTTGTGACTTGAAGCGGTGGTGTTTTGGCTGCCACTTATCACTGCCGGTTCAAGCCAAGAACCAATAGTGATTGGGCTCTATCACTGTCAGTTCTAGTCAAGAACCGACGGTGATAAGCCTACAGCACAAAAAGGCTGCAGCCATCCTCTTCTTCCTCCTCTCTTCCATCCCGACAACAGAGGTGCGCATTTGGGCCCTTTACTCCATTGTTGCGGCTACTCTTCACCATGAAGCTAGCGCTTGGATTTTGAAGAATGGATTGATCTTTTTGCTTTAAGGTTAGTAACAAACATCCACTACTTTGATTTTGTTGCTTAATTAGCTTCATTTTGATGGCTACATTGCTTGATTCTCATTCTAGTTCTTTCTTCATTCTAGAGAGCACTTTTCCAATTGGACATTTGTGCAAGGCTCAAATTGTGGTGAATCCATCATCCAAAAGTTTGGTGTCTATGAACACATTTAAATTCCTAGCTAATTATTCCATGGTGGTCAATATCATCATTTTTAGTATGTGATGCTATAATTAGTTCTTAGAAGTAGAGTAGAATAGTTATTCTTCATTATTGTGCAATAATTGTTTTTTACTATAATTTTTCAATTTACAGGGCCGGGGCAATCAATTTTAATTTTCCAATAATTAGTGTACAAAAATGTTTTCCAAAAATGGTACTTTGGAGCTACAATTGTTGTTCATGAAGCTCGATTTCTTATTAATTCTTTGTAATTACTGTCTCAGTATTTTTTTGTGTAGAGATGGATCGAGAGTGGATGCATCTGTCCCAAACGGACAAGCGGTACATGCATGGCGTTAACCAGTTTATCACCGATACCAAAGCCCATGCTGGGAATGGGAACCCTGTCTTCTGCTCATGCAAAGATTGCAAGAATCAAAGGAACTTTCGTCAAATTCAGTCTATACAATCGCCCTTGATTACCAGGGGGTTCATGCCAAACTATACGATATGGATAATGCATGGCAAGGTTGGTGTGAATGTTCTGTAGGAAAACGATGATGATGTGGACATGCCTGACGTAGCCATCCATGATGCTAACAAGGAACCCGGTGTAACACGGAACCTATGGCCACAGTTAATAATGTGTTTACAAACACGCTAACTGACGACACCGAGGATAACTATGGCATTTCTCAGCTATTACGTAATGTAGAGACCAGATGTCTTAGTGAAAGATAGCTGAGAAAGCTAGAGAAAATGAGACAACATGGCAAAACACCATTGTATAGGGATTGTCCAATGAGCAAACTAGAAGCCGACATCATGCTGTTAGAGTTCAAATCGACAAACAGATTGAGCGATAAAGGCTTCAATCAGTTGTTAGGTATAATAAGGAAAATGCTATCAGAAAAAACGAGTTGCCAGAAAAGACATACTTGGCCAAGCAAATGATCGCCCCATCGGCCTTGAGGTTGAAAAAATCCACGTGTGTTCTAATGATTGCATCTTGTACCATGGAGAAAAATACAAAGACTTGGACAAGTGCCCCAAGTGTGAAGCTCCACGGTACAAGGAAGGGCCATCAGATGAGGGTACCAAGAATAGAGGAGGTCCTGTAAAGGTCGTTTGGTATTTCCCAATAGCTCCCCGAGTGCATACGTTGTTTGCATGTGCAACGTTAGCCAAGCTGTTGCGCTAGCATGACAAAGAGCTTAAGAAAGATACAATAATGAGGCACCCCGCTGATGGGCATGACTGGAGGACTGACAATACTATGTTCTATAAGGACATCGTTGCAGAGGTAAGGCACCTTTGGTTTGCTTTGAGCACAGATGGGATGAATCCTTTCTTCTAGGTTAGAAGCAATCATAGCACCTGGCCAGTGATGCTCTGTATATACAACCTTCCACCTTGGGTCTGTATGAAGCAGTCATACATCCAGATGCCACTACTGATCCAAGGGCCAAGACAACCTAGGAATGACATCGATGTGTTTCTGGAACTAGTGATCAATGAACTAGTGGAGATGTTTGAAAAGGGTGTGCTGGATGTTTGGGACAAGTAAAAAAGGAACATGTCATGATCAAGGGAGTACTTATCGCTACAATCACCAACCTGCCAGGTCAAGGTTCGTTGTCTGGAGAGAAGACAAAAGGCTATACTGAATGTGTCGAGTGCTTGGACAACACCGATGTGGTAAATCTACCAAATAACTCAAAGATAGTTTATATGGGACACCGTAGGTTCCTACCGAAGGATCACCCTTACCGTAGGAACAGAAACGATTTCAACTGTACAATTGAGAAACGCTTAGCTCCAAAATATCGAGACGGGTCTGCGATACTTTAAGAACTCAACAAACTGGAGGTTGTCCTTGGGAAGGAGGTCAATGCAGTAGCAACGCCTGATGGGAGCATTTGGAAGAAAAAATCAGTTTTCTGGAAACTACCTTACTGGTCATTTCTGAGTGTACGCCACTATCTTGATCCCATGCACATTACTAAAAACGTGTGTGCTAACACTCTTAACACCTTGATGGACACTGGGGGACATCAAAGGATTCACTAGCCACACGCTTGGACATGCAACACTTAGGAATCAGGAAGGAGCTACATCCCATGGAGCTATAGAATGGCCAGTTCAAACTTCCAGTTGTGTCATGGATATTGAAGAAGGAAGAAAAGCGTGCGCTTATTTCTTTCTTCAATGAACTCAAAGTCCCGATGGGCTACTATGCGAACCCAGAGAGGCTAGTGAACATGAGAGAACTCACGTTCAACTATGGCCTTATGAAGGCCCATGACTGTCATGTCATTATGACTCAGCTACTCCCTGTTGCCCTACATGGTATCCTCCCCCCAAAGGTCTGCACCCTAGTCATAAAGATTTGCTCGTTAGGCTTGAGATGTATTTCCCGCCGACTTACTTTGATATCTCATTGTATCTGCTCATTCATCTTGTTGACCAAATTAGAGCCCTTGGCCCAATGTACCTGCATCAGATGTTCCCTTTCGAAAGATTGATGAAAGTTTTTTGGAGGTATGTTAGGAACAGATCCAGGCTAGAAGGGGCATGGTTGAAGGATGGTCAACGGAGGAGGCCATTGAGTTCTACACATATTATCTAGACATCAAAGGGTCGGAGTTCTAGAATCTCATCACAAGGGAAGACTACGTGGCAAAGGAACGATCGAGGAGAAATATGTTACAGTAGATGACCCTGTTTCTTTTAGACAGGCACAGTTCGCTGTTCTTCAGCAATTTGAGGGTGTGATGCCATACATTGACGAGTACAGGCAATTGCTGCAAACTCCGTATCTGAGTAGGTCACGGGCTTGGTTGGATAAAAAACATAAGGAGAAATTTGTCAACTGGTTACGACGTCGCTTGCTTGGAATAAAGTTGGGTAATCAACTGGATGCCTTAGCCAAGGGACCTTCGAGTACATATGTTAAGTACCAAGGGTATGAGATCAATGGATTCACATTTTACACAAAAAGCAAGATGGAAAGAGCACATACCAAAATTGTGGTGATCATTTTGATGCTCACGACGAAAATGGCAACATGCATGCGACATACTATGTTTTCATAGAGGAGATATGGGAGCTAGCCTATGATCCGTTGAAGGTAGCTCTTTCACTGCCAGTGGGTCTAGCTCGAGGAAATCAACACTAACAGCGAATGGTTATGCAAGTCTTCTATGCAAGAGATGTTATGCAAGTCTTCTATGCAAGGGACAACAAGACAAAAGGAAGGCTAAAAGTAGTCCTAGAACTGAAAAGCAAGATTGTCGGTGTCGATGGAGTGACGAACGAAGAAGACTACAGGGGCTATTAGGAAATGCCTCCATTCAGGGCGAACGTACTCCTACCTATCCTTCAAGAGGGTGACGAACCTGCTAACGTATGGCTTGATCACAATGAGGCCCTCATTGTTGATGCACCTAAAGATAGTTAGATTATTGTTAACTATGTAATCATTATGCACATAACTATGAAGGATGTTTGATCCTAATGAAACTCTCATCTCCTCTCTCCTCCTCGTTAATACTCTACCAACTCAACAAATATGCTGACGTATCATAGCAATTAATGAGAATGAAAGTTATTTAAAACTAACATTGAGGCTGACCTTATTACCATTCAAACACTTGATTAGACACCCGACATAACATTTCTAAACTTTACTCTCTGAATTTAAACACCAGCTAAATATAAATATAAATATATATGTCTAGACTTCCGATAGAAGGACATTGAAGCGGCCATTCTCTTCCGAGCTACTACTAGTAGTGAGGGATCCATAGCTCCTCGGTGCCACTGGTCCCCAACCAGTTTGTAGTCCCTACTCACAATACTCGAAGGAGCCCAGTCCACAGTTGGCATTGAGCAAAGGTGTAGTAGCTCCATTCCCCCTCCAACCTTCATTGATCATTGATGTATGTGATCCTGGAGATGTGAATGGGAATGCCTGTGGCTTGTGTGTTGACTGTTGAGTGATCCATTTACTTGATGCGTGTACTGTTCTAGTCTCCAGATCAGGCCAAGATGAAGGGGAACGTAATCCCTATTCTAGCATAATCCCTATTCTAGCGTAGTGGTTAAGGCTCCAAAATAAGAACCCAGAGACCTAGTTTCGAATCCTAGGCTCAGGAAATTTTTAATATATTTTTTATAAAAAGGCTACGATTGCAGGATCCAAACCAATAGTGACTTTTTTATATTTTTTTACTAAAAGACTACGATGGCGGTAGGGCCCTTCACTACTAGTTTTGGTTTTAAAACCGGCAGTGATAGCACTACGATGGCAGGCTCCAACCGACAGTGATTTTTTTATATATTTTTTACTAAAAGGCTGCGGTGGCGGTAGGGCCCTTCACTGTCGGTTTTGGTTTTAAAACGAGCAGTGATAGCTTCTATCACAACCGGTTGCTCAAACCGACACAGAAGGCCCCATTCATTATCGGTTTCTAAACTAAAACCGACAGTGATGTGTAGATGTTCCTCACATGCCAACATTGCTCCCACCTACCACAATAGTTGGAACACTGCTCCCACCTACCCCGACAACTTTATTTCAGAAATAAAAATGTACCACGACTGCTAGCCCCTATAAAATGGCCCTCGGCCAAGAGCTAGCCTCTCCATGCATATTAGTTTCAGTCAGGCCTTATCAGCCATGATACATTTTTTTCCTCTCACAACAAACCATAGATATCGTTATGCATCGTAGTCCACCAAAATGGTGCACACAAGAGGTACTAAAAGAATGCTACTACAGATAGAGCAACACCAAAGATTAGAGATTCCATGAGGTTCATAGAGCCATCTGCCACGGTGCGCATCTGGAAAAAGGCCATGTATAGACAAGGCAGATTCATCGATGCCACCTTGTCATCTCCAACCGATATAGCTCGTAGACCACCTCAGTGCTGCTGTCTGACCCTAGTTGGTGCTAGAAGAATGCTACTGTGGTGGTTACATTATAATGTGTTGATACACATTGATTGTAATATTGACCTGTATGCAAATAGGTCTTTGTTATCGTATATGGAATTTTAGTGTAAGGTCTTTGTTATCGTATATGTAATTTATTTTTAATATTTTTGTTATTTTTTGATGTATTTTATTACTATCTAAATAAATATATCGTTGTTGTCAAAACTTTCCCACTTTACTATCTAAATAAAGATATCCTTTACATATATGTAGCTTCACTGTTGGTTCTACTTACAAACCAGCAGTGATATTAACTTTCACTGTTGGTTTTATTTAAAAACCGATAATGATATTAACTTTCACTGTCGGTTCTACTTAAAAACCAGCAGTGATGTCCATGCCCCCTATATAAAACAAACCATCGGCCACATACATCGATCCCACCCACCCACGAACTCTTACAGTCTCATTTCTCACGTTTCACTCTCACTTCTCAAGAAATCCACTCTCTCTCTACGTGATTTGGTCATGGCTCCTGCATTTTTCAATGGTATTGATATGTTGTCTTCTCCAATATTCTATCTATATTTATTTGATCTATATTTATATTCATGTTTCTTTGCATTCTACATTTATATATATTCTTATTCCTTGCATTCGATCTATATTTAATTATGTTGCCACATTTTACTTGAAAGAATTTTTTGTGCATATATTTTATGTTCATATTTTTTTGGCATTTTATCAATCAGGTGGTATGAACAATGGACCTCCCCCACCACAAGAACTAGGTTTCCACCCTGGCGATGAGCCATTCGCTCCTAATGTGGCCATTCCACGGTTCCCTGTTCGAGCTATTGTATGAAATATTTTCCAACATCTTTTGTTTTTTGATGCTAACAAATAAGTGTAATTAGTTTAATATCATTGTTGCATACATATATGTCATAGACTATATCCCCAATAGATTGGCTACGAATAGCACTTAGCTGGTTCTTTATCTCGGACATCGTCGATAACACGACATCTAATGCAAGTGGTCGGCTATGGACGTGTGAACTCAATTTTTCCATCCCTTTGAGGGCTGCAAATCATCGGAACCATATCCACGAGACGGGAAGACAGAGCCCAGACGTGATAATCGCCCAATTCAGTGATGTGCGCATCTGTTTGGAGGCACTTTGACGTGTTTGCTATGATGTGCCTGATTTCTCGCACTTCAAGGCACTTGCTTTGAATGCTGGTGATATCCCCGTCCCGCAAGCAAGCGAATGGTTTGTGAGCTACAACCGTGCGGATATGGTAAAATGGTCACTTATACCTGAGTCATGGTTATTTTTTGTTTATTATTATAATAGCATTCTCTAATTATTTTCTTTTTCTCTGCATGCAGATTGTGCTCTAGGACCTTACCTATGCTGCATGTGGCTTGTGGGCCGTTCTAGACCAAGCTATGGAGCAACTAGTGTACGATTGGGACTTCTATAATGGAAACCTCGGCCAGCTCACTATAGAAGGGCGTCAGTACTGCGTAAGGATTACTAATAGGGGCAGTGGTCATTCAGTAGGTTACATCTATGGCTGACCATCCTTTCGGTATTGTGAGGCACGAGAGAGTGCACTCATACGGGCATTGGACTTCATCGATACAAGCGGATACATAATCCGTGACATCAATTACCATATATGGCTACAGAGGCACGTTAGTGTGCGTGGTCCAATCGATCACGGCAGTGATTCCGATAGTAATTAATGTTTATTTAGCTAGGTTTTCAAGGTTGTAGTTTAATTGGGTTCTAATTTTAATATGTATGGCTTTGTGTGTTTAATTATTGTCATGCATGTAATTCGTGTAACATTTGTTGGGCAAGTAGAAATATACATTCCGGTGTCGTATTGGTCTCAAAAATTTTCTTAGGCTTGCACGTGCCACGTGTGAAGGAAACACCTAGTTTGGGATTTTCCAGAGATGGTTTGCTACTTTGTGAGGTTTAATTGAATTTCCACGCGACGACACCGATTTATTATAGGTTGAACTGAGTCTACCCACGAAAAGATCCAAAATGATGCCAAACTTTTACACAGACTCTAATATGCCCTAGGGATAAGAATTTTGTGGAGGTCGATGAAAAAATCTATTAGGACCAAGATGTAATTCACCCTCTTTTGTCTCATTCAGCATAGAGAAATATATATTACTAAAAAATGATCAGAAAAACCTCAGATCTTGTCTGGGGCCTTAATTTGGGTATACATGCTTGCCAAAAACATTTCAAGCCATTTCAACAAAGGTGGAGTATACATTCTTCACAGAGGTATATGCGCTCTTTCATCGAACCATGACTATACACATAGGTTATCATGGTTTCTATGATTTATATGCATTCTGGTGTCGTATTGGTCTCAAACTTTTTCTTAGGCTTACACGTGCCACGTCTAAAGGAAACACCAAGTTTGGGATTTTCTAGAGATGGTTTGCTACTTTTTGAGATTTAATTGAATTTACATGCGACGACACCGATTTATTATAGGTTGAACTGAGTCTACCCATGAAAGGATCCGGAAAGGTGCCAAACTTTCTTACAAGCTCTAATGTGCCCTAGGGATAAAAATTTTGTGGAGGTCGCTCAAAAAATCTATTGGGTCCAAGATGTAATTCACCCTCTTTTGTCTCATTCGGCACATAGAAAAATATATTAATAAAAAATGATAAGAAAAACCTCATATCTTGTTTGGGGCCTTAATTTGTGTATACATGCTTGCCAAAAAAATTCAAGCTATTTCGACATAGGCGGAGTATACATTTTTTACAGAGGTACATGAGCCCTCTCATCGAACCATGACTATACACATAGGTTATCAAGGTTTCTGTGGTTCATATGCATTCTGGTGTCGTATTCATCTCAAACTTTTTCTTAGGCTTGCACGTGCCACGTGTGAAGGAAACACCTAGTTTGGGATTTCTTATGGTTTGCTACTTTCTGAGGTTTAATTGAATTTCCGTTTAAATATAGGTTGAACTGAGTCTACCCACAAAAAGATCCGAAATTGTGCCAAACTTTTACATAGGCTCTAATGTGCCCTAGGGATAAGAATTTTGTGGAGGTCGATGAAAAAATCTGATGGATCCAAGATGAAATTCACCCTCTTTTGTCTCATTCAAAACATAGAAAAATATAATAAATAAGAAAACTGATCAGAAAAAACTAAGATCCTGTATGGGGTCTTAATTTGGGTGTACATGCTTGCTAAAAAAATGTCAAGCTATTTCGACATAGGAATACACATGCTTCTATTTATTCAGTATATAAAAGAAATTTGTTAATATATATAAACATCACTGTCGGTTTGAAAAAACCGGCTGTGATGAGACGAAACAGACAGTGATGCTGGTTATCACTGTAGGTTTATTTTTAAAATTGGTAGTGATATATAAAAAATTTAAAACTAATGTGCCAGCCCTCGTGTTCGAGCTCAAGTCTCGCGCTGCAGAGTTATGAGACTTAACCGCTACGCTAGTATGGGATGTGTGCTAAGGCTATTTTTTGACCTTTAGATCACTTAATAAATTATAATATTAAACCAAAAAATTGGGCCGCCCGGGATTCGAACACGGGTCTTAGGGGCCAAGCTACAGGGTCTTAACCGTTGGGCCAGTCAGAGGTATTCGAAAGAAATAGAAAAGTTATCCTACTTAAGCACTAACTGCCACACCCACATCACTACCGGTTTGAGGATTGATTCGGCAGTGATATTTCCTGATCACTATTGGTTTAGACTTACAACCGGTAGTGGTGAACAATTTTCAAAAGTCATTTAATAATTTATAAAATTGAAAAAAAATTGGGTTGCCTGGGACTGGAACATAGGTCACGGGGCTAAGTTGCGGAGTATTAACCATTAAGGCAGTCAGAGGAATTCGAAAGGAAGGGAAAAGTTATACTACTTAACCCCTAACTGCTACACCCCCATCACTACCGGTTTGAAGAATAGCCCGACAGTGATGGTTCCTCATCACTGTCGGTTTATTATTAGAACCGGCAGAGACGAACCTCATTGGTATATAACAAGGCGCGGGTTGAAATCTTCCAAATTCATTTCAACCCCACGCCAACCCCTCCCCCCGCGCCACCGGAGCATCACCCCGCATCGACGGGCACCACCGTTCCCCGCGCACCCATCCACCGCGCCCCATGCTCCTCTTCTTCGACTCTGACGCCCGTGCACCGCCCCATGCTAGAGCACCACCCCAAGCTAGAGCACCGCGCCGTTCGTGCCCTTGTTCCTCGTCCACGACACCGAACGTGCCCCTCCTCCTCCAAGCCTGCACTCCCACCGCTGAGGCCTTCAGGAGCGCGTGGACAGCTGCTTTCCCACCTCCCATGGTGAGTGAGTGGCTCACTGCCATCTTTGTGTTTGATGAAATGCCCCACCTTCAAGAGCTCGAGTTGAATTTGTTAATGAAAATTGTTATACTGAGCACATGGCCATTGTTGAAATATGTCTGTTATATAAATCTAAGCACATGTCCATGCCAATAACAATTGATTATATTCTAAGGATTTCTCTGTACCAAGCACATGTCTATGCTTATGATGGTTGTTTTTAATCTAAGCATTGATCCATTGCTAATGGAGCCTTCTTACTTCTTAGCACTGTCCATTTCCTATGATGTCAATGCCGATGATAACTATATTTAATCTCAGTGTTTTCTCTCGTCTATGATGGCACTTAGACTAAGGTTATGATCACTTAATATATTAATTGGATTGAGGCTATGGTCATGTGCAATGATGATATAATCATAAGTTGTAGTAACTATTACTGAGGCTACAGACACATGTGCTATGGTCATGTGTTGTTATATTTTTGGTTAATTTTTAAGCTTCCTTTTATAAATTATTTTGTTCCCCTCTACTTTTTAATCTGTAGCAAAGGCTTTAAGCCTGCTTGTACAAAGAACTGCATTTGGGAAGCTGAGCTCAACCTGCACATTGCTTAACGATGTACATTAGTAAAAAAGGTCTATATCTAGAAATGATGTTGCTGAATTTCATTTGTACGAAAAATAATCGCTATAGGTAGAGTGTCAATTGATTTTGATGGAATGTATAGCATGCTTAAAAATAGGCATCTATGGATGTTTGTTTTAGAAAAAAAGTTAAAAATAACTTTTAAAATTGGCTCGGCAACAACAACAAAGGTGGACTGAGTCTCGCTCTCGAGGTCCCATTATTGAGGTAATTTTTTATCATGTCAAGGATAAAGAACATTAAATAGATTTAGTTTGGCCATATAACTTGAATAATAACTCTTGTTTAGTGAGTTACCAATACCACTTACCACATGCCAAAAGACTATAAATTGGAGCACACTAGCCCAGCCTCAACAAGTCTATGCAGTTCATATCTCAAAGGATGCCTATAACTAGATAGTGCTTCCCAAGCCTGAAAGGTGCTCAAGTTCATGTCTTAGGCTTGAACCACTATAAAAACTTTTGGTCCCTCTTTCGGAATAGGTTGTAAGTAATAGCTGTTTTCCAAACACTCCTATCTATGCAATGGTTGTGTGTTAATCATAAATATATTGAATTTTATAAAAATACATCATGTTGGAATGACAACCTAATTTACTTAAATGTATAGGCAACCATGACATGGTATGTAGTGCATGTTGCTCACATGCCTGGGATTTATCAAACCTGTAAAGATTACTATGCACAAGTCAATCGCTACCCTAGCAATTTGCACAAAAAATACAACACAAAAATAAAAGCTTTGAGGAAACATTATCAAACCTGTGAAGATTACTATGCTCAAGTCAAACCTGTGAGATGTGAAGATTAGGAGAATTGCTCCTTGGTCTTGGAAAGATGTCATGCTTTTATTTATGGCTATGGTCATTGCTTTTCTTATTTGGAAGTTGATGTAGGCTTAGATTCGTAGAACAGTAGGTGGACTTTGTTCTATGTGGTCAATCAAACAATGAATTTATTCTAGGTGAATATATGTTATTATTTGATTTTGTTGGATGTAGACTTATTATTAGACTTTGCATTAAACATATTATATATATATAATATGAACATATGCTATTAGTAGTTGTCCGCAGCCAAAACTAACCACGATCGTGTCACAACCATGACTCGTTGTCGCCTGTTACCCCATCACCGAAGAACAGATCAGCAACAAGAAGCGACTGATATCGCTGGGACGTGAGAGCCGCATGATCCGTCAAACGGTGATGGTGTCAATCAGGACAATGAGAACGAGCAGCCATGGACCCCGTTCGGCCTGCTTGATCTGGGTCAAAATGACCAAGATGGCTAGGTAACTTTGGTATCATGTGACTATGTAGCCACACACACTAATCAATTGAGAGGGCCATAGCTTAGTTGGTGTCTCCAGCAGGAGCCTTCACCGGCTGAGGAGGCAGAGGGTTCGGGTTGCATGAAGGTCAGATCCAAGCAAGGCGTGTCAAAGATTCCTGTTGGTAGGAATGCACACTGGAACATCACTGAGTTCGATGAATTTGGGGATCCACTCTCATCGCCTATAGCTTTGACCAAATACAAGATGATGACCTGAGGAGGGTTCCCGAAAGTGAGAAGGATTACATATGGGATATCAAGATCCTAGAGTATTTCACTTTCCCAACGGAGTATGACAAGGAGTTAGTCAAGAAAAAAGCAAAAGAAATCATGGGGACATGCTTCAAGAATTTCAAGGGGACATTGTACAAGAATTTTGTCCTCCAAAATAAAGAGCCCGATTTTGATGGTGGATAGTTTAGCAAGCAGAAAACTTCTAGTAGGATTTCAAGGAATACAGGTTATCCGAGGAGTACTTAGAACTGAACAGGAAGAATAAGGAGAACTCATAGAAAGCGACGAATCCTCATCATCTCGACTCTCATGGCTACGCCAAAAAGATGCCAGAATTTGAAGCAAAACTTGAAAAGATGGATCGCCTTGCTAAGGAAGGCGTTCAGGTTGAGACCGCCGATTGGGAGTCAAGATCGGTAATATACTGTATGGGGAGGAATGTACACCACGCAGAGTACGGGAGCTTTAGCTCCACAAATCAACCCATGAGCGAACTCATCCAGAGGATCTCCTAGGTAACTAAGGAGGTGAGGCAAGGGACTCGCACTTCTAATAGGGAGAAAGACGTGCTCACCCTAGCACTCAGAACTAAGGAGCACCCTGGTCGCACTAGAGGAACTAGTGTGGATCCTTGGAAACTAGCATTCCCCCAAGAATCTAACACTTACCGGAGCCGCTCGAGGGGTAGAGCGAATCAGGAGGCAGAGTATTTGAGACGACTAAAAGAAATGGAAGAAAGAATGGATGCACGGATTGAGGTGACTATTGAAGCACGAGTCTAGCAAATTTTACTGTCCAAGGGGTCTGGAGTACCACAAAACTCTACTCCTACTGCCTTTAGCCCATAGTTTAGGGGTCACAGCAGCTATGGATTGACTCTGCTCGACGAAGAAGATGCGAATGTGCCTCATCCGGTGGAACGCATCATTGAACCCATCAATGTCAAGTTGTACATTCGTCAGGAATGAACAAAGGATAAGGTGGTGCTCGGCCAGACCTGGCCTGCTGGACACAGGACCATTAATGCCCGCCCAATTCTATAGGGGTACGCTCGCATCACCATTGACAAAATACTTAATAAGAAGTATAACAAGATACACATTGAGTACCCCGTAGTGGAAGACAGCCTAAAACTTGGTCATAACAAGGGCTCTCAAGTGGCCTAGTGCAAGCGCTTCATTAAGCTTGACCACCAATTGTTCTCTGATGATAAGGACGACTGCGAGTCTTTGCCCACCCACGATGATCACTCACCGTCTCCCAACATATATCACTCCCCTCCTCATCTGTTGCCATCACTCCCGAGAAGACAGAGGTCTCCTTCTATTCCTCCTTGTCCAACTCCATCTTCATCAACCCCGAGAAAGGAGAAGACTCCTCCTCTTCCTCCTCCTCCATCTTCATCAGCCTCGAGAAAATAGAATTCTTGTCGTCATCCTCCTCCTCCACCTCAGCCCAAAATAAGATCAAAGGCAACCTTGCAGTCACAGAAAAGGTCCTTGGATTCGGTCGCTAATGCTCCCAAAGTGGACCAACAAAAAAGAAAAAGGCCGTTTAGTGGCAGCGTTACAAACTTGATGAAAGAAAAATTTACAGCACATATCTCAAAGGAAGATTGTGTTAGTTTCTGCAATCTCTGTGCTTCACTGCCTCCATTTTTGTTGAAGTCCGAATTCAAATGGCAAACACAGAATCAGTACGCTACAACAAGAGGCGAAGAAGTACACAATGAAGATTTAAGGAAGATAGAGAAGTAGGTCAAAGACAACCCTGAATTAACCATGGAAGAGGCCGCGAACATCTATTATGATGTACAAGGGACGGGAACACCGGCACTGATGTATGAAAGGGGCAATCTTTTGGTTCTCGATCACGAGTATAAAAATTTGACAACATATATGTCCCAGTTGCATGAAAATTACATGGCTCAAGCAACAAAGATGGAGGACTTTGGTTATGAGGTTATTATCTGTTCACCACATGTTTTTCATTATCCTGAAGAAGAGAAGTTTGGTGTCAAGTGGGAGTGCTTGTTCCAGCTATACCAGAAACGCTCTCTCGATACACAAATGTTGTCGTTGTGGACTATGTAAGTACCCTACACGGACGATATTACAATTAACTACTCTCTCGGGACATAAATTGATAACTTATGAGCACTTCTCATGATTTTATGTAGGTGTATAACAAAATTTTGCATACTAAAAAGCAAATGGGATAACATAAGTTTCTTGGACCTCTTGTGAGTCAATGAGAAGACATGTTTAGGCCTGCATGGATGCGACGTGGAAGACCTGAAAGTGAGATTGATTGTTGTTTTTAATGAATTCAAGATGAAGAACAAAACCCACATACTTCTAGCCTACAACTACGAGTATGTGTTCTCGGCTTTTAATTTTATGCTTCTTTTTTTTAAGATTATTCGATAATTAGGATTCTGTGATTGCAGCAACCATTTCGTCTTCATTTGTATCAATCTTCCTAAAAATCTGATCGAGGTGTGGGACTCAAAGAAAAAACCATTTCATCATCTGGATACACTGGTGGCAGTGCTAAATTAGTAAGCAATCCTAATAACATATTATTTTGTAATCACACATACCGCTTTCTAATGTTTCTCCTTTTAATATTGCACAATGTTCGAAGAAGACATATCAGTGGGACGCAGGTCCCATTCAAGGTTGTCGAAATGGAGGGGACGTAACTAAAATAGCCGGCGGGAAACAATGAATGTAGATTTTATGTAATGTGGGCAATGCTTCGCTACATCGGTGGGAAATCAGAAGAAGCAGATAAGTTGCTCTGTATAATCCCCATTTCATTTATGTCTATTAATAATTCAATAAAATGATTTACTGATTCCTCTTTGGATATCATCTTTTTTGAATGACAGTGCAAAAAATATAACCACAAAAGGCTGTTAGACATGGAGATCATCGCATTGCAATCGGAGCTGGCAAAATTTATGTTAGCCGAGGTATTGGAAAAAGATGGAGTATTTTCCATCACACAATCCGTGAAGTTCAAGGACCAGTATGGCCCAGAGCGGCTCGCTAGATTATTGTAAGAAGTCCAAGAAGCATTGCACAATCCGTGTAGTCGGGGAACATTTCTTTTTTATTTTGAGGGATCGAGATCTTGATAAGAACATATAACTATAAAATTTGTTATGTTTAATATTGATGAACCTGTCGTCTACGTAGCGTATATAAAGCGAAACCCAATTCCATGAAAAAATATAAATTAAAATAAATTATAAAACAATAAAATACGAACGGGACATCACTGCCAGTTAACAGCAAACCGGTAGTGTTCTCGTAACCATCACTGCCGGTTAGTAACAAACCGATAGTGTTGTTATAACTATCACTGCGGGTTAGCAACAAACCGCCAGTAATGGTCATGATGGCACAGCTAGCTTGAGCACCAAACAGGTAGCGTTAGATTAGCTATCACTGCCGATTCTTGTCACAACCGGCAGTGATTCTTACGATAACACTGCCGGTTGAATCATAAACCGACAATGATGTTCGTGGTTACACTACCGGGTAGTCTCATGAACCGGCAGTGTTGGTGGACCTGAATTCTGCTGGTTTTAGTAAAGAACCGACAGTGAAGTTGAAGAACACTACTGGTTTGTAGGAACCGACAGTGATAGCTAACCCTCATCACTGCCAATATGGTTGTGCCGGTTCAAAATTCGACAGTGATGGGGTGTTTTGAACCGGCAGTATTGCCGTGATCTGGGGTAGTGCATGTTCCTCTTCCATACTTCCTCTTTTATATTTATATTATATTAGAGTGTTCCTCTTACATATTAGAGTGTTTCTTGCCGACACTCAAGTCAATGCAAACTATGTAATTGCATGAGTTTGATGCTCACATTGCAAAAAAAACGAGAACAATTATTTGCGATACCTTGACAGTGGACAATCAATGGCCGGCTTAGATCAATGGCACATTTGATTTTTGTAAATTTTTGTCATCCAGCGATCCAGCCCATCAATAAGCATTTGTTTCGTTTCCGTTTCTGGTTATTTTGAATTATTTTTGGTAATAGCAGATGCGGGTACTGCCCACGCCCACTCAGTTTCCGTGTGTATGCATGTGGGGACCGCCCATGCCTTCTCCTTACCATGCGCACATGCGGGAATACACGCACCCCGCCTGCGGATGCATGCCACGTAACTCCGGCCGTCCCATCCAAGAGTATACACTTGAAAACATGAAACACTTGTTGCAATATACGTATGAAAAAGCTGAAATATTTGGAACATAAATTTGCAGCATATGTGTAAATCATACGCAACATCCAGTGAAACAGATGGAACATTGTGAACAGACACATGCAACATATGTTTTTAGCTATTGCAACATACGCAATATCCGGATCTACTTCTGCAATATCCATATGAAACACTTGCAACATAACTCTGAAACACTTGAATCATAAGTTTGCAACATGCATTTTCAGCGCAACCTGGGCGGACGATGCGACGAACTAGCGCAGTGGAGGCGGCAACGGTAGGTGGATGGAGGCGCTCCGCTGCAGGCAGGACATGTCCAACCGGGTAGCACGGCGAGAACTGGCGCGGTGGAGGCAACCGCGGTAGGCGGGGATGGAGGTGCCCCTGGTAGGCGAGACGAGTCCGAGCAAATCCGCAATGCACTGGAAGCGGACCTGCGGAACGAGTCGTGGCGGGCAGCCAGCGCGGTGGAGGTGGTTGCCGAAGGCAGATGGAGACGGTCGCGGTGGGCGAGTCGAATTTGCGCGAGCGACATGGGTGGGATGCTAGGCAGGTGGGGCGAATCCGCGTGAGGGGGGGGGGGGGGGGCACGAGCGGCTTGTCATTCGGACAGATGGACGCCCTACAGGAAACATTATCATTATCATTACTATTATAATGACAAAGTTACGTAATTTTTTCATAAACAACAATAAATCCAATGGCTCTTGCCGGTGATAGTGATTAGAGTCTAATAATTTAAAGGCGAGATGTTTCTTGTGTAATTAGCTCCTACATGTTGTTCACCGCTTAGCGGTGTCTTTTTTGGGTTCTTCTCTATCACCGACGGCAACTCGACGAGACGTGACGCAGGGTGCTGTAAACTTCGTGACTCCTAAGCATGTTCTCGAAAAAAGAATTTCTAGAATTTATTAATTTTTCCTAGCACATTTGGTAATAATTACCATGATGCCTCTGTTAGGGTCTCTAATTTCTAATTAGTAATCTATCCATTTTCGGCCGTTTTTTGGTTCATCTATTTTTTTGCCCGTCCCTATCTAACTACTGAACAATTTAAAATTTTTTCGGTCTCGATTTATATATATATATATATATATATATATATATATATATATATATATATATATATATATAGAACTATTAGTCTATAGCCGGCTACATAATACCGTATTTTGTAGCCAGTCCAAAACTATCACCAGCGAACCATGGTCACCGGCGCGTGGCTTTGGCTTGGTCGTCCGTGGTCCCCTTCTAATCAATGCTTGCATGGAGTCATGCCGTGATTCAATCCCTTCTAATCACGTTTCTTCCTTTTTTTCCGGATCAATCACATTGCTTCATTTTCGGCCTGCAACAGACATTCCGTCCGCCTGCAGAACTCACACCGTCCGCCGTCCGCCGTCCTTCGGCCTGCAGTGCGCTGCTCTTCGCTGCATATGCCGATTCATCCACCAGTGTCGCAGCTGGCGCCGGTCTGGCTCCTGTTCTGGATCTGCCGGCGATTCATGCTCTAGCGACTCCGCCATTCCGGTCTGCTCTTGTTCATCCGTCTTCATGAGGTGAGCTCCCGGCACCACCGACGAGCATCCCCGCGGCGAGTGGCGAGCAGCTGCGTTTGGGGCTGCGGTGTCGTCCCTTGCTTGCCCCTGCACGACGCAACCTGGAGCATGGAGCACCCATGGGGACACCGGCACTTTGAGCAGATCGTCACCGGCAGCAGTACGTGTTGGGTCTGGGCTCTGGGGAAAAAGGAGCGCCTCGCCATGTTTCCGGCTCTGTGGCACCTTCTGATTTTTCGTTGTTTGTCGTCCCAGAACTCCAGAAGCAGTCCCAGCAATGAGCACTCATGGATTTGGCATCTGCAGCTGGTCTCTTCCGCTCGTGGATCTGCTGCTCGGTTCATGAAGGCCACGGCCTACATGCTACGCGTGGCCAACGACGAGCCGCACCAGAACGACGGTGTACTATCACAAGCTTTGATATAAAATTGTTGTAACTATCCATTCTAATTACTGTTCCATACTATTTGAATTATCATGATTAATTTATGGTAAATTTGTTTATTTGTTATGGTAACTGCTCCCTGTATCATCATCATATCGAAACATGGTAACTCCCGATGCTAAATATGGTAACAATATATTCAGATTACGGTAAATTAATCTAATTGCTAATAAAGCTTTCTTTTTCCTGTATTCGATGTTATAGTAACTAGTTATCAGAAACCATCTGACGTCAATTTGTGCTAAATTGTCGTGCTAATTATCGTAACAAGATCATTTGCGTGAGCCTGGAACATTGGCGCACTAATTATAGTAACTAGAAATTCATCATAACAAGATCATTTGCGTGCGATTGGAACGTTTGCGTGCTAATTATAGTAACTAGAATATATTTTTCTACTATTTTTTGTGGACAAGGTATATTCTAGTATTATCGTAACACGAACATTTGTGTGCGCCTAGTAGACAAATTAAAGCTCATAATCTATTCTCGTAAACTTGCATGCATGGTACATTTTCTACGCCATTACAGTAACAGGCTCGTCTGAATATCATGACGTCAAATCATGCTGACTTGCATTGCGGTAATTGGTAACTTGACCATTCGATTATAGTAAATAAATATATACATTCCTGTACTTGCTGTCGCCTACAGCCATGGACCTGTAATTATCAAAGCGGTTTGGTACTATTTTGTGATGTTGAGATATATGATTCGCCCAGTACAAGCTGGTGCTATACAGTATGTACCATTTGAAATATCGTAACTGTCTTATGGTAAAATGGTCTTAATACTATAGTAACTACTTATCATGAACCATTTGACTCTCATGTCTCATGTAATTCTCATATCAAGAAACTCGAATTCTTGTAAGTATTTCATGGTAAACCATTGTCTCAGTTACAATATAGTATAGTTCTAGACTTCATTCATTCTCGTAACTGGCCAACTAGTTACATGGAACAACCAGAACCTAAACAAAGTAACTCATCATGTAATTGTCATATGAAGCCAACTCGAATTCTCGTAATTATTTCGGTTCTCGTAATTCACATTCAAGGTTCATTCTCGTAAATTACATTAAATTCTCGTAAATCATAGTTGTCAAATTCACAAGGATAGCAAGGCATAGATTCTAGTAAATCACAATCAATGGTATATATTTTCTAGTAAATCATTTACTTTTTTTTGAACATAGTAAATCATTTACTGAATACGATAGGTTTGTATTTGCTTTTAGTATTCTCGTAATAGTTGCATGCATGGCACCAGCTGTACTAGTACACCAGCTTTGTGTATTCTCGTAACACATCTGTACACGCTTTGCATGCATGGCAATGGCACCGTGTGAAGGAGTGAAAATAATTATTCCAAATATCCAGCGTCATTAATTACTGCAATTACCTGCAGTGTTGATCCCGCATGCATGCAGTTGGAAAGGAAAGCAGTAACGCTTTGGGGCTGGCCGGCTGGATCGGATGGGCATCTGGTGCGCTCGGTTGGTCTGGCTACAGAATAACAAACTCTATAGCCGGCTACAGAATAGTCTCTCCCTATATATATATATATATATATATATATATATATATATATAACTCGTGCTCATACGAGTTAGAAACTTAGAATAGCTCTTGTCTAGCACGATCCGTAGTCCGTATCGGTTAAGAGCTAAAAAAATTGGTGCAACGGAACTTTGATCAAGTCCGATCCTTCTACCCGTCCATACCTAATACAAGATACATACCCGTGCATGGCATGGGACCCTAAATTTTTGCTCACGCAAATATTAGAAAGGTAATGAATGATTTTTCATTAGGAGCCCTAAACTAAATTCAAATCCATTCAAGTTTTTTTTTTCTAGGTTGTTATTTATTAACTGGAAGCATATTATTTTTCTGTTTACTCTGCACATCCTTGTCTTTGTCCACGCTCTGTGGTCGTCGTCCTCCTCATTAGAACATCATCCTTAGCATCACGTGGCTTCCTCTTAACGTTGGAGCTATCTCCACCAGCATTGTTTCACAGGAACGATGAGCAGCACGCACTCGGGTCAGGGCGTAGATGATATTTTATTTTTTAGTTGCAGAGATACGCCAGTTGACAATCGGATATAGGATTTGCCTAGTTCCTCTGCCAAGCATCGCCTCCATGAATTGGCACTTTTTAGGCCACGACGAATCTGGGGAGAGAGAAGCTTAGGGCTCTTTACTTCATGGTCACTACGTGAAAAACAGTTTGTAGTAACGGAGCTTTTTTTTAGGGGCGGCTGATACTGGAGTAGCCCCCTACAATGACGTGCTCAGGCTTTAGCACAGCAGCCTCCTCTATAAATGGACACAGCAGGGGGCGGCTCTACAAATGCCCGCTGTATATATAGCACTGGGCTTGGGCCTAGAATTCAAGCCAGGAGGAGATGACCCCACGGTCCAATTCAAATCGTGACCGTCCATCTGATCTCACGGCCGAAAAGAACCCTATCCAAGATAAAAGCGTGTCTGCCCCCAAAACCCTAACCTTTCCTATCCTGTCCCGGTGGCCTCCTCATTTGGTCTCTCTCCCATCTCTCTCGCTCCAATCTCTGGATCCAACTCCACCGCACACTAGCGTCCGCAGTCCACACCCATCTCACCCGTCGCTCGCCCCCAACCACCCTGAGAAGCGAGATTACGGCTGCCGCCCTGTAAGGCCGCGGGAGCAGCGCCGCCCTACCGCTCGACCTGGCGGAGGAGCGAGGGCGTGGGATCCCGTGGCCATGGCCGGTTCTGTGGAGGAGGGTGCGGGATCCAGCGGCCTCGGCCAGATCCGTCGAGGAGGGCGCAGGTTCTGGCGTACACGGCCTGATGCGACGAGGAGAACGCACGACAACACTGGATCTCCTGTGTGCAAGGCATGACCAAGGGCGACGACGGCCTCCGATGTACCGAGCCCGAGATGGAGGAGACACCGGCCCCAGAGCTGCCGCTGGTGGACGAGATGTTCGAGGCCGTCCGATCCCGTGCCGCTGGCGTCCATGTTGTCCCTACCTTTGCTGGTGAGTCCTTTGCGCCACGAAGACTGCTGTGATCTCTCGTTTGGGTTGTGAATTTGGGTTGTTCGTGACTAGTTGGGGATGTCCTGCAGAGGGGTTCTGTAGATTAGTCCAATCTAGCCGCTTAATTGAACCTAGAATTTTATAACATGCTATTAATTGAAGTATCAGGCTGCTTTAGCTGTGCATTTTTCTCACCGTGCATGTAACCAAGCTCAGTAATATCAAGGTTTGTGGCATGCACTGTAATAACTGATTGAAGCTTCCAGCCATTCTGTTTGTGTCACATTGTTTGATTTTGATGCATTATTCAAAGTTAAATTTTAATGTGCCATTTTAATGTGTTGTCTGATGGAAGCAGTAAAAAGGCTCTGTTTAAATTTGAATCAGTTCAATTATAAGTATATGATGCCTAGCTTGTTTCCTGAACCTGTACTTGTTGACGATGTGGTTGCAGCAGCTGAGCCATCTGTGTTGAGTACCACTGCAACTCCTGTTCAGTTGATTGCTCACGGAGGCAGATTGGATTCTTGTATACATATATTTTTTTCAGTGTTGTATTCTTAGATAAAAGAACTTTGTCAAGGACTGTGTAACCCTTTAATCTTCTGGTAATTATGCTTCCAGTTTTGTCTTATTCTTTCTTATAAGCTCTGGTGATTGCTTCCAGTTTTGCCTTATTCTTCTTTATATGCTCTGGTGATTGCTTAAAGTTTTAATATTGTAGACTAGGTAGCGTGCCCATGCGTTGCTACATGATAGCTAACATTTTGTACTAAAAACACACGGATCACACGATAATATAACAATACTGTAAAAATTAAATATCAAAGTTAAAGTTACGTTTAATCCAAAAAGCAAAGTTTGTGAAACTAATAGTCACGGAGAGCACGGCGTCATAGGCTTACAAACTCTACTTTATAGACTGTGAAGTGCCACGGTTTGGGTAATTGGCTTCAATGGTCTTATCCTTTTCTCCATCCCGCTTCATGATTGCAATTAAGGTATATGAAACATGGATGTCATTAATTTAGAACTGAAATGATATATAGCTATATAAAATTGTGTTGTCTTTGTTCTACTTTGTTTTTAAAACAGTATTATATACTCTCAGTTTAGTTTTCCAAGCACTAATAATGAAATCATTTAGATTTGTTCAGTTCAATTCAATAACCAAACAAAAATAGCGATAATTATTTAGCTGATTTAATCAAACCCTAATTATGATGTATTTTTATATAGCAGGTAGCCCGCGCGTTGCCATGGGTTAACAGCCAGTTAAATTGGTGCCGAGAATGCCTCCTTACATGCTTATATTATTCAATTTCAGTGTGGAGAACATGTGGGTAAATGGAAAGAATATCAATAACCTTACAAAAGAAACTAATCGCTATATTGTTGTCGAAGATCTAGGACGCACTACATTAATCATGTTTGTGGAGCATGGTGGGCATCCAGCAGCTATGGTGACGATCGGACGGACCTAGTACGGTGAACTGTTAGCTGTGCCTCACTACCTGAGTAATGTAAATAGAGGAGACATCAGGTGTGGGATAACTTCAGGAATTATTATTCATGCCCACAAAATCGTGCTGAATTCATAATGGCGAACACTGCATATTAATACAGGTACCATAGGAAAATATAATTTATAGAAGCATAGGGAAAGAGAAGTTAGATGTAGCAAACGAATGAAACAGTAGCATAATTAGGTGTACAATGCAATTTAACTGCTCAGGTGGAGCCGCTACTAACGCAGAGATAGCAGAATTTTTTTTGCAATATAATCTTGCAATGATCATGTATAAGGAGTATAGCACAACTTTGGCAGCTGAACACACGGAAGCTATCATAATATAATTGTTTAGGAATTTAGGATACAGTATAGTCATTATGTCCATGATGTAATAACTGTGATGCAGTTAAGGAAACCTTTGCTATGGGTAACACAAAAAAAATTTGTAATGTATCACAATGATTATGAGAAGGATGTACTGCTTGTTAGGGACTTCATGGCACAGGATAAAAATTGAGATATGCAGCTAATTAGGGAGTTGAATATAGCAGTGGAAGAGGTACACAGAATGTTCCAATTTCCTATAGCAACAGGCTACGGAACCATACATACAGGAAACCAAAGAGGTCATTGTAGTTTTTTAAGGCAACAGACTGGTCCAATTTTCTATGTCAACAGAAAAATCATGATGATGTGGCGGCTGAAATCCTGATTAGCAAACCATCCAACCATGAAATTAACGATGGTCAGATTATTACCTTCTGCAGCCAGACTTGAAACTGAAATAGGATTGATCCATTTTTTCAGCAGGCATGCTCTGATCCTGCACCTGATAAAATACTGTGGTTCTGAAGATTAGCTATTTGGAAAATTAATAATTGTAGTGCCTCAACCTCATGTCGATGAGATTACTTAGACACTTAACTTATTGATATCTGGTTGGGATGTACACTGACCATGTGGTTGGAGCATGGAAGCAGAAACATGAATGCATCGATAAGATTCTTTGTTGTGGTTGAAAACCCTCAAATATTTAAGTCGCTTCCAAACTTTTAAACTGAATATATATCATCCACGGGGGGATGATGTATATGCAGAGCCAAACCGTCGTAAGGTACAGCTGGTGGTACCTGGCCAACAAATGTATGGTCCTGTCAGGCTGTACCATGTCACAAAAACATATAGTGAGCCTCATAACAGAGGTTAAAAAAGGATTGGCAACAAAATAACATTCATGAGAGAGCACAGCGGAAAAAGTATTCTTTCTATTATTTCATGACTGCTTTTCAAAGAATGGGTTCTAGACTTGTATAGCATTTCAGCAAGGCAGAAAGAATTGCATGAACAGAATGAACATTTAGGCTAACTGGAAACCGAAAATGACAATATGTAAGAAGTATCCTAACTCTTCTAACACACCATGATCACAGATTCATTGTTTTTGTGGAGATTGTCTGGAAAAAAGGTTTCACCTGTTATCTCAAGATGGTATCAATGGTAACTGCACAAATGATGATGATGGGAGCTGTTAATAAGAAATCGTAAAACTGAAACAATATTAGCCAAAAAAAGATAGACCTGTTTAGGTTCAGCTCGCCAAACCAACAATTGTGAGCAGCGTCCATGTGGAAGTCCTCAATATATGTAGATTGCACCCTAGAAAATAATAACAAATGCAAGCAGTGTGTATCATGTAAAATCAAATCCGTGTACTCTGTTGCAACCTGATGGAAAGAAAATAAGCACAAAACCATGAATGTGTTCCAAAGCAAGGCAAAGAATTGCATAGTGTGTAAACCTTGAAATGACATATTCAAATAATTAAGGATGCAATCTATGTACTAAAAGTATGTAGCAGGAATGTTTGGAGGCAAGATGACTATTTGCAGAGGTTGGGGATTGACCTAAACATCAGAAAATTTGAAAGGAAGCTGCAAACTAATGGTACCATCATGCTAAAAAAATTCAGATGTTAAAATTATTGCCTGAAAAATTGAATTAGCTTTTGAGCTGTCGTACTTTCTTGGCATCATCAATGGGTGACGCCACCTATTGGTTTCATCAATCAATTTATCACTGAAAGGAGATGACCTATGTGCATACTGTGTATATTTTAGATGGCAGTTCATAGTGGCCAAAGAAAAAATATATTTTATGACTGATCTTGGCAGCTATTCAGAGGACCTGTATTCTTTGTCCTATCTTGAAATGAAATTAATTGGTAGATGTAGAGGATAAGGCTCAACTGACAGAAGTAACTACTACTCACCTGCTGGTCTGACAGTGGATGCCATCTCTAATGAAAATGAAGACCTTTTGAATATGAAGATCTGTAAATTCACACAAAAAATCAAAGCTTAGGCATAGATCTAAAACAAATAGCCAAATAGCATAGGTTATGGTTTGGGCGCTCTGGTTTCCCTAGCTGTAAGGGAATAGAAGCGACGGGCATACCTGGTGGAGCGCCCGTCGAGAGGACCTGGGCACCCGGCTTCTGGTGGCGCGCTGCAGGGGAGAAGCAAATGGGGTATGCGGTTGGTTTCTATGGAGGCCAATGCAGCGACGACGACGGCGGTGGTGGTGTAGACGGGGCCGCACGGGTAGAGACAGCAGGGAGGAGCGGACGGGGGAGGGTGCGGGGACCTAGATATAGGACGCGCGGTATCGGAAAAAAATGACGCGCGGGATCAAACCATGGAGGGAGGCTGCGGGAGTGTGGGGCTGGCGGCGGGGGGGGGGGGGGGGGGGGGGGGGATGGAGTGGAGCGCGTGATGCGGTATCGCACGGATGGGAAGGAGGAGTGACCCAAAAAAAAGTCGCACAAAAAAATTGTCTTACTTTTATTCTTTTTAGTTGTAGGAGATTCTGATGCCCAATGTGCTGTTTTAATTTGTTTGCAACAGAATGTGCCTTATTTGGAGATGATGAAATCCACCAACTTGAAGATAAGTTTTTTTAATGCACTTGAGATAATCATTTGCATGTGAGATATATGTGATGAGCCACTATGGAACCAGCAAAGACAAAAAACACTCGGCAAAGGGTTTACCGAGTGTAACACTCGGCAAATGACACTCGACGTAGGTTTTAACGGCAAAGAGCTGTTTGTCGAGTGTCAATCGTCGGGCACTCGGCAAAGACTTCGCCGAGTGCCCCAAAAACACTCAGCAAACATTTTTTTGAAAAAAATAAAAAAAACAAGCACCCTGCTCCACCGGCTACCACCGCCGCCCCATGCCATTACCTCCACCACCACCAATGCCGCCGCCGACACCACCACAAAGCCACCTCCTCCGCCAATGCCACCTCCTGCTCCGCCACCACCACCACAACCACCCATGCTGCCGCCACCGCCACACCACGAACGCTGGCACGCCACGCCCGCCGCCATGCCATCGGGGAAGGAGGGGGCGCCAGATCCCCAATGCCACGCCGCCGGGGAAGGAGGGGTCATCGGATCCCCGCCACCACACCGCCAGGGAAGGAGGGGCCACCGGATCCCCACCGCCATGCCGCCGAGAAAGGAAGGGGCGCCGGATCCGGGGAGAGGGCGTCGGATCCGGTGAGGGGGCGGCAGATCTAGTGAGGGAGGGAGGGAGGAGGGGGCTAGGAGCAGAGGGGAGGGGCATCGTCCAGATCAGGCTTGGGAGGGAGGGAGGGGCCAGGAGCGAAGGGGAGGGGCGGCGGCTGGAGGGGAAGAGGGCGGCCAGGAGAGGAGGGGAGTGAGGTGGCGCTGGCGTGAGGAGGGGCGTTGGGGGCCGGGAGGAGAGGGGGCATTGGAGGCCGGGAGGAGAGGTGAAGAAGAAGGGGTGGGGTGCTAGGGATGGGAGGGGTGGGTTAAGTAGGATATTTTTTTGTTTGCTTAGTGTCCTAGATCGGGGCACTTGGCAAAGTTTTTTTTTCATTTTTTTCTTCTCCTTCTTTTCTAGAAAAAAAGATTTTATTTCTTTGCCGAGTGTTTTTTTACACTCGGCAAACCCCCTCTTTGCCGAGTGTTTTTTTACACTCGGCAAACCACCTCTTTTGCCGAGTGTTTTTTTTTGCCGAGTGTTTTTAGCGCAGCACTTGGCAAAGATCTTGTTTGTCGAGTGCCCGAGGGAATACACTCAGCAAACATAAAAACACTTGGCAAATTTGAGGATTCTGGTAGTGAGCCTGCTGTGTATGTGCCACTAATCAAATTCCAGTATTCTGCAACTTCATATTGGACCAGATTGTACACATCAAAGGCACCTACAATGACCGAGATTCTAACTTAGGTAGAAATCCTCAGTACCAATACCTTCGTAGGACTAAAAGGCTAGCTCTAGGCCATTCATAATAATGTGTATGGAATTTGACATTGGTCTTATCTTATGGGACGGTTTGGACTCGTGGAACGAATTAGACATGTGAATTATGTCTATTTAATGATGGATTGTATATATTCTTGTGAATTGGACTTGTAATGGTAGTTTATATAATGCTCTTGTGCGAAACAACTCAACACCAAACTCGATGACCCTAACTGATTACTAATATCAGTGGGGCATGAGGCAGAATCATGCATGCCATAATACCGTAACAAGATCATGGGGCTAACGCTTCTTTCAACTTATCTCTACTTCAATGATCTCGTAATGTGAACTGTTCATGAAAGCATTCAATATCGGCTAAACAGCCGATTCAGGCATAGCGCACAGTTAAGGTCATGCCTTCTCAGGAACGGGTCTACCAACTAACGATCCCCACTCTACGGTGCCAACAGTGGGTGAGAGGCAGAATCCCACAGGCCGTGATGATGAGCCATGGAACGGTTTTCATTAACTAATAGATCTACTCAAGATCGGGCATGCCTTAACCGCATGCTATGCACGATTAAGATTGACGCAAAACAGCCGATAAAAAACATAACTCATCGCTTAAGATGTAGATTAGATCAGTTTTAGATTAGCAAACGATGAGTTAAATAAGATGTAAGGCTGATCTAGATCAATCTCAATCGGGCAAAGTGATATTGTTGTAATTAGATAAACAATGAAAGCAATAAGCAATATCGGTAACTTAATGAATCTACCAAAGACTGTCATACTAAGGTAGAGCCGATAACTTGACCTTGATCCAATTCAAGCAGTGGGGTGTGAGGTAGAATCACACAGGCCATACTTGAATTAGACAAGAATCGACAACTAGCCTATACCAGAGTCGCAGTGGGGGTCGACCGGATCGATGCAGCCATATGAACAGAGGTATAAACAATGACGGTACTTACAGACAAGCAGTGGAGGTCAACCAGATCGATGCAACCGTACTCGCTGAATAACTCACCGAGATCTACTCTACTCCTACTCCTAAGGGGTGGCCAGAGCCAAAAAAAGTAATTGACTTTGTATTTGATTGATTGTTGTCTTTACAATAGCCGGGGTTTGGTATTTATACCTGGAGTCTAAAAACGAATCCTACTCGAGTATGACTTAATATAATTTTTTGGTATGAAGGAAATATTCCTATCTTAAGATAACCTGGACTCTAATCTTTCCCCTTTTGTAGAGTCCAATATGTATCTTCTTGGCACCAATCATATCCTGTTATCGTTATCTGCTGACATCACTCGAACAGAATGGATCCAGTGTTGCATTCGATTCAGCAGATATCAATCTTTACTCTATTGACTCCTTGATTGGCATAATTCTGGAAGCATGCGAGTTCCGTGCTCTTCTCCCAAATTTTGGTGTAAACACATGCCCCCAATTTTGGGATAAAATGATTTTATCCCAAAATTTTGGTTCACTTGTTTACCACGCTGCAACTGCACCATCCGAAATATATGCATGACTCCTGACTCCCTGGCCCGAGTTCTATATAACATCCCAACAGTATATTTTATAACTTACTCGGCCTGTTCGCCTTCTTCCTTCTTCTTAAGCCAACTTCAATAGCCGACGCCGTCATCGCCAAGGCCTCAAACCCTAGCAGATCATCTGTTCCAACAAGCCACCGTCCAAGCGATCTTCGCTAGATCCAAACCAGTTTTCGACCATGATGGTGACCATCGACCATGTCCCTGAGGTATGTCCCCTAGTTCTCCATTTTCTGAGTATCAGGTGCCACCCCATATCTTCTTTCTTCTTGAATTTATTTTATTCGATTTCTAGAAAATGAGGAATGAGATCTTGATTCCATCAGCTGCCGTCCCAAATGCTTACTTTCTCGGGCCTATGGGTGATTCTGATCCATCCAATTTTATCCACCAAGAAACCAACCAGATCCCTTTTAAATAGTCTATAGTGGATTCATCCTCCTAGAACAAAACTTCCTTCAGATACTGGCCTAACGCACCTAAGGGATGGAGAGATTGGTTCTATAGGCTATCTATGAAAAAGGCGAAGATTGGAAGCTTTATGATCTGAATCAATGCTTAACACTTTCATTATCCGAAATGGAGAGGAATGATTCACTTTTGATCTCTGCTTCTTATTTCTGGTCTAATGCTCTGAATGCTTTTATTTTTTGTCACGGCCCAATGACCATCATTCTGGCCGACGTATACAAGCTGACCGACCTTAGGATTACTAGATCGGTACAACCTTATGAGTACTTGAGTGCCGGTCCCAAGAGATTGGCCAAAATTGCAGACTGTACCATATGGGCAAGTTACATTCTGAATCATATTGAAGATGGATAAGCCGTCAGTGAAAGGGAATATGTGACCTTTTTGAACATGTGGTTGGAAAGACTCTTTTTCTGCGGGTCATCTTGTGGTCCAACCTATAATCACAAACTCATGGCGGAGCACCTAGCATTAGGCAAGAATATCCCTCTTAGAAAATATCTGCTAGGAGCTGCTATCATCTGATGTACCAGGTGGTCGCCTAATTACTTAAGAATGAGCTGATATAGACTATCAGTGGTCCTTGGTGGCTGATACAATTGTGACTCAATTTGTACATGCACAAGACTGTAAAGCCTGACCTCAGAGACTTGAGGTTTCCCTCCTCTAATTTTGGTGAGGAATATAGAGGCAATGAAGGAAGAACTCGATGGTGTACGAATTATGGTGAGGCTGCATCGGCCATAATAATCAACTCCGATGCTGGCCACCTCTTCAAAAAATTTTACAGAGGGTTTGATGCGGCCATCCTGACCTGGCTACCTTATAATGAGGAGGATGAACTAATTTTCCTTTCAGCTTCCGATTTGAATCTGGCTGTTCGGACGAAACAACGGCTGTGATCTTCAATTCTTTTATTAAGCCCTATGTCCTTCCAGCCGAATTTCATCACGATCGTGGTAAAATGATTAAAGGTTCCTCCATCTCAGGCAATCCTCCAACCTATGAGTTTTACAATCCTTCATTTGTGGGCCATCAGTTTGGCTTTGGTCAACTCCCCCCTTGTCTGTTCTTCAAGAACACCCTGAAGCCGAGGGAAGATATCAGTGACGTGCTAGAAACTTCCAGAGTCTTCCAATTGGGATCAGACCTTCCTTCTTTTTCCTTGCATGACTGGGTCAGGGACAACTTTTCTTCCAATCTCTTTTGACTCCTGGTGGCAAGAATGGCATTCCCATCTCTTCTGTGGACCGGTCTATCCTCTATGCATAGCTCTGGATGGGAAATTTGCTTCTAACAGTGAGGTAATCCCTTAATTCTCTTTTTAGAGAAATTATTTGGTGAATCTTTTTGCCAACTGTCCTAACCGATCCTTTTAGGATATTAAATTTGATCCTCCAAGCCAAGATAGGAGAGGCCGTCTGATAGATTACCAGCCGTCATGCCCAGTTTCAAGGATGGGATTAACCGCACTTTCTTTGAAGAAGTCGATGAGAACCCATGCTGCTCCCATGATCATGACATGTCCATCTCCTAAGCGCAAAGTGGTTCTAGGGGCAACTTAGAAAGCCACTACTAGAAAAAGACTCCGCAGGACAAGACCATAAGCTGCTCAGGTGAACGATTCACACTTTCCTCAAACTGACGTTCAATTTTTTATCCCATTTTTCCTCACAGTTATCGAGCATCGTGTCTCAGTCTACTTTCGGTGCGGGACAGCTATCTCAGGCACTTGATCCATCACCAACCGAACCTTCATCTAAGGAGAAGCTGATTTTAGTAGAGGCAACCGATGCTTTCACGCTGGCAGAAAATGTGAGTTTTATCCTTAATATTCGTTGGAGTACTTTCCTTTTAATTTCTTGATTTGCCTGGCTTTCCAACCTGTATTTAATCATTTGTCACGCTAGACATCTTCTGAGGAAATACCCGTGCAAGAGCAGGGGCCTGACAGTTCACCTATTGACAACGATCCTGTTGACGCTGGGAACAGTCCCATTGTTGATATTGATACTACCGATTCCCTAACTCGGCACACATCTGATAGTAAGGAAATTGTATGCTTGGCCTATTCCTCTGTAATGAACATGAATAAAAATCACCTCTTGCCATTGCAGATATCAGCGCCGGGAATCTAGAGCCGATTCAACCAGATGCTATTGGTGCATCACCAGCTGTTTCCCCTTTTCTGATAGAGGCTACTACAGAGAAGGTACTGTATCTTTTCACCATCCATTTTTGCGACAAACTGATTCAAACCTCTTAATCAAGATTTCCCCTATATACAGGCACCCGATCCTCTAGCATAGAGTTGTTCTTTCAATCTTGAGGAGTATTTTGATGAAGATGAAATCAGATCATCCGTCGCCTCTACTGCTGAATCCTTACCAGAGGAGACCAGAAATCGGCTAAAAGATATACTGCCTGTATTTGAGAAGAACATAGTCGATTTGGTCTAGGATACTGAATCAATGCAGCGAGTCTTCTTGGCTATTCAGGGTGATCCATCCCCAGCTCTCTCCAAGGTCCTATCATATTTGTCTATTTTCGAAGATCAGGCCTTGAAGGTGAAAACAGTCCAAAGGAACTTGTCCAACCGTGAAGCCTTGCTGGCCAAAAGGGACTCCAACAGGCAAGAGGTCAAAGAACTAACACAGTCGATTGATGCTCTGAAGAACTCTTCCCTTGGGCCTGATCCAGAGTTGTCTCAATTGGAAGCCAAACGTGCAGAGCTTGAGAGGGAGCCGGAAAACATGAAGGCCGCCATTGTTCATCGCAAGTCTACTCTGGCTCAAATACCTGATGCCATCAAACAGAAAAAACAGGAACTGTTGGCCAAAGTGAAAGAAAGTAGAACTATCTGTAGCAGCCTTGAGAATGCCCCTGGAACAACTGAAGAACGCGAGCGCAAGATCGTAGAGGCTAATGCTGTCCGGCTTGCAATACTGAAAATCATTCAGGATGTTCTGAGCGTGTAATCCGTAGGTCGACATATATATCTTGTGTACGATAACTATATCTGTCTTGTTGTATTTCTTTCTTCGGCCGAGGAGCCGAATTGAAAACAGTCGATCCTAGATTTACGATCTTGATCTTAATTGAATCTAAAAATGTGGCTTTTATTGAGAGAACATCTCGACTTTCTATCTTCAGTCGCCTGACGCCGCATTTTCCTCGGTATTTAGCGAGGCGGCGCTTTGCTTTCTATTAATTGCGGTTGCCCTTTGTATTTCCTCGAGGCGTCCGTCTCTTTGCTCTGCGGCTTCAAATACTAGCCGAGGGCTCCGGCCTTGAACACTTCTATACTTGCAACCGCTCCTACTCCTTTGCACTTCTCCACCTTCGCAACCCTATAGCGGTTTTGTCCCTTTCCAATAGATCCAAGCAACTTCATGGCCGGTGAGGACAACCACGGCAAGCGTGCGGCGGAGGAGAATCTGGAGGAGAATCTGCCGGTGAGCCAGCATCTCCGATGCATGAGGTGAGATTGGTGCCTTCCGTTTATGGTGATGATTTGCAACTTTTTGTTCATAGGGGTGAACTCTTGTTCCTAGGTTTGTCGTGAAGGATAGGCTTCGTCCTCTTCCTAGGGATGGTGAACCTTCCGATGCCGTGTCCTCCGTGCCATCCTCATCGTCGGATTCCTCCGATTCGTACAACGGCGATGATGCTCGGCGTTTCCTCCGGGAGTGGAGGGCGGCTTAGAACCGCTACTCTGAGGTGACTCGAGAAAATGGCCAACTCGAGATCCGTCTTAGGGATTCTTAGGCCGCTCTTCATGCGGCTAAGGAGGAGGCCAGCGCCATCCGAGTGCGGCTGGCCGAGTGTGACGCTGTGGTAACAGGTAAGATGATCTTCAGGGATGTTTCCATTCTGATTTCTTACTGCCTTCATCTTGATAGTTTCCTCTTTTTCTATGATCATCAGCCCTGACGATGCAGTTGGAATCTCTCCAACTAGCAGTGAACAAGGCTGTTGACGCTGTCAATGCATGTGGCTCCCTTATCAATGCTCATCTCCATGACGTTCCAGCCAGTGTTCGGGAGATCGCCCTCCATGGTGTTCGTAATAGTGCGGCAGTGGCGCTGACCGCGACACAAGTTTAGACTAGGTACGAACTCCATGCTAGGGAGGCTGGTTTCCCATAGCGACGGCCTGAAAGAACATGAGGACCTGCTGGAAGAGTTCGTCATGGCAGCGAAGGCCATAGTGGACATCACATCCGCTCAAGATGTAGTGAACAAGGTCTTTGATTAGTTTGAACTTAGGGTAACCTGATGAACAAAGACTCCTGTTCTTTCATGAATGTATCTTAGTACAACACTCCTGTGTATGACTGTTCTTATCCTTTTTTTTGTTTTTGCTCTATAGGCGATACATATCGTATCGGCTTTTACTATCTTCAAAGATCTTTCATTTTTGAACTAGAGGCGATACCTTCCTAGTACCATGTATTGGAGCCAAGAACAAATTGGCTATCAAATTCAGATGTCAGAATAACATATCTTCATGCATTTTTCATTCCAAAGATCAAACGATCGATCAATCCAAGTCAAGCATCCTATTAAGCGAAATAGAGCTTCTCTTAAGAAATCCATCAACTCTGAATCGCACTTACACTTTAATCCAGCATTCACCTATGTCGGCCTAAACCCATTTCCAATACTCAATGTTTATTTTTCCTTAACTCAATGGACGACGCAACGCCACAATTACCGATTAAAACAAACTTTTAGAGCCGATTGCTTGAACTGGCTGTTGGCCTTCATTGTTAATCCTGATGAAGCCTCCTTCCCATGTTTTGTCGGAAAGGCATTCAAAATCTCCTAATTCCCAAAACACTGGATCGGTTGTTGCGCTACTCATAGACTCATCAGCGCAAACCACCTCAACATCATCCCCATGCCATTGAATCAAACATTGATGCATGGTTGATGGCACGCAACAATTTGCATGAATCCAGTCACGACCGAGGAGTAAACTGTATGAGCCTTTTCCATCGATGACAAAGAACATGGTGAGCAGAGTTTTACTCTCGATTGTTAACTCGACGTTTATTGCCCTCCCCGGGTCTTAGATGTATTCCCTCTGAAGTTTCTAAGCATCATGTCGGTTTTAAGCAAATCTCCTGGTTCCTTGCAAAGCTTACGAAAAGTAGTGTAAGGCATAAGATTGACAGAAGCACCTCCATCCACTAACATTTTGTTCATCGGCTTCCCATCAACAAAACCTTTCATGTATAAAGCCTTCAAGTGCCGATGTTTGACTAGCTTATCAAATATCGCTTGGTGTGTAACTATCAACTTGGCAACCACCTCTTCATACTCTGATTCATTGAAGTCTGAGTAAACTTCCTGATTCGCCGGAGCTCTGAATTCTGATGGCAACAGAAAAGCCATTTGGATATTAGCCGATGGTTGTTTCTTATCAGCTATTTGCTTGGTACGCCACACTTGAGTTTTACCGGATGGCTGAGCCTGTTCCATCTCCTTATTCCTTAGGGGTTGCACTCTTCTCTTCTGGCTTCTTGTTAAACCTCTGGGGCACCATTGGCCTTCCTGCCAAACATATTCCCTCTGGTTGTTTCCTTCTTCATGATCAGCCCAGTCTTGGTCAACAACTCTCTTTCCCAGCCGATCATGAATACTTTTATTTTTTAAGCGTCGATCCATGTTATTATGGTGATATGCATTCTGGGCATGGATAGACCGGCAGTTGATTTGAGATTGCTTAAACTCCCAATATTGATTACTGCATTCCAGACAGGCATGTCAGGTAGGCAATTTTAAACCTTCGTTCCAGCAGTATCTGAAGAAAGGACAATTCTAGTGCAATTCATCTTGCTTCCATTCATACCTTTCTTCTTCCAGTTGACGCTGGTATTTTTGATCCTCTAACCATTGCTGATGATCTTTTTCCTTCTGCCGCCCCCACTTATTCAACAGGATCCAAGATGTGACTCATGGCCTCGTCGCTCCATCCTTTGACGTTTCCCCCTGCTCGTATCGGCTCTTCTGCTAATCACGACATTTTTTAACCTCTCTGTATTCATTAGCCATATTTGCATCTTAGGATTGACTATTCCATCTTTTCTTGATTTGGCCGATGTTAGGACCTTAGTTTTTCCTTTGAATATCCCAACATCAACCATATTTTGATCTCCTGGGAAAGGATTATCATCAATTTTCATCTTCCGAGGCGTATCGAACTTGAGCCTCTCTTGCTGAATAGCCCTCTGTATATGCTGCCGAAAAATTCTGCACTCATTAGTGGAATGAGAAGTAGCATTATGGAACTTACAGAACTTCTTATTCTTCAACTGTTCAGGGGGCAACATGACATGATTGTCCGACAATTTGATCTGGCCCTTCTCAAGTAAAAGTCAAAGAGCTTGTCTGATTTCATGACATCAAAGTCATAGCTCTCCTCGACTCCTCTTCCCCAAGGATTTGGCACCATTACTGTTTTCTTGCTCCAATTCCATTCAACTGCAGCAACCTCCTCTTCTTCATCTTCATAGCCATCATCTGTTGAGTATGGATCATAAGCTTCGTCTACGGTGGTATTCTTCTAGAATCGAGTGTCTCTATGCATACTCTGGAATTGGCTGTTGAGCGCTGCTACTCGTTGAGCCAATTGACCCAAGTTGTCAAATTCTTGTCCTAGCAGCTTTTCCTTCCACATTGGTAGCATTCCTTGGACAACTAAAGCAGCTAGCTGATCATCGACCAAACTCAATGAGAAGCACAAATTCCTAGTCTCTCAGAATCTCTAAAGAAACTCAGTGCCCAATTCATTAGTCTTCTATCTCATGGTCGTCAGATCAGTGATCTTCTTTTCTCTAGTCCTAGTGTAAAAATATGTATAAAACTTCTTCTCCAGGTCAGCCCATTTGGCAATGGAGTTGACTGGTAGCGATGAGAACCAAGTGAAGGCTAGCCCCAATAGGGATAAGGAGAAGAAACGAACCCAATGAGCATCCTCAACTGATGCTTCACCCAATTGTGTAAGATACCGACTGACATGTTCTATTGTGCTTGTACTGTCTTAACTAGTGAACTTGGTGAACTCTGCGACCAAATCATACTATTCTGGATATGGACGTTTGTATGAAAAGGTCAGCCCCTTCAGCTTTAGACTGAACTAATTCTTCATCATCTCGGTCACCTTCAGCAGCAACTCATCAGCTTGCGGATTTGGATTTCTCGGTATTTGTTGACCCATCTGTGGATTAAAATCCCGCGTGCTTTGATATCCTAGATTTGGCATCATGTGGAGGGTGTTATAATCCATGCCATAGTGATAGCCTTGTGGTTCCTCAATATGTTGGGTCCTTTGTTGGCTTGTTGCTTGAAGTCTCTGATGATAGACATAAGGATCTATATCTCTACGGATCCTTTGAATTGATGGTGCCATATTTTGAGCCGATGACGGTATGTGGCCTAATGTGCCAAAATAGATCATCTGGTTCTGACTTTGCCCCATCGGCTATTGTACATGCTGTATTGACGGTCCAAGATTGTACTATACCTAATTCGTAGCAGTGTCTGGAGTTTTTTTAGATGAACCTTGAAGTGTCTGGACATCACCATTACTAGCTAGTACTGCTTCTTGCTGGTACCGACTTGATTAGTCCCTTGAGTCGACGGATCTAGAATGTTGTAACAAGTCGATCCAACCTGACCAACTGGAATCCCATGAATCACCTCTTTCATGGCATTGTGAAATGCGTTAATGAAAGCTTCATTGCGGCTTGATATGGCATCACGAACAGATTTGTCTATGGCTTCTATAAAGAAACGCCTATCTTCAGCTTCAACTGTATCTGTCTGCCCGTGTAGTACAACTCTTGGTAGTGGAAATTTCTGAATAATTATGTTGTCACGTGTTTTGGTGTAGGACAGCAAACACTTCTTCTAAAATTCTTCTATAGCCTTGTCAACAGTATCCTTATCCTCATTAGGTAGGTCTTCATAGTGTACCATAAGGATGTTGTTGTTGTTGTGAGCCGCCATGACGATTGTGTGGTCCTACCGGGCATGCCAGAAACGTATGTCGACACAGAATTTTCGCCTCCATGCCAAGGACACATGCAGCAAGCCGGAAGGGTCCGCTCGATGGAGCAGATCCACCTGGCTTTAGCGCAAGGGTGGTCGATCCTGCGCAATCCTCCTGAGATGTGCCAGTCAATTGGACCCTACAATTGACAAGGAGAGAAAGCTAGCAGTAATTAAGGGCGGGACGCGCCGGTGTTGCCAGACAGTCCTGAATGTGCGGCTCTGAGACGAAATTGACTAAATAGCCAATCCTAGCATGTTCACAAGAATGAATTGATTAAAGCTCATAGGATTGTATAAGAAGGATCGATTATCATTAAGGATAAATGTTATTTAAGCAAATATTAATCAATGGCAATAAGATATCAATGATGATTGTTTTAGACTGAGCCAATGATTACAAGTAACCGAACTCCTTTTATTTAAAGAAACAACTCAACACCTCTTAACCATTTAATAAAGGTAAATCTAATGAACATGTTAGATCTCATCTATCGCCGTGACCAGTGGGGCATGAGGCAGAATCATGCAGGCCGTAGAAATAAGAATAAACTCGATGACCCTAACTCATTACTAATATCAGTGGGGCATGAGGCAGAATCATGCAGGCCGTAATACCATAACTCGATGACCCTAACTCATTACTAATATCAGTGGGGCATGCAGGCCGTAATCCAGATCAATCTCAATCGGGCAGAGTAATATTGCTGTAATTAGATAAATAATGAAAGCAATAAGCAATATCGGTAACTTAATGAATCTACCAAAGACTACCATAAGAGGTAGAGCCGATAACTTGACCTTGATCCAATTCAAGCAGTGGGGTGTGAGGCAGAATCACACAGGCCATACTTGAATTAGACAAGAATCGATAACTAGCCTATACCAGAGTTGCAGTGGGGGTCGATCGGATCGATGCAGCCATACGAACAGAGGTATAAACCATGACGGTACTTACAGACAAGCAGTGGAGGTCTACCGGATCAATGTAGTCGTACTCATTGAAGAACTCGCTGAGATCTACTCTACTCCTACTCCTAAGGGGTGGCGGGAGCCGAAAAAAGTAATTGACTTTGTATTTGATTGATTGTTGTCTTTACAATAGCTGGGGTTTGGTATTTATACCTGGAGCCTAAAAATGAATCCTACTCAAGTATGACTTAATACAATTCTTTGGTATGAAGGAAATATTCCTATCTTAAGATAACCTGGACTCTAATCTTTCCCCTTTTGTAGAGTTCGATATGTATATTCTTGGTGCCAATCATATCATGTCATCGTTATCTACTGACATCACTCGAAGAGAATGGATCTAGTGTTGCATTCGATCTAGCAGATATCAATCTTTACTCTATTGACTCCTTGATTGGCATAATTCTGGAAGTCTGCGAGTTTCCACGCTGTTCTCCCAAATTTTGGTGTAAACAGTTTTGATGCAAGGTTTTTGGAAGATTTTCAAAAAGGGTTTTGTAGTATTTAGCTAACCAAATTTTAGTTTGGTGTAAAATTTAAAAAGTTCAAATTTTTAGTGAATTTTATTATGATGCAAAACACAGGGTGTTACTCCATTGAGGAAGGCGGACTTGACATTCATGTGGTGGACCTGCCACCCCTCCTGAGCAGCTAGCGTGAGGAGGACACGGACTGACTTCATGCTTGCCACAAGGTCGAAGGCGTCGTCGTAGTCGATCCCCTCTTGTTGGACGAAGCCGCACGCCAACAGTCGCGCCTTGTGTTTGATCACCGCGCCCTACTCATCCTTCTTGAGCTTGAACACCCATTTGAGAGTGATGGGGTGGTGGCCATCGGGTAGTGGCACCAACTCCTAGGTGCAGTTCTGCTTGATGGACTTGAGCTCCTACTCCATCGTAGCCCGCCACGCCGGATCACCTTGTGCCTCAACATAACTGGTCGGCTCACCAACATGCGTCAGATGAAGCTGGGTGAAGAGCCACTCTGCTTGGCCTGACGGAGACTGGTCACCAATGATGTTCATCACCGTGCAGTACCAGAGTGGCTCATCGTCATAGTAGGCATCTAGGAGGTCTTCATCGTCCTCTAGCGGCGTCGCGTACTCGATCTCTGGCAATCCTGCGTGCGCTGGTGTCACAACGAGCGAAGCAGAGGATGCCACAGCTGGGGATGGAGGTGATGAGGCCAGCTAGGGTGTACGAGTGGTCGGCTAGGTTGTCGATGTGGTCGGCTAGGTTTCCAACCAGCTTTTGACCGCCATCGATGAGCTTATGAGCTCCCCTAGATTTGGGGAAGGCGAGCGTGGCAGTGCTGTTGATGTGGTCGATGAGACCGGTGATGTGGTTGGCGCTGGTCCTCCAGCCCACTCGTACTCGATGATGAAGTCACGCAGAGCTGCCACCGATCCATCATCCACCGCCTTATCCCACGCCCAGCCGTAGCCCTCATCGAACACAACATCGCGCGTCACCCGCACACGCCGCGTCATCGGGTCAAGTATGCAATAGGCCTTAGCCCCTTCAGCATAGCCAATGAAGACTCCAAGTGAACTGCATTCGTCGCGCTTGCCGACGTGGTTGAGCTCCTTGATGAATGCTAGGCAGTCGAAGACCCGCAGATAGCTAACCATCGGCTTGCGCCCGTGCCAGACCTCATACGGTGTCTTGCCATCGAGAGCCTTGGTCAGAGAGCAGTTCAGCAAGTGCACGACGATCATCACCACCTCGCCCTAGTAGATTGTCGGCATGCCACGCTGCTTGAGGAGGGCACGGGCTATGGCGACCACTGTCTGGTTACGACACTCAACGATGTCGTTCTACTGCGGTGAGTAGGGCGCAGAGTAGTGGCACTAAATCCCCTTGTCGGCACAGTACGCCGTGAACTTAGCCGCCATGAACTCACCGCTGTGATCCATGCGCAGCACCCGAAGCTTGCGGCCGCACTCCTTCTCCACAGCAGCTTGATGGCGCTTAATGGTGTCCGTAGCTACCACCTTGGTGTCAAGCAGGACTGCCCACATGTAGTGGGACACGTCGTCGACAAGGAGGAGGAAGTAGCACTGACCTCTAGGTGTAGCCGATGTCATAGGGCCATAGAGGTTGCCGTATACAAGTTCCAGCTTCTCCTTGGCATAGAAGCTTGCCTGGCGGGGGAAGGGGAGCCATCACTGCTTGGTGAGGACGCAGGTGTCGCAGAACTGCTCCATGTGCTCGACTCGCGACATGCCCCACACCATCTCCTTGTTGCGGAGCTATTTTAGGGCCTCAAAATTGAGGTGCCCAAAGCGCTCGTGCCAACGCCAGGCGTCATCATCACGGCAGGCTGCAAGGCACACGGGCTGCACCACCTGCACATGCAGAACATAAAGGCGATTGTTGCCTCTATTCACCTTGGTGAGATGTTGGCGACGGCGATCCTAGATACGCAGTACCCCGTGCTTGATCTCCACAAGCAAGCTGTTCTCATCCAACTGTCATAAGCTGATGATGGAGTTCCTTGGCATGGGGATGTAGTAGACATCGGTGAGCAGCCGATGCTTGTAAGTTTTGGTGGTGATGACAATGGAGCCGACGCCCTTGATCTCCATGGCAAAGGCATCCCCGAACTTGATGGCGCCTCTCACGCCAGAGTCTAAGTCGGAGAAGAACTCATGTTGACCAGTCATGTGGTGGGTGGCACCGGTGTCGAGGTACTAGCCATCGATCTTGTCATCGTCGGTACCAGTGCCGAGGAAGACGTGGGCGTGTGGCTCGTCAATGTGGAGCAGGGCGGAGCCTACCGATGTGAGGAGGGGAAAGCTTGAACCTTTCTCCTCCTCCCCTATTTCTTGCCGTAGCTCAATGCACCCGTGCACCAAGAACAGAGCATGATCCTACTCCTCTGCTTGCGCGATGTGGGCTTGCCCATCGTGGCCTTGAAGAAGGCGGCAGTCCTTGCCCAATGGCCTATCTTGCTGCAGTTGAGGCAGGTATCATCTCGGGTTGCCTTGTGCTCACCGGTGGCGCCGCCATCGGCACCACCGTTCTCCCGGTGTCCCTTGTCCTCCTTCTTCTTACTGTCGCGTGGTCGCCGTGACACTCCCTGGGCGGACTAGAGCTAGAAGCCTCGTCCTTCTACTTCTTCTTGAAGGCCCACCACTGCTCAGTGGTGTAGAGTAGCGTGCCTCCGCCGGCGCTTGACTCGGTGTGAGGCGCCTCCTCGCGATCTTGCACGGCCTTCAGCCTCTCGATGACCTCCTTGATGGAGAGCGCCTCGAAATCAAGAAGCGTCTCAGTCGCCAGCATGACCTGGGAGTACTTCTTGGGGATGCAGCGTAGGAGTTTCTCCTCTGCACGAGCGTCGGTGATGCCGTTGTTGCCGTTGCGCGCCATCTGCTCCTTCAGGCTAGAAAGGCGAAAGGCAAAGTCTTCGACTTGCTCACCGGGGTTAAAGGCGAGGCCTTCCCACTCCTGACGGAGCCGTTGTAGCATCGCGCGGCAGATGTGGTGGTCGCCGAGGCGCGCGGTGGCGATGGAGTCCCAAGCCTCCTTTGTCGTAGCCTTGTTGGTGAGGGAAGCGCCGATCTCCATCGACATGGCGGCGCACAACGCCTCCAGCGCCCGTCGATCGTCGTGGAACTCGGCATCACCGAACTCGACCGCGTCCCAGAGCTGTCGCGCCTGCATCTTGACCTTCATCAGCAAGCTCCACTTGTGGTAGTTGGTCTTCTTGAGCATTGGCCATGGCGTCCCCGCTCCAGAGTCGCTGTAGACCGTCTGCACCACCGGCGAGCAGCCTCGGCGCCCTCGACGCCGCTCCGACAAAGGCGAGACCCGACGGCACCTCACGGGCCTCCACGATCCTCCAGCAGGTGGGCGCTCCATCTCTTCCCGCATCGCGACAGCGGTGGCGACCGCGGCTTCAGCCGCCGCCGCTGCACACGTGGCCGCCGCGACTACCTGCGTAGCCGCTACTTCTGCGGCAGCAAGGCACACGGCGCGGTTGTCAGCTGGATCTCCCTGTACCACGCCTCCGGGGATGATCACCTCTGCGGCGGCTGCGGCGTGCCTAGCCCTCTGGCTGCTGGTGAACATGGCTGCTCTCCAAAGCCGCAACAAACCCTTAAAGGCTCCGATACCAATTGTTAGCCCTAGTGGATCTCAGATTCAGATCGGGGAAAGCCCAGATGGTAGCTTGGCCATAGGCCACTTGTTGGAATTGAAATGCAAAGGACTTGGATTGTCTTATAAGATGGTCTGCCACTGCTTTTATAAAAGCAGTCGGCTGCCCTCCTCCTCACCTGCTCCAGCATATTCTAACCACTAAATTGGATGCTGAGCATATTACTATTACAAGGCTTAGAATCCTAAAAAGTAAATTGTAGAAAAGTAAGATACAAGTGCTGCCGAGCACTAGGCTTATCTATAATGCAGTGGACAAGAGGATCCAATAGAGAAAGCCCTCCTATATGCACTACATGACCTTATCGACCTTTCTTCTTCTGGCAATGCTTCGTGCAGTCTTCATGAAGCTGTAAGATGCAACAGATTTATCTATATATGTGACTGACTCACTGTTGTTATCTTTTCACTATTTTTTTAACATCATAATGTTCAATTCTTACTGATAAATTGAAATGGTGACGACTCAATATAAGTTCTTGTGATTGCAGTGGAAGCAGTGGCTCATGGCTAGATCTGCAAAGGAGGCACAGGAAACATGTGCACAGCATTGCTGCTAGTTCGTACAGTAAAGATCTGTTCAGGAAGGCACAATTTGATGGAGGAGCAGAACGTGAACAGCCTGGAGTATTCCCAGCTGGAGAGGCTCAACTTTTCCATCTTCTCCAAGCTGTCCTCTACAGTTCGTGCTCAGGTATGTGCTTGCTTCAATCATCCTGAAGTTACCGATGGTTCTTTTTTTTCTTAATGTATGCTGCTTACCGATTTACGAACAATAATGCAACTGAAGGGCAATGATCAGAATGGAAAAAATATGGAAAGTGTTGGGAAGAATATAGACGTGGAAGAAGTTGAGCTGGAGATGCAGGAACTGGCTCAGTGCGTTCTAGAGAGCTGCAGCTCTATCAGCTGGATGACCAGGCAGACATTCCTCCATGTGGCAAAGAGCTACTACTACGTCGCTCACTGCTCACCTGAAACTGTTGATAATCACATATCCAAGGTTATATTTCGAGATGTCGTTGCAGAATAATACCGTACCCAACTCCCACTCGGTTTCTCTTCCTATTAATGTTGTCACATACAAAACATAGTGCTCTGATTAAATCAATCAATTTGGAAAGAAGAGGGACATGAATGTATTGTGTTTGAAGATTGTAATACATATATATGAAGTTTTTTTCTTGTTCGATCCGCTGTCGGCCACATTATTTTGCCCATGGAAAACAAGTTCGGTTCCAAAAGTTCTATTATACTGCTCAACCAAATCATGGGTTTGTATTCTTGGGGCCACATGGGCCTGGAAATGGGACTGCCTAGACAGGCCAGAGGGCTGCACGGACACTCCAACTCATGAGCTCATTAGGAAATGGCTGTACTGGGTCGGGTTGTCACAAACCGAATTTTACATGTAGCCCATTGGTCGACGTCAGGATCATTACTGCTGTTGGAAATATAAGACAAATAATATTGTTATGGGACATCGAAGAACCATGATATTTGCCACTTCACACTGGACACCAACAATGTTGAAATTTTTTTAGTACCATTATAAATTACAGTTCTTTGCCGTAATACAACGCACAGATTATTTATTCATTTCTCTGTTTTGGAGAGAGCAGGTGGGACAAATGTACTTTTTGCCCATATCTTCTACCAAGACCCCTATGCAAGCCAGGGGGGTCGGCCTCCAAAGCAATTCTTTCCCTGCGGCATGGAGTATTCCCCTCGGTCCTGAACATCCCGTCATGGGCGCTACTCCTCCCATGATGTCTGCAGTGAAAACGAAGCGGAAAATATCTGCACCGCCAGGGACGCTCTACGCGCCCGCGAAAAACCAGACCCACGCGCTCTGAGCCTTGGCATGTCCCATGTGTTAGAGAGAGGTGCCGAAAAGAATGGGTGGATGGAGGCGCGCCCCACGCGAGTAAAAATTTTCCCCACCCCTTATGCTTTCACCGGGCGAACTCTCTCCATCTCCCCCAAATTCTTCCCCCTCTCTCCTCTAAATCGGCACTCAACAGATGGCGGTGGAGCTCGGGGCAGCACAGGCGAGAACACCGTCGCTACGCGTCCTTGGGGCTCGGTGATGTAAGCCCCTTGCTCCCATCGCTCTGTCCCCTCTCACGCCTTCTCCCTCTGCTTCCCACACAGGGCCATGCGTCATGGCGGCATGCGAGGTACTGGTCATCGTGGAGGATTCCAGCCATGGTGGAGTACTCCGGACGTGGCAGATCCAAGCAGCTGTGAGCCAACGATTCCAACGAAGGATAGCCCAACGCAATCAAGGTCGACACGGCCTTGGCTTCCCCATGATCCAGCGAGGTGAGACCCTTCTTCTCCCCACGTAGGTCCATGGTGTTGCGGTTGCGACCACGCACTAGGTACTTGCCCACAGATATGACTGATAGATCCCAAGTTCCTTGAGCAAAGTTTGTGGCAATATCATCTCTGCTGTCACCTTTGCCATTGCCTCGTACTTAGTCTCGGTACTTGATCTTGAGTTTGTATGTTTGCACCAAACTTGTTTTTTGTGGTTCCGTCTACGCACTTAAAAATAGCTTCGGCTTTATATTTTTCTGGCAAGAAACGCTTTTCTGTGCGGGGGCATTTTGTGCGGCTCTGTCAGCTCCGCCCATAGAGCCGGTGGAGGAGCTGCACTAAACTGACCCTATCTCTACGGTTGCATTTGCAATTGCCTTGTACTTGGACTTGGATCCAGAGCCTGTCTGCTGTTTTCTTGAGGTCCATCATACTAGATTTGATCCCAGCAGGACAGCATGGCCACTGGTTGAGCATCGATCATCTGGAGATCCCGTCCGATTGGCATTTCAAAATGCAGTTTGAGTAAGGGCTGATGTCCACTACAACATAAATGATTTTGCGAGACAGTGCCGTAAGATTTTTGGAGGTGGGCACGAAGTCTATGCGTCTCCTAAAATATACAGCGATTTTAGGATGTGGACAGACCATTTTAGGAGGCAGTAAAAAAACAACCGTCTCGGTAAATCTATTAACTCAAAGTTAGGTCTTGAGCACTCATCTCTCTCTCAACCGGGCCCTCTCCCTCTCTGTTTCCCAACTGGCTCCCTCTCCCACCCACAACTGGCTCCCTCTCCCATATATTGCTTGGTGTATCCATGGTGGCGGCACAGATCTCCCTCTCCCTCTCCATCTCCTAGTCGGATCCATGGTGGCGGCGCCCCAGGCGGCTGCACACGCATGGCGGCACCCGTGCACCCCCTAGCGGTGATGGCTTTGGCGTGCCCTAGATCCAACGAGCCCCAGATCCGGGGGCCAGCACGGACGGCGGTGGCGGCTCCTGCGTAGCCTCTGCTCCCTTCTCCCTTCCCCCTCCACGCGAGCCCACCAGATCCGTGGAGGGCTGCCAGATTAGGAGGAGGCCATCGAGATCTGGTGAGCGGCCGCGGTGCAGGCGCGAACTTGATGAACGGCGGCGCGCACACGCATATCCGACAGCAGTGGCAGTGGGCTTGGCGGGCCCATCGATGGGCTTAGCAAGCTCGTCAATGGGCTTTTCTTTTTTTATTCTATTTTCGGAAGCCGGCATTTGGCCGCCTCAATTAATCCGGATTAACGTAGGTGTGAACACGCATGCGGACTGCCTACCCGCCTTGGGAAACCGATTTTTGACCGCCTCTGTTAAGTTTTATATAGTAGTGGTCGATGCCAATACCAGGTGCAATGAATTGGTGTGTGGAAGGCGAGAATTCATGGTGAACTTAGTAGTCAAAACCATGATGGACTCAAAAGACGGAACGTCATGATGGAGTCACATATGTGATCAGCTGATTGTTGAACGCTTGAACTATTATTCATATAGGCTATGGCGAAAAACTAAAAATGTAAAAAGTAACTTAGTTTAATTAGCTAGTGGTAGGATTCTAGGAAATATAATCGATGTAGCTAGATAGAGGGGAATTTTCGGACGCTGAGAAAGAAAACTACTAAGAGTAAAAAGAACCACTGGAAAGGCTTCGGTGGATTGACACTAGCAAACTGATGGAGATAATATTTCCTTGAGCTGTATAGATTTGAACCCCAAATAAAGAACCAAACATCATGACCCTCATCAGGTACTTCTGTAAGTCTATGGGAAGATATGCAAATTAGATCTGTATGTTCCGATTGATTTGCAGGCAGTACCAGCGAAGAGGTACAAGTGGAAGCCGACATAGTTCCAACAAGCTCCAGTACCGGCTTTCTGGGGCGAATTCGACAGGAGACCGATGCATATCAAGCAACAATAGGTCAACATGACTCATCTTGAGAAGTTTCCACAGATGGCACCACTGATCGCGATGTTTGACATGGGATGGAAGAGGGCTATAGCTTTCAGGCACAACTGGAATGAGGCTGTGACCTGGTAGTTCTATGCCACCCTGGAGGTCAACATGGACAAGGAGAGGCCCTTTTGGATTACGGGCACAAAGAAAATTCAGCACCATATGTGAATATTCATACTCATGATTTGGCTTTACATGTTGCTCCAAACTATAGCCGGATCGTGGTATTGGTGAAAATTCAAGGTATGTGAGTACCGATGCTCATGATTTGGCTTCACATGTTACCTGTAGCTGTAGCCGAATAATGAAAATTCAGTAATGTGCATGAATGCTATGAATCTTGATCCGGTTGCATAATTATGAATCCATTCCGCGGCCTTTTCAATACATTCCGATTTATGAATCCATTTACTGTCTTTTTAATACATTATTCAGATCTAATTTGCATTAAGATTTGTCACATGTATTTATCTACAACCATATACCATTTAGTCAGTTTGAGCCATTCTGGCAAGCAACTCTTCTGTAAACATACAATCTACTATTATGCCTACTGTTAATTCCGGATTGATCCCGAATCACAAACCTGCTAGGGCTAGATTGCCCAGGTCACCACGGACAGAAGAACACAGCGAGGAACACAATTAAATGGTGAGGAAACATCCAAAGGATAGCTGTCGCACTTAAGTGACGAAGAATGACTAGTTTCCGGGCAAACGAGCAAAGGAACCGTCAAAGCTCTCGCCTGGGAGGGACCCCATGGGGGCGAGGAAGTCACCGGGTTACCCTTGGTCCGCCAGCAAACTTAGGGCGCCATACTTGATCGTCAGATCAAGTGATCAACAACAGCACAGGGTTGGATAAAGGAGTTCTAGAAGCAATCTTCAAGTATTCCACGAGTTTGGAAGAGTTGGGATCAAGTTTGGACTCTCCTGGGTTCGGACTATGACAATCGGAAGTTCCTGTCTTGCGAACATTGGAACTTCCAGCAGGTGGTCGGAACTTCTTGCAGGGTGACATCTTCCCGAGGGCTTAACTCCTTCATCTAGACTCTGAACTGGACGTTCCATCTATGTTTTTTTTACCATCTCGACGAGAGGAACGCAATGGTGAATTCCATTCTATATTTTGACAACTTCACAAAATGGACAATTTAGTTGTCAACACCTACATAATAATTCCTCAGTTAACGAAGCATATAATAACGCCTTCTCTCTGTCTCGCACGGCCGCACCCGCACCCCTCCTCTCCCCCACACCGTCGCGCACCCGCACCCCTCCTCCTCGCGCACAAGCTGCAGAACGCCACGGCGGCCATCCCCGACCTGCCTCGGGCTCACTAATCGTGAATTATGTTAGTACAGAAAATTCACATCAGACTGACATCAATCCAAGGTATGGAAAATTCAGTGATAAGCATTTTCTCTACAAAGTTAGGCAGTCCAGTTCCAGCAAAGAATAAAATATGATGCTGATTCATAGCAGTCATTTGCATGAGAGAAAGGAAAAAGAAAGCAGTGCAAGACCTCACATCATCGCAGATCAGAGTCATCTAAATAAAAAGCTGGACAACTTCTCAACAAACCGACTGCACCTTTATCAAGTAGTTACTAGAAAATTTTCAGAGCTCTATCATTGCCCAAGACTACTTATAGATAATCCTAGATTAGTTAATTTTGTGTTCCATCTCTAGCAAGTTTAGTCATTTTTCACTTTAGGAGTTCAATAGACAAAAAATATCTGCACATACGGATAGCTAGCAGCTTGGCATACATCTGATTAAAAGTTAATATCAATCTGCATAATCTGGTTTACAAGAGCAAGTGATTGCAACAATTCCAGAACAAAAATGTTTTGATTCATGGGTATTGGGTAGTGTATTTCTTACTTCTTACCTGAGCATCTCCAGTTCAAATATATTCTACAAAGCTTAGAGAATGCAAATAGATATGACACCATCAGCTAAAGCAAGAGCAGCAAACAATATCCACAGTTCTAGTAAAGAAAATCAACAACTAGAAAATCGACAACCGTCCATTCGTTGGAGTCAAGAACAGCTTCTCAGGACGGCAGGAGCCAACATCCTGCGTGGCTCATCAATAACAGCCTGCAACCACGCAATAGAGAAATCAGTCTGATCCGGCCGGGTGAAGAAGGGGATAGGAGGGGCACCCACCGGGGAAGAAGAAGGGGGAGGGGAGGGGCGTCGACGGGGGAGAAGAAGGGGGAGGGGAGGGCCAACGCCACCACCACGCCCCGGCGCTGGCCACCACCACCACCACCGCAGCCGCTGGCCGGATCCGAGAGAGGGATGTCCGGATCCGACCGGGTGAAGAAGGGGGAGGGGAGGGGCGCCCGCCGATGAAGAAGAAGGGGGAGGGGAGGGGCGCCGGTGGGGGAGAAGAAGGGGGTGGGGAGGGCCGCCGCCACCACCACGCCCCGCCGCCGGCCACCACCACCACCGCAGCCACCGGCCGGATCTAGGAGAGGGAGGGCCAGATCCGGTCGGGTGAAGATGGGGGAGGGGAGGGGCACCCACCGGGGAAGAAGAAGGGAGAGGGGAGGGGCGCCAGCGGGGGAGAAGAAGGGGGAGGGGAGGGCCGCCGCCACCACCACGCCCCGCCGATGGCCACCACCGCAGCCACCGGCCGGATCCGGGAGAGGGAGGGCCGGATCCGGCTGGGTGAAGAAGGGGGAGGGGAGGAGCGGCCGCCCACCGGGGAAGAAGAAGGGGGAGGGGTGGGGCGCCTGCGGGGGAGGAGGGGCGCTGGGGCCGGGAGGGGAGGGGCGCTGGGGAAGAGAAGGGCGGGGTGCTCGGAGCGGCGCAGGGGCCGGTTTATCAAGTAGGATTTTCGTGTGCGTGCATGTATTTTTCTGTGCATTTTCAAGGAACCGACAGAATAAGTTGTATTTTTCTGTGAGTGCTGATTTTTTCCGTGTGTATTGCCACACACAGAAAAATCATTTAATTATTCTGTCGTTTTTTTCATTTTTTTGTCGGGATATTTTGAAACCGACAGAATAATCATAATTTTTCTGTGCGTGCCGAAAAAAAACGCATAGAAAATTTTTTCACCCACAGAACAATTCGAGTTTCCTGTAGTGCTAGTTAGTTAGCTATGTTATCAAAGATGATCTCGGGTGTTCACACACCCAAATTGGGCAATATTCTTAGCTAGTTTCCTTGCAACTTTGTCAAATTGTAAGTTAAACGAGGCCTCAACGGAGGCACCACGTTAATTGTGCGCGCTACCATTATGAATAATAATTAGAAACATCTGCCATATAATTTGGTAGACTCTAATTATCATTACTGATAATAGCAATTAGATTTAATATATTCTTTTAAAAAATTACCCACCACTACCATTATGAATAATACATAAAGTAACCCTTAATTTTGCATCTATATTATCCACCTCTGCCATTACAAAAGAAAATTTAAAAAAACCCTATATTTGTTTATAAATTATCCACATCTGTCATTATAAAAAATTACTCAAAATAACCTCCGAAATTTGCATCTAAATTACCCATCTTGGCCATTATTAAATATAATTTAAAATAATCCTTTAATGTTGCACCTGAATTATCCAGCTTTGTCACTATGAAAGATAATTTAAACTAATTAGTTATAATTTAAAATACCTCCTATTTATTTTATAAATTATCTACCTTTATCTTTATGAAAGATAATGCAAAGTAATATTGTAAGTTATTTTTCTCCATATGAGAATATTGTTTTTATCGGACGGTTTTACCTCAAATCAGGTGTAATATAATTAGGCTCACTGACCATCCGAACAATAAATTCTATATTGGGTTGAAAAAATATTAGGAGCCGTAATTTACAATGGTTTTAGAGCATCTCTAAGAGTAGCCAATATTTTCTTCCCAAACACATGGAGTTTTATAACTCCTAAAAAAGTATTGGAAGAAATAAAGAAGCCTATCTCCAAGAGTTTCTAATAATCCACTCCTAAAATATAGAAGACAATTTTACATTAGGAATCCTCTACTATTTCTAAATTATGCTAACCACTTGTATATATTCTTTCTCTCTTGTACATTTACATTAGAAACACACGTGGGGAGAGAAGATACACGCGACTCAGAAGCACGTAACTTTACGCGGAATAGGGTTATTTTTTTTAAGTTCTAAAAGATTAGGAGGATGGATTAGGAGTTGTTGGAGAGGGGCTTTTCTCATCTTGCCATAAAATAAATGATTAGGAAAGGATTTAGGAAACTTTTGGAGATGCTTTGAATGCCACACTCCCAAACAGGCCGAATCTTTTGAACTCCATAGCAGCAGACCTGCTAGTGGTGTAACTTTTTACTGTAGTGTTACACTCATATTAGTAACTTACGTAAATTCCATAGAATTTATTGAGCACAACAATGTTCTACAAAAGTACACTAAAGGTCTCACAAAATAAAAAATAATACAACAAACATTTAAGGTATAACATGTGTTTTTTTATCTCTAGGTTATAGTTTTCGTCAAAAAGAACCAAACACAATTTGAATCATGATTTTTAGATTTTATTTTGATTTTATATGAATTTAATAGTGTCAGCCTATTTGCCCACTTTGAAAAAAAGGGAAGAAGCTCAATGGAACCACAACGGGGGACTTGCTTCGGAGCTCGATCCTGCGTCGTCCAGGAACTAAACGACGACATCTTACTGTCTTTATTGATCACTAAAAACCAGAGTACCTATTTGTAAAATTCACAGTAAGTAAATAGACAGATTCATAAAGAGCGTGGTACGTGCCCATACATTTGGCTATGAAAATAAATAGCTTTTCAAGAGACGTGTAATAATCTTATCTTATCTTATACTACTGTATTACTAAATTGGAGGTCCCAACGGAGTCTCCATATTGATCATCACCAAACACGCTAGAAAAAACGATAAATGCTAGAATTTCTCGCATTAATTAGAAACATGTAGCCACAAATCAAAAGTCCCCATCCATAACCATTACATCTATTTCATTTTGTAAGTAATTACCCACCTCTACCATTATATATATTAAGAAAAAATTGCATAAACAGGTTCACATTGGTTAATCTCGTGTTTATAATTTATTAATCTATTAAAATATATCCATTGATTGACAAGGTGTGGACATCTGACTGAATCCCATTAGTTGCAATCTTCCATGACTGTGGTGTTGTCCTCTAATCTTTGTGAAGTCCTATACGAAATAGATATATTAATGCAGTCATCATTATACTATTTTAGTTTACAAGTTGCAATGGTCAGCAAATCGTTAAGTGAGATTAAGCCAGGAAAGAAATTGTGGAAAATCGATGCATGCGTCACTAAAGTATGGGATGCAATCTTGATCGGTAGTGGCGACCAAATAAGTCTTGGTGATCCTTATTTTGACCATGAGTTATAATAATTGTTCATTGTGATAGTAATGATCTTAGATTACTTCCGGTTTACATGCTAAAGAACATGAAAAATCAGGGGACCATATAATTTATTCGACGTATGACAGAATTTTCAATTCTAAACTTAATTAATTTTGAATGAAGAAACTGCATGTTGTGGAGTTTTTCTAGCTGTTTTTTCCCTGTGGATTAATTATAAGTATTGCGTGCTATTTCTAAAGTAACTTATATTTTTTTCACACAGCCCTCATGCCTCATAATTTATTTTGTAATAATCATTATAAAATGTACAGGTATGTATTGTTATTGCAAAACTCTAATACGTATATATTGTTTTTTGCAAAACTGTAATACATTATTTTGCCCATGAAAGACAAGTTCGGTTCTGAAAGTTTTTTTTTAGCAGTTTCTGAAAGTTGTATTATATTGTAATATGACCAAATCATGGGCTTGTATTATTCTTGTGAAAGGGCCTTCAATACGCATCGGTGTTGCAGTGGGCCCTTAGCTCGCGTGCTTGTTATGTCAGGGATCTGGGTCAGATTAGTGATGCACTTCCCTGCAACTGAAGTCTAGAAGTCTGAATGACTGAAATCAAGTTTCTCATCGTTTAAAAAAATCAAGTTACTCCTGATTCCAATGCGTTGCATTATCTTGTGAAATCGAATTTGGGCAACTTTTGTAAGCCTTCATTTGTTGCATAGAAACATATAACATTTGATATAATTCAAAACTCTGCAGAGGGGTACAGATTAAGCCAACAAAAGACAAGGGATACTGCCGATAATATAAGGGGTATCTCAATGCCTCATCCTTTCCCAAGTTCAGCCAAGGATTCAAGGATTTGTTAGAGATGGGGCATTATTAGTGACGTTATGTGAATCCGTCGTGAATAATCCGTCATGGATTCAAGGATTTGTTGTAGTGCGTGGCTCTATATCCAGTCGCCCATACAAATCGGATTTGTAGGAGCGGCTCTATAAATATACGTCGAATAGTAAAAATTAAGCACTAAAATTTGAATTTTTTTAAACGACCTCGGATGGAGAAATGACCAAAATGATAGTTGTAGATCTCGAAAAGTTATAAAACTTTGTTGTTTACAACTTTTTCGTTTAAAATCATTTAATGCTTCAAAATGTTGTTTGAAATTTAATTTTGAATTGTTGAAGAACTCTGATTTATCTTTTTAATCTGTGGCCAAAACTTGTAACTAGTCTTTCTCCCTCTATCAATTTATTGTGTTCTTAAAGCTATTATTTTGTCCATCTTTTCATGTGACTGTGTTTTATCTATTTGAATTTTGAATTTCAAAAAATGACAGCTTCAAATGTTATCTTGAAACATTAAATGACTTCAGCTGAAAAAGTCTTGAACATAAGAGTTGTAGAACTCATCAAGATCTATAACTTTCATTTTGGTCATTTCTTCATCCGACAAAGTGGTAGTCACATTGTTCACAAAATTTACATATCTGTCTTATAGTTCAGATATGTAAATTTTCTAAACAATATGACTACCACTTTGTCGGATGATTAAATGATCAAATGACCAAAATAAAAGTTGTAGATCTTGAAAAGTTATAGAACTTTGTAGTTAACAACTTTTTTATTTGAATTCATTTTGTCAAGAAAAACTACGTTTGAAGTTCTCAAATTTGAATTTCAAAATTTTCAAACAACCTCTGATGGAGAAACAACCAAAATCAAAGTTGTAGATCACAAAAAGTTACACAACTTTGTAGTTGGCAACTTTTTGATTTGAATTCATCTTGTCAAGGAAAACTACGTTTAAATTTCCAAAAATCTAAAATTTGAATTTTTTAAACTACCTCGGATGGACAAACAGCAAAAACGAAAGTTGTAGATCTCGAAAAGTTATGAAACTTTGTACTTGAGAACTTTTTCATTTGAAGTCATCTTGTCATGGAAAACTACGTTTGAATTTCTCAAATTTAAAATTCAAATTTTGTAAATGACCTTGGATGGAGAAACTACCAAACCAAAAGTTATAAATCTCGAAAAGTTATAAAACTTTATAGTTGACAACTTTTTCATTTCAATTCGTTTAGGGCCTCAAATAATCGCTTTATGCTTGATTTAGTATAATATGTGGGGAACCAAAATCCAATATAGAATTAAGTGAGTGTGAGGTGCAGTGGTAGAGAAGTGTACGCACAAGGGGGAGGTCGTGAGTGCGAACCCTGGTGGCCGCGAAGCGCACGACTTATGGCTGACCGATGGGGGCCTCCCTTGGTTCAAAAAATTTTTTTACTATTTTTTGGGGTCTGAAATCGTGAACTCTAGAACAGCCGCCCCTACAAATCTTGAGCCGGACGGCTGGCTAACCGCCTCTACAAATCAGCGGTTTGTAGCCACCGTTCCATAGGGGCGGCTGGCGAAACCGCCCCGACAAATGCCCATGAGCTGAATAGCTAGAACCATCTGAGAAATAGTTTAGTTCTAGTTCCTAAGTGTTGGCTTTCTCAGACCATTCGCCAGAACAGATGGACTGTGTGCATGACCATTTCAAAAAGTGCTAGCTTTGGAAATCTTGCGAGTGAATTGTTGAAACAATCTTGTGTTTCTATCAGAAAGTTCATGAGTGCATGACTTAGTTTGTGCTGAGAACATCTAATTGTATGAACTGACGGACCATTTGGGTGTGTGAGTAGACCATACCAGCATGCAAGTCCAAACTTGGTAGCCTCGGGTTTTTGCAGAAAATGTTCCTTTGTTCCTTAGACCGTTCGGGTGATCTCCAGTATTGTACAAGAAAAACATGTGTTTGTGAAGGAACTCTATGGTCCAGGTGCTCCCGGCCCGCCGACCGTTCAGGTGTGACTCTTAGACTGTCCATGAGAACAATGTTCATGTGTTCTTGGGACTTCAAAAATGAAATCCACACCTAGGGTTCTTACATCAATTGTGATACATTGCATCTATTAATCAAAATTTCTATTGGGTGGATCTCTAGGTGATAAAGCAAATAATTGCTCAATTCTGGGTTTTCTAAGTGATTGTGCACGTGTGAGACCTCGCCAAGAATGTGAAGAAGGTGCCGCCGATTTTTTTTTTTTTTTTGTTTTTTAGCCTTTTTTTAAAAAAAATTATCATTTACACCCCAAGAGACTTATTTCCGTCTTTGGACCACAGTGGTCGGAGCCATGGCTTGTGGTGCCAAGCTAACACGTTTCGGCACCGTAGGCCATAGAACAGAGCCTTGAGCCCTGCTGTGGTGTTGTGGCAATGTGGCGCTGACGAGGCAGAATCTCAGTGACATGGATCATTGCGCCGAGCTCGGCGCCACAGATCTTGTCACTGATCTCGGCACCATAGATATCGGTGCTGAGCTGGGTGCCATGATCCATGGCATCGAGCTTCGAATCTTAATGTCATGGACAGCCTCCTGCCAGAGCCAACACTCATTTGTGCCCTCACCTCCCGCTCTCTCTATCCCCAATCCATCCTACCCACTCCATTCTCTTCATTCGAACTTTGAAACATAGATTTGATCTGTAGATCTTCAATAGCAAGGTATCCTCCCTCACCTCCTCAATTTATATGTGTTGATTTGGTCTATGTAGTGTGTATTTTGCAAAGCCTAGTTTCATTAGACTTCATGATTTTTGAATGTAATGTACAATATGGATTCGATATTTTGATATAGAAATGGCTGTTATGAACATTTAGTGTTGTGGATTAGGTTCGAGTACAAGATTATGCACTAATTTTCAATTGTAATTGTAAGTAATATATGTTGCAATTCATTTGGTCTAAGGTATGACCATTCAATTTAAGTGCTTGCAGAGGTGGAAAATTTGGAAAAAGAGAATTCACCACACAGAGCTTTATGATGACAAGTCTTGCAAGGATGCATCTGAAACATCCTCAATTTTTCCACGAAGGGAAAATCCACAGAATGAATTATAATATGATAAACCAAGAACTGATTCCATCATATTATCATATTTCAGTCGATGTCACAGTCGTACATCGTAAGATTACAAGAATACAAGATATTACATCACTGGGGAACACACCTATTACAGAGTTAATCTAGCGGAAGACTATCGAGTGAAGGCTCCTCCTTCACGGGCATCATCAGAGTTGGCGTAGTGCAGCGTAGATTCCATCTCCGAACCAAACTTGAGCGTAGGCACGAGACCCTCAAATCCTTCTAAAGTCAGCATCTCTGAGAAGCAGAAAATCTGCACACCGCCAGATGTGTGCAGGCCATGGTCAGCACCGATGAGCTTTAGTGGAAAAGATAAACAAGGGATCTGGCGATCCTAATATTTGGCTGTGGTTTGCATCCTTAGCGCATGAGAAGTAAATAACACTAGTAATATAATAATAATAATATCCAATTTTTAACACATTCACCACCACACCATCCATATCCATCCGCCAACCATCCATCCCAAACCATCTCCACACCACCACTCCATATCTCATCTCACACACTCAGGTCGACAGGCCAACTCCCTCTCGGCCTTGTCTCAACGGCCCACAGCCCCCAAGGCTCACGACCAGAAAATACCCCAAACCTGGAGGGAGAAAAGAAGGACTCATCTCCTATCTAGTTTAAGCGAAACCCAGGAAAGGTCCATAGCCAACAGGTCGGCATATGTATCGATCGATCAACCAAACACTCTGCAGAGGTTTTACATACCCACAAGATTAACCATCCTCGGAATCTAGAATCTCCTAGGCAGAATTCCGGTCGCTTGCTAGCCTAGAACGATGCCACCCTACCTCTCAGCCTTGGAACATCCCAAGTCTAGTCTGGGATGGCTGATACTGTGAGTCGTAGACAGAGTCAGGGCCCTCCGGATGTCAAGAGCCGGGTCCACAAGGCCTCCTGAAGTCTCGGAAGGGTGTGGGGGAAACCGCGCGCCCCGTACCTCCTTGCACACGTTCGCCTAGCAGTAGTGGCATCACTCTACCAAGTAGTCCGACTGTCCCGCACCATATAGGGCGAGTGGGATGTAAAGGATTCCCGGTGAATCTGAGTACTAGTAAGTCCTTAGGGATTGACGAAGCCAGAATGTCTTCATCAGGGTTTCCATTTTACGTGCCACCATAGCACCTCCACCCTAGGCTCCTCCCATCACAGGTTCACACCCAAGGCCACCTCCAATTACCATTTACCCGCCACAGGTATTCCATATCCAAGTGCCCAGGTAGCACCACATGGCAAGACTCGCCCCAGGCTCGTCGTTATTCCAACTCGGTCGACACAACCCTCACTCTCCACGCACCCAAGACACACACAGCACGCTCACACACCACCAAGTCCGGCACCAATAGCCAAACCATTCCCAGGGGGTTCACCACTAGCATCACATCCCCGATATAATGCGAAGTGGAGTTAATAATAAGTATAGTGGTGTAATATGCAATCAAGCAGGCAAGTAAGCATATATAAGTGAGTGATTGCGCAAAGCAGGGTGACGTGGTAGAGTGGGTTGCATCAGGGTAGTAATGGCTTAGGTAGTAGCATGCATCAAGGTACTAGCAAAGGAATAATTATAAAGCGCTAGCAGTTCTAGGTATTATGCAATGTCTAATAGGATTCTCTAAAAGAGGGTGCTGCCATGACACCTGCAATGTTAATGTAGTAGTGGTTCGCGTCTCCAGAAGTCAGGGTCATCCACCATCAGGGTCCATCATCTCAGGTTGCATCGTCAGATCCATCAGAGCTCGAGTCGTCGCTACGCAAGGAGAAAGCCGAGAACGACCACCAATAAGAACCAATAAAACCGCAGCAAAAACTAACTCAACTAGACTCAAAACTGCACTGGGAGGTAGAGCAAGGTTTGGAGCAGGGATGAATTTGATATGAATTTTGGAAGTTGGACAGGTTCTCTGAAAACAGATAAAAGGGGAACGCCCGGGGATTTGGCTGGGCCTCGAGTGCTCTGATGGGCTAGGCGGGCGGTGGATCTAATAGGGCCTAAAGGCCGAGGCAAAGGCTGTTGAAGGGGCTGCGTGAGCTGGTCCACCGTCGGATGGGACTTGGGCCTGAAAGGAAAGGCCTGAAGGGCAGATTGGGCATGGTCGCAGGCTCCATCTGCGCAGCCAATCTAGGCCAAGGCCAGCCTCTTGGTCCAGAGTCAGGAAGGGCAAGGACAGGGCCTCCATGTGCGCCAGGTGTTCGATGCCAAAATGCCCACAGGGCTCGCTGTGCTTGCGGTGCGTGGACGACGTCCGCAACCACGAAGGTGGGATGGGGCAGTGGAAAGGCCGGAGCTTGGTTTGCCAGGAGCGGCGCCGGCGAGGCGGACACGCCATGGCCTCGCGCCACCGTCCGTGGGTGCAGGTTTGTGGTGTGCGTGCAGGGTTGTGCGGCCGGGAGGCTCTGGGCTCGTTCGGGTACAAGGAGCGTGGCGTCCACGGCGTTCTACGGCCGGCGGCTAAGGGCTGCAGGCGATAGCCGTGACCATGAGGGCAAGGCCTTGGGTCGACTAAGGCGAAGAACGCATGTGCGTGCATGTGTCCAGGCCAAGGTCAGGGCTATGAGCGTGATGGAGGGATCGGAGGCCCGATGGTGGTGTGGAGATGTCGCGGTGCTGCAGCTGTCACTGCGTCGTGGCATCGTGCAAGGTCACGACGAGGTCCGCCGACGACGTGACGCCAAAGCAAGGCGGAGCCTTGACCGGTGAAGGCAGGGGCTGTGCGGGCCTTGGCAAGGCAAGGGCCGTGCGGGCCTTGGCAAGGCTGGGGCCGGCTGCTGCCGTGCTGTGCGTGTGCGGTGGGCTGGCGATGGCGAGCATGACCGGCCAGTGCTCGCATCCATGCCTTCGCAAGCTGTGTTCGTGCGATGGCTAGACAAAGCGGAAGCCGCGGCATGTGCGGTGGCAGGTGTGCGTGTGTCGGGGTGCTCTGATGACGGCTTCAGCCATGGGCATGGTGGTGGCTTGTGCTGGTCTTAGGCTTCACTTCTCTACTTGGTAGAATAGGGAACTAGAGATGAACGCCTCTGCGTTCCTAGCGCAACCGCGCGTGTGCATGAGACGGCGAGTCCGATGACCGGTGGTGTCGCCGGTGACAGCACGCGTCTTGCCCCAGTGGCTTGCTGGAGCTCGGCGAGATCAAGTTTGGGTCTTGGGTCGGTGGTCAGGGTCGCGAGTGCGACAGCGGAACCAAAAGCCATGGGGGTGCAGGGGCCCGGCGATATGGCGTCCGCGTACAGGTGCTATTGGACGTGCGTGCGCGACGGCGGCTAGGAGGCCGCACTCGAGTGCTTGGACGCCGACGTGTGTTGTGTGCATGGTGTCCGTGCATGTCCCAACACTAGGGCTAGGCAGGGAGCTCACAAAAAGGAGACGGCTTTGGGTCTGTGCAGGGCAAGGTCATGGTCATGGCTATGGCCGTGGGCTCCGTGCTTCGGAAATTGTGCTCTTGCGGGTGGACTGCAAAACAGCGGCCAAGCTGCTGCTATGCGGTGCAGGCAGTAGAACAAGCCAGCTTGAAGACTGGGATAGGCAACGACACTAAGCAAGCATAGGAAAAGGCTGGGCCTTCAGGGTGCTCACCAGAGGGCCCGCCGGTGGAGGATCGCGTGGCACGGGCCGAGTCCGGTGCGAGCAGGGCGCCGGCGTGGTCGGTTCATCGATGCGGCCGTGGTGATCGCGCGCGACGTCCACCGAGGCTACAGATGACGACATGAGGTGGAGTTTGGTAGCGCGAACGGGGTCCGAGGCGGGTGGCTCATCCATGCTGCAAGTTTAGAAACTTGGCACAAATGCCGGTGTTAGGAACGACACAACGGTGGGGAAGAAGAAAGGCAGGTTGCTCGACGCAGAGAGGATCAGGGCCGAGATGGCGCAGCATGGTGACCCTAGCTCCATGTGTGACGAGCACAGAGCAGCGTCAAGGGGATGTCGCGGTCGTGGCGCTTCAGGCCCCATGCGCCGGCGTGGCGACGAGGTCGCGTAAGGGCGGCGCAGGTGGCTCCGGCTAGCGGGCACCACGACCACGTACTAGCACGTCACAACGAGGGAGCAGAGGGAGGCAGGGATGAAGGTGAGGCAGACCTGGCTATTCCTCGACGGCCTCGAGTCACTACGACGGCTGGCGTGCACGCCGCGGCAGCTGCCGTCGTGCAACGCGCAGCGAGGCATGGAGAGGCAGCGAGATGGAGGGGGCTTCTGTGGCAGCGAACAGGAGGGAGTGGGTGAGGGCGAGTGCGGCTGAGGGGTTCTTATAGCCCGCAAGCTAGGGTTCCACGAGGAGTCGCCGGCGTACGCGCCGCTTGATGGGACGGTCGGTGCACATGGCGGTCATCCGGAGGCTGGAGCAGGTAGCGGCTTGGAAGGTTTGTGAAGAGGAGCGCTAGGGCTTGGTCATGGCGGTCTGGGGCATGGAAGATCCAGGGCTCTGGCTCAGGGGTTTTATACCCGAGTTCAGCTATGGCGGGTCCGTGGATGGTGGATGGAATAGGGGAATCGATCGGAGGGCGATCGAGGGCTCCAAGCTAGGGTTCTGGGTACGGTGCGGTTCTCTGGGTGCCTTGGTGACTCCAATTTGGAGCGATGGCCGGTAAAAAGTGGAGGCGGGTGGCGTCAGCGGGCATGGGCCACGGCGGCGACATCACGCTCCAAATCGTGGACGTGGATGTGGTAGGCATCGGGGCATGTGGATCGTGGACGTGGCACGCATCGGGGGATGCGGGGTTGGTGGTGCGAATAGGGACGGTCGGGATGCAGCTCTAGCCTCGGATGCGTGCGGGCAGCCTCTGCTCGGTGCCGGTGCTCTGCTTTGTCCGAAAAGCAGAGGAAGGGGGGCGACGAATGGGATGACAGGTGGGTTCGGCTGGCCCACCTGCCAGCGACGTCGTGAGAGGGTGATGACAGCTGGGCTCCACCCATCAGCGGCAGGAGGAAAGACGAGGGCGACGGCTTGCTGGGTCGACCGGCTAGCTGTGCGCGCGAGCAGGCCGACAGGTTGGAGAGCTGGGCCGTCCAGTGCTTGTCTTGGGCCAAAAGGAGGAGGGGACTTGGCTGGGCCAGCTGAGAGAGTAGGACGAGCTGGGCTAACTTGGCACCATGGGCCAAAATGGCTTTCCTATTTTCCTCCCCTTTTCTAATTTCTTTTCTATTTCTTGCTCCATTATATTTACTTCCGAGAGCTCTAGGTTGGTGTACATGTGTCGCCTATCACGTGTTCACTTAGGTGGGGTCCACTAGGGTCTACTATGGGTCTCGGAATCCAATGCCAAGGGTTGGCATCGATGGGCATTGATTTACAAGGACGGTCGATTGACTTTATGAGTTAGATCAAGGGATTCAAATGAGGTTCAAAAGCAAAAAGATGAATTGAGAGCGAGGAAAAGGGATTCATAAGATATTATAGAAGAGATCAAAAGGATTTGCTACGGACTTGTGCACTCCAACACAAAACACTAAACCAACAAAAGAACTCCGGCAAACTCCTACAAGTAATTCTATATGCATGCAACAATTTATTTATAAATTGTTCTTAGTTTGACCTGGCATCTACATGCTTCACACATTGCAGGAAAAATTTTAAAATGTTCATATTTTTGGCTTCTCCAAAAACCTGGTTTGTTACAGCATCGGTCCCTCCTAAACTACCCGTGCCTATGTGTGATGGTAAGCTAGCGGGGGTGGATCAATCTTTGCATGAGGATACTGCTTGACGGGCCTACTACACATGCAATGATTATCGTGTAAGTGAATGTGGTCGTATCTTATTAATTCAGAAATGCTATACAACACACATGTGTTTTAGCATAAAAAACACATGTGTTTTTTTGTCGCTCTCTCCCTCTCTCTTTTCAACTGTCTTCTCTTTCCATTTTGTTTTAATTGTTGGAGAGACTTTCTTGTAGCTCATCACGGCTGGCTCCTTGCGATCGGCTGGCTTCTCTACTAAGAGACCGTCGACGATGCTGTTGGCAATGGCAACCGCATCGACTCGACGCTGACCAGCGGAGCTTACGACCTACGTAGCAATGGAGACAAAAACTATTGACAAAATATTGTTGGTAGTCATCCGAGGGGTATCCCATGAAGGTAGATTGATCGGCAGAGGAGCGCGTGATCAAGAACAAGAAGGCAACAGAGACACACGAGTTATACAGGTTCAGGCCGTCAGTATGACGTAATACCTTACTCCTGTGGTCTGTTGGTTTGTATTAGCTATCGTATGATATGCCATAATTTTGGAGGGGGTCCCTGCCTGCCTTATATAGTCCGGAGGGCAGGGTTACAAGTCGGTTAGATCTGAGAGATAACCGGAAAGTAATAACAGATTACAAGCATCATGGGATCATACGTATCCTAATAGATCACGGTAGTATCTTCAAGATATCTTCCCCATGTCTTGCGAAAGGCGCCGAGCAGAGTCGTGCCCCGCAAGGCTTCATCTTGTGGGTTGGGCCGCCCCTGGGGGTGCAGCCCATGTGGTCTGCCGTGGGTATCTGGGGTTGTACCCCCCACAGCTAGTCCCCGAGCACCTTGCATCTGTTATGCAACGACGTCTTGAGCTTGTCCGAGCAGGTGCGATCAAAGTCGAGCAGTCAAACTCGTGGTCCGACCACTGTGATGAGTTGCCAAGCAATTGTGAGCAGTCGCCGAGCTGCGTGTGAGCAGTTGCCGTGCTGCGCGTGCTGTTACTGAGCAGCACGAAACGCAGCCGAGCAGCATAACCCAAGCACGACTTGCTATAAGGGTCTAAGGAGCTCAAGTTCAGAATCAAAAATTTCCTCGCAGTAGATCAAGTGTGCCCACTTAAAATCCGACCACGAGAGGAGGAATTAGTCTTGTTCAGCTTCAAGAGGCACCGAGTCTTCTAGGAAAAAACAAACACATTCACCACGAGGTGAAGTGTGCCCACTTAGTCCCCGAGCCTGATAGTAGGTGACGGAGTCATGTGATGCCAGGGTCCAAAGTAGAAGAACAGAGGACCAGTCGAGCAGGCAGCTAGTCCCCACACGTAGACCTGAAAAGCACTTTCACCGCCAGGTGAAGTGTGCCCACTTAGTCCCTGAGCCTGACAGTAGATGACATAGTCATGTGGTGCCAGGGTCAGAAACAGAGAAATAATGAAAACCAGCCGAGCAGGCAGCCAGTCCCCGAGGCCAAAGCGAAGATATCGGAGAAATCAAACCATGGAGATAAAATCGGAGGAATGGCTGTACAGTAACTGTTACTAAGCATCAATAAATGGCGGAGAAGTTAGCGTTTACTCGGCGAGTGGCAACTGACGGTAGCAATAAATGAGCGACGTGGGCTGCGATTGCGCGAAAATCTAGGTAATGGACCATTAAGCCGCATCGGAGAATTCGGAGCGGCACAGATCGCGGGAACAGTTTCCCAAAAACCCTTGAGTCGGAAAGGTGGGGAAAGTGCTTTATAACAACATCGCCGCCCCCCACTCTCCCACCTTTGCCACTTCACCATTTCATCTTCCTCCTCAGCCACCACACCTCCAGATTCGCAACCACACACGTTGCCGATGCCAGGCCGCATCCAGATCTGAGTGATGGCGCCAAAGAGGAGAGCCATGAACCCGAAGAATGCAAGCCCAAAGAAGGCAGTTGGCGGAGCCAGTCGCGACGAAGAGTGGATGCCATCGTGCACTGGAGAAGCGGAGCTCGAAAGACTAGTGACAGCGGGCGTGCATCCTAACCGCATCACCGCTGGATGGCGGTCAGCCAGTGGTGAGCCCTTTCCAATGCCTAACACTGATGAAGTTGTAGCCTTTGAAGATTATTTCTGGCGTGGATTGGGGTTCCTTGTTCATCCTTTCCTGTGAGATCTGTTGGTATTTTGGTCGATTAGTCTGTGCAATCTCCACCCCAACACTATATTGCACATCTCGATCTTTATTCACTTCTGTGAGGCGTTTCTAGGGATTCTGCTGCACTTCACACTCTTTAGACACCTGTTTTGGTTAAAGAAGAAAGGCGGCGGTGGCTCCAAGGTGGTCGGCGGCGTATATCTACAGCTCCGGGATGGAATGGCCAGCGATTATATCAGTGTACAACTGAACACTTCTCTAAAAGGGTGGAATTCCTAGTGGTTCTACATGAAACAGGGCCACTCGGCCATCCGCTACGACGTCCACCATATCCCGGAGAACCAAAGAAGCTAGTCAGAGAGACCAAGAAGTATCAACATGGAGCAAGTGAAGGAGCTCTTTGACTTGATTCAAGGTGCAGAGTTGAGAGGTGAACTTGTGGCAGCAAGCTTTATAGTACGCCATGTCCAGCCTTGCAAGGAGAGGGCCTACCCTGCTTTTGACTTCAAGGGCGACGACGACGGGACCCGGGAGAGACCTGAACGGCTGTCAAGGAAAGAAGTGATACGCCGGGCCACATAACTATTCACCTCTGGCACCTCATTTAGCTGGCCAAAAGAAACAAAGGCCTTCAACTGTACGAACCCACCTCCTTAGGTAACCATCTTAGTTTGCATTGTTCAACTGATGATTGCCGAGCAGGGAACTGACTTACTTATGCAAAGATCCATTCGTAGGACAGGGCAGTGTATTTTTTGGACGTGCCAAGAGCTGAATGGCTGTCGGCAGTGGACGCCCGACCAATAGTACACCCTAAAGAAAGTTTCGTCGGTATCTCATTAGAATCCAGAGATTTGGATGTTGATCACACGGCGAGTCCCCCCTCGGTATCGGAGAAATCCCGTGGAAATGGGCAGCGGCAGACGAGCCGACCCGAAAGAAGAGGAAGACGGTGACTGCCGCTTCCCGCAAACCAGGTGGTATGTCACTTAGTGGCGACCAGACCACTAGACCGCGAAGGGCCACGATGATCGAGTGGTCTGATGATGACAAAGATACAGTTGCCCCTCCTCCGAGCATGCAAACAGCTTCACACAGCACACACTTGGAGGACCGACCAAGGGGAAGCGAAGAAGTCCCCAAGCAGCAGGCAACAGAAATCCCCATAGAGCAAGCAACGGGAGTCCCCGAGCAACAGGCGGAGGTAAACCCAGAGTTATGGGTGGAGAAAACACCGGAACAACAGGCAGAGCAGAGGCCGACTGTAGAGGAGGATAGACCTCTAGCCGAGAGCACGGGGGTCGACCCCATAGCCGCACCTAGGGGCTCGAGCAGGCCTCGTCGATTCAAAAAAGTGCACCGGCAGACCAAACAGTAAGTATCCTCGTGTTGGTGTTGTTTTGCTATTTTATCTTAGCTTTTTGGGCAATTGACCAAATGTTCTGATGCAGTGCAAGGCACATGGAGGATCCGAAACCGTTCGCCCAGACTGACGAGCAGCCTCGGGCTGATCCCGAGGCGGAGGTAGCACCGGCGGCCCCCATGTCAGTGTCCCCCAGTGCTCGGCAGCCGACGGAAAAGTCAATGACCGCTGCGGGTGGAGCTGGAGATGACGAGGGGTCAGCATCAGCGGAGGCCGGCTTGGTGACAATGCCCGAAGCAACGGCGGGTAGCACCGGACCCTTGGGAGCTGAAAATGGAGTTGCCAGCGAAGCAACAGAGTCTGGGTCGACGAGACCAGGGGTGCTCGAGGAGCTAACGGTACCCCTTGAGGCGTCGTAGGTCATGCTCGGACCCACTGTCCGGCCATAGAGCCCCCCGGCGGTGACTTCCACTGCTGCGGAAGAGGAGGACGAGGTGGAGGAGATCGTTCGTGATGAGCCTCAAACCCAATCCGTCCAAATCCTCCGCAAGTACAGTGTTGAAGTGGTAGTTGTCGAGGAAGAGGACAGCCCCAGAGAAATGAGGAAGCTGAAATCCACCCTTGGCGGAGTAATAAAACAAATCGAGGTTAATACTAAACCCTGGGTATTCTTCGTTGATATTGGTGGTGTCCTTCCGTCATTGTCATTATGCATTTCTAGGGGATAACTCGGACTACCGAGCATCGCCACCAGTTGATTAAGAGGATGGAGCCACTCGCCGAGGAGAACAAAAAACTCAAGGAGGCGATGAACCTTTTGGAGAAAAACATCCAAAGGGCCTAGCGCGAGCGAGAGCTTGCTGAGTCCAACGCGCGGGACCTAGAATACCAGAGGGAGGTCCAGTCTGAGCACCTAGTGACTGCGAAAGAACAACTTCGGAGCAAGTCCGAGCAGCTGGCCACTGCCTCTACACAACTTAAAGGTGCTTCCGAGCAGTTGGAAAAGCTGTAGAAAATCTCCGAGCAAAAGAAAGGTATGTATGATCCACAAAAATGCCTCGCATAGTTGGATATGATTACTTTTGGTGATGAATGATGTACTTGTAGAACAAGACGCGGAGCTCGGCCAACTGCGCCAGGCCCTCGAGCAACTCCGAGAGGAGAAAGCAAAGGAGACAGGGTGAGCGAACAAACTGACCAAGGAGCTGAAAGGTGAGTACCCCCTGGTCGGGTTTTCTACTGAAGTAATTGTCTTGCCTGATGGAACTTCAAAATGCATGCAGACTACCGTTGGAGGGTCAAGGCACAGTTCAATGTGCTGGAGCAAGACGCCCGAACCTAGAGGAACAAATTTGATGCCATAGTTGCCGGAATCAACCCAGTGCTTGACTACGTCGAACCAAAAACTGCACCTTAGCCCGACGGCAGGCCGCCGCGCCCGGACATCATCATCAAAACATGCAAGATGGCGTGGGAAAGCTTTAAGAGCTTCAACCGCGACGCAGTTGTTACCGCCGCTACCCACGCCCTTGCTGTTGTTCGGTCCCACTATCTAGCCACTGACCTTGAGGCGATAGGAGGCGGGTACGCCGAGGGGCTGAGTGAAGCGGAGACCCAGCGGCTGGAGGATGAGGTGGAAGACACGGTGAAAAAGTTGGTCGGCGATATAGACCTGTTCGGAGAGACTGATGGCAGTGGTGAAGCACAATGATCTCCTTGGTGGATATCATCAGTAATTTCTAGATAGTATAGTTAGAATGTGTGAAAACATGGAAAATACTTATACAGATGATAACTGTTATAAAGTGCATGTGTATGCAGTCAGAATGTATTTCGGTGAAAAAATCTTCATAATTACGACCATAAGGTATTTATATGGAGTATAAGTAGAGTCCGAGCAGTTAGTTCGCTACTGACCCCCATGGCCTCAGCTAGCCCATAGTCCATAACATAACAGGCATGACCAAGGAACCGCAGCTGACCACCCATAACACAGAGCGCGGAGCCCATAGCACGTGTAGGGAGAGATCAGAGACTGGGTCTTCTCCATAGAGAGAAAAAACCAGAACGTGTGCTGCTCAGTGGTTATCTAAATAACTTGGAGATATAGATCGTATAAGCGGAGTCCGAGCAACTAGTTTTGTGCTGAGCATTCGGCCTTAACTAGCCCGTAGTCCATAACATGGGGCGTTGAGCCCGTAGACGTGTAGGATAAATAGGCACGACCAAGGAACCACAGCCGACCACCCATAACGCAAAGCGCGGAGCCCGTAGCACGTTTAGAGAGAGATCAGAGACTGGGTCTTCTCCGAAGAGAACATAAAAGAAAGTAAGCTGCTCGCTGATTGGCGAAAGGTCTTGGAGATTTGGAACAAAGTGTTTGGCAACTTGGAGCAAACGTGTGGAGAAATACGTTGGCGATTTGGGGAAAACGTATTCAGCGACTTGGAGAAAACTTATTTGGCGATTTTGGGAAAAAATTTGTCAGCGTTTTGGAGAAATCATTTGGCGAATTTGGAAAAATCGTTTGGCGCTAGCTTTGGAGATTTGGAGAAACTTATTTGGCAAAATCGTTCGGCGATTAGGAGAAATCGTTCAGCGATTTTGGGGAAAACCGTGTGGCGTTTTCATATTGGAGATCATTATGGAGTATTGTGATGCTCGGCAACCGTATGTGGAGATTAAAACATAAGGGGAAAAGGAATATAACCAAATTACGAAGATCAAAACTTTATTCATCACAAAGTGGAGAATACATATTTGGAACGTTTCAAGGGTAGAAACGTATAAGGTGCTCGATGTGCCATGAATTAGGAACATCAATTCCATCTAAGTCACATAGGCGATAAGAGCCTGGTCGGGTGACCTCTTTGACAACGTAAGGCCCTTCCCAAGGGGAGGAGAGCTTGTGCAACCCCTCGGTCTTTTGTTTTCTGCGAAGAACGAGGTCGCCGACGGTGAATGAACGACTTTGTACGTTGCTGTTATGGTACCTCCGCAAGCCTTCTAGATATTTGGCTGTGCGGACGTAGGTGATCAAGCGTTCTTCCTCGGCCCGGTCGACGTCCTCTATCCGGACAGCTGCGGCTTGCTCTTCATCATAATTTTCCACCCTAGGTGCTCGGAAGGTAATATCCGCTGGAAGTATGGCCTCTAAGCTGTAGACCAAAAAATATGGAGACACACCAGTACTGTGACTAGCTTGAGTGCGCAGTCCCTAGACCACAGCTGGTAGCTCCTTAAGTCATCTGCCGAGATGCTTTTCTTCTTTCTGATATAGCCTCTTTTTTAGTGCGTCGAGGATCATACCGTTCGCCCGTTCAACCTAGCCATTGGCTCTAGGATGGGCAACGGAGACGTATTTAACGGAGATGCACCGGTCCTCGCAGAAGTCCCAAAAATGATGGCCGGTGAACGTGGTTCTGAGGTCAGTGATAATGCTGTTCGGGAGACCGAATCTGTGTATGATATCTTCAAAGAGCTCGACTATTTTCTTAGCAGTAGCTGAGGCGAGCGGTTTGTACTCAATCCATTTGGAGAACTTATCAATGGCGATGTATACATACCGGAAACCTCCTAGCACTGGCTTGAAAGGCCCAATCATGTCCAGTCCCCAGCATGCGAAAGGCCAGGAAGCTGGGATGGTCTGAAGTTCTTGAGCTAGCACGTGCATTTGTTTGGCGAAAAACTGACATCCTTCACAGCATTGAATGAGGTCTTCTGCATCAGAGATGGCCGTGGGCCAGTAAAAACCAGCTCGGAAAGCTTTGTCGACCAGGTTTCTCGAGGCCACGTTGTTGTCGTAGGAACCAGAGCGAATTTCGAGAAGTAGCTTGACCCCTTCACCTTGGGTGATGCATTTCTGTAGTATCCCTTCCTTGGCACTTCTCCTCATCAAGTTGCCGTCTGCCAGCACGTAATGCTTGCTTCGGTGAATTAAACATTCAGTTTCGGTCTTGTCAGCGGGTACTTCGGCACTGGTGAGGTACTTGATGAACTGTTCCCTCCAATCAGCGACCGGTGAAGGTACAACAAGTACCAACTGCTCAGCAGGGGGAACCTCTACAACTTCCTTTTCTTCTGTAATGGATGGCGCCAAGAGATCTTGAACGAAAACCCCCGGCGGAACCACGGCGCAAGAAGATCCTATTTTTGAAAGCTGGTCAGTGAGCTGATTTTGATCTCGTACCACGTGGTGGTATTCGATACCGTAGAATTTCCCTTCAAGCCTCCTGATTTCAGCGCAGTATGCGTCCATCTTCTCACTGGAACATGACCAGTCTTTGTTGAGCTGGTTGATAACTAGCACAGAATCCCCGTACACCATGAGGCATTTGACACTGAGCTCAACTGCTATACGGAGACCATGGAGACATGCTTCATATTCCGCGGCATTGTTGGAGGGCGAAAAGTGTGTCCGGAGGACATAGCGGAGCTTATCTTTGGTCGGCGTAATGAACAAAATGCCCGCACCAGCACCGTTGATGTTAAGGGCGCTGTCAAAGTACATCAACCAGTGCTCGGGGCAAGTGGCGGCAATGGGTTCTTGGATCTCGGTCCACTCAGTGATGAAATCAGCAAGCGCATGTGACTTAATGGTAGGTCTGCTTCTGAATTCGATGGAGTAAGTTCTGAGCTCAACAGCCCACTTTATGATACGGCCATTGGCCTGTTTGTTGCGGAGAATGTCCCCCAGAGGGAACTCGGTGACCACAGCGATCTTGTAGTATTCAAACTAGTGTCGGAGCTTGCGCGACGTAATCAGAATTGCATATAACAGCTTTTGTACCTGAGGATAATGAGTTTTCAGCTCATTAAGTACCTCGCTGATAAAGTAGACCGGACGTTGCACCTTGTAAGCGTGCCCAGCTTCGTCACGTTCGACGACGATAGCAGTGCTGACGACGCGAGAAGTAGCGGCGATGTAGATCAGAAGAGTTTCATCTGGTCGTGGCGTAGTCATGATCGGAGGCCTTGTTAACAACAATTTAAGCTGCTCGAAAGCTGTGTCTGCCTCTTCCGACTAGGAAAAATGCTCGAAAGCCTTGAGGAGCTTGAAGAAAGGTAGCCCTCTCTCATCGAGGCGTGATATGAAGCGGCTTAAGGCCGCCATGCAGCCTATAAGCTTCTGTATATCCTTGACGCATGTCGGCCGTTTCATATTGGTGATGGTGGAGACCTTGTCAGGGTTAGGCTTGATGCCACGAGCACTGATGATGTAGCCCAGCAGTATATCGGATGGAACTCCAAAGATGCACTTTGAAGGGTTCAGCTTCCATCGGCACTTATTCAGGTTGGCGAAAGTTTCTTCGAGGTCGGCGATAAGGTTGTCAGCGGTCTTGGTCTTGATGACCACATCGTCGATGTAAGCTTCGACATTGCGGCCGATCTGTTGGTCGAGTCACATCTGAATGGCCCTTTGATAGGTAGCCCCATCGTTTTTGAGTCCGAAGGACATAGTTGTGTAGCAATATGCCCCAAAAGGCGTGATGAAAGACGTTTTGATCTGGTCTTCTTCCTTGAGAGAGATCTGATGATAGCTAGAGTAACAATCAAGGAAGGAGAGTAGTTCGTAGCCAGCCGTGGAATCTACAACCTCGTCTATCCGAGGCAAGCAGAAGGGGTCTTTAGGGCAGTGTTTGTTAAGATCAGTATAATCAACACACATTCTCCATTCTTTTTTCTTTTTTCAAACGAGAACAGGGTTTGCTAACCAATCTGGGTGATACACTTCTTTTATAAATCCGGCCGCTAATAGCCGTTTTATTTCTACCCTAATAGCCTCCTTCTTGTCTGGCGCGAATCGACGAAGTTTATGCTTGATCGGTTTGGCGGTCGGCGAGACATTCAAGGAGTGCCTGATCTTCTCCCGTGGTACCCCCGGCATGTCTGCAGGTCTCCACGCAAACACGTCGGCGTTGGCACGTAGGAAGGAGACGAGCGCGCTTTCCTATTTGGGGTCAAGGTGAGCCCCAATCTTCACAGTCTTGGAGGGGTCATCGAGGCCAAGGCCGACCTCCTTGACTTCCTTGGACTTGGCGGAGGCGTGAGGAAGTTCCAGCTCTAGGATCTCCATGTCATCGGCAGGCACCATCTTGGCTTCAGCGACCACGCTAGCCATCTAGATGGAGAGGTCGGTGGCTTCAGCGAGAGCAGGACTCTCCGTCTCGTAGGCTTAGGCAACAGAGAGGTTGGCCCACAGAGACAGGACTCCTGCATGCGAAGGCATCTTCATCGCCAGGTATGCGTAGTGCGGCACGACCATGAACTTGGCCAGAGCTAGCCGACCAAGTATGGCGTGGTAGGCGGTGTCAAAGTTGGCGACGTAGAAGTTGATATGCTCGATGCGGTAATTGCTTGCCGTGCCGAACTGTACTGGCAGAGTGATTTCTCCAAGTGGTCTGGATGCCCTGCCAGGTACCACACCCAAAAGGAGGAGTCCGAAGGTGTGAGATCTGTTATCGTGAGGCCCAACTTCCTTAGAGACCCGGCGAAGAGTAAGTTCAAAGCATTGCCACCATCAACAAGGACTTTTCTGAAGAGCACCTTCTGGATAGTTGCATCGAGGATGAGGGGGAAACGCCCTGTGTAGGGTATGTCCGCCCACTGGTCGGCCCTGGTGAAAGTGATGGGGACCTCTGACCATGGGCGATAGCTGGGGTTGGCGGTGGTTTCCTCTGATGCTACAACGAGCACTCATCGGGCGGCGAGCTTTCGTTCTCTTCTACTCTCGGTAGAGGCGAGGCCGCCGAAGATGGAGGCGACCACCTTATCATGGTCCTAGAAAGCATTGCCATTGCCCCCAAGTGGTCGGCGGCCTCCGTTCCCACCGTTGGTGTCGTCGTCTAGCTTTTGGTCTTGGAACTCCTTGGCTAAACTGAGACAGTCTTTCATCTTGTGTTTGGCGTTCTTGTGGAGGGGGCATGGGCCATCGAGGATCTTCTTGTACTGCTCGTTGTAGTTGCGCTTGGCGCGCATCTCATTGACGTTATCGACAAAGTGGTCTGGCCGGCGGCGGCGATTCTGACTTGGCTTGGATCCTTCTGGCCGATCATGGCCGATGTCCCAGTGGAAACTTCATTCATCATAGCGGCGGTCGTTGTGGCGCCGGTTGTCAGGGCGGTCATCATAGCGGTGAGGCGGGCGATTTGTGCCCGCGTCTTCGTTGAAACATACTTCATCTTCCTCCACGTCAGCGTACTGGTTGGCGGTCACGATCATCTCGCCGATACCTGTAGGTGGCTTGCGGTTGAACTTGGAATGGAGCTCGCGGTGATGAAGTCCCTGGACAAAGGCGGTGATGACCTCAGCTTCCGTGATGTTGGGGATAGAATTCCTCATCTTGGAAAAGCGTCTGATGTAGCTGCGGAGGAGCTCGGATGGCTTTTGAGTGATGCGGTTGAGATCGTGCTTGGTGCCCGGCCGCGTACATGTAGCCATGTAATTGTCAATGAAGAATTTCTTCAGCTCTTCCCAAGATCTGATGTAATCCGGGCCAAGCTCATGGCGGCTGGCATGAGCATGACGGGGAGATAATTTGCCATGACGTTGGTGTCTCCTCCAGCGGCGCGGACAGCAGTGGTGTAAGCCTGCAGCCACTAAGTTGGGTTCATCCTTCCCTCATAGGGCTCGACCCCGGTGATTTTAAAACCACGGGGCCACTAGAGTGTTCGGAGTGCCCTGGTGAAAGCTGGGGGGCCTTCTGGGTTGACGGCGCCATTGTCTGCAATGTTGCCGGCGGCGATCGGCTCCAGAGCTGAGTCTAGATAACCATACTCTCGCTCGTACTCCTAGCGGCGGCGTACTTCATCTTCATGGTGGCTGAAGCGACGCTGCTCGATACGCCGTCGTGCATCCCGAAGGTTACTAAGGTGCACTCGAGCGTCCTGTTCGACCTCCTGGTTGTGCTGGCGATGATGCTCGGCTCGGTGGCCCCCGGCTCCCCATGGAGAGGTAGTGACTGGTCGGTGAAACGGCTTTGACTAGGGCGGCGATTGGATCTAGGCACAGCTGATCAACGAATGGTGCTGGTGGAGCACAAAGGTCTTTGATCCTATCAGGTCTCATTGACTTGACAGTGTGCCGCTTTAAGCATAGCGGCGACCTTGGCGAGCTCGGGCGTCTGTGGGAGGCGGGCGAGTTTGTTGGCGGCCACCGCCAAATTGGCGCTTGGAGTCTTGAAGACGTCGTGACCGTCAACGCGGAGAAAATCTTCGTCGAGGTTGCGATGGAGTGGCCTTCCTTGTGAGTCAAATTGGTTGTCGCGAGCAGCCTCGGCCATCACAAGGGCGCGCTCATTTTCGCGGCACTGCACGCGGTTGACGTTCCTGTTTTCACGAGCGGCGCGTTCCTCATTGGTTTCGCCATTCCGGAGGGGTGTCGATGCTGACGTTGAAGATCGCGCCACCCCGGAAAGGCAGGAGAGGGGGTTGCTTGGTGAAGGTTTCGGCGAGGGTCTCGGTGGAGCCCTGGGACTCGGAGTCTGGATTCTCCTCCAGGATGGTTTGGAGGGATGCCCCGGGGCCTCGGCTTGCATGCAGCATGTTGACTATTGGCAGGAGCTGATCGGCAAGAGGATGGATATCCCCCACCTAGTCGACGAATTTGCCCCTGAGGGCGTGTTGGTATGTAGCGGCGGTGTTGTCGAGCCCGTAAGGCAGGGCCGTAACCCCCGGAGTTTGCCGAGCGGCTTCCGACAGATGCGTACGGTAGGGTGGTCGGCGCTGAACCATAGTGTCTAGAGCCGATTCGGCGATGGAGAGGCAATCGGTGAGCTTCAGACCGACCCGATCGATGGATACGATCAGATCGTCGTTGTTGATCTGCCTCCTCTAGTAGCGAGGAAGCGGGCGGCGAGTTGTCGATGAAGGCGACCTCGAAAGTGGTTCTAAGATCGGATCTGCAGTCGCGGGAGCGGGGGTGGTCGGCGCAGAACGGATCTGCACCTGCTCAAGGAGTTCTCCGACTCCGTCAGCATTGATGACCCATGAGATGGATTCGACCGTGAAGCTCTGGCCGGGCTGCGGGAGGGACGAAGAGCCTCTCCAAAAAGCCATCTTGTTCGACAAGGAAACAACACGCACACCCCTACCTGGCACGCCAACTGTCGACAGAATATCGTCGGCAGTCCTCCGAGGGGTATTCCACGAAGATAGATTGATCAGCAGAGGAGCGCGTGATCAAGAATAAGAAGGCAACAGAGACACACGAGTTATACAGGTTCAAGCCGTCAGTATGACGTAATACCTTACTCCTGTGGTCTGTTGGTTTGTATTAGCTATCGTATGATATGCCGTGATTTTGGAGGGGGTCCCTGCCCGCCTTATATAGTCCGGGGGTAGGGTTACAAGTCGGTTAGATCTGAGAGATAACTGGAAAGTAATAACAGATTACAAGCATCATGGGATCATACGTATCCTAACAGATCACGGTAGCATCTTCAGGATATCTTCCCCATGTCTTGCGGAAGGCGCCGAGCAGAGTCGTGCCCCGCAAGGCTTCGTCTTGTGGGCTGGGCCGCCCCTGGGGGCGCAGCCCATGTGGTCTGTCGTGGGTATCCGGGGTTGTACCCCCCACAAAAACACATGGAACCTTTCTTTTTTTTTGTCCTTGCATAGAAAAAAATTGTTTCTTGTGATATGTGGATATGTGATCTTGTGATTGTCTGGAGGTAGAAGAAGGCTGAAGGTAGAAGAAGGACGGAGGCTGTTGGATCTTAATTCTATGGTGCAAAAAAATTCATGTGTTGAAACTATATAAAACACATGGTCGTTGGATAGATAGACTCTATTAATTTTGTCTTGATGTTTATCCCATCACGTGCTATTCACTGTGGTATTAACAATCATAGGATTGACAGAGGTGCTATTTCTTCTAGTGGATTGATGGCCCTGAGATGGTTGACGTCAGCTTCCTTCATTTTACTAAGTTGTGGGGCACGGTTCCATACATGGGGTTCAAGTGTTGGGTTCCACCACCCCTAAACCATGCACCGATGATGGAGGAGGAGAAGAATGAGGTGGCATCAAAATGGCTCGAAAACCCTCCTATGCGAAAGCAGAGATCCAGTTGTGGTTGATTATAATGGTGATGTTGCTGAGTTTGGATGTCACAATGACATTGAAGTAAGTAATCCTACAATTGCTCTCAAACATTGCTTTGCAGTTTTCACTTTAACTGTTGACTATTAAATTATTTATGTAGATTGGGTATTCAAAGTGCCGCTGAGCTAGTATCTTTATAGACCTAAGTCATATTGGCCTATGAAAAAGGAGGAAGTGGTGTTAGAATAAAGGACCCGTGTTAGAAGGAAGTGCCTATGTGGGGTCACTATTGTGGCGGCATGGTTGGTCATTATTGTTGATGGTTATTAAATGCTTATTTTATCCATCAACAATACAGAGAATCAAAGGAAAATCAACATAAAAATGGAAAATGTGGTTTTAAACTAATGGAATTCTCCAAGTGTACTTGAGAATTATTTTGAGTGCGGGAAAAATGTCGAAAACATGAAAATGTGAAGCACTAGGAGTTCGACCAGCAAGGCCTGGGCCCCAGGGGCTTACTGGTGGGGTCAGCCACCCCCACTCCACGTGGCCGGACGCTCCGCCGCCACGGCCATGTCACCAATCCATGTGATGAGCCAGGAAACACAAAAGGGACACATCCACGTTTTGAATCCAAGTTTTACGTGTTACAATTCATGTTCACTTATGACAGTTTTACGTGGAAAAACAAAAAAGCAAAAAATGGTAGTTGTGTGCAACAAGTGGCCCCAAAGTTTTTTGTCCATGCGATGTTCTCAGTGTGCAACTCTGCATAGCATGGGACACATCCACGTGTGATTGTGGAAGTGCCCCCAAAGTTTTATGTACATATGCGCCTCGATGCATGGTTGCAGCAGTTCTACGCTCGTGCACTATTATTGTTTCTTTCTCGTAAGGGTAACAATCCCACTTACATGGAATATGCATGCGAGTCATCGTCACATAAACAGTCTTTTTTTAGATGAAATAAGAATTATATTAGATAATAGTTAGGTACATCATCACATTACAAACACTCTAGAATACACTACGTATATCTAGAAACTGAAATTCAACAATATTGTATCCACGTTGTGAATAGCTTCAAATCTCAAATTCAAACCTATATGACACTTTGTATGGATGACTGCGTAGGCAAACACTCGGCAAAAGGCTTGAGAACAGATGCCTAACGAACGATGGTCAACATTCCTGTCGGTGGAATTGAGAAACTTCTTTGTTGTGTCTTCCTTCTTCTTCTTTCTGCCACCGAAGAATGAGGAAGACTGATCTGAAACTTACTCTCCCTAGCACTTTATCGTGGTCAGATCTAACCAAAACAAAATAGAGAAGAGACCGGATAAAATCATGGTGACATCATCTCTGCCTTGATGTCGTTGTTCGGAAAAAAAGTCTTCATGTCGTCATGCCAAGGAATTTGTTGACGCCATAGTCGTCGCTATCATCTTTTGCCAAAGAAGTTGCTGACGTCGTAGTTTTCGCCCTCATCTTCATTAGAGCTTCCATGGAGAAAACGAATCCAACCAGCTCCTCGTCGTCGCCGGAGAGGAGGAGGAGGAGATAAATCCCCAATATCAAGAAACTTGGCATGGAGAGACCCTAACACTAAGGACTCGATCTACTAGAAAGCTTATTAAAAATGATGGATCACCACTCCCCCTCCTACGAGATGGCAGAGGGGGAAGGGAGGGGAGCCAGCGGTGGTGGAGGCAGCAGCGGTGGCGCTAGGTCTAGTCGCGAGGCGAGAGTCGCAACTCGCAAGTTAGTTAGGACTTACGTCACGTAAACATCGAACCGGCCTTTTGAGCAGCTCCATGAAAATCTCAGATTTTCAGACTCAGGCACGTGGAAATTGTGGCCATACATGCATCCATCAGGTAGCAAGAGCATCACAATCTGATTGGGCTGTGGGAATGCCATATTATAATGAGATCGTGACCTGCTTAGGTTCGTTTCTTTGTCATCGTTGTCTTTTGTGGCCTGTGGGAATGCCTTAGGGCTCGTTTGGCTCGGCGAAACGATTCGGTTTCTGGCTAGAAACCGAAGAATCGGCGCCAAACGCACTATCCGCGAAACGCTCCACTCGTGAAACGTTTCTCCCGTTTCGTGGTTTTTTGCCTGCGGGAGAGAAACGGGAGTTGGCTGGTTTCGCTGGTTCCGATTCTACTCTTCCCCGTATGCACTAGCGATTGTTTTTTCCTTATTCTTTTTTTACTGCAACAACTTTTAAATGGCTTGCATATATGTTGTTATTGCCCATAAAAAAATCATGATTTTGTGAAGCATATTTTATTTTATATGGATTTTTTATTAAATAACATTTGTTTAGGAAACAGAATCCAGCCTAACTGCCAAACGGTTTCACGAAGTGATTTTAATTCACCACTTGAAATGTTTCTTCAGAATCTGGATCTGAAACATTTCTACATGAATCTAGAACCCTATCAAACACGCCCTTAATGTCATCGTTGTCTTTGTGGCCTACTACTGGGTTCGTTTCCATGCGGATCCATATTTGATTTTCGGCAGATCCGATCAGAATAGACCCCAAACCAAGTCTTAGGCTATATTTGGTTTGAGGGTTTATCTGGGTAGAAATGGGTTCGACCCAATTTATAGGGATTTTGGATTGAGAGACGAAAGGTTTGGGTTGGTTCCACACGGGATTATTCTCCCAATATGCGGGTTCATAAGGTTTCTCCAAAACGATGGAACCATGCCAACCCAGTTGAAAGCTTGTCTGCCTCCGTCTTCTTCCTCTGTCCGTGAAGGTGTGAGCGCGAGGGTGCTCGACTAGGCCACGTGAGCACGGGTGCTAGGCCGGACGACTTTCTTCATCTGGGCCACTGTCGGGGCAGGGGCTCGGCCACCGGTGGCATGGCACTCCAACATCGGGGCTGCCGTCGGGGCGAGGCTTAGCCGGTGGTGGCGCGGTGCTCCTCGTCGGGGCGGGACTCGGCTACTAGTGCCGGGTGGCACGGCGCTCTTCGTCGGGGCGGGACTCGGCTACTAGTGCCTGGTGGCACGGTGCTCCTCATCAGGGCGGGGCTTGGCTACTAGTGGCTCGGCCTCTGGTGGCATGGCACGGCACTCCTCCATCTGGGCAAGGGGGCGGCTCGGGGACCTGCTCGTCGGGAGGTAGAAGAAGATGGTTGAGTGCCTGACAGTTGGGTCCCACGGCTAGTAGCAGCTAGCGGAGTTAAAATACCGTGGATCCCGACCCGCTCAATCCCTCATACCAAACAAAAAATTGAAATGCACTACTACACAACGTGGCTTTTGTCCCGGTCGGAAAAGGGCTTTTGTCCCGGTTTCCCAACCGGGACTATGAATCCGAGATTAAAGGTGGGACCTTTAGTCCCGGTTTGCTACAACCGGGACTAAAGATCCTCCCAGCTTAAAAAAAAATAATGTCTCCCATCGCTGCGTCCCGTGAGATTCGAACCCAAGACCTCATGCACTGCCTCACGCGGAGCTTACCACCCCACCTACACAACACATCTAACAATGGATGGGATGCTTTCCTTTTGAACTAACCCATCGGGGGACCTTTAGTCCCGGTTGGTGTTACCAACCGGGACTAAAGGGTATACCTTTAGTCCGGGTTGGTATTACCAACCGGGACTAAAGGTTGGAAGACTTTTTAGTTCCGGTTGGTGGCTCCAACCGGAAGTAAAGGAACTTTTAGTCCCGGTTGGTATTACCAACCGGGACTAAAGGTCCTTTAGTCCCGGGGACAAAAAATACCGAGGCTAATGCTAAATTGGGACATCGTTCTAAAGTCTGTTCTCTAGTAGTGATGGCTCCACCCCTCAAACCAAACATGAGATGGGTCCGACCCAACCCAACTAGAATAGGTTCAACTCATTCCACGTCCTTCAGAAATTAAACTAAACACACGCTCAGTGTGTCAGACACATGGAAAATGTGGTCATGCATCCATCTGGTAGAGCATCCCGATCTCAACCAATTCTGGGAAATCGGATCTTTGCCTTTTATAGTGCTAGCTGTTGGACTGCGTAGTCATGAGGTCGTGATCTGAGTAGTTTGCTACCATTAGTGCCGTCGTCTTCGTGGCCTACTTGCTCCTTCGTGGTCTACGTGGCTTAATAATGCTGGGGTCTTTATATATGAACAAAATGAAGCCAAGCTTCCAAAGCAAATCACAGCATTAGTCATCCGGTGCTTCTGTGAACCGCTAGTTTCCTTTTCATTTCGTGTACTTGGCCATGGGTAGCCTTCCACTGGACGACGCCCTTTTCTCCCTAAACCCGGATACATTCGCCGAGGAATCGACCGCCGTGGTCGACTTCCTCGCCCGCTACTACCACGACATCGAGCGGTACCCGGTCATGGCCCCCGACGCCAAGTCAGGGTCCATCCGCAAGGAATTTGTTGACGCCATAGTCGTCGCTATCATCTTTGCCAAAGAAGTTGCTGATGTCGTAGTTTTCGCCCACATCTACATTAGAGCTTCCATGGAAAAAACGAATCCAACCTGCTCCTCGTCGTCGCCGGAGAGGAGGAGGAGGAGATAAATCCCCAATATCAAGAAATTTTGCATGGAGAGACCCTAACACTAAGGACTCGATCTACAAGAAAGCTTATGAAAAATGATGGATCACCACTCCCCCTCCTACGAGATGGCAGAGGGGGAAGGGAGGGGGCCAGCGGTGGTGGAGGTGGCAGCGGTGGTGCTAGGTCTAGTCGCGAGGCGAGAGTTGCAACTCGCAAGTTAGTTAGGACTTACGTCACGTAAACATCGAACCGCCCTTTTGAGCAGCTCCATGAAAATCTCAGATTTTCAGACTCAGGCACGTGGAAATTGTGGCCATGCATGCATCCGTCAGGTAGCAAGAGCATCACAATCTGATTGGGCTGTGGGAATGCCATATTATAATGAGATCGTGACCTCCTTAGGTTCGTTTCTTTGTCATCGTTGTCTTTTGTGGCCTGTGGGAATGCCTTAGGGCTCGTTTGGCTGGGCGAAACGATTCGGTTTCTGGCTAGAAACCGAAGAATCGGCGCCAAACGCACTATCCGCGAAACGCTCCACTCGTGAAACGTTTCTCCCGTTTCGTGGTTTTTTTTTTTTTTTTTTTTTTTTGCCTGCGGGAGAGAAACGGGAGTTGGCTGGTTTCGCTGGTTCCGATTCTACTCTCCCCCGTATGCACTAGCGATTGTTTTTTTCCTTATTCTTTTTTACTGCAACAACTTTTAAATGGCCTGCATATATGTTGTTATTTGCCCATAAAAAAATCATGATTTTGTGAAGCATATTTTACTTTATATGGATTTTTTATTAAATAACATTTGTTTAGGAAGCAGAATCCAGCCTAACTGCCAAACGGTTTCACGAAGTGATTTTAATTCACCACTTGAAATGTTTCTTCAGAATCTGGATCTGAAATATTTCTACAAGAATCTAGAACCCTATCAAACAAGTCCTTAATGTCTTCGTTGTCTTTGTGGCCTACTACTGGGTTCGTTTCCATGCGGATCCATATTTGATTTTCTCCGAATAGACCGCAAACCAAGTCTTAGGCTATATTTGGTTTGAGGGTTTATCTGGGTAGGAATGGGTTCGACCCAATTTATAGGGATTTTGGATTGAGAGACGAGAGGTTTGGGTTGGTTCCACACGGGAATATTCTCCCAATATGCGGGTTCATAAGGTTTCTCCAAAACGATGGAACCATGCCAACCCAGTTGAAAGCTTGTCTGCCTCCGTCTTCTTCCTCTGTCCACGAAGGTGTGAGCGCGAGGGCGCTCGACTAGGCCACGTGAGCACGAGTGCCAGGCCGGACGACTTTCTTCATCTGGGCCACTGTCAGGGCGGGGGCTCGGCCACGGGTGGCGTGGCGCTCCAACATCGGGGCTGCCGTCGGGGCGAGGCTTAGCCGGTGGTGGCGCGGTGCTCCTCGTCGGGGCGGGACTCGGCTACTAGTGCCTGGTGGCACGGTGCTCCTCGTCGGGGCGGGACTCGGCTACTAGTGCCCGGTGGCACGGTGCTCCTCATAGGGGCGGGGCTCGGCTACTAGTGGCTCGGCCTCTGGTGGCATGGCACGGCACTCCTCCATCTGGGCAAGGGGACGGCTCAGGGACCTGCTCGTCCGGAGGTAGATGAAGATGGTTGAGTGCTTGACAGTTGGGTCCCACGCCTAGTGGCAGCCAGCGGAGTTAAAATACCGTGGATCCCGACCCGTTCAATCCCTCATACCAAACAAAAAATTGAAATGGCTCCACCCCTCAAACCAAACATGAGATTGGTCCGACCCAACCCAAGTAGAATAAGTTCAACTCATTCCACGTCCTTCAGAAATTAAACTAAACACACGCTCAGTGTGTCAGACACATGGAAAATGTGGTCATGCATCCATCTGGTAGAGCATCCCGATCTCAATCAATTCTGGGAAATCGGATCTTTGCCTTTTATAGTGCTAGCTGTTGGACTGCGTAGTCATGAGGTCGTGATCTGAGTAGTTTGCTACCATTAGTGCCGTCGTCTTCGTGGCCTAATTGCTCCTTCGTGGTCTACGTGGCTTAATAATGCTGGGGTCTTTATATATGAACAAAAATGAAGCCAAGCTTCCAAAGCAAATCACAGCATTAGTCATCCGGTGCTTCTGTGAACCGCTAGTTTCCTTTTCATTTCGTGTACTTGGCCATGGGTAGCCTTCCACTGGACGACGCCCTTTTCCCCCTAAACCCGGATACATTCGCCGAGGAATCGACCGCCGTGGTCGACTTCCTCGCCCGCTACTACCGCGACATCGAGCGGTACCCGGTCATGGCCCCCGACGCCAAGCCAGGGTCCATCCGCAAGGTTTTCCCCGACGCGGCGCCCGAGACGGGCGAGTCCATGGACCGAATCCTTTACGACGTGCAGCGGGACGTCCTCCCGGGGCTGACGCACTGGCAGAGCCCCAGCTTCTTCGCCTACTTCCAAGCGAACGCGAGCGGCGCGGGGTTCGCCGGCGAGATGCTGTCGGCCGGCCTCAACGTCGTGCCATTCATGTGGAAGGCGTCGCCCGTGGCCACCGAGCTGGAGCAGGTCGTGGTGGACTGGATGGCCGGGCTCCTCGGACTGCCGGAGCTATTCTGCTTCGCGCGAGGCGGCGGCGGCGTGCTGCACGGGAGCACGTGCGAGGCCGTGGTGTGCACCCTTGCCGCTGCGCGCGACCGTGCGATCAGCAGGCTCGGCCATGCTGCCATCCTTAGGATGGTCGTATACGCCTCCGACCAGACCCACGCCACCTTCCAGAAGGGTGCCAGGATCGTCGGCATCCCTCCGGCGAACTTCCGTGTCCTGCACACGACTGCGGAGTCCGGGTACGGCCTGAGTGCGGACACTGTCCGAGCAGCGGTCGAGGAGGACGTCGCTCGTGGACTGGTTCCTCTGTACCTGTGCGCTACCGTCGGCACGACTGGTCTCGGCGCCATTGACCCAGTCCGCGAGCTCGGTCAGGTGGCGCGCTGTTACGGTACGTCCAGTCATGCATGTAAGGCGTTCACTGGTCGTATTGATGCACGTACTCACTCCGTCCCTTAAAAAAGAGTTGCTATGGAAATCGTACTGGTCAAACTTTCTTAATTTTAACTAGGTTTATAAAAAATACGTGCAATATTTATATTTTTAAATAAGATTATTATGAAACTATATTTAACAATCTACCTAATGATACTAATTATGTACTATAAATATTAATATTTTGTTAAATATATTTGGTCAAAGTTAACGAGAATAGCTCTTTTTTAGGGAGAGAGGGAGTATGCACTAAAATGGACCACAGCTCAAGTGTTGAAACGATTTCATAGATACTCAGTGACTGTCACCTGACAAGAGACATGATTCTTATAACTATATATATTTCCAACAAATAACAGGAATGTGGCTGCACATCGACGCCGCGTACGCCGGCAGCGCGGCGATTTGCCCAGAGTTCAGGTGTCACCTCGATGGCGCCGAGCTCGCGGACTCGGTGAGCATGAACCCACACAAGTGGTTCCTCACCAACATGGACTGCTGCTGCCTCTGGGTGGCAGACCCGACCGCCCTCACCAGCGCACTGTCCACTGACCCGGAGTACCTCAAGAACGTCGGCAGCGGCGGTGATGTGTCAACCATCGACTACAAGGACTGGCAGATCGCACTGTCACGACGCTTCCGCGCCATCAAGCTCTGGGTGGTGCTGCGGCGCTATGGAGCGGCGGGCATGCGCAGCTACATCCGGAGGCATGTTCGGATGGCCGAGTGGTTCGAGCTCGCAGTGGTGGCGGACGAGCGCTTCGAAGTCGTGGTGCCGAGGAACTTCTCGCTGGTGTGCTTCCGTCTCCGCCCGCGGCTCGGGATCGATGATGACGCGGTGGATGGTCTTAACAACCAGCTCCTTGCTGCTGTGAATGCGAGTGGGCGGGCGTTCATGACGCACTTCGTCATGGACGGCAAGTTCGTCATCCGGCTCGCCGTTGGCGGGGCCATGACCGAGATGCGCCATGTCCGGGACGTGTGGGAGCTTCTCAAGGAGAAGGCTAATGAATTGGTTGGGGGCTCATGAGGGGTAGTGCATGCAACGCACTACTTCCGACGTTTTTGGCTTTTTATTTAATATAATATTTTCACTATATATATGGACATTATGCAAATCTAAATGTAAAGTCAAAACATGTAGTAACATGGAATAGAGGGAGTACTATATATTAATCAGTCTGGAACCTATAAAAAATTCCGGACCACAACATCTACCAAGCGTAATCTTAAAGTTTTCCGTTGGGATTGCACAATTTTCCATTAAGTTAGATTCAACTCAATCAGAGAATCTACAGAAAAATAGGTCTGACTGGTTTTTGCGAAGGCTAGGCATGCCCAGGTGGCCTAGTGCAGAAAATCCTCCGTGGCCGGATTTTGAAACCTGCTTGGCCGGTTTAACCCACGTATCCAGCCTATCTAATTCTGAAATTTGGCCAGACCTATTTTGCTACATCAGTCTCCCAAAGAAGTGTATTTTCCTCATCCGGACTCCAAACGAGATGATCCAGCTCGACGAGAGTAATATAATGGTATAGTCTGTTATGCAGGTTCACAATTTTGCTGTGAACGAAGAGAAATATATATAGCTTGTTATGATGACACGGGAGCAATGTTAGATTGAGTAGGAATGGTGTGTCATTTAGCTATGCTCGAGTCTTTCGAAAAAAGAGGCTTTCGTAGACTTGGGTAAGCAAGCATGTTCGTGGAGAGTAGCCACTACGTTGCAAGGGATTCGTAGGGGCAGTTCAAGGGGATTTGTAGAGGTGGTTGGCAAACCGCCCTACCATCCTGTTGCTACAAATCGTAAGCCGCTCTACAAATCCGATTTGTAGGGATGGTTATTTCTAAAAATTCTCGAATCCAGGTAAAAAAAATAGCAATTTTCTTAATCTGGGGAGCACCTACAAGTGACCGTGGGGTTTGAACCCGTGACAACTTTATCGGATGAAAAAATGACCAAAATAAAAGTTATAGATCTTGATAAGTTCTACAACTTTTATGTTCATGAATTTTTAGCAGAAATCATTGAATGTTTCAAAATGACGTTTGAAGTTGTTATTTTTTAGAAATTCAAAATTCAAATAGGTAAAACACAGTGATATGAAAAGATGGATAAAATAATAGCGGTTAAAACACAACAAATTGATATGGCATGATTTTAGAAAATTTTAGAAAAACAAATCATCAAATTTGAAGTTAGTACGAGGGAGAAAGACTAGTTATAAGTTTTAGTCAGAGATTAAAAAGAGAAATCAGAGTTCTTCAACAATTTCAAATTTAAATTTCAAACAGCATTTTGAAGTACTAAATAATTTCAAATGAAAAAGTTGTAAACAACAAAGTTTCATAACTTTTTGAGATCTACAACTTTTATTTTTGTCATTTCTCCATCCGATGTCATTTGAAAAATTCAAATTTTAGTGCTTCATTTTTATTATTCAGCGCCTATTCATACCTACAAATCAGGCCATTTGTACGGGCGGCTCATAACACCAGCAGCCCCTACAAATGAATTTGTAGGGGCGGCTCATTTGGGAGGCATTTGTTGGGGCGGCGCAATATAGAGTCGCCCCTACAAAAAAAAAGAGAGCGTTGCTACAAATCCTTTTTGCAGTAATGAGCGTAAAGGTTTTTTTTTAAAAGAGAAATTGTTGGGTTTGAGAAATAAGGTAATCTATCATTGTCCAACTTATCATTTTTGGTTTGAAAAATAAGGTAATATAAAAAACCGGTAGTGATAGGACCGGCACATCACTTCTTTGGTACTGTCGGTTCAAATTCCGACAGTGATGGGGTTTTGAACCTGGCAGTGATCAGCTGTTCTGCAGTAGTGTTTGGTCTGCAGAACCAAGTTAGTTGATGTATCATCACCTTATTTTTCATAAGCAAATAATTAGACTAATACGAGGAATGAAATAATTTCACAAAATCCCGTAAAGTCATGGTGGTTCCAGTTGTGGGAGAAAGTACCAAGTGATTTATAAAGAGCAACCGGGCCTGAAGTTGCTTGGATCTGTTCCATTCTTATAGCTAGCACGCCCGTCATGACATGTCTTGGAACCAATAATTCGTACATTATGTGAGCCATAAACTATATGCTAGAAATAACAAATGACTAAACCCCCGACCCTTGGTTAGGTAGATGCAGATGTGCGCAGTGCTGGTCGGCCACCGAGGAAAGCAACAGTGTGTTTTACAAAAGTTCAACTTGACGTATAGTTGTTGCTATTTTATTGTTACTGGATACATAGATCGAGAGAGATATAGAGTTAATTGAAGTTATAGAAATAACTAGGCTTAGCGCTGATGTCCGCTGATATATAAACAATAGGCGCAATGCAAAACCCAGTGGCCTCGCCACTACTTTGTGAGAAAAACATGCGTGTTTTCAAAACAAAACCAACGTGTCGTCATATAGTTCATCAGAGAGCAGCTAGCTAGCATCAGTGACTCTTGTCGTGCACCATGAACAAGACTTGCTGGGAACATACGTAACCAATCACCTCGGTACTACATACTGCCTCTCCCCAGTTAACTGTCATCGTTGGTTTCCGTGCCGAAAGTTTTGATTCGATTTAAAAATACGTGCAATATTTGTATTGGTAAATAAATTTATTAAAAAATTAGATTTAAATATCTATCTAATAATATTAATTATGTACCATAAATATTAATATTTTTTATATATATTTAGTCAAAGTTGTTTCTCGAGAAGCGAAGACGACAGGTATTCAGGGACTAAAGCGAAAACGAATCATTGAGCCATTTTTGGTTAGGTGGAGACTTGTATGGTGCAGGGTCTTCGAGGAAAGCAGCACTAGGTATTGAAAAGACCAACTGGAACCTAAAGTTGCAGCTATTATGCTTAGGGCACTCATAATGGTTAGAGCTAGTTACTAGCTCTAAGCCAACTTCTGTAATAGTGCTGACTTTAGCACATAGTTTTTAACATAAATAGCCTCACATGACATTCACACGTCACCTTGAAATCACTACCGGAGAAGGCTTCTTTGCCGAGTGCTTCAGGCACTCAGCAAAGGCCGATATACACTTGACAAAGCCTTTGCCGAGTGTTACACTTCGCAAAGGGCGCTTGGTAAACAGTTTATTGGCAAAGACCTCTTTGCCGAGTGCACTTTATTGGGCACTCGGCAAACAAAAGTGGCCGTGTCGGCCAGCGCCATCGTGACGGTGGCTTTGCCGAGTGTCAAGGTCAAGCACTCGACAAAGGTCCCCGCTTTGCCGAGCGCCGTTGACTTAGACACTCGGCAAAGGTGGCACTGTGCACTGTGCCGAGTGCCGCCGACAAGACACTCGGCAAAGCATGTGATGTTTGTCGAGTGTCTGGCCCGTAGCACTCGGCAAATCTGTGATGTTTGCCGAGTGCAATGGCCTTTGCACTCGGCAAAGCATGTTCCCAGGTAGTCGCTTTGCCGAGTGTAATGGCCATTGCACTTGGCAAAGTGACGGAAAACAGCCTTTTTTATTTGTTTTTACATCCCATCCAAACAAACAGAAGATATATATAACAAACATCACCAACATCACATATATATCATCAACAACACATATATATATCACCAACACCACATATATATCACAAATGTCACATGTCTCACAATATATCACAAATAAGTTCACAAGTAATCCAAGTGCTCCATCATCTTCAGCCACAATTGCAAATAGAAGTACCATTAACAACCACAAGTATCATCACTGATTTAGTGAAGGATTCACTGAAGCATGAGGATCGTTTGATGCCGCTGATTGATTCTGCACAAAGGAGAAGAGATTGCATTTGTGAGACAAGATAAATATATACCATACATGAATAAAACTTTCATACTCCACTAGGTTTGACCGTAAGCATGAACATACAAACTAAAACATTTATACTCACAGGTGTAGAATAGTGAGGAGGTGGAGGTGGAGGTCGAGCGAATAGCGAAGGTGGCGGAACTACACCTGTAGTGGCGCCAAGACTTTGCATATACTGAAGAATCTCCGCCATCCTACGCTGCTTGGCCTCCCGCTCGGCCTCCACCCTCTCCATCTTCACCTGCATCTGCTCCCGTATCCTCCTATCTTGTTCCAGCTGGGCCTACAATACATTCACCCTAATGTTACAATAATGCAAAGAAAAGGTATGAAAAAACCAATGAACGACGAATAAACCAAGAATAACCTCGAGTGCCTCCACTCGGTGGTGTGAAGTGTCCTGCCAAGGTTGTATGGCCGGACTCCTGCTCGTGCTGCTTGCTCGAATCTAGGAGAGACTAGGAGTAGCGGCCGAGTCGATTGCGTCATCGCCAATCTAGTACCACCCATGCTTCTTGCCTCCTCCCACCCTCATGATGACTTCTCCATCAAGGTCCTCGGTGCTCGGATCGTACTGTGGCCCATGGACCTCCCTTGCCATCGATGTGTACTCACTGAGGCGGTTGTGGACGGTCGCATTGTTGTACGCCTTGGGCCCATCCTCCAGGTTGTAGTCGACGTCGGACGTCGCCTTGCCCTTGTGGGCCATAGCAATTGCCTTGAAGATGGAGCAAGGCTGGCCACCATGTGACTCCGACTGCGAGAGAAACAGCAAGATGATTAGAAATCATGCAGAATTGAGTGTTAGAATAAATAAATGAATTTGCGTACCCATGTTTCTACGTATCCGCTAAGGCTACGGCTGCCTTGATGGTGTGCTACACCTGGCATCATCAAACGTCGCTCTCGGCACAAGTTGTGCGTCTCCTCCTACTCGCGTGAGCACCACTTGTCCACCATCTGTTCCCAGCACTGGGGATGCGCGGCGCACCAATAAGGAATCATCTATAGGCCATCAAGTACATGACATATCAGAAGATGAAATGAAGCCTACTTAATCTCAAAAGGAATCAGTATTAATGTTCTGTATTTACCTGCAGGTACTGGTCCCGGGTCAGCGTCATGCTCCTTGCATCCCTTTTGGTGACCTTCGTTTCAAGGACGGTCCATGGTAAGTTACGACGGCCTAGATGCACGCCTCGTAATGCATATCCACGATGAGTTTTTTGCAGCATTTGGTAGCCACCGCCTCCTCCCTAGACTCATGTCTATCTTGGCATCTAAAGAAATCCTACATACAAACACGATGTATCCATTCATTATTTCAAGAATGTCCAATGAATGTGATGTATTGAGCAATGTAGTGCGAGGAGGACTTACCCACAGCTCTTGCTTCACCCACTCCACCTTGTTATTGAATACCCTACGGGCCCGATCTGTAGCATCGGGGGCGGCGGCGTAGTGGTCAAACGAGTAGGCCGGCCCTGTCACTCCGGCATACTCAACCAAGCCAGGGAAGTGCTCCTTGCACAGAAGACCGAGGATCACCTTGGCTTGTGTGAGCACCTCCACTCGCCACAATCATCTAGTTCCTGCCCAAGTGATTAAGAAAAATTATTAGTTTCTATTTTGATTTTCAATATTTCATATAAAGTAGTGACAACATCTAAAGTTACTTACTTTTCCCCCTTGGGTCGAATCAGCGGGCATCTCTCATGAGGTATCGGTCGCTGAGGGAGGCTCGCGGGACCTCACAAGTAGATGCTTGACGAACTATAGGAAGTGGAACCCCCTGCTATCACCTCCTCCTCCTCCTGTGCGTCCACCTGTGCCTCCTCGGCGTCCTCCTAGGGCACCTGCTCCTCCTCACGCGACGGGGCGGCAGGCGATGGCTCCCTCCTACGACTGCTCCTCCTCCTACTCTCCCCCGGTGCAGCGGTGCTTGTCCTTCGGTACAAGGACGTTAGCTTCCTCGTCCCACCGCCCACCATCTTTGTTCAATCACCTGCAATTAAAAAGAGTAAACCAATAAGCACAAATAAACAAGAAGTACTTAGAAAGAGATGCAAAATAAACAAAATGTAATTACAAAATAAAATAGTATTACATGTATTAGAAATAATCTTCATGATCGGGATTAGCTGGATCATAAGTCTCATCATCACTATCAATCATGTCAAAATAATCAACACTATCCGAATGAGCAATGTTGCCATTGTCATTGTCTAAATGTAATTGCTCAAGCATTTGTAAGTCCTTCGCATTTTGCACCTCATCTCCAGCGTCCTCTTCAATAACTGTTTCATTGTCTACTTCCATTCCGATCACTTCGGTTAAGTCTGTCTCAAACCTCCCTTCTCGTCCCTCTTCTTGAAAGAACTCTCCGTCATATGTGTTTGGGTCTAAGTTGTAATCTTCATCGTTTGGGATAGGCACTTTACCATGTGGCGATACCCTGTGCACAATATCCCAACCCTTAAGATGACTTTTGGTTTGACACGCATATGGAAGATAATAAACTTGCGTGGCCTGTTGGGCCACAATATAGACATTGTCTCCTAGTAAGACGGAATCCTGTCGAATTTTGACTAGCCCAAGATTAGAATATGTCCGTCTCGTTACTTTAGGATCAAACCAATGGCATTTGAATATGATGGGATTAAAAGGTTAGGAACCATGAAACTTGAGTTCATATATTTCTTCAATTCTTCCATAATACTCGACCTCATCAACGCTGGGCATAAAAACTCCGAAACTTGTGGTTCTTCGATTGGGCCGACTCTGCTCGTAGCTTGTTGTGCGAAAGCGATATCCATTCACGTCATAACCGAAAAATGACCTGACCCTATAGGCAAAGCCATCGGCAACCTGTCTCAACTCGGCATGCATAGACGCATCCCTCTAGCCTTGCAAGCTCAAGCAGGATACATCATTATATTATTCGCATGTACGAGTAACTTGGAATGTCAAACTAAGTACGAGCTAAATTAGACGGTACCTTCCGTTTGAACCAAGAAATGAAATCAGGCATTCCATTTCCCGCACCCTATCTAAGAAGGGTATCTACCTGCTGCGGGGTAGGATCCCTTGATTAACGCCAGAATTCATGAAGAAATTCCCTATACCAATGAGAAACAAGGGGGTTGGATGCAGAATAGTGATGGCGTATTTAACAAGTTCGTTGAGAACTTACTGCATGTACGGCGCCACTTCGTCAAGGTTGGTCAACACGTATAGCATGATATGGCGCCACTCTTCATGATTCATGGTCTTGGGGGTCGATGCACTTGCGCTTCCGAGTTGCCCTCGGAAAAGGCTGAGGTTCGATTCATTTTCGCCAGCATTGTAACGAGGGGGTGAATTATGCACGCTAGGGAGGTTGTCACCATAGTATGTTGTTGTGAAGTTCGCCACCTCCTCCAGAATATATGCCTCTACAATGGAAGCCTTAATTTTGCATTTATTTCTACATTTCTTTCGAAGAACCTTTAGACATCTCTCGATTGGATAGCACCAATGACCCTGCATGGCCCCCCTATTCGTGCCTCATATGGGAGGTGCAAAATCAAGTGCTACATCGGATTGAAGAAGCTGGGTGGAAAGATCTTCTCCAACTTATGGAGCAACATAGATGCCATTCTTTCCAAGTCAGCAATCATGGTCTAAGATAACTCCTTGGCACAAAGCTAGTGAAAAGAAATAGCTCAACTCTGCCAGCACTAGCCAGACATGCTCAGGGACATAGCCTCAAACCATCGCCAGAAGAAGCGGCTTAATCCATATGTAGTATTCACGACTCTTCATCCCTAAGACTCGCATAGTAGATAAGTTCACTCCCCTCCTCAGATTAGCTATATACACATCAGGGAACATTAACGTCTGGATCCATTCTAGTACTTCCCTCCTTTGGGGCTTGCTCAAGACAAAATCAGCCTTAGGCCTTCTACATGTCTTGCCACGACTAGGAGGCTTCATATGTTGGTTTGGTCTATCGCATCACGTTGCCAGATCCACTCTACCTTAACGTTGTCCTTTGACTTGTCAGGAATGTCCATGATTGTTGCCCAAAGTGCCTCGGTGACATTCTTTTTAGTGTGCATTACATCAATATTGTGTGGAAGGAGAAGGTCATCAAAATAGGGGAGCCGAGTCAAGCCCGACTTATGAGTCCACATATGTTGCTCTCCATATCCCACAAAACCACCTTCTGGATTGACCACGAGACCATCTATCTATTCACAAACCGCGGCACCAGTCATTATCGGTGGTGCAGGGTCTGTCACTATGACACCTTTCGTAAAGTTCTTGATGTCTCGTCTAAATGCATGGTCAAGATGGAGGAATTGCCGATGTTTGTCGAACAATGAATACTTGCCACCCTTCTGCAACCAAATGAACCTCAGACCTTCCTTGCATACTGGGCATGGGAACTTCCCGTGAACATCCATACCCATTCCTCCCAAGCACGGACCAATTCATCAATCACAGGATCCATGAACATACCCATATTATTCTCCGGGTGTCCAGGAATTATCAACGACAAGAATATGTTCTGTCGTTGAAAGCATACGTCAAGGGGGGAGATTGAGGGGGATAACGAACATGGGCCAACATATATATGGGGCAACCATCATTCCATATGGATTGAACCCATCTGTTGCCAGCGCAACACGTACATTACGAGCCTCTTTAGCTTTCTCATGATGAATGCCATCAAAGTGGGTCCATGCTTCACCATCGGATGCATGTACCATCCTGTCTGGATTGTATCATTTGCCATTTTTGTGCCATGTCATCTGTTTCGTGGATTCCTCGGTCATGTATAGCCATTGGATCCTCGGTACGAACGGAAGGTGCTGTAGTATTGTCACAGGAATGTCAAGCTGCCTCTTCTGGCCATTACCAGAATCTACCTCCAGGAACCTAGAGGATTTACACTTTGGACAGTACTTTGCTTCCACGTATTCTTTCCTAAATAGGACGCACCTCTTCGGGCAAGCATGTATCTGCTCATACGACATATTAAGTGCACGAAGGAGTTTCTGTGACTCGTGCATGCTCTTTGGCAGAAGGTGACCCTCTGGAAGCAGACTGCCAATAACTATCAACATAACATCGAAGGCGTCTCGACTCAGGCTATACTGGGACATTAACGCCATTATGCGTCCAATGGCATCCAGTTGAGAAACCTTTGTCTGGCCGTAAAGGGGTTTCTATGCCGTGGCAAACATGTCATAGAACGCCTTTGCGGTTGCCTCTGGCTCCTCCTCCATACGTCCTTTAGCGAACTGTGCCTCATGATAGTCATTTGACATGTCTGCTACCCCGGCATCAGCATCATAATCCTCGACGCGTGGTCTCACCACCTCCTCTCTCATACTATCGGTTTCACCATAGTAGACCCACCGGGTATAGTCTGCCATAAATCCATTCTTCCAAAGATGTTCCCCCATAACCTTCTTCGTTTGTCTTTTCTAGTTTGCACATTTGCTATAGGGACAACAAATTTTACTCGCTCCTTTAGCTGCCACGCCAAATGCCCGTTCCAAGAAAGCATCAGTCTTGTCGATCCATTCATTGGTGACCTGACCCTGACTTGTGCGGCCCGTGTACATCCACTCACGGTCCTCCATCCTCTAACATATATAGCGGCGAGTAATATAAACATCAATTGCATCTACACGATGTTCCTACTATCTAATAGGTGAGGATAGGTCCTAATCCCATGCGAGGATGCGTAGGTGGGGTTAGTTTCCATGCTCTACTCCTATCCGAGACAGAATTTCGGTAGCACCTCCCCACTGTTCTCCAAATACACATCCTGCTAGGGAGAGTGTGTATCCGGAGAACAACAAGGAGATGATGCCAAAACTCTGTCTTGGATCAGAGCAGACCATGAAAACTAACCCCACCTACGCATCCACGGGCTGTCCAAAAAACGTGGACAATTCAAAATAGATACGGTTTTAGATATGGAAATATCTGCATATTTCCAACCACATCTCTTTCGAATGGGAGACGCCTAACTAGGTTATGTGATCTACAACCATGATACGGAAAGAGGGGTTATACCTAGGGTGGCAATGGAGTCAAGCTAGAGGGGCCGTGGTGGGTCGGTGCAGTGGCGAGGCGGCGCGTTGCAGGTAGACCCGCAGCGGCGAGGAAGGCGATCGGGGTCACCGAGGTACTCCGGCTCCACTCCAATGGACTCTTCTCTGCAAAAAAAGAAACATAAAACTATCAATACAAAATTTTGGCAGCACCTCCCCTGCACGGTGAGGTTTCCAAAACCTGCAAGAAAACCAATGGCACGATGGCCGACATGCACATATATATGAACGGCACGATGGCCGACATGCACAAGATTATGTAAGGAACACCTAGCAACGTAATCAGGATAAGCAAGGATTGGGGATTACAAATTCAGGATCTATATCCCATTACTAGTATATTCCATAAGCTATATTAATTTATGACAAACATCAATCCATGCATCCACAATCCATCCATGCTAAATCTCATATTTGCAACTATGCACCATAACTAGCGTCCACGAAGGCACCCTAACCAGGACATCTTAGTCTATTCATGCATCCACATCCATCAGGCGGAGATGGCATAGGGGCTCACCACTACAGAATGGCGACCGAGATGGCCAAATGCGGGTCGCCGCTGCTGCGGGGCCACGCCGCACCCCGGCGGCGTTGCTACGGCGCCGCTGTAGGAGCGCGCGAGGGCGAAGGCGTCGTTGCTTCGGCGGCCTCCTTCCCTTCCTCCTTCTTCCTCCTCTCCTCCTCTCCTCCTCCTCTCTTTCTCCTCCTCCTCCAGCGCCGCACCTCGGACTTTTTCTATATTTCTTTAATTTATTTCATTTAATTGAATTTTTTTGGATAATTCAAATTATAACTACTAGTCATTCGAATAATGAAAAAATGAACGAAAAAATGATATTCTTGTTATTTAGTATAATATGAGGCCGTATCTAGGAATAGACCACCAATTTCGAACATCTTGTTCACGAAACATGACCACGAACTTACGGTCGAGTTGTTTTTAAATTCTATAAAAAGCAAATGAAGTCTGAAAATCATGAAACTTGTCAAGATGTCAAGATATCATATATGGAGGCTGTGATAAAAAAATTGAGGAGATTTCGCGCAAGTTTGTCACGTACGATGCTTACCACCTTGTCGCCCTCTTCACGAAATCATGAAACTTCTTTGAAGATTCTTCGGTTTGCAAGCATCGTACGTGACAACTTGCGCGAAACCTTCTCAATTTTTTATCACAGCCTCCACATATGATATCTTGACATCTTGACAAGTTTCATGATTTTCGGACTTCGTTTGCTTTTTATAGAATTTAAAAACAACTCGATCGCAAGTTCGTGGTCATGTTTCGTGAAGATATTCGAAATTGGTGGTCTGTTCCTGGATACAGCCTCACATTATACTAAATAACATGAATATCATTTTCCATTTTATTTTTATCATTATTCGAATGACTAGCAGTTATAATTTAAATTATTCAAGAAAATTCAATTAAATGAAATAAATTAAAGAAATATAGAAAAAGTCCAAGAAATGTGCCACATTAGAACATGGAGTACCAGGTATTGTATGAGGACTGCAGAAAAAGTTTGGAGGTCAAAAGTGAAAAAAATATGGTTTGCCGAGTGTCAAAAAAATGACACTCGACAAAGAGCTTGGCAAAGGAGTCTCTTTGCCGAGTGTCAGGAGAAGACACTTGGCAAAGGATTAACGGCGGCTGTCGGCCATTAACGGTGGCATCCCTTTGCCGAGTGTTCTGGTTTGCTGAGTGTGGAGCACTCGACAAACCATCTCTTTGCCGAGTGTTATTATTTACCGAGTGCTCAGCACTCGGCAAATCACCTCTTTGCCGAGTGCCAGTTGTTTGTCGAGTGCTTTCTCTCTGGCACTCGACAAAGAACCACTTTACCGAGTGCCCAATAAAAAGCACTAGGCAAAGTCTGAGACACTCGGCAAAGAAGCCATCTCCGGTAGTGAATATGTCCAACAGCTTAGCTCTTGATTGAGGACTAGCTTTTCTCTCGCTTAAAATTTAGCACCCACTTTTAGCCCTCCTATTTGAATCCATGAGGGCTAAAAGGTGACTAAAAGAGATTGAGCTAAATTGTAGCCTCTGGATCCAAACACCCCCTTAAAAGCCAATTGTTGGAGCTTCCCTTATATATCACTAGAAATCTAGGATATAAAATCTACAAGTGGACAAATATTCCTGTACACACGCATCGAACCACTGGCAGTGGTATGCTCATGACGACATACATGCTACGATGGAAATATTCGCATCATCTCTGATCGTGCAAAACAAACATGCCACCCACCTGACATAAACTCGTCAGTATGCAAAAATAAACATGCGTTTTTTTAGAAAAGAAGGATTTGTTTTTTTAGAAAATAAACGTGCGTCGTATGTGTGTACCTGCTGGCCTCTATCTATAAAAATAGGCTGCAGGTTGGGCCAAATGGTGGGCCTACACGCTAACACTACCCAGCTCACTTTTGGTTCCCATTTCTGTTACAAGTCATTTAGGTGAATGCGGATGCTGATAGCCAGGATAGTGTGAATACTATGTACATCATGTGACCCGATAAATTTTTTCGCTAGAGAAAAAAAACGACTAAGTTCCCGACCGGAACAACTATGTCCATCATGTGAATATTAGTTCACAAAAGTTTTTTTTAAAAAAATTGTTTCACGAAAGTTCAACTTGACGTAATTACATGATACATTTGTGTACACACACACAAAGGTTGCTGTTAGCGCTAATCCTCTGGTTAATAAAGTTTTAGAAATAAATAACTTGGCTTAACAATGATGTCCGGTCAAGTATAAATAATTGGGCAGTAGTTGCAAATGATGTAACAAATCATCAACTTGGTACTACAATATATTATAACAAATCGTTGAGCCCTTCGGTTAGGTGGAGACTTGTACGGTGCCGGTCTTCGACGAAATTAGCAGCACAAAGGTATTGAAAAGACCAACTGGCGACCACCTAAAGTTGCGGCTATCATGGAGTATATTCTTATACATATGTACTACTAGGAACCTAGGATATATATAAAATCTACAAGTGGACATAATGCTTGTCGCAGGAAGGAAATTAAACACAGAGAAACGCAGGTGTAGTGCACATGCAGTGCGCTTGATCTGTCCGGCCTTAACATGGTCTGTGAAGCAGCGCAAGGATCATAAAAACAGAAGGAACTGGACGCAAAGCTGTTTTCAATCCAACTCGACCAATAGATACAAAACCCAGCGAGTAAACCAAACACAAGGTTGTATATAAAGGTGGTACGCACATGACGACATGGAACCAATATATGTTACAATCGAATTATATATTTGCATCTCCCGTGTCATCCTCTTCGAGGCACCAAATCCTGCAAAACAAATGTGCCACCCACATGTCATGAACACATAACGATGCACAAATAAACATGCGTAGTATGTCTGTAGCTGCTGGATTTACTTCCTGTCTTCCTGACGCATCCAGCACTTATATACAACCTTTGTTGTCGTAAACACAAAGCAGATAGCGGCTCATTAGTCGTCCCGTAGGGCTCTCTCTCTATATTTTACCCTATTCACTTGTCTTATAATCCGTATTTTTTCAACGAACGAACAGTATTTTTTTCTCACAATAAATCAGCCAACTGTACTTTTGGCCATATCTTATCAGCAAAATGAACGGAGCCTTTATTATTTCACAGTGACCCTTGTCGCGCATCATGAACCATACTGGCAGAGGACATATATAAGAAATCCACATGGTATACTAATCATAAATAAATATTACAACTTTTTATATTAACAAATCAATAATTAAACGTCCCTTGGTTTGGGCATAGACTTCGCGTGATGCCGGTCTTCGAGGAAAGCAGCACCAGGTTTTTAAATTAGGTGACACCACAACTGGGCATAAAGTTGCAGCTGCTATCCTTTTCTTACAGGGGGGTATACTAAAATCAACAAGTACACAGCTGAAGCCTACGCCAACAGTGTTTTGCCATTTCACATTTCAAAAAACAATGTCCACCATCTTCATCAAAGCGTGCGCACACTGGACATCTCGTATCTAGATCAATTCCCCTCCTCCTAATGTTCATCTTCAGTGCTAGGCTGTTTTGGGCCAGTCGCCAAAGGAAGTGACGTACTTTAGGAGGGCACTGGAGTTTCCACAGTTTCTTCCAGTAACCTGCATCTGCATCAGTCTTCCTACTTCTTGTGCTACTCTCCCTTGCAGCTTCGTTTACATCCCGGAAGGAAATAGAAAAAAAAAGCACAAGGGCTGGGACAAGCAGTAGTGGGCCTAATCTATTTGGCGGCCTATATTAACATAGGCTCCAAGTTGGGCCAAATGGTGGGCCTACATGCTAACACTACCCAGCTCACTTTTGGTTTTCTTTTTTTTTTCTTTTAACAATTACTTGTGGGTTCAATTAAAGGTCATTTTGGTGATCATGGTGAATGAGGATCGATGCAGCCTTACGATACCAGTTATGATGATTTGAGCTGGCTAGAGATGATTTATTTCAATGGAGTGGATTGTTCTCTGATTCATTAATATCCTCTTATGTGTTAGATACTTAGGGGGTGTTGGTGACCGCTCTGCTCCACGTTTTTCAGCTCCGCTCTACGTTTTTTAGTTAAACGGTTTCAGCTCCACACACTCGAGGAAAAGGGTTGGAGTTGCGAGAGCACCTAAAGAAGTACTCCACAAACTCCAGTTTTCTGTAGAACTGCTCTACGGTGGAGTTTATGAAGCAGAGTTTGTGGAGCAATCCCAAACACGCCCTTAGATAGGCACTAGCACTTTGATACATTCTTAATACAAATGTCTCTACACATGCGTTGGGCTACACGCCTACACTAGTGCATAACCCGTACTCTTACATGGACTATAAATCGTAGGAGATATATGCCCCTAGCTTTCTCTTGGTTCGTTGTATATACTCTTTGTAGTCTCTATCTTAGGGTGTCGCACGCATGCAGCACCCCCTGCCGTAGGCCGGATGGGACGGGCCGATTTCGCTTTCCTTTTCTCGCTATAGCGCTGTCCCGGCCAAACCCCGACGATATGTCTGCAACTGCAGGCGACCACGGTCCGGGGCCACAGATCGCCTTGCACCGTTGAACGTTAACCGGCACACACAAATTGTTATGCTCCAAAAAGACCAAAACATGCTCATCATCAGTGTCATAGCGTGGTGAAACAAGACATAAGGTCTGCAATATTTGGAGACTCCAAACTGATAACGTGGCTCCAGTCCAAGACCATGTGAGGACGTGGTTCTGCTGCCGGGCCTGCAGCGCCTCGCCCTTCCGAGTACCACAAACTTACGTACGTTTTCCACATTGATGACAAGCATCCTTACATTTTTGTCACATGAAATAGAAAAAATCTGATAAATACTAGAAAAGGTTTTTAAATAACAGAAAATGCCTCTAATCTTCTAAAAACTCAGAGATAAACTCTACAACTAGATTGGGATATAAAAAAACAAAAAATTATTTAGAGCTTCTGAAAATATCTTTAGAAGCTTTCAAAAAAATATTTATCTCCAATAAAACTAGAAAAATATCTAGAAAATCTAAAAAAAATTACTAAAACATTCTAATTGATGTCTAAACATATTTTGAAAACTTTCTGCAACAAGAAATATAAGATCCAGCTAGCAAGTATGCAATCAACATTAATGATTGTTGAATCTTTGCTTGTTGTATCTCATATTTCTACCTTGACAAGTTTTCAAAAATGTTTAAACATTGATAACAATATTTAGAGATTTTTCTTGATTTGTCTCAATAATTTTTTGATTGTTCATCACATCATTTATCAAGTAGAGAACACAACGAGAAGAAGCATAGATTGTATCCATCTAGAGTAAATAATGAAATTCCCCCCTTTAGGATTAGCGATGCTAGAAAAATCGTTGATAAGCCAAATAGTGGTATTTAGTGGCGCCAAAAAATCCTTGCAATAGCAGAACTATTGCCGATATGTGCCGGCTATTTACTTGGATATGCCCTTTGAAAAGCTATTTATTTGGATAATGCAAACAAATGTTCTGGCTTCAGCTTCTCACACGAGAGAAGCATCAGACCGAGCTTACTATAAACTCACTCCAAATGAAAATCACACAGGTGCAAACTAGTTCGAAAGGCAATAATTAACGTTTCAACCATTTGTAGCAAAACCAAACATGGCTTTTGACTCTAAATTTCTGCACGCATATTGATAAGGACTCTGTGTTCATGGAGCCGCTGCAATAGAGCCCAAAACATAGTGGGTAACTAAGAAGTAACCATGTCTCCAGTCTCCTGGTCTTCTTCTTAACGAGGCATGGGAGGATACCTCCGCTCGTGTATATGGCCTCTAATAATAGTAGTATCACAGCAACTGCACAGTTGATCGTTGAAAGTAATCTTCTCCATGTTCATGTCGACGAATATTGGCTCAACATCTTTGGTCATCCTGGTGGCAACAGAGTGTACCGTAATTCTCCACAGGGTGTACAAACTGGTGATTCGAAGCACCGCGAGGCTGTTGAATCGATGGCCATGAGTGCAGAATACCACCTCGTTCCCTACGTAAGAATCTTGTTGCATCTCGAGTTCGGCAAGAACTGGCAGCTTGGCGATGGCATATACAAAATCTTGAGCAATGGTTGTCCGCCGGAGCATAAGGCGTGTGTGAGATTCGAGGGACAGAAGATGTCCCCAGAAGGATCGCGAAGCAGCAACTTCCCATCTACTTCCAAGGACAAGGACGCCACGTGATTCAGGCAGGCACCGGAAGCAGAAGATGCACCTGCAAACAAGTCAATCGGTATGTGATGCTCATATCACCTGCTGAGAGGCTGAGCCTCTCGAGGTAGCCGAGATCCTTGAGAATGGTTTCCAGGTCTCGCTGCTGAGCCTCGTCGAGCCCTACAATACGCAGGCTGTGTAAGAAACGGAGGCCAAATTTCTTTCTTCTCCTGCCAATAGCCGTGCACCAAATGTCGAAGTCCCGGATGGTTACAGTCTCGAGCGTCTGCATGAGCTTCAGCTCCCTGGTTGCTCTTGGGAAGTTGAGGCCATCGCCGAGAACGTGGCGCAGTGTCTTGATCCTTCACTCGCGTGCCCCGCACATCTACCGTCTGCAGCCTACCAAGGTTCCTGATAGACGAGGGGACCTTTTCCAAGGACTGGCACCGAACGGCAAGATACTGTAGCTGCACCATCTCCCCGATTTCATCGGGAAGTTGTGTATCGTCGTTGTGTCCTTCCAGCTCGATCACGCGAAGAAAGGGAGACTGGCGTAGAAGCTTACGCAAGGAGGTGGGGTTGTTCCTGCTTTGTTCGTTCCTAGGATTGGCACCTGCAGTCATGAATATATTGTTACATCTAACTTAAATTCAATAAAAAAGAGCAAATTAAATATATATATATATATATATATATATATATATATATATATATATATATATATATATATATATATAAAATCCTGCCACTAGTTCCTTACATCACCATTTCAAATACTACTATAGAACAAGACACATTAGTGATTGGCATCGACAAAAAATCAAATTAAGCCAACTATTGATTGAGCCAATATATGGTTCAGTCCAGTTTATGAGAAACAGTACGTCCGTATGACCATTATGTTACGAATTACGATAACGACAGATACTAAATTCTCAACACTGATCTAGAAAGTTTGGGCGCTACGCCGCCACGACGCTGCAAATTTTTCCTTTGGTTATTACTACTACGAGATAGGCTATGGACAGGTCCACAACTACAACAACACGGCCAGGATAATAATTATTTATGTGTGTTACTATGTATAAGGGTACAAAAGAAACGTACTACATGGTTTCTATGTTCATTAATTAAGGTGACAACTAAGCAATAACATGTTGTGGCACTGCAATTAAGGATGAGAGATGAGGAAATAGTTTCTTAGATAATTAAGAAACCATATAGCCACACGCCCGCGTCGTCCCAAGCCACAAGTCACACAATTTTGGTGCGAAAAACACGTGCTTCGTGACTGCCAGGGTTGTTTGAAAAATGCAAATTTCAAATGTGAGAAATTCAAACGTAGTTTTCCTTGACAAGATGATTTCATATGAAAAAGTTCTTGACTACAAGGTTTTATAACTTTTCGAAATCTACAACTTTTGTTTTTGGTCATTCTCCATCCGAGGATGTTTGAAAAATTCCAATTTTAAATTTAAAAAGTTTAAAAGTGGTTTTCCTTAGCTAGATGATTTCAAATAAAAAAGTTGTCAACTACAAAGTTGTATAACTTTTCAAGATCTATAACTTTCGTTTTGCTTGTTTCTCCATGCATGATCATTTGAAAAATTCAAATTTCAATACGCAATTTTTATTATTCAGCATCCATTTGTCAGGGCGGCTCTAGATCCAACCGCCCCTACAATCTAGAGCCACCCCTACAAATAAGGCTATTTGTAGGGACGGATGAAAATACCGGCAGCCCCGACAAATCTATAATGGTGGCTAAAAATACTAGCAGCCTAGACAAATGGATTTGTAGGGATGGCTTGTTTTGGGAACCATTTGTAGGGGCGGCCCTTAAAAAAAGTGAGACATTGCGACAAATTCTTGTAGTGGTGACTATGGATATTGGAATGTTTATCCCTACATAGGCTTTAGAGTATTTATATGTGTATTATATTATAAAATTAGCCAGGAGCTCGACAATACAAAGATAAGAATATTTACTCATAGTAGGTACTAAACATAAATATTGAGGATTGAATGTCACTGGAGTATTCAGAATATTTTTAATCTTAAGCTGCGTGCCTATCACTTTGGCAGAGAGGCTCGGAGGTGGTTGAAAGGCCATGTATCAACTCCATGTACTTATCTTCGAATGAAATAAAATATTTCTTTCAAAAAAAACACTTCCTCTGTTCCTAAATAACTATCTTTCTCACTTTCTGAGAAATAACAGTGACTAATTTTATATAAAAAATATTAATATTTATGGTATATAATTAATATCATTAGATAGATCCTTGAATCTATTTTTATAATAAATTTATTTGTAGATACAAATGTTGCATGCATTTTCGACAAATATAGTCAAACTTAAGGAACTAAAACAAAAAACAACAGTTCTTTAGGGATGGAGTATACCTCATCAGATTTTTAACACGTAGAGGAGCACGGGATAGCGTACTACGATAGTGTTCATTACGGGTCTGTAGTCTTGTGGAGCATAATAATGATCAAGACTTGCATGGAATATACTCCACCTCGATCACTTGGGCGGCGCCTGTATTCAGTGAAAGCAGCATTAGGATCTTCAAAAAAAGGAGGTACTGGATCCAGCGTGGGGTACCGGATGTAAGGCTGTTTGATCCAACTTGAGTAATACTAGTACAGTGCCCGTGCTAATGCCACGGCTTTATTTTAGGGATGCACATGAAAACAACCAAACTACGATAATATTTCAGCACAAAAAGAGTACAAGACAATTAAGAGAGGTTCCAGTTCATTGCATCATTTTCAGTATATTATAGAAATTTGTCCGGTACATACGCCAATACGCCATTCAGAGAATGTGTATTATACAGCTAAATTTAACAAAAAAATACATCAGAAACATTTAGCCATCTATACAAACATAAATTCTCAATTCTAGCTACCGCTACCGATCTGCCAATGTTATCTTCTTGCTTCAGGTGATGTCCAAACATCACAAACATTCTACTTACCTTTTGGACCTGCAATGGCTATATACTCTATCAGTACTACAGATTAGTGAAAATAGAATTAAGTTGAATTAAGAACAACAAGCTTAGAAGCTTAGACAAATGAACACTCAAATCGCCGTCATCAGCACAAGCTCGATGTGGTAGTGCACACACCCACTCCCAAAGGCAGCTATATCTCCAGTCGTGAACCAACTCTTGCTCGCACATTTTTTCCGTCACATGGGGGAATACTTGTTCGCCGTGAGAAACAACCTACACAGACAAAAATTGCGAGCCTATGACTTCTGTTCCATAGATTAACTGAAATTAAGAAACCACACTTTTTGAGAACTTGAAAGCCAAATTATAAGCAACACAACTTGAGAGAGAACTCATACCTAAAGAAACTGCCGTAGATCGAGATGCATTTTTTTGGGAATCTCCTGCCATCTAGCAAAAGTTTCCTCAGAAAGTGACCACCTAAATCAAGCACAATCTGCTCATAAATAAAGAAAGCCAAGTCATCTGAAATGGTCTACTTTGGAAATTCTACTGACATTAGGATCATGATTCATGACATTGCAGGAATACAGGTAACTGAGTCATCCTCAAAGTTACATTCAGCACCTTCATTCAACAAATTAAAACTGTCTGGATTTGTCGTTCTAATGCAAATCAACAATCGCACCTATTTGACAAAGACATATATCTCACAAAAGCATACCAACCCCACCCTCCTAACAAACCTTGCAAGTCTTTTTTATGATAAAACTTCGTATGCAATCAACAGTGAAATTATCTAACACCACTATTAGGACCACAGGAATCCTAGTTAGAATGCATTGATCTAATTCTAGCACATTGATCTGAGTTCATGCAGCAAGAGGTCAGCATTTTCGCCATCACCAACCAATCAAAGAAGAGTAGGTTAGCAGCAAGCGAATACTTTTATCCAGGATATCCATATGATGAATGAATGGGAGCTTTACGAAGCAAGAAAGCGATCTCCGACCAGTGCATTATATACTGGTAGAGACTCATTCGAGGAGGTACTCGAGACCTTGTACGGCATAATCTCCAAGAAAGGGTAGGATGAGCTTTAGTAGAACGGGTGGGTCATCCAAGCTTTTGTTGGGCATGTACTTGTAGAGAACAACAGCATGTGCTTGCCTGCTTCTGAATCCAAGAACACCCATGAATTAGATTTCAGCCAGCCATGGGATACGATTCTTTTTGTAATACCCTAAAATTTGCTACTTTGGAAATATAGTTAAATTGATTTAATTTTGAATTTTTGTGCTCATAAAAAATAAGAAAAAAAATATTTTTTATTATATTAAAATTCATCATAAGGAGTAGCAATATGGGTGTGCATACATGCCGGTGCATTTGGTTTATTGCAATGAGTGGTTGAATCCAAAATTCAAAATAAATTCAAATCGTTTTTAAAAATAAGTTTGACAAGGGCTCACAAAAGAAAGATAAAAGGGAATTGAAAAATAAAAGAGTTTTAAAGTTGCAAAGTTTATTTTTGAAAACCTACTAAAAGTTCTTATCCTATTTTGAATTGAAAGTATATTAGAAACCATATTTGAATTTGAATTGGATCCTATTTAAAATTGATTTTTGAAATAAGAAAAGGAAAATAGAAAAGAAATGGAAAAGGAAAAGAAGAAGAAAACCCTCCCTTCTCCCCTTAGGCCTCAAAGGTCTGCTTCTCTTTTTTTTCTGCGGCCCAGCAGCAAGTCAGTGCAGCCCAGCAAGGCCGCAGGCCCACTCCCTCTCGGCCCAGCGTCGTCCGCCGCTCCCCTCTTCTACTGTCGCTGACACGCCGACCCCGCCTATCAGCTCTGTCTCCCTCCTGTACCTCATGCCCGCATCGAACTCCGTCGTCGAGTCCGCATCCGCCCCGCGTCATTGTCGTGCGCCCTACGCCGCTGCCCTCTTAAATAGCGAGCCCCCGCACTCCGCCGCCCCAGTTTATCCCTCCCTCGAGCTCCCACATGACTCGCGCCTCGCAGCCGTCGCAAAACCCGCTGCCACTGCTGTAGCTCGGTCCACCGCCGCTAATCCGTCGCACCATCGCCTCCTCGTCGTTTCTGACCCACCAGAAGGCATCGCGTGGAGGTAAGGACCGCTCCCGTGCAGTCGGCACCCTCTCTCTCTTCCTCTCTGTTGTGTTTGTGATCTCGTCGTTGTTCCTCTGCCATTGCCAAGTCACTGTCGCTCGAGAAACGCCGTCTCCGGTGTTTGAAAGCCCTCACCGATGCCCTAGTCGCATTCGCCGTCCTCTCCTATCCATCCTCATGCCCTTCCCATGATCAATGGTGGCCGAGAGTGTTTAACCGAGCCGTACCAGTGCGAAGTTCGCTGGTTTTCATGGTGCCGCTATCCGCTACAGCCGCCCCGACGATCTGTTTTCCCCTTTGCTTTTCAGCCGTCGGATCTCCAAGCAACGCTCGAGATTAGATCTCAGCGTACAGTTTCGTTACGGTGCACGGCACAGTCGTAGACCACGCCCACCGGACGCGTCAGCAGGCCACGTAAGCGGTCCACCACTGGTTCACCAGTTGGACCACCCCTGTCCCGCCATCTGTCGCCATGTGGCGTCACATCAGCACCCAGTCAGCGTTGGCAAGGTCAGCCGCACGTTTTTGTGAAAAGGCCCCCCTGTTCCATTGAAATCAACCCGCCGTCCAGTGTCCGTGTAAAATAATTGTAGCCAGTCGCTTATTTCTCTTGTTCTGGCCCCTGGATTTTCTCAAAATAGTATCCGCAGTCCAATCTTTTGTAAAATTCAGTTTTTATTTATTTAAAAGGGAAAAATAAGATCTAGTTATTTACAGTTTTGCCACTACCTTCTTTAGGCCATAACTTCTCCGTTTTAACTCTGATTTGACTCGTTCAACATGCGTTAGGTTCGTAATTTCATAATCGACATGTTCATGCTACTGTTAGATATGTTTTCAACTTATAAAATTTGAGGTTAGATTTAATCTATTATTTTATTAAAGGAAATCTTGTTTAATTCATATCTTCTTCGTTTTAGCTCTGATTTTACATGTTCAAGTTGCGCTAGATTCATTACAAAGAGATCTATGCGTTAGTAACAATATTTATCATGTCACTATTTTTGGAATTTCATGGTTTAAACTTTGATTTGGATAATAATTATGCAACTAGATTTTATAAATAAAATATGATTTGTTTTACTTTAGTTTTATAATTAAAATCTAAATTTGACTTAATTCCATAAGCTTTTATATAGTTAAAACACATGAAGCTTATAGTTTTATATTTTCTCTTATGAGTAGATCTTTCAGAAGACGTTTCTTTCAAACCGTGGCTTCGATTAGCATGCCTCTCGTGACTGTGTGTTCGTAGCGATGCGTATAATCGTATTTCAAACTCTTTTACTTATTTTTCTATGATTGGTGTATTGTTCTAATGTAGATGTAATTGTATGCTATGCATGTATGTGTACGGATGTTTGTGTGGTGTTCTACGATTACGTCCAGTGGGTGAGGTATATGTGGTGATCAAGAAGGAGAAGAAGGACGTTGAAGGTTAAAGTTTACCGAAGGACCGGTGTTTTAAGGCAAGTATAGCATGGGATCTTCCTTGTTGTCCTATACATCTTTAATCATTTAATTCATACTGCATGTGTCTACCTTAACTACCACTAAGGATATCCTAGTCTTTTATACTTGTACCTTGATACCTTTGGGTTATTGCATTGAGTAGCTTTGCTAGTGCCAACTGCAACCATGATCTTATAACTTGACTAATGGTATACACAATAAACACTAAAAGATGTTTTTTAGCAACATGGAATCAGGGGTCTAGAGCATTGGGCTGTTTTTATAGTGTTCTAGATTTCTCTCCCTAAGGACTTATCTGTAAGCGAACATCCGGGACTTACAGTATAGCTGTGAGGGCTACATGGCTCTAGCTTTAGCTCAGTATGAGGATCTTTTCTAGCTTGTTAGAGGTTACCTTTATTGACATAAGAATGACTTGACGAATCGAGTATATGACAGCCTCTACTCTTATGTGTATAGCCGTGATGGAATTGTGCCATTCAAAAGAGGTTTCCTATATCTGTTTGTTGAGTGAATCTAATGGCCCTAACTTGTTAGACAAACCTTTGAAAGGCTTCATAGTGAACCCTATCGACCTTCCTTGGTAGTGGGTCAAGAGGCTGATCACCTCGGACGAAAGAGAAAATCACGACTCACAGTGAAAGTGTATAACCTCTACAGAGTGTAAAACTGGTATATCAGCCATGCTCACGGTCACGAGCGGCCTTGGACCCTTATGGAATAGATGACGAACACTGATGATACGGGTGATGAAGATGCTCACTAATGATTATTGTTTATGATATTCATTATTCATGTTTACCTGATCCTGTGTTTATATAGGCTTGTGATAAACTTATTGCTACTCAATTGCTAAAATCTTAACTCATTAAAAGCTAATCGTAGTTGAACCAGTGTTAGCCTTTTGAGCCTCTTGAACCCCATGTTATATTTGTTGAGTACGACATGTACTTATGCTTGCTTTATTTTTCAATTATTTGAATAAAAATGCTGGATGGGTACCAGATTGCTAGAGTTTGGAGGAATTAGGCTTGTGATCAACCAGTCAGTTGTCCCAGTGGAATTAGAGTCTTTACCTGAAGATCGGAGTTGTCTTTCCGCTGTCTGTTGTCTAAGGTTATATCCTTTATACTAAGTATGTTATATATTGAACATTGTTTTTTAATATTACCCTTATTTATAGCTATATGTGAGATTTGACTTTATGGACTCATATATGGTGTGTATCAGGTTTTGTTCTTAGAACCGGGTGCTACACTTTTTAAGAAAAAGAAACTCTAATAAGTATGCTTATTAATGGACACAGAACAACACTAATATTTTCATCCTAGCTAGCCATATGCCAATGGAGCAACATAAACTTGGAAAAAAAATAATGACATGCATGTTTAAATTCCCCTTTGTAAATTAGTCAGTACGTGCACCCTCTTTATGGAATTCAGGATTTGTGAAACTGACTGGATTTGGAAGAACAGTTACTATCCCCTCTTCAGCCGAACAGAACTAAGCTAGCAATACAGTCCCATTAACTAATGCCACACTATAAATCAACAGAAGAAATTCTAATGAATTAAAAACTGAATATGTGTGTGGCACAAAGTAAAGATTAGTTTTAATATTTATTTAGCTATCGAAATTGTCATCTGCACATAGGTTCAGGTTTCATACAATTTTTTGTATAGGATAAAAAATTGAACTGATTAGCTGAAAAAACAAGATGATTGGCCTAAAGAAAACACAATCTGCTGCAATTAAACAAAGAAGATACAGGCTGGCCGATTAGCTACTTACCTGTTCACTTTATGCAATACTGGTGCCGACGGACTTGGCTGAGCTGAGGTCCTGAACTCTGCTTTCTCTGTTGCTACGATGTTTACCAGAAAATTGGAGCAAAACATTTCTGTTAAAAAGTTCTAGTTAGCCGTCTTCATATTAAAAACCATAGAGCTCCACACATAATCCAATTATTAGAATAACATCAAATTCCATATTCATTCACGTAAATAAAAGTCAAAATGCAAATCATGATATGTCCGTGTCAATTGATATATAAACCAGATAGCGCAATTGATATTTATTGCTTGGAAATGGTACCCCAGATGTTTAAACCAGCATATTACACCATTTTAATTGGGATTTTCTTCCATCATGGAGTAGTCCTTCTAGTGCTTTGTAAAATTTTTTCTTAAGTTGGTCGGCAAGCTCTTTGCTGGCTCAGTGTGATATGAAAGTTTTAAAAAATTGCCAGCATATCCTAGAACTTTGACAGGCAATATATAATTTTAATCGGAGTGTTTCTATGTAGCTTACCACATTGTTGGTGGCCACAATGACCATGAACTGAAACCTCTTGATTTACATCTCGTCCTTTTGTTTCAAAGGTTAGCTTTTGTTGGGTGTATTTTTTTTAGGTGCACTTAGGATAGTTCATGACTGTGGTGGAGATTTTTTAGTGTGGCTGTAGAAAAGTTATATCGGTGCATTATATGTGATAGAGATATAGGCACACAACCCCGCGGGTGAACATTCGTGTACACGTGCATGAATCCATGATCCTCCCAATTCTCTAGGCACCTAATAATACTGCAAAATAAATGTCCTACCCAACTGTCATGAACCCCACGCTGCCTTTTCCTCTGCATCGCATCTATCCAGCACATATATACAGCCGTATTTGATGTGTAGTACGTACTCATAGTATAGATTTCATAGTATCTATGCCCTGTTTGGATCCATGACCTAATGTTTAGTCACTAAATTTTAGCTCTTATAAGACTCCACATAGGTGGTTTAAAGTGTTATGTAAAGTTTAGCAAACTTTATAAAAATACTATTAATTTATTAGACAACACAAGTGTGCTAAAATGGTCTAAAGTAGCCAGCTAAACTTTATATGAGTACCGTAGAATCTAATTAAACATGACATTAGTTATATATTTGTATTAGAAAATTAAGAAAGAGTACAAAGAAATACTTAAAGATGAACCGTTTAGATTCCTGTGCAAGGTTGATGTAGTACTGTATATTATGAGGGTGAGTTGTCTTGTCGAGCAGAACGAACAAGACTTGCGCAAGGAATATACTCCCTCCGTCCCTAAATATTAGACATCACGATTTGCGTGCCAATGATTTTGACATGATTTATAGAAAATAAGTGCAACATTTCTATCTCTAAATAAATTTATTAAAAACTAGATTCAAATATCTATCAATGATACTAATTATGTATTATAAATATTAATATTTTTTAATATATATTTTATTAAAGTTGTTTCTCGAAAAATGAAAACTAACCGACGTTTAGAGACCGTGGGAGTATTCCAGCTCGAACAGCTGGTGGTAACAAATCGTTAATTTCTTGGGAATAGGTGTAGACTGCTGAAGTGTTGCCAGCCTTCGAGGAACGGGACGTAAAGCTGTTTGATCCAAATCCACCAATGAGGCGCAAAACCCAGCGGGTGAATATTCCTGCACACACGCATGAAGCAACATGGTATGCACGTCACGACATGGAGCCAACACATCATGCATGATACGAATTTCCTAATCCTCCCCACTCTCGCGTGTCTCGAGGCACCTAATATAATCCTCGAAAACAATCCACTATGTGTGTATCTACTGCGTTTTCCTATGTATCCCAACCTGTCCAGCACACGTATACAGCTGTCGTTGTCGTACACATAACAAGATACCAAGCTAGTGACGATATACAGCACACTACGGCTCTCTGCTGATGATATACTAAGGTATATATCTACCGAGTATGTAACAACCCAAAAATCCATATACTAAAAATACCAACTATAAAATTTTTCTTAAAACTCCCAACCCAGAAGCCCTCGGCAAAGAGGCCGTCTCCAGTAGTGACTCTCAAAAGTCATCCTAGAGTCCGACTGTGCTTGGGTGGCAGCAAGGATAAGTAACCATCCGCTGGACAGATCAGAAGAAGGCCCGGTGATAAAGGAAATTAGAAGCCTGCCGTGTCTCGAATGAGAGTTTAAGGTTTCCCAAGTATAGAGAGACTGTAATCAAGTTGCAAATGTTGTTGCTAATTTAGCTAGGCGTACAAGACATTCTGCTGCATGGTAGGGTCAGGCACCTGCGTGTGCTTAGGACCATCTAATAGCCGATTGTATTAACACTGGTGTCTAGCTAATAAAGCTCTCTCGTTACTCGCAAAAAAAAAAAAAAAAAAAGAGTAGATGGATCTTGTACGATCTATCATCCATGCACACGGGCCCATGTGCGTGACCTCTGTGATCCGACCGTCAACGGACAAGCCAGCGGCCTTTGTTTGTTTCTTGGCCCATGACTAAAACACATTTTTATGGATCTTCAGATCCACATTTTTCAACATTTTTATAGAACTCTATAACCGTTTCAGATAAAAAAAACATCTTCAGATCCACATTTTTCAACCCAAACACTTCTAGTAGATTCACCATAAAACAGCTCCACAAAATCTATGGATCTACCCCACATCCATGGATTTCGTAGAGGACAATTACCCAGCATTGGGATCATCGCTCTGCTACCTTCCTTGGTACCACACTTACCTTCCGATCGATTTTTTTAACGGCTATTGATTTTTGTTATTTATTATGCTATTATTACTGTTATTATGGATGGGTGATGCACGTGGAAGATGCAAACTTAGAAATTCACGCGAAGATAGATACGCATAGGCCCCGCCCTGTGGGGTTCAAGCTGTGCGATGGCACAGGGCCCTCGAGGCCAAGGGGCCCAATCCCAGGTCTGCATACATACATATATACTACTATAAGCTGGGATTGGGAAATAACTAAGCTGGTATACCAGGTCTGCATACGTAATAAGCTGGTATACTCCGGGCCAATCCCAGGGGAGTATACTATACGTAATTTGGAGTGGCCCAATCCCAAGGGACCAGAGTATACCAGGTCTGCATACTAAAATTCTAATTTGGGATTGGGGAATAACTAACGGTGCAGCAGCGAGGGCAATATCTCTGTTCTCAACTTGGCAACTCCCTCTTGCAAAAAAAAAAAAAAAACTTGGTAATTAACAAACACACACGGTTTATTTTAACGTTGAACTAAATCTAGTACAACGATACTCACTAATTTCAAAATTTCCAGTGTCCTCATGTTGCCAAAAAACATGTATTTAGAAGTGAAAATAAAAAAAATATATGTATATAGTTTTTATGCATATTACATATCATTATAATTATAATGAAGGGCTCATCTCTCTAGCTTCGCTCCACGCCTGTAATTGACAGGACCGGGCCTACGATGGAGAGCATGCATGCAGCGTGTGTGTAATGCTGCAGAAGGCTGACGATGGGAATGAGATGATATGAAACGGGCTGGGCTGAATTCCTTTTATGGCTGGCAGACGTAACACGTAAAGCTGTTGGCCCGGCCAATGGCCCAAAGCAGAAGGCATATACCCAGCCCGCTGTGCCTCAGAGATCGCTGTCATTTTTTTTTTCGTCGCTCAACACCGGAAGCCACGGCCAACCAAGGCATATTGCTAGACTTGCATGACTTGCCGCATGCAGGACCGCATCATGCATGGTCTTATCCTTGCTTATCTCCAACCACCCAAGTTCTTCTATACTATTAGTTATGTGGCAGGGTCCTTTTCACTATTCGCCCAATACTTATTACAACAAACAAATAGCTTCACAGACTGGAAAATAAATTCCACTGCCGGCATGCGAGCACTACAACTAGGAAGATGTCTCTGCAAAGTAGACTTTACAGACACAGCACTAGAGCACCGTCTGTGAACAGCCGAGCTGCCGACGTTGTCGGTACGTGTCAGAATGGTGTTTATCTACACCCTTGTGTATTACAGCTCTACAAGCCACAGAAGGCGAACACACAGGGACAAATTATTTACCTAGGTTGTAAACGGTGACAATATCTGCAAATTGCACAATGCAGTTAGAATGGGCTGTGTGGGCTCCACTAATAATTCACAGACGACCATGAAACACGCATCGGTGGCTGCATGCATGTTTGGATTGCTATGCTGTAGCTCGCAGGGGTGGTCCTAAAATGGCCATCTGCGGTCTACGTGCTCTCGCCTCTTGGCTTCGATTGAAACCCTTCGTTTTCAACAGCCTGTCTTTTATATTCAGCTAGAGGAGCTGCATCATCTATGGCGCTCATTTATTTGTATCGTCATGCAACAACAGCCAGTGGCTGCTGTTGGTCTGCATCTATATGGCTTTGTTCGTTTATCTTATGAGCCGTACTTTTTCAGCGAACGAACAGTGTTTTTCTCTCACAACAAATCAGCGAACGGTACTTTCAGCCATGCCTTTTCAGCGAAACGAACATGGCCTATAGCGCGCATGGGTGGCCGTCGCGTGGTGTTGATGCGACGTAGCTGTTGCCTCCGGCTGGTTAATTAGTGATCTCACCACAAACATGTGAGCAATGTGGTAATCGCTTCATTTTCCTGGCGATTTTGTTCCACTTCGAGGAAATGGGTGTGACATGGGCGCACAGAGTGGGCTATTTGCGTCCAATTGACCAGCAAATCTGCAGCCAAATCTACCAAATTCTGGACTACACGGTCAAAATTTCAGGTTTTCTAGTGGAAAAGCAGGTGTTTCCGTTCATTTTTTTTTGCATAGCAACTCTACTAGTAGAAAGTGTTTCAGATCGAGTATCCGAGAACAGATGACAAGGACAGTCAGAAGAACTGAAGATGGATCTTTCTGCCGCGTGTTTCACGCTCTGTTGAAGTTTTGTCTTGCTCGTGCCGCTTCCTTCAGTGCTTTATTTCGTGATGTGGATGTTTGGCCTTTGTTAGCCATTGCTCTATCAAATATTCAAATGTTACTTCAGGATACTGCATTATTCTTCCTGTTGCTCGTCTGATGCAGGCGTGTAAGGGTAGCTTTTGTGGTTTCTCCAGCTGGCTTTTTCTTTCTCCTCATATACTCTTTTATGCTGTATTTCCATTGCAATCAACAGAAATGGGGTGGTCCTCGGTTCAAAAAAATCTTAGAAGACAGAATAATGCATTCCAATTGCCGTGACGGTCAATCAAGGTGATAAGTGACTCGATCCGACGTCTTGCAATTTCCTTGACCACCGCCACCACTGCCGTCCTCCGTGCTCGCATTGGATTGGGATCCATGGATGTGCTTCTCAAGCCAATCCTCCTCAGCTAACTGTAGCCACGTCACCTTATCAACGATGTGCTCCACCTTGTCATCAAAAACCATATGAGGTTGTGTCCAAAATCGTTTGTTGTGGTGGTAGTCATTTATGAGTACCGTAGGCTATTCATTTTATAGTTTATACTGAATCTTTTATTAAATATATCTGGAGACATAAACAATCTCAAATATAAAACTTGTCAACTGTAGATTTTTATATCTCAATCATATAATAACCTAGCATATATTAGGGGCCATAAACAATCTCAAAAAGAAAACTGTTACCTAAAAAATCTTTCATCTTGTTGACCTCAGCAATTTTGATGTAGAAGTTTTCTTTGTCCAACATCTTTGAAAAGTATATGAATTTATTTGGACAACAATTATTTCTAGAGACGGATCAACTTACTAACCACTAATAAAAATATATGAGTTTTCTTTGTCTTTAGAAATGACACCATTTCTAGGGGCACCCTTATAATAATAATTTATAGCAATGCAAGGTAACATAGACCGCTCCTGTGAAAAACAATTATTTCTATAGATGGTCTCATATTACCCCAAAATATCGGTTTTCAAGAACAATCTTCAGCTGCCCCTTTGCAACAATTTCAATCCTGCTAGGGGCCCCATGGATTATACAACCATCTCTTAAAAAACAGGCACCTTTAGAAATCAACTGTGCAACAGTATTGTCGGGGACCTAATACCGGGGTACCCGATGAGGTGGGACTAATAACCATCGAACATTGACGCTTCCAGCCAGACAAGAACACTATTACGCTTCTTGCCCGAACGACGGAAGATTGGTTCCGCCTCGCCCAATGGCTAAGGGCTGGCTTCGCCTCGCCCGACCCCCGAGGGCTGGCCTCCGCCTCGCCCGATGGCTAAGGGCTGGCTCTACCTCTCCCGACGTCCGAGGGTGGGCTCCGCCTCGCTTGACCCCCGAGGGCTGGCCTCTGCCTCACCCGACGACTAAGGGCTGGCTCCGCCTCGCCCGACGTCCGAGGGTGGGCTCCGCCTCGCCCGACGTCCGAGGGTGGACTTCGCCTCGCCCGACGATTGCACCCTGCTCCTTCATGATGACAAGCACAGGGTACGACAGGACATTCGAGTCAAACGCAGTCCCGAGGACCATGCCCTGCACGCCTACAGGAAGGTACCGTCAGGATACGATGGGACGGGCGCTTTAAGCCTTTTCTGACATAACAGTGCTCGAATAGTGTTGTAGGCGCCGACTTTTGTGCCACAGTGTAGTAGGCCCCGCCTTTAGTCCTCGGGCGCGGACACTAACACAGGCATATGACAGCCACTACGGTCCAAGACAGAAATCACATCATCTACAATGATGGACGTATGGTCACTTCCCCAATTACTCCCCAAGGGGTCATAGCTCGGCTCTCCGGCACACCGCGCCATCCACCGGCGTAGGATGGGACGCACCCACTTGCTAAATAAGGCCAGGGCATGGCCTACGAGGATTAGCGAACATGCCACCTTTGTCATGGCCTGCCATGTTAAGTAGGCAGGTATAGGGAAAAAGGAAGACCCGGCTCCCTCAAAGGACCTTTTATACCTTGGGCAGTTTCCTCTTTCTCCCATCTGTAACCCCTGGTCCCCCCTTGGTCTATAAAAGGGAGGACAGGGCCCCCCCACTAAAGGGACCAACTCTTGACAGATCAGTTCAACACACACAACACATCACGCATACAGCCAAGCACCGACCGAGCTCTTGGCGCCCTTTCGACCATTCCATCAGAGACCTGGGACCTCTCCCTCTCTCGACCATTTGTACCCCCTACTACGAACCTTTTTCAGTACTAATAACATGAGCAGCAGCAGACTGGACGTAGGGACATTCATCCTGAACCAGTATAAACCTTATGTCCTTTTGTGCACCATCCGGGCCTAACGCCCAACAATTATAAATTTACTAGCCGTTGTTTGTTCGAAACACCGACAATTGGCACGCCAGGTAGGGGACTTTGCACATTCCAAATCAGGCCTCGGATGGCTAACCATGCAATCAGCTAGGTCCTGGGCGCACACGTGCGTTTCGGTGACCTGAACTTCATCGTCACGCTGGGAGAAGAGATGGCGCTAGCCCACACCGCCGTCCAGTCTCTCCCCTCCGTCAACTTCCACTATGGGAGGCTTGAGCACCAGCCCGATGTCTCCCTTGGACCATAGGCGTCCACGGAGGACCCATGCCACCTCACCCTCTCTTCGAAATACTCTGCACGGAGCACCCCGACGACGCTTTCGTTCGGTCTTCGCAACGCCGCGGTGACCGTTAGCCACCTTGTGGCACAGCGCATGATCCCGTCCCCCGTGAACAACGAGTTCGTAGGGATGATCGAAAGCATTATAGAATCCCTCCATAGCCTCCTCGCGGAGGGGCCAGGGTCGGACTCTGGCTCTGACTCCGACAGGGGGAGCCATCGTCCCTCCCAGGAATGTTTCATGGCAAAAACCTTCGAGGGACACATCGAAAGCATCTCCGCGGAGGAGACTACCCTGGCAGGTAACCTCAGCGGTGCAACCGAGAGGGGGACAGTGGCCCTACCTCACATAGGGGTGGAGCAGCAGAGAGGCCAAAAGCAGAAAATAGACGAAGCCGGACAACAGCTTGTTCGGGAGTACGTGGAGGTCGATGAGGAGATCAAGGGCCATAGAGATGGTGGGCACGCACGCGCCGTGGCCCGCGACGTAAACCAAAGGATCATCACTGACGGTGAAACCCTTCCTCACTTCGTTTGGGCAAGCCATAACATCGCTGCCGCAATGGCCTTCCAGAAGCTACGATGCCCGAGGATCGTCGGGTCCACCGTGAAATTCGTATGCTACTTGAGCGTGCGACAACATAGCAGGAGGAGAGCTCGTTGTCTCGGCGATGCGAGCCCGACACCAGCCAGCGTACACCCTCGGTGTGCCCCGCCAGGGACACATCGGTCCACCAAGCACCACAAGGCGGCGGGCAGCAAGCTGCAATCTCGGTACATCAACGTCTCGGCCACAACAGCGACGCCCACAACACCCTTGACTGCCACAGATGCACCTACAGCGACCCGAGGGAAGGAGCCCGCCGTGGCTATCATCCATGATGCGGCAGACGCTACGACAGCGGCGAGGACCGAAGCCCGAGCCCTGGCCTCCCAGGGCCTCAGGCCTTCAGCCGGCACATCCTCAACGCTGTGTTCCCGCCAAGGTATCGACCACCTACTAATATCCCTAAGTACTATGGGGAGACAAACCCCGGGCTTTGGCTTGAAGACTATCGGCTTGCCTATCAAGCCGGTGGTGCAAACAATGACAACTTCATTATCCACAACCTCCCACTATTCTTGGCTGATTCAGCCAGGGCATGGTTGGAGCACCTACCATCCAACGCATTCCAGAGTTGGACAGATCTAAAGGAGATCTTTGTGGGAAACTTTCAGGGCATGTACAAATGCCCTAGGAACCCATGGGATCTTAAGAACTTCCGCCAGAAGGCCGGTGAGACCCTCTGTGGGTACATCGACTGCTTCTCTCGGTAGTGCAATGAGCTCCCTAACGTCGTCGATGCCGACGTGATAGGAGCCTTCCTATCTGGGATGACCTGTGAGTCCTTGGTTCATATGCTAGGATGCATGGGCCCATGGACCACCAAGAAGCTCTTGGACATCTCCACCAGCCACGCCTTAGGAGAAGAGGCGATCGCGCTCTGATCGCCTCGAGGGCAAGGCAAGGCAGGACGAGGGTAGTAGCGAAGGCACCTCCAATCGTTCTGCCAAAAGAAAAAATAAGAAGCAACGGCGCGAGGACCCGCTCATGGTTGTTGCTGACCGCAAGGGTGGTCGGAAGCCCATGGAGGGTGCTCCGAACCACTTCGAAAAATGCTCGAGGGGCCGTGCCCGAACCACGCGTTTCCCGTAAAGCATCTGCTCAAGGACTGCAGCCTCATGTGGAAGTTCTTATCCGGAGGCTCCAACAAAGGGGAGCAGGGGAAGGAACCTGCCCCCGCTACGGAAGACGCCGAGGAGAAGGACGATGGCTTGCAACGCCAGACGGCTACCTCATGATCTTCAGGGGATCAACGGCCTATGACTCCAAACATCGTCAGAAGGTCTCACGCTGCCAAGTCTACACGCCCAACCAGCCACACCTCCCTTTCTCCGGTGGTCGGAGTCCTCCATAACCTTCGATCAAACCGACCATCCGGATGCTGTCCTGCACCGAAACCTCTTCTACAAAAAAAAGATGACGCTAAAAAGTTGTTTGCCATAGCGAAAGTCAAAAACTTATTCATTTTTTCGCACAAAATTCATTGCTTACAAAGTGATCCCATCACGAAAAGGACTAATGTATTCATAAATACAAAAGACTGTTCACTCGGGGGCTCCCCCACAAACTTATTCGATTATAGTTTCTAACCAGCCCTACTACAAGTACTGCTACGGTCACCGCACCATGCTCTCCATCGGCGACGCCCTACCGCTCTGCGGGATCCTCGAAGGCACCATCATCTACAACGTCGAGCACCATGTTGGCGATTGTGGTGCCCTCCCCAGGGCATCCAGGGACTACGCCATCGTGATCAGCCGCAACCCCAACAACGGCGCCTCTGCTAGGGCGCCTAGGGACTACGCCATCGTCATCAGCCACAACCCTGACAACGATGTCTGGGCGGAGGGCATCTCCCGCCGAGGAGAGGCCACAACGAACGACAGCAAAGCCAACGACGCTCGGCACCCTCCAGTGCCCCTCCTCCTTCGGTAATAGTGGCCCCTTCTCAACAAAGGTGGCCTGCACCATCTCATCTACGTTGGATGACCTCTAGCTCGACATCGCGCTCTGGATTCACGAGCAGATTCGTGAGTTTTTCTCTCCCTAGCATTACCATCTCTCACTTAGGACCCGCTGCGATGCACGAACAGATTCGGTGGAAAGGAAGGAGAAGAGGTAGCGGCCCAAGAACAGGTGAGAGAATGGGATGAGAACTTCTCTCCCCCTCCATATTTAAGGAAGAGGCGCGACGGCTGAGGAAAGGCGAAAGGTTGGGGCAGAAAACTCTCTTCCTTCCTTTATTCAATGCAGATGGGAAATCAATGCTGACGGGAACCCGAGGGGACACACCGAAACCAACGGGATGCACTCTGGTCGACGAGATGTCGCCTGGTCAAAATAGGATGTTGCTTGGGCATGGGCCACCACTACCACGCGTCGGGCGTGAGAATCAGGGCGCACCCGCATGCAGGCGACTCTCTGCTTCCCTAGGCAAGACCATGGAACGACCCAACAACCGAACCCCCATCTAGGGGGGTCGAACGGGCCTCCTGGGTCAATCGGACAGCCTAGGTAAAACAACAAGCGAATGAACCACTGAAAGATAAGCACCTCTGCCTTCTTACTTTGCGTGTTAATTTCATTACCGAGTTTTCGACCCCAGCAACGGCAAGGGCACGGACATCGCTCGGAGGCTACCGAGAGTGTCTACCTTTTTAGACATCCTCCTCACCCGACCCCTCCTTACGTTTAAAATCGGAAGCACGGCATGTGGGTATAAAACTTTGAATACAACTGGATGAACCGCCAGACCCTACGCCCCGACGGCTATGGTGTTTTTGTTCACCAGCATAATCGAATTCACAGTTCCCCGCACCACAAGCTTTAGCTCCCGCCTTCCCAAGAAGGGTTTGGGGGGGTCCTCCTGCAGAATCTCCTTCGAGGAGAAGCTCTCAGGTCGCCTAAATCAATCGAACGGCTCAGATCGCCGCCGAGAGACAGAAATGAAAAATGGCAATGCTTATGCAGGTTACACCAACCTCATCGCAAACATCGGACTTGAACCCCGCACAAACATATCCGATAAGAGCTTCTCGTCGCTCATGCCACCGAGGTAACGTTACCGACCCCCGCTTTCGTTTCAATTAAAACGCACATTAATCCCATCATCCAAACGTTGCATATGCAAATCGCTGCATCTCAACACTTCGTGTCGCGTCATGAAGCGGTAGCCACCTCATTCAGCATGAGCGGTGACTGACCGAGGTTCAAAGGCCGGCCTACAAAGGGCTCGAGGCCGCCTCGCATCAAACAGAGCCAGGGGAGAAAAACAGAGATGAGCCTCAGCGCCCTTGCCCCACCCCGCTTAGAAGCGGACAGGGACATCTTGACCTTTGTCGTTCGATTCTATCCCCGAGCCAAACCCACAGAATCTCCATCAAGGAGAGGCCAACGGGCCACCTGAGCCTATCGAACGGCTCGAGCATCTGTTAGGAGGTGGGTTAAGAAGTAATGAAATGCCACATGAGGGCTCTGCCGAACCCGTCAACAAATGATGGACCCAGATTTCACACGAATATACTCGTTAGTGAGCTCATTGAGCACGACACTTAAGCCATTGAGGCAAGTGTCGTTAACTCAGCCCCTCTAGTTGTGGAAACCGAGGACAGGGTAACGCGCAAAACATGGTCGACCCCTAACAGACCCTAAGGGGCTCGGGGGCTCGAGCCGCTCGATCCATGATCGAGAGACCGAGGTTCGAAGGTTGACCCATGAAGGGTCTAAGGCCGCCTCATGTCCAACAAGAGCCAGGGGAGAAAAAATGTAGATGAGCCTCAATAGCCTTTGCCTAACCCGCATTAAGGTGGGAAGGGTCATCTCAACCTTCTAGTTTAATCCAGCCTCTAGCCGAGCCCATAGAATCCCCATTGAGGGGGAATCTGTTGGAAGGCAGGTCAAGGAGCAACAGAACGCCACCCGAGGGCTTTGCCGACCCTGTCGTAAAGCAAATAGGATCGGATTCCATCCGAACATCCCCATTAGCGAGCTCATAAAGCATGTCACTCGAGCCATCGAGGCAAGTGATGTCGCCTTAACCCCTCTAGTTATGGAAACTGTGGACAGGGCGGCAGTCACAAAATGAGCCAGCCCTTGACCGAATGCCCATCACGCATGAGGGCTCGGGGAAGGCCGGGCTAGTAATAAGACCAAAACGCATGGTCACGCAGCGATCGCCAAAATCCCAAGTAAAGGGTACATGCAAGAAAAAGTTCTCTACCATCGCTCCGGTCTCCAGTAACATCTGGCCCCAACGACCGCAAGGGGTCGGATCTCCCTCGACGGCTGACAAAGGTACGAGGACCTCCTTTCTTTTTTCGAAACAATCATTACATCAAACCTTTTCCTCACGTTGAGACTGGCAGCAAGGTTCGGGGGAACAGATAGGTAAGACCGCTAAAAGCCCACGCCTAGACAACTATGGTAATTTTTCTCACTAGCACAATCAAAATTTCCCCTGAACACCTCGGGCTCTATAGTCTTAACGAGCGGAAGGGTTGGATCGCATAAATCTTTTTTCATCGCAAAAAAGGGAAAAAGGTAAGATCAAACAAATGAAACGAAATTGCAAAACAAAGTCATGAATTTGTTTTTGGACACGAAAGTACCGACACTTGTCCACATATTACAGATAAATATTTAACAAACTTATTTAACTAACTACTTCCTCAAAGGGAGAACCATGTCTTTCAGCCTGTTCGCCAGGTTCCACGCAATGGGAGTCACCGCCTTCTTAATCTCGTCTAGCTCGGGGTCTTCATAGCCAGGCACGAAGCCTTGGCTCATTACCTCCAAGTTGATCTCCCGATCATAATGAGAACGGGCAACAGTGAAGGCTTGGGAGATCCCAGTGTGAAAGGCGTCCTCCTCAAGCTGGCCCACCCGCGCCGTGATACCAGCGGCATGAGTCGTAAGGGAGCTGGTCACCTCCTCTTGCGCCACCTACAGGTCATCGCAAATCACCACGACGACAGAGCATAGAAGATCATGCTGATCGCTTTCAACCTGAAGGGTCCCCCGCACCTCGGTGAGTTCTATGCCTAGCCTGGTAGAAATTTCCTCAGCCTCCAGCCTTCAAGCCACCACGTCTCCAAGATCCACCCGGAGGGCCCTGGCCTCCCGACGCTCCTCATCGCGCTCTCGAACGGCCTGATCATGTTCCTCATGGGCCATGCTGCGCTCCGAGCAAAGTTTTTCTTTGGTCCAGAGCAGCTCGTCCCGCTCCCTGCACAGTTAGGCGATCACCTCGGCATCATGGTTCGCTCTCTGCTGTAGCGCCGCGGACCTGTCCTCGACTTTTAGCTTGAGATCCCGCTCCGTCTCTATCTCCTCTAGGAGCTCGACGGCCCGCTGGCTAGCATTAGTGTCCTTCTAGAGTAGCTCGTCCCATTCGTTTTGGACCCTCGCGGCTGCCTCCTCATCTAGCTTCACCCTCGCCGATAGGTCCTTGAACATCCCATGGATCTCCTCTGCGCCCCGACGTGCTTCGGTCTCGCACTGATGGGTGGTAGCGAGCTGGGCGCTCAAATCTCCACGCAGCCGGGCCTCCTCGGTGAGGTAGTCCCATTCCACCTTCTGCTCACGGAGGAACCGGGATTCTCCTGACTACAAGCAATGAAGGACTAAAAAGAAGACTAGTGTCAAAAATACAAAAAACATGAAGACAAGAAGAAAACGAGACGAAAGATCAAATGGATACCCGGACATTGGGAATGATGACATCGCACAAGACGACCCAGGCCTAATCCAGGATGCCCATCATCGTTGAGATCCCTTCGTCAAGACTCCCTTGCTCTATGCTCTCGGCAGCATCGTCGAGTGAGAAGACAGTCGACGTTGGGTCTTGGGTAACCATCCAGTGGAGCGGCGACTCACCTCGCGTGGGCGAGCAGCTGCCTCAACACCACCAGGGCTGAGGGCACCCCCCGGTGGCCCTCTCCACCACCACCACGATGCCTAGAGATCCTCCGGCCGCATCCTCCCCCATCTGACCTACCTCGAGTGTCGTAGCCTAGACCACAAGTGGCGCGGATTGCGCCACCCCCTTGGACACCACCGTGGATACATCTAGCGGCGCCGGGCTTGTTGTGGTCATGGTCACCTCCGCCTGGGGCTCTGGTAGCGCGGATTCCACCGCCCCCTTAGACACCACCGCGGCTACATCTGGCTGCTCCTGCCTTGGCACGGTCGCGGCCACCTCCACCGACGACGCCGAACCCTCGGCTTGCGGTGCCACGCCCACCACGAAGGATGCCATCGGCACGGACGGTAGCTCCATTCGCTCCAATGCAGATGGCGGAGTCACCTCCGCTGCCGCTTGCTCGGCAACCACTGAGGGCGCAGCGCCACCACAGGCGGCGCTAGACCGGCCAACGAGGCCACAGCATCAACACCGCTCCTACTCGAAATAGGAGCAATGTCGGGCAATGATGTCCGTCCCACCTGAAGGGCAAGGCTCTTCTTGGGCGCCAGCCCTAGAGAGCAGCCCCGTCGCAAGAACCTACAAGAGGTAAAAGGCATAGGGTCAAAACAGAAAAATAAAAAGGGGGGAAAACAGGGGAATCAGTGACCTACTCTGATGCCTTTGGGCGACGAGAATGTTTTGGGGACGAACCCCTGGACCCCTGCCCCAACTCATCTAGGCGAGACCGTTTCGAGCCTACCCCCTACTCTCAGGTAGGGGGGCTCATCTCCCTTGTCTCCGAGGGTGCGGCGACAGAGCCGCCCCCTCCATCAGCACCTTAGGGGTGGCTGCACATCCGCCCCCTCCCATCCACCATTCCTTTGCTGGCACCCCGGGTGTGGTGGCAGATCCAGTGGCTCCCACTGGACCCAAGGATGGGCCTGGCTCGGCCGACCTCATGGACTCGCTTCCCTCTGCGTGGAATGGGAAGGGTCCCTGCATGGACCGGTGGGCGTCTATCAGTGTATCCTCGTCCTCTAGGACATCCCAATCCATGTCAGCAGCTACCTCATCGTCATCGTCGTTGTCACCATCACTACCTATCTCCTCTCCTCGATCACGCGCTTGCTGCTTCCATAGCAGCTCCTTCTTCCTGAGCTCCCTCGTCCTTTTGTCCCACTCGACCACAATATGGTTCGCTTTTGCCAAGGTCCGATCCTTTGGCAACGGAGCTAGGCTTTCCTTCAAGAACAGTGCCCTCGGCTGGTCCCGCCATCCCAAGGTCAGCTTCAAGGGGTCAGAAATTCAAGTAAAAAAGGAGTATGGAGAAAGAAAACTTACGAACTCAATAAACCCCAGTTCCGGCCACATTGGGGGATGCCCCGGCACCGGAAACACAAAATCAAGGACGATGCCGGCGGTGTCCTTTGAAGGCTCCATCGCCTCCTTGATGCGCTGTGCCACTTTAGAGGGAGGGAGCACTTCGCCGACAAGCATTGTCCCTTCGAACGACGCCCTTGGCGCCATCTGGTGCAGGGGAAGCATGCACGCCATTAGCGGCGCCACCCTCCTCACGTGGTAAGTGCCAATGATCCCCGATCCCTTCATGCCCCTGTCCTTCAAAGTTTGGAGGGCAACATGAAGGTCGTTGAGGTTCTTCTTTTCCTTGACCAGGACGCCCCACTTCCACGACCCCGGGGTCTCCTCGATGACGTGCTCGGAGAAAACTAGCATGGAGGCGATGGCGTCAGCCTTGACATAGAACCATTGCGAATGCCACCCCTTGTTGGAGGTCGATAGATGCATTAATGGGTATGCTTCTGCCTGGTTGTTGCGGAGGTGAATGCCGGTGCATCCCACCGGCGCATGCAACTCTTGCTTGCCGACCCGCTTCTTTAGAAGATTGACGGCGAAGAGATGCCGCCACAAGTCAAAGTGAGGATCAATCCCCAAGAACCCCTCGCATAGGGTGACGAACACCGCCATGTGCTAGATCCCGTTGGGGGTATGGTGCTACAGCTTCGCCTGGTAGTAATCCAACAGCCCCCAAAGGAACTTGTGAGCAGGTATGGTGAACCCCCGCTCATGGAAGTGAGCGAAGGATACAACATACCCTTCGAGCGGTGATGGCACATCCTCATTACCGGGCAGCCGCCACTCCTCGGCGGAGGTCAGCGGGCGGAGGAGGCCACAGCGAATGAGGCCCTCTAGGCGATGAGAGGTGATGCTGGATCTGCTCCACGACTCCATTGAAACGACTGGGAGGGGGGCAGATGTGAGTTCAACAGTGGTTGCGATGCGGATGCGAGCTTGACGGCGGCCGCGATGCGAGTGTAGGAGGCTCTAGCGATTGGCGGTGGATGTTGACAATGCGAAGGCAAAAAGGCAAAGTACGGAACCCTGGAGGCGAACCCCGTGGGTTCATAGGGGCGATGGATGTGAGAAGGGCAACTGTCCGCCTCGATCTCCAAGCCTGCCACGACACACTACTGCGTCACGTCGCGGGATATGCGCCCGCGATCCCTATCCTTTCCCACCAAAATCGCACCGGACGGTTCACCTTCCCCAGGCAGACTAGGACTCTTTTCCCACCGAGGGAATACGGGTCCAAGGGCCGGCCCAACAGTCTCGATGGCCGTCCCAACGAGGGATGGGCCCGCAAGCGACCAGGACTTAGGTACATGAGCAGCAGGGGGTCTCGATCCACAATCGAGTCCCGGCCAGGCTGACCCTGGATGAAACCCCCGTGAATAGGATACCAGGGTTCCCTTAAAACTATCCAGTTGACAAAAACCGAATCCCATAGCCTTACCCGCGAAGGATCCGAAATTATGCCCCCGGGCGGTTCTATCCAAATCACTCGGGTGCTCAGGGGCTACACCCGTCGGGTGCATTCGCGCGCACTCTCTGGCGAATTGAAATACCCCCCCGGGTGATTCTATCCGAATCGCCCGGGGTCTATGGGGCTACACCCGACGGGTGCGCTCACGCACCCTCTGGCAAATCAAAATACCCTCCGGGCGATTCTATCCGAATCACCTAGGGGCTACTGTCGGGGACCTAATATCGGGTACCCAATGAGGTGGGACTAATAACCATGGAACGTTGATGCTTCCAGTCAGACAAGAACACTACAACGCTTCTTGCCCGAATGATGGAAGATTGGTTCTGCCTCGCCCGTCGGCTAAGGGCTGGCACCGCCTCGCTCGACGGCCGAGGGTGGGCCTCTGCCTCACCCAACGGCTAAGGGCTGGCACCCCCTCTCCCGACGTCAGAGGGCGGGCTTCACCTCGCCCGATCCCCAAGGGCTGGCCTCCGCCTCGCCTGATGGCTAGAGGCTGGCTCCGCCTCACCCAACGTCCGAGGGTGGGCTCCGCCTCACCCGACGTCCGAGGGCGGGCTCTGCCTCGCTCGACGATTGCACCCTGCTCCTTTATGATGACAAGCACAGGGTATGACAGGACATTCGAGTCAAACGCAATACCGAGGACCATGCCCTGCACGCCTGTAGGAAGGTACCATCAGGATAAGATGGGACAAGTGCTTTAAGCCCTTTTCGACATAACAGTGCCCGAATAGTGTTGTAGGCGCCAACTTTTGTGCCACAGTGTAGTAGGCGCCGCCTCTAGTCCTCAGGCGTGGATACTAACACAGGCATACGACAGCCACTATGGTCCAAGATAGAAATCACATCATCTATAGTGATGAACATAGGGTCACTTCCCCAATTACTCTCCGAGGGGTCACAGCTCGGCTCTCCGGCACGCCGCACAGTCCGCCGGCGTAGCATGGTACGCACCCACTTGCTAAATGAGGCCAGGGCATGGCCTACGAGGATCAGTGAACACTCCACCTCTGACACGGCCTGCCATGTTAAGTAGGGCAGGCACAGGAAAAAAGGAAGATCCGGCTCCCTCAAAGGACCTTCTATACCTTCGACATTTTCCTGTTTCTCCTATCTGCAACCTCTGCTCCCTCCTTGGTCTATAAAAGGGAGGGTAGGGCCCCCCACTAAAGGGACCGACTCTTGACGGATCAGTTCAACACACACAACACATCACGCATACAGCCAAGCAGCGACCGAGCTCTTGGCGCACTTTCGACCATTCCATCAAAGACCTGGGACCTCTCCCTCTCTCGACCGTTTGTACCCCATACTACGAATATTTTTTGGTACTAATAACACGAGCAGCAGCAGACTGGACGTAGGGACATTCAGCCCGAACCAGTATAAACCTTGTGTCCTTTAGTGTACCATCCGGGCCTAATGCGCAACAATTATAAATTTAGTAGCCGGTGTTTGATCGAAACACCGACAAGTATATATTAGAATGACTATGTGGTAGTAGGCTATAATAGCAAGGACGACTAGGGAATCGCAGCAAGCAACAAAGAACCATACCAGTCTGGATGACTGCATGAATCCCTTGATCTCATGGAAAGTCACAACCGTAAAAGCCAAGATAGTAAGCATTTTCGCTGACATGATGGAAAGATGGGAAGAACAGAGGAAAGCTTGGCTCTCATGCAAGCAATAAGCTAGGTAGGAGAGCCTATGCGGTGGTGGGCCTAGATAACAAGCGTGTGTGGAAGAATTAGAAAGAAAATGTGAGACATGAGTAAGAAGTACATAATAATATAAAAACTTTTGGTAGACAAATAAAAAACAGATATTGTATAGTTTAGCTCTTAAAACTTACAGCCAATCACTTAGCTCTGTCATAGGGAATGTTGTAATTGGGGAACGAAACATATATAATAAGAAAATTGATATCCACATATATGTTCATATCTGCGTCTCCAAGCACATAATAATTAATTCATGCACATGCCTTTTTCTCAGCCATATTTCTTTAATCCTTGAGTTATCACTTATTAAACACTAAACTAGATAAAGAAGTAATAATAATGTAATGATCATTGTTTCCTATGAGTTTTATTTATGGTCAGTTCTCACCAAAACCAAAACAAAATCATGGTAAAGATCAGAATATCGTAAATGTTAAAATCATATATTCATTTAATCAATCAACGCATCTAATAGCTTTAACAAGGCCATTACGTTTTCTTAAAATATTTTGATGTCTACTAGTTTGAAAAGTGGCTTGTGCGAATGCATGCAATGATTTATGGCTAACTAGTTTGAATGGTTAGATGGTTGACTACACCATGTTGGAGACACTGCACCATGCAAAACCAATGGAGACGCTAGCTGGTACTTGGGAGCTCCATACTCCCGGGCGGTGTATAAATAGCTCCTCATAGCTGCAAGTTTGAGCAGGGAGACAGGCCAGGTTCCAACAAAGCCCATTTGCAGAAGCTAGTCCTGAATTAGTTAGCTATAGGTACAATGGAATCCAAGCCAATCTCGCTCGTGGCGCTCCCGCCAGCGCAGTAGGGAAGCGCTAGTACATGATTTCTTTTGTGCGGCGTCAAACTTATTTAAATGGAGGCGAGCACCATTTTTGGCCATCACCATTGTTCCGAGCCAGCCCGCCCGCCCAACTGACCGCCTCGGTTAAGGTTTAATGGAGGCGGTCGCCTTAAAGGGCCCGCCTCGGTTAATTGCACATTAACGGAGGCGGTTGCTTCCTCCATTAACAAATTAATGGAGGCGGTAAACGTTGCCCAACCACCTCGGTTAATTGGTTTTAACCGGTTGTGCTACTAACCGTGGCGGCCGTTGTAAAACAACTGCCTCCGTTAATAGGTGATTAATGGAGGCGGTTTTGCTTACATTGCCCGCCTCCGTTGTTAATGTAGCTATAAATGCAGCCAACCGCCGTCCCCTTTCATCTTCCTCGCGGCTCCTCTTCTAATTTTTAGGGTTTTGACCTCCAAAACCCTAAAAATTGAGCAAAATCTAGGGGAAAAGTTTTGCTTTTAATTTGTTGAAGGAGGACACCGCAAAAGGTAGAAACACACTCTCCAAATCTCATTCCTCTCTCTTATACATCGTTTGGGGCTCTCTAGATCTAGATCTAGATCCACCTTTTCATGGACACTCTCCAAATCTCATTCCTCGCTCTTCTTTGTAATATTGCTTTTTTGTTGCAATAAGGTTTGCAGGTATGGACACCAGGTCCGAATAGATGTAACGGATGAAGAGAATAGAACCGCAGTACCATGGCGGGCAGGGCAACCGCCTCCGTATAGCCACAATTAACCTTGACCTTTAATTGGAGGCGGTTGCAATGTCCGCCTCCATTAAGCGTTTTCGCTCGCTTCCATTAAGATTTCTGTACTAGTGATGGGTTCTCGCTGTGTTGACCATCGATGGCGGAGGCATCCCTGCAACCATCCTAGCCTGCCTCCAGGCTCTGCTCCAAGGTACGATATGCCAATATAACACACACACACACACATATATACATATATATATATATATATAACTACTGTTGTGCGGCTAGGTATAGAATAACTTATTCAGTGGTCACTTTGAGTTACGATAATTATTATGCTAATTTACAAGATTACAGTAACTCCTTACTAAGTGATTTACTATAACATTATCGTAAATATCACCGTGAGTTGTAGTAACACGAGTATCGTAAATACATATTTATGTTATCGTAAATTGGTATAAATATTATCGTAAATAAAGGTGGCTATAGAATAAGTTAATATATATATATATATATATATATATATATATATATATATATATATATATATATATATATATATATATATATATATATATATATATATATATATATATATATAGGGAGAGTATATTCAGTAGCCAGCTACAAAATAAGTTATTTTGTAGCCACCTCCATTTACGATAATTTTATATACTAACTTACGATAATGTCAATACATATTTACGATAGTTGGGTTACTATAACACATGGGGATATTTACCATAACGTTATAGTAAACCACTTAGTAAGGAGTTACTATAATCTCGTAAATTAACATAGTAATTATCGTAACTCCAAGTGGCTACACAATAAATTATTTTGTAGCCAGCTACAGGGTAGTAGTTATATATATATATATATATATATATATATATATATATATATGGAGAGTATATTCAGTAGCCAGCTATAAAATAAGTTATTCTGTAGCCACCTCCATTTACGATAATTTTATATACTAATTTACGATAATGTCAATACATATTTACGATAGTTGGGTTACTATAACACATAGGGATATTTACCATAACGTTATAGTAAACCACTTAATAAGGAGTTGCTATAATCTCCTAAATTAACATAGTAATTATCGTAACTCAAAGTGGCTATAGAATAAGTTATTTTGTAGCCAGCTACATATATATATATATATATATATATATATATATATATATATATATATATATATATATATATATATATATATAGATATATATATATATATATATATATATATATATATATATATATAGGGAGAGGCTATTCAGTAGCCGGCTACAAAATAAGTTATTCTGTAGCCACCTCCATTTACTATAATTTTATATACTAATTTACCATAATGTCAATACATATTTACGATAGTTTGGTTACTATAACACATGGGAATATTTACCATAACATTATATTAAACCACTTAGTAAGGAGTTACTATAATCTCGTAAATTAACATAGTAATTATCATAACTCAAAGTGGCTACAAAATAAGTTATTCTGTAGCCAGCTACAGGATAGTAGTTATATATATATATATATATATATATATATATATATATATAGATAGATAGAGAGAGAGAGAGAGAGTAAAGCATAAACAACAAAGTTGTACCCAATATAAGGGATCTCTAGAGGGCTATATTAGTGTGTAGGGGTTGAGTAGAACTCTTCGCTAAACGGTATAGCCCGCTATTTAAAACATTGAAACTAATAAAATAAACACTACAGTTGCGTTCTTTTGTTCATCATCCGTTAGTATTGTTTGTTGCCCAGCACCCCCCAGCATGAATATATCATTATCATATACCCCAGATCTGGACATCACTGCCGGTTCAAAACACCCCTTCATTGCCGGATTTTAAACCGACAGTGGCATACCAGCAGTGATGTGGGGTTGACATCACTGTCGGTTCTTAAAAACCGACACTGATCTACAGGAAACAGTGTTGGTTCCTAGTTCCACCCGACAATATCTAGTTGAACAACACTGCCGGTTTGTAGTCCCAACCGATAGTGATGGTTGCTTCAAGAGTGTCGGTTCTTGGCTCAAGCCAACAGTGTTGAGCAAGCCTACACTGTCGGTTCATGGCTCAAGCCGGTAGTGTTGAGAAATCCAACACTGTCGGTTCATGGCTCAAGCCGGCAGTGTTGAGAAATCGAACACTGTCGGTTCATGGCTCAAGCCGGCAGTGTTGAGCAAGAAAACACTGTCGGTTCATGGCTCAAGCCGGTAGTGTTGAGCAAGACAACACTGTCGGTTCATGGCTCAAGCCGGCAGTGTTGAGAAATCCAACACTGTCGGTTTGTTGATAACCGGCAGTGATGGTTACGACAATACTGCCGGTTCGTTGCTAACCGGCAGTGATGGCCCATTCGCATTTTATTGTTTTATAATTGATTTTATTTTATATTTTTTTGTGGAATTGGGTTTCGCTTTATATACGCTACATAGATGACAGGTCCATCAATATTAAACATTACAAATGTTACGGTTACAGTTCAAATGTTCTTATCTAGATCTCGATCCCTCAAAACAAAAAAGTAATGTTCTCGGACTTCACAGATTGTGCAATGCTTCTCGGACTTCTTACAATAATCTGGCGAGCCGCTCTAGGCCATACTGGTCCTTGTACCTCACGGATTGTACAATGGAAAATACTCCATCTTTTTTCCAATACCTCGGCTAAGATGAACTTTGCGAGCTCCGATTGCAGTGCGACGATCTCCATGTCTAACAACCTTTGGTGGTTATATTTCTTGCGCTGCCTTTCAAAATAGATGATATCCAAAGAGGAACAGTAAATCATTTTGTTGAATTATTAACAGACATAAATGAAATGGGGATTATACACACCAACTTATCGGCTTCTTCCGATTTCCCGCTGATGTAGCGAAGCATTGCCCACATTACATAAAACCCGCATTCATTGTTTCCCGCTGGCTGTGATAGGTACTTCCCCTCTATTTCGACAACCTTGGATGGGACCGGCGTCCCACTGATATGTCTTCTTCGGACACTGAGCAACATTAAAGGGAGCAACATTAAAAAGCGGTATGTGTGATTAGAAAATAATATGTTATTAGGATCGCTTACTAATTCAGCACTGCCACTAGTGCATCTAGATGATGAAATGGTTTTTTCTTCGTGTCCCACACCTCGATCAGATTTTTGGTAAGATTGACACAAATGAAGATGAAATGGTTGCTACAATCATAGAATCCTGCCAGATCTGAGGAGACATAGTGTGACAGAGTGCACCGGGAAGGGGAGATTGCCATGGAGAGAAAAAGTGAGAAAAGAGAGAGCATGGTGATCTAGAGAAGGAAGAAGCCGCCGACCACGCCGTGCTAGGGTGGATCCACGCTGAGCCGAGTGGTTGCGCTCCCGTCGGGCTGGATCCACGCTCGTGCCCGCGTTGCTCTCGCGACGGCCTCGTGCTACCCCCATGACGGTCTTGTGCAACTCTCGCGTTGGCCTTGTGCTACATTCACGCTACTCCCCGGTGTGGAGCGTGCCAGAGTGGATCCGAGCCCGGTTGTGAGCTCCGTGGGGAGGAGATTTGGGGATGAGGAGGTTTGGGGAGTTGGGAGGAGCAGAGTCATAGAATATCTCCTGGAGAGAGCGGTGAGGGAGAGAGAGAGGAAGAAAGGAGTGGATGGATGTGAGTGTGGTGTTAACCGGGATGAATAAAAAATTCAGGTCCGAGACCTATGGATCACTTGTGATTTGGTAATAGAATCGACAGTGATAGACATCACTATCGGGTTTTGTTACCAACCACATTGATAATACCGATCAGTGTCGGTTTGATAGAAAACCCTGCACTGGTAGGCTTTTTCCTTACGAACCCGGAATGGTTCATTTATCAATCACTACCGGATATAGGAGCTTTGCCGAGCGCCGAGGGCACTCGGCAAAGCCCCAAACACACTCGGCAAAGCGTTTGTCGAGTGTTACACTTAGCAAAGAGGTGTTTGCCGAGTGTCAAACATCGGGCACTCAGCAAAGACTATGCTGAGTCCCCAAAAAACACTCAGCAAACATTTTTTGGGAAAAAATAAAAAAAAAATAAGTCGCCGGCCACCACCACCATCACAGCCGTTGGCCACCACCACCATGCCACGTCGCCGGCCACCACCGTGCCGCCCGCCGGCACGCTCCTCCCTGCCGGATCCACCATCATAGGGCACCTCCCCACCGGATCCACCGCCTCCACGCTACTGCTCCCCGCCGGATCCGCCCGCTACACGCTGGTGCTCCCCGCCGGATCCGCCTGCCGCCACCATGGATCTGATCACCAGCGAGGGAGAGAGTGAGGGAGATGAAGTGAGGAAAAGAGAGGGAGATGGGGAGAGCTGACCTACCTCGGACCCATGCTGGCCGCCGCAACCCCATCGTCGCTGGATCCGAGCCCCAGCAGCCGGATCCGATGCATGCCGCCGTCGCGAGGCCCACCAGTCGTGGATCCACCACCGTTGACCTCCCCTTGGCCCTCCTCGCCGGATCCAATGCCAACCGCCATCGCGAGGACCACCCGCGGGGGATCCGTCGGCCTGGAGCTCGCCTTGGCCCTCCACGCCAGCGGGGGAAGAAGGGAGGGGAGGGCACCCGCCGGGGAAGAAGAAGGGGGAGGGGAGGGCGCAGGCGGGTGGATCTGGGGAGGGAGGAGGAGAGGGAGGGCGCGGGCGGATCTGGGGTGGGAGGTGGAGAAAGGCACATGTGCGGCGGCGCTAGAGATCCACCGAGAGGGAGGAGAGAGAGAGAGGGGGCGGGCAGATCTGGGGAAGGAGGAGGAGAGAGAGGGGACGGGCCGATCTAGGGGGGGAGGAGGAGAGAGAGGGCACGGGCGGATCTGGGGAGGGAGGAGGAGAGAGGGCGCGGGCGGATCCGGTTAATTAAGGAGAGTTTTTTTTCCTTCGCCGAGTGTCCTAGATCTGGGCACTCGGCAAAGTTTTTTTTATTTTTTTTCTTCTCCTTCTTTCCTAGAATTTTTTTTTCTTTGGCGAGTGTCCTAGATCTAGGCACTCGATAAAGTTTTTTTTTCATTTTTTCTTCTCCTTCTTTCCCAGAAAAAGATTTTTTTGCTTTGTCGAGTGTCCTAGATCTGGGCATTCTGCAAAGTTTTTTTTCATTTTTTTTTCTTGTCCTTCTTTCCTAGAAAAAAGATTTTATTTATTTGTCGAGTGTAAAAAAAAACACTCGGCAAACCCCCTCTTTGCCGAGTGTTTTATTTTACACTCGGCTAACCTCCTCTTTACCGAGTGTATTTTTTTTGTCGAGTGTTTTTAGTGCAGCACTCGGCAAAGAACTTGTTTGCCGAGTGCCCGAGAGAATACATTCGGCAAACATAAAAACACTCGACAAATTTGACGTTTCTGGTAGCGAATGTCGGTTCTAAAATTCAAATAGTGATAGCCGCGGTGATTGTTTATTCTGAAGTAGTGATTCCAACTGCAATGCTGTCTAGTGAGGAGCTCGGTTGGTTTAGTTGCAGGTAGACATGTTTGCTTCCTCTCTCGTGATGGAGTTTCTTCGAATAAAATCAAAATAATGAGTAATATGGACGAGCGGTGTTTTTATTTGTTAAAAAAAAGGAGTTCAGGGCCACAGGGGTCGTAATAACCAGACATAAAGACCCACTAGTTATTATGTACTAGTGAGCGATGACTCAAATAATAGTATTTCTTGAAGGAAACGGAAACGGAAACCAACCGGAATTGTAAACTAAACGGAGACGGAAGGATTATTGATGGGCAGGACCGCCGGATCGCTGGAGCATTCAGCAGCAGCGCTTTTGGATGGTGAGGTGTCCGGTCATATGCCAGCCCTCCTTCTCGCCCTCTTCGCCGCGCGCGTACGGGCACCACGGCGTGAAGTTGGGCAAGCTCTCCAGCATCTTCCACTTAGCGTTGGGGTCCTCCTCGTCGTCGGAGCTACCGGACCACGTCGGCGTCGAGTACTCGTAGCGGCTGTGCGTGATGCGGTGGAACTCCTGGATGTCCCTGTTCTTGGCTATGTCCGTGGTGTCACGCAGGTTGACGGAGAAGATATCGCCGTAGGGCCTGACCGAGTGCGTGAAGTGCGGCATGGAGATGGGGTCGGCGGAGACCGCGGCGAGGTCGGCGGCGAAGACGATGCTCGCCATGTCCGGGCTGAATACGGGGTGGTTGATGTGCCCGGCGATGGTGGGCGCGCTGTGGATCACCCGCACGGGCACCGGCAGCTCGCCCTTCTTGATGCCTTTCGCGTTCACCAGGTACACGGCGAAGTAGCCTGGGTCCAGGCCGTGGTCCTTCTCCGGCTCGTCCCTGCCCTTGACGACGTCTGCCTCGGGCCGGCCGGAGGAGGAGAAGACGATCCAGTCGCAGCCCTCCCTGGGCGACCAGCTGCAGTGGGTGTCGGTCCATGCCCCGTCGGTGAGCTGGTCCACACCAGCGGCCTCCCCCTTCACTGCGTCTATGATGTAGAGGTTCTTGTGCTGCCTCTCCCCTCCCGGCACCCTGTTCCTGCTGGACCGGAACACGAGCTTGGTGCCCTCGGCGTTGGTGGACGGGAAGGCGCAGTTGTACTCCTCGTCGGTGAGCGGGAACGTCTCCACGTTCTCGTAGTCCTCCCTGGACACGTTAGGGATCCTCATGATCTGCACCGGGCTGTCGATGGAGAAGGCCGGCCCTTCGCAGACGTAGAGCGTGTCCAGGTCGTCGTTCTGGTTCCACGACGTGGAGAAGACGCTCTTGGACGCCCTCACCTTGTACACCACGCGGAGGCCTCTGCTGTCCGCGAGCCAGACGGCCTTGAACTCGTTGTCCACGAAGGCCAGCTTCTTGCCGTTCTTGGAGACGGACGGGAACACGCCGGTCACCCGGAAGAGCCCCACGTCCGCGTGCGACTCCGGCGGCTGCACCTTGTCGAACCTCCTCTGGATGCTCGTCGTACTCCTTTGGACCTTGAGTAGCTTGTCCGTTCTGCAGCGGTGGTAGCCGACGCGTCTTCCTCCGTCGAGCACGAAGGGGTTGTAGTGGTCGCCTTCAGGCCTCGTCTTCTGGGTGATGGGCACCGGCGGCTGCCCCGCCGGCGAGGCCGTGTCGAAGATCTCGATGTGCCTGTACTGTGTCACCACGCGCTCCACCTTCATGAGAACCTGCTTGGATTTCTCGCGGACGGTGGCCACGGCCACTTTGGTCTCGCTGATGGCAGCTGGAGTCATGGCATCGATGCTCTCCAGCGTCACGCGTTCTTCCTTGCCAGAAGCGATGTCGTACCGGAAGACGCCCCACCTGGCGGTGTTGGAGGGCGGCGTGGTGTCGAACCCTCGGTGGAAGAAGATGACATTGTCGCTGCCCCACGTCGGCCAGCCACCGTCCTTAATAAGGCGGCTGCGGCCCAGGCCGCCCTGCGCTCGCCGGTCCACGTTCATAATCACAATGTCCGTCTTGAGGTTCTCGATCTCGCCGCTCCACCTGTTCTGTTGGAAGTTGGCCACGGCCACCATCTTCCCAGACGGCGACACCGCGGGGCTTAGATCGTACTGGCCCGGCGGTGTCAGTCGCTCGGTCTTGCCGTCGGCGAGGTTGGTTCGGTACACCACGGTCCACGGGGCCCGCCGTGCTCTCACCGGCTCCTTGGTGGACACGTACACCAGGGAGTGGCCGACGGTGGAACGCCCAACTTTGAAGCCCCCAGCGACGCAGCCGCTGTCCTCCATGCGCACGCCGCCGAAGGTGTCGGCGCCGTAGATGTCGGCCAGGCTCAGCACCTTGACCTTGCCGCCGACGACGAAGCGCAAAGCCACGTGCAGCGTCTCCAGGCCGCTGTCCCTCTCGGAGACAAACACCAGGCCAGTGACGCGGCCCTGCACCGCGTCCTCCGGGGTGGCGCCGCACGCCGACGCCAGCTTCGGGTTCTTCTTGCCCAAGAACGTCAGGAGCTCTCTCAGCGCCGCTGCTGGGATGGGCTGCCCGTTCTGGTTGTACGACTCGCCATCGGTGAGGAGCAGCTCGTCCTTGGCCGACAGCGGCGTCGGATTAGTGGGGCAGGAGAAGATGTCCAGGGGCACCGGGGGCCTGTAGGTCCCGAAGAAAGCTATGCTGCCGCGGCTCTTGCCCATTCCGATCTATCCAAAGAAAGAACAAAGAGATGTTCTTCACTTAATGATTGGTCGGTTTGTGTTTGTGTGGTTAGATGAGGAGCTGTGATGCCTCATATATAGAGTAGCTATGGACTGACACTACGCCACACAGGGTTTGTAGGGGCGGTTTTAGAGAGTTTGTAGGGACGGTTTGGACAGCCACACCTATCAAACCGTATCTACAAATCATGTATTTATAGGAGCGGTTTTCAGACCACCCGTACAAATCGATTTGTATAGGCGGCTAGTATTACCAGGCGTCCCTACAAATAGATTTGTAGCGGCGGCGGGTGTAAGCCACCGAGAGAACGTGCCACACCCGTTGCCACCTCCATCACAATGTTTTGCTGGCCGCTGAGAAACACCAAGGTGCAACTAGTTTGTTCCCGTATGCGATCGACGGGGGTTGTGGCTGCAGTGGAACCTTGGCTGCTAGAAACTTCTGGAGGGCTACCAACTAATGCTAGTTCTTTCGGTGGCGCCATTAATGTTCGTGGCTACGTAGACAGTCCTTGCTCTTCCAGCGCCTTCACAACTAGAGCCTTCACTTGGAGCTCAAGATTAGCCTGTCGATCTCTGCCATGTTTCTTGTACATGTGCATGTCCTCTTCGAATCCTTGCTTCCAGGTCATCCTTTTCCCTAGCCCCTGGTGCGGCCTCTGTGCTCGTTGTTTCCCAAGCCAAGGCTAAGCTCGTCCCTCTCTCTAGAAGGATTGAATTAGCCCTTCTCCTTGTCTTTAGCATATTTCAGTATCCTTGATACTGCCTCCTAGGTCTTTGGCTTATCAAACTTAATATTACCGCCGGATGATTCTGTACTCCTCGTATATATCCAATTCCTTGAGTGTACTTTGAAATTCTTCACATCGATATTCCTAGAAGTTGCGGCCTCTTCGTCCATCTTCCTAAACTGTTCTTCATTGGCATAGTAGCCACCGGGGCCTAGATGATGGTGATGTTTGTTCCTCTTTGCCAGCTCGGTGTTACGGGCACTAAGCTCCAATGCCTTCGATGAAGTCTTCTGAGCCACGAGCTCCTCCCATTGACTAGGAGTTATGTTGCCAAACTCGTTGAAGGGAGTTAACCCCTTTTGGATATACTTCTTGTTGAGCTCCGACCTCCAACATCGGAATGACTCTCCTATGATCTTGAAAGCATTTTTTACCAGTTCTTGCTTACCCTTCGGAAATCTGAAATTGAGCTTTAGCTGCTTATCCCGTAGTTCATCCTTTTTCTTCTCTGGTACCTCTTTCCAGTTAGGGATTGTTGGGTTCAATTAATCTCTTACTAGGGCACGATCACATTATGAAATCGTCCTCTAAATTCCTTCGCCTCAAGGATCACCCCTGCTAGTCCGACCTCCGTTATCACATAGCATGCCTTATCTGGATATTGGTTTGCTTTTCTATCCCCTTGTTTCCTCTTTGACTTGGTAGTCGTGTTCGTGGATGTGTATTGAGGTTGTGGAGCAGAGGCCTCAATGTCTGTCTCTATGGCTGTTGCGTCTGCTCTCCTTTCCTCTACCCTGTCTTGTCTGGTGAGATATCTCGGACGTCGACGTCGTCTTTTCTGAGTTTCAGGAGGGACCTGTATATATGATAGTTCAAAGTGTTAGCAGAGGTAACACAGCCAAAGCTTTAGCAAAATTTAGAAGCTAAGGCTTTATCCCTGCCTCATCGTTCGGGTCAAAATCCTTATCCAAATCTTCTTCCTTTGGCCTCCTTCTGGCTTCACATGGGAATGGATCCTCGGGATTTACATATCCCTCTTCTGAGTCATCATCATCATCCTCTTCTTCTTCACCTTCAACAACCTCTCCTGCTCTTCCTTCTGCTCACCCTTCCTCCTCGTCACAAGGCTCCTAAGTAAGCATCACTTTTAGATCCTTTTCTAACTCGTTATCGAACTGTTCCTGAGTAAGCTGGTCCTCTAGTGCTTGCTCCTCATAGGTTGGCTGCTTGTCATGATCAGGGCATATTATTTTGTGCTTTGTTCTAATAGATGCAAGAAAGTGTGCTTTAGGTACACGAGAAGGTATAAGAAATAAAAAGGTCTATAAACCAAAGTAGTCCTATAAAACAACAATATATAAAAAAATGAGTAGTACCAGTAGTAGAGGCCTCAGAAACATGTCAATCATCATTTGATCATGAACTTGGAGCATCAATGCATCATAACAGAGAAGAGAGAAGGTAATTTAGGGGTGGCTGGTAATGGTGCCAAGTTCCTCACAAGTTCTTGATCATCAGCTCATATTCCATGTAATGTATGGACTTGGACAATTTTATTATGGGCAAAACAAAGAAGAGGAGAGGAGAGGGGAGATTTGGCAAAAAAAAGCAACAGCTGCTTAGCAAACATAGAGCAGCACCTGATGGAAAAAATAGTCAAAAATATATATGCTCACTGTTAACAAACATAGAGAGAAGAATAGTAGAGTACAGAGGAGTAGTAGTAGTATAGAGAGGAAAAGAGTAGTAGAGTAGAGAGGCGTAGGAGTAGTAGAGTAGAGAGCAGAAGAGAGGAGTAGGAGTAGGAGTAGTAGATTAGAGAGGAGAAGAGAGTAGTAGTAGAAGCAATTTTTGGGAGGTACTCTCAAATTAGTAAAAAATCATCACTGACAAAGGACTTGTGCTCAGTACAAGTAGTAGTAGTATAAAAAACATCACCGACAAAGGGCTCGGAATCAGTTTGGAGGTTTCCTCCTAAAACAAACGTATCCCACATTAGATTATTTACATACTCAAGCGAAAAGAATTAAAAAACATAGCATTTTATGGCCTAAAAAGAGAACTGCTACTTTGTGAACAGATATGGACTTGAGAATTTCATAGCAGCAAGTACATACCCAGATTAGCATGCAGACCAAGTTTCATAATTTTTGGACAACTACAACAGGAGATATGAAAAAGGCAAAAGTTACAAGCCTAAACAAGTTAGCATACTTAGAGAACAGATCTGGATTCCAAAAATAGCAAGGCGCATAATAATTGTACTAAAAAAATCAAAGAAATAGGAGAACAAAAAGTGGTCGCAGACAATAAAAGTGTTTGACAATGTAATCCTTAGGAACAGGGCATGTGCTCAGAACCAGCAATATATAATTTGATGTTGCAAGCACATATTTGAGGCAATGATGAGAAGCCTAGAATGAACAAGAATGTATCTATGACTTCACAGGCAATCAACCGAACCTCAGATTGCACAGTTATGTGTTATCAACATCAGAAACAATGATCATAAGCAAGTATGAGTACAAAACCAAAGGCAACAATCAGCTTAGACAAAGGAAGAAATCATCACAAGTAATGACATCACAAGCTCAGATTTCATAAGACCTAATTCCAGCTGCATAGTGTGCGACTGAACAGGTAATAAACACTACCTCTCATTGGTGCCTTGAAACTACAGAAAATAGAATAGGCAGAAAGAGATGTAAAAAACAGGACCATGCAACTGACCGTTGCCTCAGTCATCAAGTTACAGGTAGAAAGAGATGAAAAAAATAAAATCAACATTGCGCATGATCATTGCCTCAGTTATGAACATAGCAGGGAGATATAAAAAGGAAGAGTCATCATAGGTCATGAGCATTGCCTCAGTCATCTTAAAACAAGAAAGAGGTATAAACTGCGGAAATGTAGCCATGATCATTGCATGAAACATTAAACCTAATTTATAATGTGGTCATCACAGCACTGGCCCATTCCCTCAAATAAAAATGTAACAGGAAGAGAAAAGCGTACTGGGCCAAAGATGCAGCCAAACTGAGCAGATCAGATCCTAGACAACACTTAAAATTTGTAGTAAGCATGTAGATTGGTAACAGAAAAGGGGGGCAACAATAGATGTAGGGTCAATAGTTAACAAAAAGGAAGAGAGAAACACTACGTGAAAAACAGTTTGTAGCAACGAGGCTTTTTTTAGGAACGGCTGACATTAGAGTAGCTCCTGCAGTGGCGTGCACAGGCTCCAGCACAGCAGCCGCCCCTACAAATGGCACGGTAGGGGCGGCTGGTATATAGAGACAACTATTACCAGCCACCCCTGCTGTGTCCATTTGTAGGGGGTGGCTAATCAAAAGAATTAACTGCCTCCTAAAAAAATTATCATGGCAGATACACGGCTGCGTGCGCCTATTTCCTGTGCTGATGGTGACATCAACTGCAGTGCTGGCCCCACCTCACCTCGTTCCCCATGACTGGTAGTATACCACTAGCGCCACCTATGGTTTCGGCAAAACAGCTGACACATGGCACAAAACCAGTTGCAACACCCTCTGTTGCCACACAAATGGCCACAGAGATTGAAACCACACCTGGATCCGGCCTGCTTTCCTATAACCACGCCGCCCCTCCCGTGAACGCACACATCCACGCATGCAGTTGGCCCCGTCTTGTCTTGGCACCTGTGCATGAAGACCAACTCGCCATGGATCGCTGACATGGACATCCTGAACAGCTAGATCAGAGGCCATGCGAATCCATCTCCACCGTTCATGCAATTTGTGTTTTCTCAGAGCCGATGACATCCTAGCCCCACCTGACATTAGCACGCCCTAGCAACCGTTGTCCCGCAACGCCCGTTCCAATGTTTTGGACGCGCCACTGAGTAGGACCACCTCCCTCGAAGCTCATGCCGCGATTTGCACCACGTGCCCAACCTGCTGTTAGGCTGACCTGTGGCCCCGCGACTAGTGGTTTTCGGAAGAACTAGCTGCGCTCACGGTTTGTCCACTGCGTCCGTGACACGTGGGCCCCCTTGGGTGATGTGTCACTTCGTGATTGGCTGCTGCGACGTGGCTGCTGACCGAGCCTATTATTATATGGCCGTTGCGGAGTGGCCATCTTCACAGCACGCGGAGACCCTCTTCACACATTTCTTTCATACGTCCTCACCGCCACTAGCCGCTGCCACTAGAGGAGCTGGTGCCCCGGAGGAATCTGTGCAGTCATCCCCGAGCTGGGAGCCCCATGAAGAGGAGCGTGAACTAGCATCTCTTCTATGATATGTCACCGTCGCCGTCTACATGCAGCCACACATGAATCCTGTGAACGCATGCATTCGTCCATTCAGCCGGCCCTGCCTTGCCTCGGCACCTACACATGAAGACTAGCTCGCCACGGATCGCTGATATGGACCTCCTGAACGGCTGGGTCAAAGGCCACATGGATCAATGTCCACCGTTCATGCGATTTGTGTTTTTTCCTGAGCTGATGACACCTTGGCCCCACCTAACATCAGCACGCCCCTCCCACCCCGTTCCAATATTTTGGACGAGGCCCTCTCTCGCTCTCCTACGCCGCACTCCTCTCTCTCTCTTCTCGCATATGCCAGAGCGGCACCCCTTCTCCTTGTCCCTTAGCAACGCCGGCGCTCTTCCCTACCCCGAGCTGCGCCCTTCCCCTCCGGCTATAGCAGATCCACCTTCACCTCCGGCCGACCCCCTCCACCTCTAGCGGCGCCCTCCACCTCGACATCCACCTCTAGACGACACCCTCCACCTCCACCTCCGGCCAGGTCCAGTGGCGCTTCTCCTTAGCGCCAGCAGCAGCAGATCCGACGGTGGTCGTCTGTTCCGGCCACGGCACAACGGTGGCGGCGGCGGTGCCACCTCTGGCAATGGCATGGCGGCGGCGATGGCGGGCACCTCTTTCGGCAACATCACGGTAGTGGCAGGTCTCGGATCTGGCTGTCATTGCTCGGATCTGGCGAGGACCGCCCAGATCCGGCGAGCGGCGGCGGTGGTGCATCGATGGGCTCGACGGGCCTCGTGGCTGGGCTCGCTGGGCTCGTCAATGGGTTTTCTTTTTTCTATTAAAGGAGGCGAGCATTTTGATCGCCTAAAAAAATCGCCATTAATGAAAATTTGAAATTTTTTGGTGGAAAAATAAAATGTAGGGGCGGTTCTAGATTGAACCGCATCTACAAACAAGTATTATAAGGACAGCTAGTACTATAGCTGCCCCTACAAATGCATGATTTGTAGAGATGGTACTGTAGGGGCGGCTGGCCGAGCCGTTTCTACAAACCATCGCCAGCCGCCCCTACAGATGCTTATTGTAGTAGTGAAAGACAGAGATGAAGGGAAGGCGGGGGTAGGAGCAGTGGAGGCATGGTGATGTGGGAGGAGAGCCGTGGGTGCTGGGAGGGAGCACAATCAAGGAGATAAGGCAGAGTAGATATTTTTTTATGTTGGGATTAGAAGTAGAAGCAGGACAAAGCTTAGCGGCTCGAATGGGTGCCATACGTCTGGAAGGCTTGGTCCTGAATATACCTCAGGAAGGGTAAACATACAAGGAGTAAGAGAAAGAGTAGAGGATCCAAAAGGCGATTTAAATGGTACAATGTTAATAACCTGCATAATGTCTCTACTTACTTAGCATGGGGTGTCTTCTTGCTGAAATTCCTCCTTTTTGGTGTGGTTTAACTTTAGGAGCTATGGGAGTTCAAGTGATGATTCAGTAAGCTCTAAGACAGATAACAACAGTTCTAATAGTGAAAATGGCAACCATCGTACCAAGCGTTCCTTGCCGAAAGGTAGCAATCTAATTCCATTAGATTGAATGTGTGTTATATATATTTGCTATCAACATATCCTAGTGGACTTCAGTTTGAGTGCATATATTTCTGGTCCGCTAAAACCAGTTCTCCAGTGCTAAAAAAGGAATGCTGTGTTGGATTTTTTTTCTGCTGCTATTTGGTTTATTAAATTGTAATACCTTTCTAGCATCAATTAAAAAAAGTTCTGACTGCCCTAGTGCCTTATTCATGTTATTATTAATCTTCACTGTTTATCGATGGTGATGTGTTTTTCACTAAACAAACTTTATATTTTTCTTTTGATACCAGTCATAAGTGAAATGGAGCACGTTCACGTGAATGCCAAATCATCTTTTTTTCTATCTGAAAGCAACTGTTTGTAACTTACTATGGCATATACTACAATATCTACTAGTAGCTTGAAGTTTCATATATTATATTTATTTATAGTTTTTACATTATGTATAATTTATAAGTTTTTAGTATTCTGAGATCACTTTGCCTCACTTTTTTGTCTTCAATTTTGAAGTAGTAATCATTTCTCCCCTCTAGCAGATAAAGAGAGTACCAAAATGACAAATTCAGAACAAGGAAGATCTTTTCAAGATGTAGACAAAGGTAAACAAACAGTTACTATCGTCAACCGATCACAATCACCTCATGGAAGTAAACCCACAAACAAAGATGACAACAGGGCTTATGATAGATATGGAAATTACAATTCAAAAGATGCAAGCAGCGAGCAGCAGTAGTGGTGGAGCGCGAACACCGGTGAAGGTGCGCGGACGCCGGAGAGCATGGGCAGCCGGGACGCCAGCCGTTGGAGGTGTGCGGACGCTGGACCCTAATGGGCACCAGGGCTGCTAGCCGGGGGAAGGAGCATGACTCTAGGGAAGTCGCAAACCCTATCTTGCCTGGTGGCCCGGGGGATGGAGCGGGTTGGCGGAGCTCGAGGTCAGAGATGGGGAGGAGGCGGTGGGTCGGCCAGTCAGGGGCTCTAAAACCCTAGCCACCGGGGAGATGGGGCGCGCGTTGTCGTGGCGGCCTAGGGATGTCGAGCTGTGGCCCGGGGGTGCGAAGAGGGCGCGCCAACGTCGTGAGAGGTCCAGGAGGCGGCGGCGGTGGGGTGCCGAGGAAAAAATGGCCAGCCTGACGGCGTCGGGAGGAAGAAGAGAGTGCCCAACACTTAGGAAATTTTGGCCCCCGAGTGCCCGTGCTTATATACCCAGGACGATTTGTAGGGGCGATTCCTGAACTAGCCGCCCCTACAAATGCATTTCTAGGTGCGGTTTCTGATCTAGCCGCCCCAACAAATATTTTCTATTTTATTAAATTATTAATTCTGTATTTTTTATATCACAAAAACACAAAGTAAATGTATATAATATTTTGTATTATTCTATATATGCATAAATATATATATAAACAATTTGCTGATATTCAAAACAATATAGAAAACAAAAAAATTCAAAAATTAAAAATTTGAATTTTAAAACTTTGACTACAATTTGAGGACATTAAATGACCTAAAATGAAAATGTTGTAAACATCAAAGTTGTATAACTCATCAACATGTACAACTTTTATTTTGGTCATCTTTTCATGTGACTTTATTTGAACGATTCAAAATTTGAATTTCCAAAAATGACAATTTCAAACAAGATTTTGAAACACTAAATGATTTCAGCTAAAAAACTCATGAATACCAAAGTTGTAGAACTCATCAAGATGTACAACTTTTATTTTGGTCATCTTTTTATTTGACAAAAATTGAATAGTTCAAATTTTGAATTTCAATAAATGGCTACTTTAAACAAGATTTTGAAACCTTAAATGATTTCAACTATCGTGAACATAAAAGTTGTTGAACTCATCACTATCTACAAATTTTATTTTGGTTATTTCTTTATTTCACAAAGTATTGTTCATAAATTCACATATCACTCATAGTTTCATGAACTATATGAGAGACATATTGATTTGTGAACAATGTTTACTATCACTTTATCAGATGAAGAAATAACCAAAATAAAAGTTTTAGATCTTGATGAGTTATACATCTTTGGTATTCATCACTTTTTCAGATGAAATCATTTGGTGTTTCAAAATCTTATTAGAAGTTGTCATTTTTTTTAAATTTGAAATTTTGAATTACTCAAACTTTGTTAAATGAAAAGAATGACCAAATCAACACAATAACTTGATAGGGCATGATTTTAGAAAATTTTAGGAAAAAAATCATCACATTTGGAGTTAGTATGAGGGAGAAAGATTAGTTACAAATTTTATCTAGAGATTAAAAAGAAAAATCACAACTGTTTATGATGATAAATGATGAACAAGTGTGATTTCTCTTTTTAATTTGTGGCTGAAATTTGTAACTTGTTTTTCTCCCTCATACTAACTCCAAATGTGATGGTTTGTTTTCCTAAAATTTCCTAAAATTATGCTCTATCATTTTAGTATGGTCATCTATCTTTGTTGGTGCAGAAAGTGACCAACACGTAAATATTTGTAGTTTTGCCGTATGTTGTGATCGGAGGTGGCCTAGCACTCAATGACACAGGGTTTATACTGGTTCAGGCAACGTGCCCTACGTCCAATTTGAGTCGGTTGGTGACTTTATTCCTGAGCCCAGGTACTTGAAGTTTGTAGTGGGGTTACAAACGAGAAGGAGAAAGATGGGGTGCGCAAGAGGTCCGGTCAGACTTTGGTCAGAGGCTCCAAGAGTGACGGGAGCTCCGCTATGTGCTATGTGAACTTGATCGATCTGAATTAACTTATCTGTTGGGAGAGAGCACATCCTCTTTTATAGATGAAGGGGATGGCCTTATAAGTGAGAAGGAGAGAGTATGTATACTACTAAGTCTTGTTGCCCATGCTGACTTGTACAGGATGATGGTAGGAGACCACAATACTGTTGTACATGTTATGGCAGACGTCGGCGCCTGCCACACTGTTGATATCTGGAGGCATGCAAGGGGTTTTACCATATTTGCTCGGTACGGTAAATGCCGGCGCCCACAACACTATCAATGCCTAGAGCCATGTGGGGGAGCCTTACCGTATTTGTGTGGTATGGGAGTTAATGGCGCTTACAATACTATAGGGAAAATATCGGCGCCTACAACACTACTTGAGTTCTGTTGTGCCAGGAGGGTCGTAGGGTACTACCGGGCAGGTGCACAGGGTACGGTCCCTGGTATTGTGGTTTGACTTGTGTGCCCTGCCTTACTTTCTCCATCCATTTCCTGGTCCTTACCGAGCGGGCATCCTTGGTCGATTGGCCCCAGTCGGCTCTGATCACGCTAGTCAGAGAGGGGTTGTAAGCAGGGGTTCAGTGCATTCCCAGTCGAGGAAGTGGATTAGACTCGGGAGCGGTGTTTGGTTAGGCCTTCCAGTCAGAGAGGCCCTTCGAAGGTGGGCTAGAGATCGAAGCGAGCGCTCCGATCGAAGAGGCGGGCCAGAGTCAGAAGCGGGCGCTGTTCATCCTCGGCCAAGCCTTCCGGTCGGTGATTGGATCACCCTACTGGTCTGTTGTTTAGTTACCGGTTGTGTGTTGCTCAGAACGTTGTCTATTGGGCCGAGCCTTTGTTGGGAAGTCGGTCCATGAGGGACCTCGGGTTTATGAACCCGACAGGAGCCCTCGAGCCCCCGTGCGATTCGGGTAGAATTGTCTAGGGTATTTTTTTATCAACGGAATGTCGAGATGACGGCAGGTGCGCGTGAGCTCACCCGTAGGTGTAGCCCCCGAGCCCCTAGGTGATTCTGCTCGAATTGTCTAGGGGGTTTTGTCAACGGCCGTGTGTGCGTGTATTTTAGTCGAGACAGACTCGTCAACCAAGGCGTCGTTGTGCAGCCAAGGTGGTTAGTTTTAGGGATCGGGCGAGATGGAGCTCGTGGATCTTGGCGTCAGTGCATGACGTGGGATCGTGTGAGTCAGAGTCATGGATCCTAGCATCGGTGCATGCTGTGGGATCGAGCGAGGCAGTTAGTTTTGGGGATCGGACGAGATGAAGCTCATAGATCTTGGCGTTAGTGTGCGTTGTGGGATCAAGCGAGTCTGAGTCATTGATCCTAGCTTCGGTGTTGCCTGCACATCCGAGGCAACTAGTTTAAGGATCGGATGGAGCTCATGGATCCTAGCATCGGTGCGTGCCATGGGATCGGGCGAGTTGGAGTCGTAGATCCTGATGGGGCGAGTTCAGGGTCACAGACCCAGGTGTTTGGTGTGAAGTCAAGGCATAGCCGAGGGATGGGGCGAGTTCGTGGTCGTAGACCTAGGTGTTGGTCTGCAGTCGAGGCATAGCCGAGGGATGGGGCGAGTTCAGGGTCGCAGACCCAAGCATTGGTGTTCTTGAGCCCCCGAGCCCCGTTGGGCTTGGTAGGGGTTGGTTTGAGTTTTGTGCATTACATCGTCCTTGGTTTCTCACAACCAGAGGGGCTGAGCTTTGTCGCTTGCCTCGATCGCTCGGGCTCAAGTGACACGCTTGGTGAGTTCGCTAATGGGTATGATCGAGTTGAATCCGGGTCTGTCGTTCGTGACGGGTTGGCATAGCCCTCTTGTGACATGCCACTACTCCTTTACCTGCAACTCGGCAGATGCCTAGATCATTCCGAAGACTGACCCGGGTGGCCCGCTAGCCTCCCCAAGATGGAGATTCTGTGGGTTTGGCGAGAGGTTTAGGATCGAACGAGAAGGTTGAGATGACCCTATCTGCTTTGGGGCAGACTGGGCGAGGGCTGCACGGGGATCATCTATGTTTTCCCCCTAGCTTTGTTTGATGCGAGGCAGCCTCGAGCCCTTCGTGGGCCGGCCTTTGAACCTCGGTCGGTCGTTGCTCATGTTGAATGAGGCAACTGCCGCTTCGTGACACAACATGGAGCGTTGTGATGCATTTAGCCGCATGTGCTATGCCTTAGTTCCTGAGCCCTCAAGCGATTCAGGGCCCAAATCATTTGGGGGCATGGGCGTATGGAATGAATGCATGTATGAATGTATGAATGATTATATAAAGAAATAGCAGGGGTCAGTAGTGTTACCTTGATGACTCGAGTGATGGGGTTTGAAGCGCTCCAATTAGAAATGTCTGACTAGGACTCATGTTCATCATTCATGACGGAGTCAGCATGGCCTACATGGGGCATCCCTTTGCTCCTTAGTTGTTTCTCGGTGTTTTCCTGAGCCGTTTGATCGACTTAGGAAGCCCGATGGTCTCTCCTGGCGGAGATCTCATTTGTTTGGGTTTTTCCAACTCTAGTCTAGGGAGGCGGAGAGCCACCTGCGTGTGGTGGCACTTTGGTTCTTGCGCCTAGCGTCTAGTAGTGGTGGGCCATACCTAGGCAATGACCCGTCTGACTGAGCACCATTCCATCGGTTAGTGTGCATCCCATCGGTTAGGGTTCGTCCCATCATTTCCCGTCTGCATTGAATGGGGTAAGGGAGATAGTTTTTTGCTCTAATCCTTTGCCCTTCAATGCTGCCGTGTTTCCTCCTTTAAATAGGGGAAGGGAGAGGGCTTCTCATTATAGTCCTTTGCCTGTTCTCCAACTATTGCCTCTCCTCCTTCCTCCTCACCGAGAGTTCCTGTATGCCGCGGTGGTTCCTAAGTGAGAGAGAGGGTAAGTGAGGGGGAGAACTCACAGATCCCTTCATGAATCCAGAGCGCAATGTCGAGCTAGAGGCTGCCGGAGGCGGTGCTAGCTGTCTTTGCCTGAGAAAGGGTGGCTCCTGCCAAAGGAGGTGGTGCGCTGGGTTCATCTGTGAGGCCTTTTTCAGGATGGAGCCATGCGTGGATTCTTTCCAGTGAATCTTCACCGGGCGAGTCTTGTTGGAGGGGAAGTTACCCAGGAAAGTGCTGCTAGAGGGTTCCGTGCTTGCAGCTACTCAGGTTGGCTAGTTCATAAAGTTTGGTGAGATCTCTTCTAGCCATGGTGTCCATACCTCGGTGGCAGCATCCTTGCCCAGGAGCTACCTCGACTATATGAGAAGGTCAGGAGCTCCATGCTCTTCTGCTATGCATCTATGGGTGTGACACCCTTGAGGTACCCATTGCGCTTGCCAAAGTTGAGGGAGCGGAACTGAGCGAGTCCCTTGAGGTACAGTTGTGCTTGCCGAAGTTGAGGGAGTGGAACCAGGCGGGGCCCTTGTGGTAGAGGTTATGTCTAGTGGCGTGTGTTGTGGCTTCTCCTTTAGTGTCAGCCAATACCATCGAGTGGTCGCAGTAGTATTTGGAGTAGAAGTAGTGAGCTAATTTAATCGTTAAGTTTGGGGGAGCCCCCGTGTGAATAGTTTTTGTATCAATAAATGCATTAGTTCTATTTTTGTGATAGAATCACTGTCCGTTCGTTGTTTTTTATCATGGCATAGCTTTGTTTTTATCCTTTCTTTTTCATACATGCATGTTCATTCCGTAGGATGCAACTTTTAAGAACCAGGGCATGGCCCGCAGGGCTCGGCTGCTCGTAACCCTAGGTCATGGTGGTGTGCGTTCGGTTGGGAGTAAGAACAAAGTAACGTAGGGTAATCAAAGGAATGGAGTGTCCCTTTTGTTTGGGTAAAAAGTTTTTACCATATGATAGTAAAAAAGAGAGGTAGTATTTAGTATTGTACCCTCATGGAGCCCCGGAGTGACCTGGGCTGAAAATGTTCGGGTCAGGGTGCTTTACAGGAGCAAGTGTTGACTAAAAAGCGGTAAGACCAAATTTAGGGGAAAATGACGTAGCTATTCAATGTTCTAAGTGTTGGTGAGAACGTTGCCGTTGTTGTCCTCCAGTCGGTAGGCGCTCGGTCGGATCTCTTCGGTTACCATATGGGGTCCTTCCCATGGTGGAGAGAGTTTGAGTTTTCCCTTCGTTGATTAGGTCCTCTAAAGCACGAGATCACTGACTTTGTGGATCCTCCCCCTGATCTTCCTTTCATGGTACCTACGGAGAGTTTGTTGGTAATGAGCGGAGTGGATGACGGTCGTCTCGTGGGCCTCCTCGAGTAGGTCGATTGCATCTTGTTGAGCCTCCATGGCTCGGTCATAGTTGAAAGCCTTCACTCTTAGGGCACCGTGGTCGAGGTTGGAGGGCAGTACTGCTTCAGCTCCATAGGCCAGGAAGAAGGGTGTGAACCCTGTGGATCTGTTCAAGATCATTCTTAGGCTCTAGAGGATCGCTGGGACCTCTGCAACCCATCGCCTAGCGTACTTGTTGAGTCGATCGAAGATGCATGGCTTCAGTCCTTGGAGGACCATGCCATTGGCACGCTTGACCTAACCATTTGTACGTGGGTGTCCGACTGAGGCCTAGTCGATCCTAATGCCGTATCCATCACTGAAGTCTAGGAACTTCTTCTTGGTGAAGTTAGTCCTATGGTCCGAATCAGTAGATGATGTCGAGGAAGAATTTGACCGCCTCTTCTGAGCGGATGTTGGTGATGGGCTTGGCCTCTATCCACTTGATGAACTTGTCGACTGCTATGAGTAGTTGAGTGAAACCGACCAGGCCCTTTTTAGGGGTCCTACCATGTCGAGGCCCCAGACCGTGAATGGCTAGGTGATGGGGATGGTTTGGAGCTCTTGTGCCGGCAAATGAGTTTGTCGAGCATAGAATTGACATCCCTCATACCTACGGACGACCTCCTCTTCATCTAGTAGTGCAGTGGGCCAGTAAAAACCTTAGTGAAAGGCTTTTCCAACCAGTGACCTTGAGGCCGCGTGATGTCCGCAAATCCTAGCATGGACCTCGAGGAGGAGCTGCTTCCCCTGGTTGGTGGGGATGCACTTCATGAGCACCCCCGATGGACTCCATTTCTAGAGTTTGTCACCGAGCACGATGAAGGTCTTGGCACATCAAGCGATCTATCGGGCTTCAGTCCTTTTAGGTGGGAGAAACTCCTCGAGGAGGTAGGCGAGTTGCAGCGCTCGCCAGTCAGTTTGATCGAGTGCCAATACGGCGACATCAGCGGGTGATGTCATCATAGAGGTATTGGGGTTAGAGCCCCCGAGCACTGGCTTGGCATTGGGGTCAGAGCCCCCGAGCGATGGCTTGGCATCGAGGTGTGTCTGGTTCAGATCTTCTAGGATGTGGGCAGATGGCTCGTGGAGGTCGTTGATGAAGATCCCGCTTGGAGATAGATCTCGCCTGGCGGCCAATTTTGTGAGGAAATCGGTGGCGGCGTTGTCCTTTCGGGGGACATGATGCAGCTCAATTCCCTAGAATTTGTCCTTGATCTTACACACCTATTGGTAGTATGCTACCATGAGGGAGCTTTTGCAGGAGGACTCCTTCATGACCTAATCGATGACTAGCTCCGAGTCACCGCGAACGTAGAGTCGCATTGCACCGAGCTTGATGGCGATGCGCAGCCCATTGATGAGGGCCTCGTATTCTACGGCATTATTTGAGGTCGAGAAATGGAGGTAGATGGCATAGCAGAGCCTACTCCCATCTATGGAGATTAGAACCACTCCAGCCCCCGAGCCGAGCGCTATTATGGACCCGTCGAAGTACATTGTCCAGTACTCGTGGGTGACATTAGGGGTCGGTTGCTGCACCTCCATCCATTCGCCGACAAAATCTATGAGAGCCGAAGATTTGATAGCTATACAGGGGATATACCTAATGTCATGGCCCATGAGTTTGAGTGCCCACTTGGAGATCCAACCCATGGTGTCGCGGTTGTGGATGATGTCCCCGAGCGGGTAAGAAGTGATGACCACAACTTCATGGTTGGTGAAGTAGTGCAGGAGCTTCCGGGTCGCCATTAGCACAACGTATAGGAGTTTCTGCACCAAGGGGTACTGGACCTTGGGTTGGCGAGTACCTTCCCAACGAAGTATACGGGCCACTGGACGTTAAGGTGGTGTCTCGGCTCCTCCCTTTCGACAACTAGGGTGTCGCTTACCACATGGTTGCTAGCCACGATGTATAAGAGGAGGGGTTCTCCCTGTTTGGGAGCGACAAGGATTGGGGCCGACATCAGGGACGCTTTGAGGCCCTCCAGAGCTTGCTGAGCTTCCTCAGTCCAAATGAAGTCGTCTAACTTTTTGAGGAGCTTGTAGAGTGGCATCCCTCGTTCGCCGAGCAAAGAGATGAGCTGGCTTAGAGTGGCCAGATGGCCGGTGAGCCTTTGCATGCCCTTGATGTTGCGTATGGGGCCCATGTTGGAAATGGTTGTGATCTTTTCGGGGTTGGCCTCGATGCCGCGCTCAAACATAATGTATCTTAGCAGCTTTCCCTTTGGAACCACGAAAACACATTTCTCGGGATTCAATTTGATGTTGAACCATCGGGATTCAAGTCGCAAGCTTGAGCCATTTTGACCACTATGTCATCAACATGGCGATCATTGGTCTTGGCCGCTCGGCTTGATCAGGCTAATCGAGCAGGTCGATTTGGTCAGCGAAGCATTGCTGCATGCACCTTTGGTAGGTGGCGCCAGCGTTCTTTAGGCCAAAAGGCATGGTCACGTAGTAGTACTAACCATACGGGGTGATGAACGAGCTTGTGAGCTGATCAAACTCTTTCATCATGATCTGGTGATAGCCCGATGTCGACATGGAATTTTGTCCCATGCCGAGGACACACGAGTAAGCCGGAAGGGTCCGCTCGATGGAGCTTTAGATCTGCCTAGCTTCAGCACGGGGATGGTCGATCCTACGCACTCCTCCCAAGACATGCCAGTCAATTTGACCCTACAATTGACAAGAGAGAAATTTTATCAGTAATTTAGGGCGGAACATGCCGGTGTTGCCAAACAGTCTCGATTGTGCGGCTCTGAGAGCCGATATGAAAGGAGATAGACTAAATAGTCGATTCCAGCATATTCATAAGAATAAATTGGTGAAAGCTCATGGGGTTGTGTAAGAAGAATCGGTTATCGTTCAGGATGAATATCATTCTTTAAACAAATATTGGTCAATGACAATAAGATATTAACAATAATTAGTTCATGCTAAGCCAATGACTGCAAGTAACCGAACCCCTTTTTTATAAAAGAAACAGCTGTCATTATTCAACCATTTAATAGAGGTAAATCTAATGAACATATTAGATTTCATCTATCACTATGACCAGTGGGGCATAAGGCAGAATCATGCAGGCCGTAGAAGCAACAATAGACTTGACGACCCTAACTTATTACTAATATCAGTGGGGCATGAGGCAGAATCATGTAGGTCATAATACAATAATAAGATCATGGGGCTAACATATCTTTCAACCTATCGCTACTTCAACGATCTCGTGATGCGAACTGTTTGTGAGAGCGCTCGATATCGACTAAAATAGCCGATTCAGGCATAGCGCACAGTTAAGGTCATGTCATCTTAGGAATAGATCTACCAAATAATGATCCCACTCCATGGTGCTAACAGTGGGGTGTGAGGCAGAATCTCACAGGCTGTGATAAACGGGCCATGGAACAATTTTTGCTAGCCAATAGATCTGCTCAAGAGCAAACATGCCTTAACCACACGCTATGCACGATCAAGATTGATGTAAAACAACCGATAAAACATAACTTATCGTTTAAAGTGTAGATTAGATCAATTTAGATTAACAAACAATGGGTTAAAAAGATATAAGGTCGATCTAGATCAATCTCAATTGAGCGAGGTGATATTGCTGTAATTAAATAAATAATGGAAGCAATAAGCAATATCGGTAACTTAATGAATCTATTCGAAGGAACGCCACCCTTAGATAGAGCCGATAACTTGACCTTAATCTAGTTCGAGCAGTAGAGGTCGACTGGATCGATGTAGCCGTACTTAAACTAGACAAGAGTTGATAACTAACTTATACCAGAGTCGTAGTAGAGGTCAACCGGATCGATGCAGCCGTACGAATAGAGGTATAAGCCATGACGGTACTTACAAACAAGCAGTGGAGGTCGCCCGGATCGATGTAGACGTACTTGCTGAAGAACTCACCGAGATCTACTCTACTCCTATTCCTAAGGGGTGGCCGGAGCCAAAAAAAGTAAATAACTGGTATTTGATTGATTGCGTGTCCTTTTACAATAGCCGGGGTTTGATATTTATACCTAGGACCTACACATGACTCCTATCTAAGCACGACTCATCACAATCTTTGGCCCTAGAGAAAACATTCATAATTTAAGATAACTTGGACTCTAATGTTTCCCTTTTTGTAGAGTCCAACATGCTTTGTCCCGGCACCGATCATAGCTTTTGTCGTTATCTGCCGACGCTACTCGAAGAAAGCCGATTCTAGTGTTGCATTTGAATCAGCTAGTTCCAATATGCACGCAATTGATTCCTTAATGACATGATCTTGGGAGCTTTTGAGTCCCCATGAATTTTTTTTCCAAATTTTGGTGTAAACACATGCCCCCCAATTTTGGGTTAAAAGTAATTTTATTCCAAAATTATCACGTCTACACCCCTGATAGGTCCGTAGTCACGGGTAGAGATTCTTGATTCTAGGGTCTACTGCTTATCGCCGCCTATGTCAGCTCATGAGCCCATGCTTCAAAACTTTTATGGGAACATCATTGCTTCATGAGCATTTGGATTCATCTTTCCAGGCCGGCTATAAAATGTCTATCTGACCCCGGCAAGAGCAACTCAACAATTATGCCATGCTTCTCTTCTATCTGCCCCTTTGAGTGCTTCTGACTTCACTGGACCCTCCATGGTCTATCTTTTTGCTATGAAGATCTTGAGCAGTTAGAAGAATTCTTATGCATAGGGTGATTGTGTCGCTCATCTTAGCACCTTGTCGAGCAAGAGAATTAGCTACTACAGTTAGAAGAATCCTTGTGATATCGCCTGGGTCTTCTCTCCATGCTCATAGAGCTATTCTAGTGTTTGCAAGGGCTAAAATGTGTGGACACCTTTCCCTTGTTTGCTCAATCAGATGCCCATTGCGAAAGCTAGCTTCTTTCCAGCGGTTCCCTAGTCACCAAGAAATCAACTGGGCATCTGTTGGGCAGGCGACTTTTCCACTTCTCTGTCATCATTTTATTAACGGGCCGATGTGACTTGTTTTATGATAACATTAGGCCTAGTGGGGATTCAGACTCCCTTCAATCCAAAGAAACCTTGGTGGGCTGATTGCTGGTTAGTGCAAATCTTTTGTATCCATCCCATGATATTCTGTATCTTGGAGAAGCAGTAAGTTCGAATCTGTTATCTCCTCGTTATCTGTCCCTTGAATTTTCGGAGCATCAATCCATTTCTGCATCTGGTTTCAATTTCACACCCCCAGCAAAATCTATGTCCTTGCCTTCCCGGGCTATATATACGGGCCATGGATGGGGATCAAAAAACAACTCGCTTCATCTCAAACCTTCCGCATCCTTAGTATTAGTTCCTACTTTTCCGTAGTTTTGAGCTCATGGAGAACAGCAAGAGGTTTGCTGAGGAGGCCCTCAACGGACCTACATCATCACGTCATCGCCTTCATCGTCAGGAGGGTACCACTCGTGATGCCTCCAATGCCTCGGGGGATAGGGCTAACTCCGTTTAGCCTTTAGGGTCCACTTCGTTAATAGCTTGTCGCCAGCTCCCTTGTTATCAAAGGAGTCCAATCAACAATGACGATCTGCTTGCCCCCATTGATCGGCATGGCTAGGGTCTCGCTGAATGTTTCTCCCTTGCAGAATCAACTCTAGCCATGGTTTGATATCGATCAGCTCCCGAGGTCGATTCGGTGGAGGATAGGTTGGCCAAGGCCGAGGCCAGATTACGGGTGAGATATCTATCATAACCTTTGCTCCCTTTCAATTTCATCCTCAAGATTATGATCATCTCCTATTTGAATCTTTTTAGATTTGTCTACCCAACTAGAGAGCCTTCGATTGGCTATGGAGCATGCGGCAGGATTCATCAACGTTAGAGGCACCGTCCCGGTGGTTCACCTGCATGACATCCCAAACCGTGTTAGGGAGGTCGCTTTGCATGGTGTTCGCCATGGTGCCGCCATAGTGTTGGCTTCTGCACAAGCCCATTCTGGCCATGAACTTCGGTTCCTTCCCCATGGTTTTCCAGCCATAGTGCACCCTAGGGAGCATGAATGCCTAATTGAGTATTTCTTCAGTGTGGCCAACTCCATAGCCTTCATCTCCCAAGCAGATGATATAGTAGCCAAAGTGTTTTTCAGCTCGTAGTTTGTAATAGGTGATATTAGCAAACAATTTCCCCACCTTGAGTGATTTTTCTTTTGTTTCGTACTTCATACTATATGCATCACTCTGTCCGGGTTTGCTTTGCTTCTACAGGCGATACACCTTGTACTGGCTTTTACCCCCTTTTTATTTTCGCACTAGAAGCGATATCTTTCTAGTATCGGCTATTAGAGCTGACATCCGAGCAAATTGGTCGTTAAGTATTAATCCAATCGTTAAGGTAATATTCCTTTAAATACTCCCCATTTGATTGTTCTATAGAATTCTTCTTCTCCTTCAAGTGTTTCCAAAAATGTAAGTATTACCAGGCGCACAACGCTTGATCCGATAAGGTCCTTTCCAATTAGGTGACCATTTACCGAATCTGCTATCCTTTGACCCGATCGGCAATTTTACTTTTCTGACCAAATTTCTTTCAGAAAATTGTTCATTCTTGACCTCTTAATTGTAATATTTTGCAATCCTCAGTTTATGGGCTTCAATGTTTTTCAAGAGCACGCTGCCGAAGGTGACTCAAGTCTTCTAAGTCATCCATCACAAGATTCTTGTAGACTTTGGCCGATAAATCACTCTGCAACATTACACGCCTTGATCCAGTCTGAACTTCCTAAGGAAAGACCGCATCATGTCTATGCACAAGTTCATAAGGCGACCACATCAACTCTTTTACTCGTGGTCATCAAGGGTAATCCATCCCTAGCCCTCTCTAGAGTCTTGTCTCCCTTTTCCATTTTTGAAGATCAGGTCCTGAAGGTGAAACAGGCTCAGAGGAGTTTGTTTGATTGTGAAACTCTTTTGGCCAAGGGGAACTTGAATAGGCAAGAGGCTAAAGAACCGATATAGTCGATTTATCACCTTTGTTTCGGCTAAAGAGCCGATTTTGAAAATAGCCGATTCCAGACTCTTGGTCTTAATCCCACTTAGGTCTGAAAACAAGGCCTTTATTAAGAGAGCCCTTCGATCTTCTATCCTCAGCCATCTGGCACCACATTCTCTTTGATACTAGCAAAGTGACGCTTTGCCTCCTATTAATTGTGGTTGCCTCTTGCATGACCCGAGGCATCCACCCCTTCGTTCTATGTCTTCGAATACCAGCCGAGGGCTCCGGCCGTGAACACACCCTCACTTGCAACCGCTTTAGCTCCTTTGCTTTTCTCCATCTTCGTAGAACTCTATAGCAGCCTTTCTCTCTTCCTATAGATCCAATAAACTTCATGGTCAGCCAGAAGAACCGCGGCAAGTGCACGGTGGAGGAGATCCCGGAGGAGGACATGCCGATGAACCAGCGCCTCCGACGCATGAGGTGAGATCAACATCTTCTGCTTGTGATGGCAAACTATTCTGATTTGTCTATAGATTCATTTTGAATGATAGTTTCCATCTTGTTCCTCGGGCCAGTAAACCCTCTAATGTTGTATCTCCCACGCCGGCTTCATCGTTGGGTTCTTCCAATTCGTATGACGGCGACGATGCCTGGCGCTTCTTCCGAGAATGGAGGGCAGCTGAGAACCGCTATTTCAAAGCAATTCGGAAAAACAACCAGCTTGAGATCTGTTTAGGGGTCTTCCAAGTGGCCCTTAATGTGGCTGAGGAGGAGGCCAGCGCCGTTCGAGCGTGGCTGGCCTAGTCTGACACCACTGTGGTAGGTAAGATGAGTTTCATGAACTCTTCTATTCCGGTTTCCACTGCCTTTGTCTTGATAGTCTTCTATAATCGCCAGCCCAAATGGAGCAGTTGGAGTCTCTCCAACTAGCAGCGAACGTGGCCGCGGACGCCGTCAATGCTCGAGGCTTCCTCATTGACGCTCATCTCCAAGATATCCCAGCCCACGTTCAGAAGATTGCCCTCCATGGCATTCGTCATGGCGCGTCGGTGGCGTTAACCGCGGCATAGGTCTGGACCGGGCATGACCTCCATGCCATGGAGGTTGGCTTCCCGATTGGTGACAGCCCTAAGGGACAAGAGGACTTGATAGAAGAATTCCTCGTAGCCGCGGAGGCCATTGTGGACATCTCATCTGCTCAGGATGTAGTGAACAAGGTCTTCGATTAGTTTGTACTTATAGTAAACCGATGAACAAAGACTCCTGTTCTTTTATGAATGTGTCTCAGTGCAATACCCTTGTGTATGACTATTTTTGTTTTTATTTCTTGCTCTGGAGGTGATACATATCGTATTGGCTTTTATATCTTTAAAGATTTTCATCTCAGATCTCTTTTTTTGAACTAGAGGCGATACCCTTCTGGTACCAGCCATTAGAGCCGACGACTAAACGAATTGGCTATCGGGTATTGATCAAATGCCAGGATGACATCCCGTAGAACTTTTCATACCAAAGATCAAACGATTAATCAACCCAGGTCAATCATCCCATTAAGCAAAATAGAACTCCTTTAAGAAATCCATTAACTCTGAATCGCACTTACAATTTGACTCAGCATCCACATACATCGGCCTAAACCCATCTCCCGGACTTAATGCTTATTTTTTCTTTAATCCAATGGCCGACGTGAAACCATGACTTTTCTACTAAAACAAACTCTCCGAGTTGATTACTTGCATCGGTTGTTGGCTTTCATTATTGATCTTAATGAAGCCTCCTTCCCACAACTTGCCAAAAAAACACTCGAAGTCTCCTTGTTCCCAGAAGACTGGATCGACTGTTGCGATGCTCACAGACTCATCAGCGTGAACCAGTTCAACATCGTCCCCATGCCATTGAATCAAACATTGATGCATGGTCGATGGCACACAACAGTTCATATGAATCCAAACTGTACGACCCTTTTCCATCGATGACGAAGAATGTGGTGAGTAGAGTCTTACTCCTGATTGTTAGTTCGACGTTTATTGCCCACCGGGTCTTAGATGCATTACCTCCAAAGGGATTATGGGATGCAAAACACTTCTATTACATATTTAAGAATACACCCTGCCTTTAAATTTAATGATATATATGCTAGATTTCATGACCACTCGTGACCAGAATTCCATTATGCGGAGAAGAGGCCAAAAATATGCTACCTTTTCAGAATAGACGAATAAGTCCAAAATAAACAATTAAGACAGAACAACCATCGAGCTCGGTCCCATCAAAATACGTATGCTTTCTAATTAGGACATGACCTCCACCGTAACACCGTAAAATTTGCTTCTCTTGAAATAGAGCTAAAATAATTTAATTTGGACTTTATGTGCCCATGAAAACATAGGAAAATAAAAATTTTCATTAATTTAAAATTTATCATAAGGTAGAAACATGTTTGTGCATAGATGCAGTTGCATATTTATTTTGTGATGATTGGGTTTGATCAAAACTTCAAAAGGATTTAAATTTGGAATGAATTTGGATTTGAAAATTGGGTTTGAGAAATTCAAAAGGAATTTCTTTTACTTCCCCTCTCCTTCTCAATTTCTGGCCCATGGCCTACCCTAGCCTGGCCTCTCTCCTTCCCCTCACTCCACGCTGGCCCAGTTTCCCTTTCGCAGCAGCCGACCCAAGTGCTCCCTTCTGCTCCCGTGGCCCAGCTGGCAGCCCCGCGCTGCGTCGCCGCTCTCCTCCTCTTCTTTGGCCCAACGCTCTGGCCCAACCCCGCGCATGCTGCATCCCCGCCTCCTCTTCCCCTTTGTCCATCTGATAGTCTGACCCCATGCTCTCTCTCGCTGACGACGTGACCCCACCTATTGGACGTCTCCTTCCTCTAGCTCAAGTCCAAGCTGGCCATGACGCTGCCCGGGAGTCCGTGCTCGCCCCATCTTCACGTCGTGCCATGCACCCCACGCCGCCCCACCTCATAAAAGCTAAGCCCTATGTCTGCCGCCTCCATCCAGTCGCGTCGAAGCCGCTGCCTTGCTCTAGCTTTGTTGCACACCGCAACCCTAGCGCTGCCACCGCTGTTTCGATCCACCGTTCCGTAGCTCCTCACCGCCGTTAATGGCCGCCGTTGTCTGGAATTCTGTTCCGGCCGGCCACACCCTCATTCTCTCCCACCCATCTAATCTCAGCCGCCCGATCTACGATCAATGACTCAAAATAGAAGATACACTTTCGACTTGGCACATTTGTTAAATAGTCCTCCAAGTTTTTAAGTATATAACCCATCATCCATGCAGTTTTGCTAAAGACCCCCTACATTTTCTAGGAATTGAATCCGCAGTCCTTGGCCGGTTTAAAATCATATTTTATTTATTTTAAATTCAAAAATCAAGTTTCATCTATTTACAAAATTGCCACTACGTTTGTAGGCCATAACTTTTTTGTTCTAACTTCGATTTGACCCGTTCAACTTGTGTTAGGTTCATAATTCCATAATCTACATGTTCATACTACTGTTAGATATGTTTTCAACTTTTAAAATTTGAGGTTAGATTTAATCTATTATTTTATTAAAGGAAATCTTGTTTAATTCATATCTTCTACGTTTTAGCTCCGATTTGACCTATTCAAGTTGCGCTAGATTCATTACAATGAGATCTACGCGTTAGTAACAATGTTTATCATGTCACTATTTCTAGAATTTGATGGTTTAAACTTTAATTTGAATAATAATTATGCAACTGGATTTTACAAATAAAATATGATTTGTTTTACTTTAGTTTTATAATTCAAATATGAATTTGACTTAATTCAATTTATATAAGCATTTATATAGTTAAAACACATGAAGCTTATAGTTTTATATCTTCTCTTATGTGTAGATCTTTAGGTAGCCGTTTCTTTCAAATCATAGCTCTGATTAGAGTGCTTTTCGCGTCTGTGATTGTAGCAATGCGTAGATTCATTTCATAACCTTTTTCAACTTGTTGTTTCATATGTTTGGTGTACTATTCTAATTTAGATCTATTGTTTGCTTCATGTATGATTACATGGATGCTTGTGCGGTGTTCTATGATCATGTCTAGTCGGTGAGCTTTACATGTTGATCAAGAAGGAGTTCCATTGAAGGTTTGGACTAGAAGAAGGATCTAAGTTTAAGGCAAGTATAGCATATGATCTTCCTTGTTGTCCTATACATCTTAAATCATTTAATTCATACTGGATATGTCTACCTTGACTACCACTAAGAATTTCCTAGTACTTTGTACCTTGTGCCTTGATACCTATGTGGTATTGCATTGGGTAGTATGATGCTAGTGCTCAACTGCAACCATGATCTTGTAACTTGACTAATGGTGTATGCAATAAACACTAAAAGTTGTTTTTTAGCAACTTGAAACAAGGGTGCTAGAGCATCGGGCTATTTTATGTTGCTCTAGATTCTTCTCCCTAAGGACTTATCTATAAGTGATCATTTGGGACTTACAGTACAACTATGAGGGCTACATGGCTCTAGATTTACCTCAGTATGAGGACCTTTTCTAGCTTGTTAGAGGTTACCTTTTTTGGCGTAAGAATGGCTTAACGAATCAGGTATAGTGTGGCCTCTATCCCCTTATGTGTAGGCTACGCGTCATTGTGCCATCGGGAAGGGGGGCTCTACATATATTTGCCGAGTGAATCTAATGGGCCTAACTTGTTGGACGAACCTTAGAAAGGCTTTATAGTGAACCCTGCCGACCTTCCTTGGTAGTGGGTCAAGAGGCTAATCACCTCGGATGAAAGGGTAAACCATGACTCATAGTGAAAGTGTACAACCTCTACAGAGTGTAAAACTGGTATATCAACCATTCTCACGATCACGAGGGGCCTTGAAACATTTACAGAATAGATGATGAACACTGATGATACTGATGATAAAGATGCTCATTAATGATTAATTGTTTATGCTATTCATTATTCATGTTTACCTGATCTTGTGTTTATATGGGTTTGTGGATAAACTTGTTGCTATGCAATTGCTAAAATCATGACTCATTAAAAGCTAATCGTAGTTAAACCAGTGTCAGCCTTTTGAGCCTCATGAACCCCATGTTATATTTGTTGAGTACGACATGTACTTATGCTTGCTTTATTTTTCATATATTTGGAAAAAATCCCGAATGGGTACCAGATTGCTAGTCTAGAGGAGTTAGGCTTGTGATCAACTAGTCAATTGTCGTTGTGGATTGGAGTCTTCACCTGAAGATCGGAGTTGTCTTTCCGCTATTTGCTGTCTAAGGTTATATTCTTTATACTAAGTACGCTATATATTGAGCATTGTCTTTTGATAATACCCTTATTTGTAGCTATATATGAGATTTGACTTCCTAGGCACACATATGGTGTGTATCTGGTTTTGTTCTTAAAACCGGGTGCTACATCCATGCACCCAACCATGCTTGGAGAGTCACATGAAGGCTGAGGACATCAGCAAAGGTGTCCAAAACGAGAAGGAGGCCCAAAGCTTATCCGGTTTGAGTCATCAAGGTGGAGGCCCAAATCAAGTTCGAGTCCACCTCCCAATCTAGGAGTAGTCCCGAGTAAAATCAACGCCCATGGCGTATACGGACTCCGTTTTAGATGATCCACATATGCTCAGAAAGATAATTTGAAAAGCTAACCAATGGCTTTGGTTCACGTCAACACTCATCCGGAGTCAACGGGAATCGTCCAAAAAAGTCAGTATCTAGAATTTGCCAGGGTGCTGCGACACCGTCTTTTGGTCCGTTGGGCCCCTGTTCTTGATCTTGTTCGACTGTGGCAATTAATCCTTTCGAATAAAGACTATAACTCCTCTTCATATTTAGAAGCCTCATATTTATTTGCAATTTCGTATTGCGTTTACTTATTCTTGCTTGTATTCTCGATTCGCTTGCAAGAAAGCCATATCGGTGGGGTCAATCGGGTTCGCATGGTTGATAACCAATGGAGCAGTTGTGTAACAGTTGTGGGGGTCCGAAGCAGTCTTGGTTTGAAGTCTAGATCATGAACATCAAGTCTCCATCACTTTCTCACGTGATCAAGCCAATCTTGTGACGAGGCAAGTGCATGCATCGATGAGAGTTAGCTAAAATGACTAAGGGCAGTCCCAATGAAAGAAACTAGTAGTTTCTATAACATAGGATACCGCACCAAAAAAGTACTGCTTTCCAACCCATGGTTTCTATGAGTAATAATTATTTTCTCTTTCTCTCTCCCAACTCTATCATCTTCCTTCAATGGGAGTGCGACACGAGCTCCCTAGAAACTGGTGGTTTCTCCCCAATGATGATTTTATGGTTTCTTGGTGCATTGGGTCAAGAGTAGACCTGATTTCTTCATGAAGAAACCATTTCTATAATTTTTGCTCTCTTTCTTCATTAATTACGTTGCCATGTCAGCGTTTTACCTACATGGCAAGTCATTTAATGAGGATAGAAACCATCATCAATGCACCATTGGGACTGCCATAAGCAACTGCATAATAGAAAAGCTTGACATAACTGGGCGACAACCATTTATTGCAATATATTAGCTTTTCAGTGTCCTTCAATCAAGATGTCATGTTTACAGCTAGTGTCATGTGAAAGCTTTGTTCACTAGTGTGATACTCCCTCCTCTATAAACTAAAGGCATGATTGTACCAATTGGAAATAAAAATTTAATGCAATTGCTTTTGTACTAAAATATTGAAATGATTATGGCCCGTTCGTTAGTCTGAAACTTGGCTGAAACTGGCCGAAAAACACTCTTCCGGCTGAATTGTTGTGATAAAAAAACACTGTTCTGGCTGAAAAAAGAAGCCGAACAAGCCGAATATGGGGTAAGCCGAACAGGGCCTATATTAGTTGTCTGGCACAGAAAACCAGATTTCAATATTAATATATGTGGGCAGCTTATATTATGGGATAGACGGAGAAATAATCAAAAAGACAAAGCCAGATCACACATTAAAATTGGCTACATTTGGAGGACTCACCATTGCAGTGACCTATGAACAGGGGAGGTACATTGATTATTTGATGTCATCTCGTTGGGATAAACGCCGGGTAGTATTATTATTTTTTTACCTCCATTTGTCCTGCAATAAGGTAGTGTAGAAGTTTTAGTCATGGCGAGCTTACTTTTTCTCTTTGATGTAGCATTACATTGTTTAGTCAAGAATATTATTATTTTTGACCTCCACTTGTTCTGCAATAAGGTAGTGTAGAAGTCTTAGTCATGGCGAGCTTGCTTTTTTCTCTTTGATGTAGCATTACATTGTTTAGTCAAAAGGTACTGCTCGCCCGAGTCATTCAATTCATTCCATGTTGTTGCTTCCAGTTGAATCATACATATGAAGTACCCACGTGTAGCCAATGTTATTCTAAACGAGAAATAATAAACATTAGATCACCGTTTGTTTACTCATTAGACCAATCAAATAGATACAGAACGTGCCAAACATTAGGAGGATACCATGTCAGTATACACGACAATTAAATCCAAAAAAAAACCCTGACCGAGGAATAATCTAGATGGCTCCCGTCAAAATATATTCTTTCTTACAGGATTAAGCCAATCTTGTGAGGAGGCAGGCGGATGGATCCATCAAAGCTAATTGGAAGGACTAAGCAAGACCATAATAAAAATTCCAAATAAAAGAATACGTTGAACCTAACTATCATGTGCCACATATTCATTAATTAAATGCCCTAGTTAACAGACTAAGACCATTTATTAGCATATATAAGCTTCCCGCTCTCCTTTTAGTCAAGATGATAGAAAGTTGGAGTCACCGAGGAGTGGCACACAAAGGCATTATGGGATGTAAAACACTCCTATGACATATTTAAGAATTCGCCCTGCCTTTAAATTTAAGGATGTATATGGTAGATTTCAGGACCACTCCTGACCTGAGTTCCATTATGCGGAGAACAGGCCAAACATATGATACCTTTTCAATATAGACTAATAACTCCAAGAAAACAATTATGACAGAGCAATCATCAAGCTCGGTGCCATCAAAATATGTAAGCTTTCTCACATGATCAAGCCAATCTTGTGACGAGGCAAGTGGATGGATCAATGAGAGTTAACTAAAATGACTAAGCAAGACCATAAAAGAAAAGCTTGACTTAACAGGCGACGACTATTTATTACAATATATTACCTTGTCAGTGTCCCTTCAATCGAGATGTCATGTTTACAGCTACTGTCATGTGAAAGGTTCGTTCACTAGCCGTGATACTCCCTCCTCTATAAAATAAAAGGTATGATTGTACTAATCTGAAATAAAAATTTAACGTAATTGCTTTTATACTAAAAATTTGAAATGATTATACTAGTTGTTTGGCACAGATAACCAGATTTCAATATTAATATATGTGGGCAGCTTATATTATGGGATAGACGGAGTAATAAAAAAGACAAAGCAAGACCACACATTAAAATGGTTTATATTTGGAGGACTCACCATTGCAGTGACCTATGAACAGGGGAGGTACATTGATTACTTTAAGTCATCTTGCTGGGATAAACGCCGTGTAGTATTATTAGGGCAGTCCACAATGGTGTATTGATGATGGTTTCTATTCTTGTTAAATGACTTATCACGTAGACAAAACGCTAACATGGTAACGTAATTAATGAAAAAAGAGAGCAAAAATCCTAGAAATGGTTTCCTCATGAAGAAATCATGTCTTCTCTTGACCCAATGCACCAAGAAACCATGAAATCGCCATTGGGGAGAAACCACTAATTTCTAGGGGCTCATGCCGCACTCCCATTGGAGGAAGAAGATAGAGTTGAGAAAGAGAAAGAGAAAATAATTATTGTTCATAGAAACCATAGGTTGAAAAGTAGTACTTTTTTTTGTGCGGTATCCTATGTTATAGAAATTACTAGTTTCTTTCATTAGGACTGCCCTTATTTTTGACCTGCACTAGACCAATCAAATAGATAGAGCATGTGCCAAACATAGGATACCATGTCAGTATACACGACAATTAATTCAAAAAAAAAAGCAACCCTGACCGAGGAACAATCTAGATGGCTCCCGTCAAAATATATACTTTCTTACAGGATTAAGCCAATCCTGTGAAGAGGCAGGCGGATGGATCCATCGAAGCTATTCAAAAGGACTAAGCAAGACCATAATAAAAAATCCAAATAAAAGAATACATTGAACGTAACTATCATGTGCCACGTATTAATTAAATGCCCTAGTTAACAGACTAAGACCATTTATTAGGATATATAAAGTTTCCCGCTGTGTCCTTCCAGTCAAGATGATAGAAAGTTGGAGTCACGGAGGAGTGGCACACATTAGTGAGTGACCAAGCAGCGGTGTGCGGGATGACGGCTCGTGCATGTTTTGGTTTTATTTGTTTTGAAAAAAAAAAGATTATGCGGGCAGTCCTTGACCCCGGCTCGACATGTCATTCAAGTCACCAAACTCTTAAAATACATCTTTTAGGTCCTTGAACTTTATTTGTGTGTCATGTTAGTCCCAAACTTTCAAAATTCTACTTTTAGGTCCCCAAACTTCCCTTTGTGTATGTTATAGGTCCCTAAATAAATATGACATGTTGTGTCACTTAGGTCCAAATAGACTCGATATATTCTGTATCATGATGGCACATGCCACAATGGTTTGATCCATACATCATTCTTGACCGAAAAAGGAACTTAATGGCAAAGCAATCATTTGCCTACCTCCATCTAAGGAGCACAAGCTTTGCTGTCACCGCTACTTATGATGTTGTGGCCTTTGATGTGGAGGACGATGAAGACATGCATGGGGTGGCGATCACGAGTTCATGATGATGATGCGATGCCACACTAATTTGAATGTAGAGATAGGGGGTGGGGATCATGGAGATGTAACAAGAAGTGAGAGGGATAGCATGTACATGGAGCACTAGAGTTTAGAGACAATATGTGGACCTTATTTAGTCCTAGATGGGACACCACAATAAGTTTGAGGACCTTAAAATGAAAGTTTTTGAGAGTTGTAGTCCTAAAAATGCATTTTGAGGGTTTAGAGGCCAACATGTGTCAGATTGTTTAGCTCCGGCAATGCCTAGCAACGTGATCACGTAGATTGATCCAGATGGTTGCATACGAGACACAGAGATTTATACTGGTTCGGGCCTTCGGGAAGCGAGTAAAAGTCGTAAGTCCAGTTGCTACTCCTTCTTGTATTCATATGCTCGGTTACAGGGGTCTGTTGCTCCTAGCTACGAGGTAGAATGGAAATGAGGCGATGGTGTCATGGTGGACATGACGATCGAGGAGCCCTTACCCCTCTTTATATAGGCAGAGGGGTAGGGTTACAACGAGGGCGATCAGTGCTACAGATTGGATTCCTAGTTGGTTACAATAAATCAATTCCATCCTACCATAGCTGTGATGGCGGTAGATAACCTTGATACGTCATGATCTCCTTGTAGGTAGTTGTGCCTAGTCCTAACAGGCTTCCTCCTCGGTCCTCCTCCGTTGATGGGCAGATATATTGTCGGTGAGGGTACCCCGGGCCCATATCTCTGTCAGTAACCCCCGCAGGATTTAATGAAGGGCTCATATAGCTATACCATCCTTTGGGTGTTGTGAGTCCCTATAACGATCGGGCGCCGTAGGTACCGATGAACACTTCTCGGGTGCCGATATGCTTGAATACAGTTAGAACGTCCCAAATATCAGGACGACTCTGCGTGTTGCACTAACTAGCAGTAATGCCTTCTCGAGTTTTGGGATCCCTTTGGGTGGAAGTCTCCCACCCGTTTGAACGCATCGCATGCGCCTCATTGAATCCTGTAAAAGAAAAGAATAGTGGTGCCTGGGAACTCGAACCATGTAATTTCCCATGCTTTTACTTTGTGGAACCCTCTCGATGCCTGAACGTGTTTTTAATGCCAACCACCCACTCTCCTACCACCATCCTCAGGGCGCTTATTTGAGCAAGGGGTTGGGAGGCTAGTGAGTCTCACCCCTCCTTTCTTCCCCAAATTCCCTAGCCTTAGACAGAGTGTGAGAGTGGTGATTCTGCTTGTGTGCCATGGTTCATGGCTATTTCGGCGGTCACGCCGACGCTAGGATAAAGCTTTCAAGAGCGAGTTCCTATAGCAGGCCTGGCAACACTGTTATCCTTGGGTGTTAGAGAAAGTTCCACGAAGATGGGGAGGAACAATACCATTGGCTGGCCCAGGGTCGCCGAGGGAATGGCGGCCGGGCTCACCGATGGTCAGTGCAGCGGGAGCTTTCCGGGTCAGAATATCTGTAGGGAATCCTATAAGGCAAAGGGTGGCTTGCTGTTGCTAGAAAACTGTTGACCCCATAGATCTCGACCTAGGTGTTCTTGTGTATCGGTTTGGATGCTCGATGCCACCAAATCGATGTCGTTCGCTCCTCTCGGACACCACAGAAGATGGCACAAGCTGCCCTCCTCGCGGGGCTCCTCCTTTTGGATGTTAGAGGAAACTCCGTGAGGTGGCACTCCCGAAGCCGTCTTCCGAGCATCGTCTGTGCTCATGAAGGTGGAAAGTGAGGTGAGGGTCAAGGTGGCCCCTTGTCCGACTTCTACACTTCACAAGATGTCCATCGCTTGAGTGGCGAAGTCAAACCTGTGCTTAGAAAGCTTATCATAACTGTAGTAGTTTCTGATGGATTTTGGTTATTGTAAACCTGATGATGTAAAATGCAGCATAGTTTAATCGAAAAAGAATGACTTTTGTTCATTTTGAACACTACTACCTGTGTCCCGATTAAATCGGGTGGCTTGAAGATTTTCGTTCAATCGAACCTGACCTTGCATTTTTACTAGCCCCCTTCCCGACCCGATGGGTAGTTCGCATAACTATGGGTTATGCAAGGTACTCGATCTGAAATTTTACTCCGACCAAGTGTGGTCATTCGTGGCTCGGGAAGCTAGCAATCCCGAAAGCTCAAAGATCAGCTGGGTGAATATGGAACACATGTAAACCTCTAGGGCTGTGGTGTATGCTATTCTGTCGATTTAATAATGGGTAGAACATGTGAATGTCTGCTATCCGGAAGCGGTAGGACAAAGCCTGACCAGTTGGAGCACGTCATAAAACTCCTTTTCTAGATTTTAGGAGCTCATACTTTGGTTCCAGCCATGGGCTGACCAGTTTTTCGGTTTCCCTAGGAAGGTCACACAGGCACTGAAATAAGGTACTTGGAGCCTGTCTGAATATTCAAGAGATTTATGTAGCCTCGAGGCAAGAGGTTTTAGGATCGGCTGTCGACCCCCCTGAACATCCCCCTCACTCTAGAAATGGTAGGGTTTGCTTTTTGTGATTCTGGTCCATAATCATCGACTGCACCTACCGCTTTCGTGGGGCCCAAATGTTGGTCCACCCAGTTTTACCAGCAATTTTGGGCCTCAGGCCCAGGGTCCATAAGAGTTTTTGACCTGTATTAGCCGCCTTTATAGGTTAGCCAAGGGTGGAGACAGTCTGTCCCTTTGCCACTGCCGACAGAAGTAGTAGTGCTCACTCCTCTCCTTACCTTGACCTAGCAGACGTCGTCACATCTAGATCCTGCTCCCGATAGTTGCAGTCATGGCCCGAAGAAAGACCCTAGCCAAGAAAATAGAAAGCATTAGTTTGGTAAGTGAAGAAGATATGGGCTCGAAGATCAAAGGGGGAGGGAGTCCCATCCCTAGTTCTCCATGGGAGTGCCGACGGCGACGGAGGAGGACATCAAGAATCTTGTGGTTGGGGGATTCTTGGCACCAAGGGAGCTTATGGGTTATAAGTGTGCCCTTGGCCAGGACGTGTCCGCCCCTAATTCTAGTGAAATTGTAGTCTTCATCGACTTCTTTCGTCGTGGATTTGGGGTGCCCTTCCATTGGTTCATTTGAGATCTCCTCTGATACAATGACGCATAGGTACACCACCTGACCACAAATGGGATCATGCTTCTAGAGATGTTCATTTCTTATTGTGAAGACTTCACGGGGATCGAAGCCCACTAGGAGTTGTTCTGTTGTTGCTTTGACGTTCTTCCTCAATCGGACCGGAAGGTCACCGGCAGCCTTTGGATCAAGACGATCGACAAATCTCCATTCTTTCATATCGATCTCCCTTCAAACATCCTGAATTGGGTGAAGAAGTGGTTTTATGTTTATGACTGCTCGACTCTAGCCTTTCCCACAAGCTCCTACCCCCTCTGCTAGCGGTAGAGAAAGAGGAAGTTCTCGAGTCCAAGCTAGAAGAGGTGGATGAACTGGAGAGTGACCAATAGGATTATCATTGGAGGATAGGGGTTACCAGTCAGGCTTGCCTAGCGGCCTTCTTTTAGAGGTGGATCCAGCCCCTGAGGGAAGGTGTGCCCCTGATGTGTGACTCTCTCGATGCTGTTAGTAAATTATGAGAGCCCATCAAGCCGATGACCGTGCTTTAGGTGCTAATTGTTACCAACAAGGTGCTGGGTCCAAAATCCCACCTCATAGGCAAAGACCATCTAGTGGATCCCCTGAGCTCAAAGCCAAGAGACAACAATAACTCGGTAAGGTGTCAGTTGTTCGGTGATCAGTTGACAACTCATCCTGATTTCCTCGTGTAACTTGCTCTGTTTTATAGGATCACAAAAAGTACCACTCTAGGTCCGCTTTGGACAAGGTCAAGGAGCACAGGACCAATGATGTGGAGACATCCACAAGTAATGGCGAGATGCCCACACTTCGAGAGGAGTTGAGTGCCATTGTCCCTATTCCTTGCCCAAGATGTGACAGTTGCAGATGAGGAGGCACATGGCTACAGTAGAATCTGCAAGCACCAATGAGATTGAGGAAGCAATGGAGAGGAAGAAGAAGAGGCAATGCTGAGAGCAGGCATCGTTAGTGCTAGGTACGCCAGTTATCCTCGGTCGGTCATGGCCTTGGTGTATGTAAATTTGGCTTACCATGAATTGTTCATAGTGCTGAGAGCTTTGGGGTCACCTAGGCCCACCAAAGACAAGCCATCAGTCATTACGGTCTTAGTCATTGGTGACTTTGGCCTGAAGGTGGAGTATTTCCCCTTGGAGCAAGGTTCTGGGACCACGCATAGGCAATTGAAGAGGCCTGCACTGCTGGATGTTCCCAGTGATGAGAACATGTAAGTTCAATTCCTTTATCTCGCGATTTTGTTGGGTGATGAGTTCCTGATGCTTGCTTTTTGGGCACCTTCAAAGACCTTATCAACCAAGAGGTTGCCCTAAGCAATTGTGCTAGACAGCGCTAGAGAGATCATAGCTCCAGGAGTTTGCTCGAACGAGAGTGAGGATTTGAGTATTTTAGAGAAGATTTGGGTCACTGTTACCCTTAAAGACTTCGTGGTTGGTATCGTCACAAGCATGCCACATTTGGAGGATGCTCAGGAAGATGTTTCTCCAATGACCCAGTGTGTGGCCTGTGCAAGGTGAACCTGCTCGGGTTCCCAGCGTGGGTTCTTGAGGGAAAGAGCCTGTCATTGAGCTGCTTAGTGAGCTTGATCCGTCAGGGTTGTCCTTGGAAGTTATTCTAGAGGACGACCTCGTGAGAGTGTTGCTGCGAATTGAATCTCGTTCACAGGTGGACGACATCCGCCTGGCCCCTCTTGGGTCTTGAACTGAATGAGTAGGGGGAGGTCCATCACAACAGCTTTCGACGCTGAAGGCAAGAGCTTGTTTGATGATGTCGAGGAACGACACCATCTTGTCTCCGGCTTCAGAGAGTTGGATGGGATGGTGAAACATGCGGATAGTTTGTTCACTATGCTATGAGACCTGGCCGAAAACATGAAGACCAAGAGCATCTCAGCTGTGGAGTCCCTTAGCGCTACCTTGGAGGAGGTATGATCCGCGTCGGGAGTTCTAGCCCCCAAGCGCTGAACTAATGGTTGCACCTAGGCGAGTGTCACCCTTGGTGTATACTTGGGCCAAACAATGGACCTAATGGGTCTAGCCCCTGAGTCTTTGGTTGATTCATTCTGAATGGTGCTAAGACTTATGTTGTCTTAATCTTGTAGTATCTTCTAAAGAATTCCTTGGCCAAATCCATGTTCATTCGAGAGAGGTTCTCTCAGCCTGGCGATGAAGCGAAGGCACAGATAGCCAAGGTAGAGGGAGAGGTGATGTCCCTAAAGCATCATCAGGATGAGACCCTACCTAGGTAGGGTTTCTGTCAGAACCTTTCTCCTTAGTGTTTGGTGAGGCTTATAAAACCTTTATTGCCTTTTCAGCTGGTACCAAGGCTATTGTCAGGTTATCCCAAGAGAAGGCTGCCTTTTGCGCCTCTGGCTCTACGTACTAGAAGGAGAGGCGGAAGCCGGCGCTTGCTCAGGAAGAGACAGAGAAGCTCTAGAAGTAGATCCAAGTTATGTTTTGTTTTTAGTAATGAATCGTGTTCTGATTGTATGCGGATTTTTGGACTAACACACTTTGTTCGTAGTGGAGTCGTCTAAGGCGAGACACCTTAAGAATGAGCTTGCTGAGTGTATGTTTGATTATGTGAACCTGGAGGCCGTGGCTGCTAAAGCTGAATAGCTACACATAGGGACCCTTCCGGCCATGGAGGTGAAGTATGCGTCACAGGTGTCATCCCTTGAATACGAGCTCCAGAGTGTAGCCGCCTCTTCATTAGAGGTGGCTTCCCAACTATGGGGGATCCCTAGGAGCCTGGAGGAAGTTGCCCTATATGGCTTTTCCACTAAGGCGCACATGGCGTTGTTGACCATCCGGGCAATCTACACTGACCTTAACATCGGCTCCATCAGAGGGAAACCTATTGACATAGATCCCATGTTGTATAGATAGATTCAGCAACATGCCATAGAACCTTCCGAGGCCATAATTTGTGATGTGGATCTCTCCGTTATAGTATAGGGCAGTATGCCTAACTTATCAGAAGATTCGGGCAGTGCTTGAGGTCATCTTGTAATGTGCTGCACCCGACTTTATATGCTCTATCTTTTAGTGTCTTTAGTTTTTGATGCTGGTTTAAGCTTTTGACTAACTTCCTTGGGATTATTCAACCAAGATGAAACACTTTGGTTGAGTCCATGCAAGGTCTTGTTAAGTCACTTATACCATTTCATGGCCTATGAGACATTGATCGATTGAGAGAGTAAGTGTGGGCGACACATATGGCTATCATTGTAGCCCCCAAGCATGTAGAAAGTTAGTATAACATGTGAACATGCTAGATAGGAACACAACAACTGCAAAGGTTATCCCCCAAGCAACTCAGAGAGGTTCTTCTTAAGGGACTCGAGAGATCACAGTTTATTCATGTAACAAATAAATGTTCTTTGCAAGATGTGAATGATAACTAAAATTTAGAAAAAATAAAAGGCCAACGTAACCGTGGATCATTGGCAGCCTTCTCAAGATCTGACGACGAGGGCCACAGGAGTCAAAGCAAGTGGCGGAGTCGAGGATGTCGGGTCAAGGGTTGTGGTAGGCAGTTGTCCTAGAGTCATCGATAGGAGCTTCTTCCATGGCCTCGGGCAGGGGAGACTCGAAGCCCCCGAGTCCAAGTTGTTGGCCTCTACGTACTCGACAGCGTCCCTCTCGCATTGGCAGGTGCTCTAGAATTTTCCTAGCACTGTGATTACGCCGCGCGGTCCTAGCATCTTTAGCTTGAGGTAGGCATAGTTTGGGACTGCCATGAACTTGGTGTAACATGTCCTCCCAAATATGGCACTGCAAGGTCCCTAGAAGTTGACAACTTCAAAGAAGAGAGTCTCCTTTTGGTAGTGTCCCACATCGCCGAATGTCACAAAGCGGTCTATCGTACCTAGGGGCATAACGTGCCACCCAGGGAAGACGCCATGGAAGGAGGACTGCGATGCGTGCAGCTTCCTTATGTCCATGTTAAGCTTGTCGAAGGCATCCTTGTAAAGGATGTTGATGCCACTGCCACCATTCATGAGGGTCTTCATCAACCTCGTGTTCTCAATGACCATATTTACCACCAGAGGGAATCGGTCCACCTCAACCACCTAGTCTGGATGATCGTTTCGATCATAGGTAATTGGTCATTCTAACCAGCGTAGGTATAGCAGGGCAGCTAGTGCGGTCGCATAGATTCATTTGTGAGTCAGCTTCTATAGCCTTTGATCCAGGTTGGCTTGAGGGCCACCGAAGATGAGCATGGAGCTTCTAGCAGCCGCATTGGGGCCTTGGTCATCGATACACTTGTGGTAGGCGAGACAATCTTTGGCAAGGTGGGTCACAACGAAGCCATGATTCTAACATGGGTTGTTCATGATCCTTTCAAACATGTCTCGATAAGCCTATCTCTTGCGAGGGATCGAGGCTGTTCTTGAGATGGTATACTTAAATTTGATCGGCGGCTGAGCCTGCTTCCCAGGAGCTGTCGAATGCTGGGCAGGGCCATGAGTATTGTGTTCCTGTTTCCATGCATTGATCAACAAGTGAGCATCTTACCCATTCCCCGGTCGACCATAGATTGGGTTGGGGGCGATATGCTCTAGGTCCTCCCGTTGGTCGGCCCCTGGTCCCTGGAAGGCATTGCCAACAATTGCGCAGGGTAGGCCCATGGCATACTTTGGGAGTATCTCGACTGAACCACGACTTTTGAGTTGTCGGGTGCGTCGTTGGCTCGGCCCTAGGAGCTGATTGAAGCAACCTAATAGTCTTGTAGGGACGACTACCAAGTTTGAGCCACCTGAAGGGTGGGTGTCCTTAACTCGAATCTGCTAAGTGTCAAGAGACTGGTTGAGTCGTTGGTGAAGATGATTGTTCTCCGCTTCGAGATCATCATTCTGATGAAGGAGGCATAGGCGCACTTCGTCGCTAGTCTTGTATGGGGTATCTGAGATAGTAACATCTCTAGACAGCGAAGTGGCGCTTTCAAGCGCAAGCTTCTCGAGTGCTTCCCAAGGTGGCTTGGGGTCTTATAGATTTATTTAACACTCGGGTTGCTCCTTGGACTTAGTGCCTTCCTCTTTGGGTAGTTCCTACTCTAAATCTAGGTTATCAAGGTGGAACTGATCGTATTTGTCAAGATCAAAATCTAGGATAGGCTTGTCGTCCTTTGCAAGTTCCCAATCTTTCGGTATGTCGGCCATATCTTTGTCATCGTTGGTGATCATCCTGATGAACTAGGCAGCTAGGTTGTCGAAGCACTCGGGAGAGTGAGTACCACAGATGGGGGGATCCTCGGTGCAAGGTTTGGTGGGTTTCGCTAGGGCTTGTTGAAGACAGTTAGAGTGAGTTACCACCACTTTCCTTAGTCCGGCTAGAAATCCAGGAAGGAAGTGATCGAATAGCAATTGTAGATCTGAACGGGGGGTCCAGTTTGGATCTTCCTAGAGTCAGAGGGTGGCCTTGGGATCCCTCTCTTGGTCAAGCTTGGTGAAGACATCGTGTCCATTGTGGTTGGGATGTTGGGCAAGAGCGCAGGGCCCAACATTCATAGCTTCCTCCAATCTAGTGAAGAACGCGTAGATCGGGGGAGGTTGCTCCTCCTCTTCCAAGGGTAGTTCGGGTTCTTGTAGATGCAAGTCCCCAAACAGGTCAGCGATGAAGTCAAGGCTGCCCAAGGTCATCTTCTTGCCTGGCTACATCCTCCCAGTGGTGTCGTTGATGTCGATGATGATTCCCATCTAAAACACAATATTAATCTAAACACGAAAGGCCCCTACCTGGCCCGCCAACTATCAGATTATTTATCTCTGGCAATGCCTAGCAACATGATCGCATAGATTGATCCAGATGGTTGCATATGAGACACAGAGATTTATACTGGTTCAGGCCCCCAGGATGCTAGTAAAAGCCGTACGTCCAGTTGCTACTTCTTGTATTCATATGCTCAGTTATAGGAGCTGTTGCTCCTCGCTATGAGGTAGATTGGAATGAGGCGATGGTGTCCTAGTGGACATGACGATCATGGATCCCTTACCCCTCTTTATATAGGTAGAGGGGTAGGGTTACAATGAGGGCGATTGACGCTATAGATTGGATTCCTAGTTGGTTACAACAAATCAATTCTATCCTAGCATAGCTGTGATGGCGGCAGATAACATGCTTAACACCTTGATGGACACCGGGGGGACATCGAAGGATTCACTAGCCACACGCCTGGACATGCAACACTTGGGAATCAGGAAGGAGCTGCATCCCATGGAGCTAGATAATGGTCAGTTCGAACTTCTGGTTGCGTCATGGACATTGAAGAAGGAAGAAAAGCGTGCGCTTATTTCTTTCTTCAATGAACTCAAAGTTCCGATGGGCTACTGTGTGAACCCGAAGAGGCTAGTGAACATGAGAGAACTCAAGTTCAACTATGGCCCTCTGAAGGCCCATGACTGTCATGTAATTATGACTCAGCTGCTCCCTATTGCCAAGCGTGGTATCCTCCCCCAAGGGTCTATACCCCAATGATAAAGTTGCGCTCGTTCTTCAACTCGATCTCATTAGACTTGAGATGCATTTCTCGCTGACTTACTTTGATATCTCATTGCATCTGCTCATTCATCTTGTTGACCAAATTAGAGAGCTTGGCCCAATGTACCTACATCAGATGTTCCCTTTCAAAAGATTGATGAAAGTTTTTAGGAGGTATGTTAGGAACATATTCATGCTAGAAGGGGGCATGGTTGAACAATGGTCAACAGAGGAGGCCATTGAGTTCTGTACATATTATCTGGATATCAAAAGGGCCAGAGTTCTAGAATCTCATCACAATGGAAGACTACATGGCAAAGGAACGATCGGGAAGAACTCTGTTAAAGTAGATGACCCTGTTTCTTTCAGATAGGCATAGTTCACTATTCTCCAGCATACCAAGGGTGTGATGCCATACATTGACGAGCACAGTCAATCACTACAAACTCTGTATCCAAGCAGGTTATAGGCTTGGCTGGATAAAAAGATAAGGAGGAATTTGTCAACTGGTTGTGATGCCGCTTGCTAAGAATAAAGTTGGGTAATCAACTGGATGCCTTAGCCAAGGGACCTTCGAGTACATATCTTAAGTACAAGGGTACGAGATCAATGGATGCACATTTCACACAAAAAAGCAAGATGGAAAGAGCACATACCAAAATTGTGGAGTTTGTTTTGATGCTCACGACAAAAATGGCAATGTGCAGGCGACATACTATGGTTTCATAGAGGAGATATGGGAGCTAACCTATGGTCCATTGAAGGCATCTTTTTTTTGCTGCTAGTGGGTCCGGCTCGACGAAATCAACACTGACAGCGAAGGCTTCACTACTGTTGATCTCACTAATACCGCATACAGAGACGACCCCGTCGTCCTTGCAAGAGATGTTATGCAAGTCTTCTATGCAAGGGACAACAAGACAAAAGGAAGGCTAAAAGTAGTCCTAGAAGGGAAAAGAAAGATTGTCGGTGTTGATGGAGTGATGGACGAAGAAGACTACAGGGGCTATCAGGAAATGCTTCCATTTGGTGCGAACATACCCCTACCTATCCTTCAAGAGGGTGACGAACCTGCTTACATACGGCTTGATCACAATGAGGCCATCATTGTTGATGGACCTAAAGATAGTTAGATTATTGTTAACAATGTAATCATTATTCGGACGTTGTTCACCAACAATGTAATCTAATTTTTATTTTGTGCGCTTCTCTAAAATTAAATAATCCACTATGTAATCAAATATTGAGATGATGTTCAGAAACACTATTATTTGATAATTATAGACCATTAATTAATTATCATGGAATTAAATAATCAAGACACAAATATTTGTATTATTTTACAATAAATTATATGTATTTACATGCACTAAACAGATAAAAGAAAAAACATAACATAAACTAACGTAATACCTAATGCTAACGTAGCACTTAAGGCTCTATAATATGGACTATGAATTAATTAACTCCCATTCAGAGGATAAAACAAAAAAGAAAACAGTAGCTTGACGTACTCCCTATCATAGCGCAGCGGTAAAAGCCAGCTACTGTGAAGCCCGAGCCCTTGGTTCGAATCCTAGGTGCGGCAAACTTTTTTTATATTTTTACATAATTAAATGAACCTCAACTTAAACTATAAAAATAATAACAAAATGTTTCCTAACATAAATTCTCCTTTAATGCAAACGGTTAAGCCACTAATCCCTTTTTCTCGCTCCCTCAGTTCAAAACCCAGGCGGGACAATTTTTTTATTTTTTTTGTCTAGAGCCCGAGGTAGTGGCTCTGATTTCAAAAAACTAAAAGCTGAGCACCTACGGCAGCGGCAGCTGCTTTGCCAGGCCTATCACTATTGGTTTTTGCATAAAAACTGAGAGTGATACATGCAATCACTGTCGGTTCAAAAACCGACACTAATGACCCCTATCACTGCCGGCTTTTTATTAAAACTGACAGTGATAAGAATATTCCCTCCACGGACCAGCAGTGCTCCCGCTGATCACCACAGGAGGAGCATAGCTCCCACCTACCATGATAGCTAGCCTATAAAATGGTGCCCTGATAGGGAGCCTCTCCACGGCTAGTACTTGTGTTTATTTTGCAACTCTCGTTTGTTCGCTTGTTGGTTTCAGCCAGGGCTTATCAGCCATGATACAGTGTTTTTATCTCATAACAAACCAGCACCAGCCGGGCTTACCAGCCTTTGCTGTTTATTTCTCCAGTTCGTTCTCTGCTTGCTAGTTTCCACGTACATGGCCTCTCTATGGGAGAAAGCCCTCCACGTACAGATACCGTTATGCATCGTAGTCCACCAAAATGGTGCACACAAGAGGTACTAGAAGAATGCTACTGAAGATAGAGCAACGCTGAAGATTGGAGACGCCGTGAGGTTCATAGAGCCATCCCTGTGGTGCGCTCTAGACTATATGTCTAGAGAGACATGGCATCCTCTATGCTCAGCCTACCTGATGTGCTCTGAGCAATTTCCTATCCTGGAGCGGCATTGGTTCACCGGTGTGGTGCTGAGCTGAATCCGGTATGCTCTAGACTGTACCGAGAAAAATGCCATGTACAGTAGAGGCATGGATTCATAGATGCCACCTTGTCATCTCCAACTGGTATAGCTCGTAGACCACCTCAACGATGCTGTTTGACCCTAATTGGTGCTTGAAGAATGCTATTGAGGTGGTTAAATTATAATTGGTTGATACACATTGATTGTAATATTGACATGTACGCAAAAAGGTCTTTGTTATCATATATGTAATTTTAGTGTAAGATCTTTGTTATCGTATACGTAATTTATTTCTAATATTTTTGTAATTTTTTGATGTATTTCTGTACTCTATCTAAATAAATATATCATTGTTGTTAAAACTTTCCCACGGTCCTTTACATATATGCAACTTCAGTGTCGGTTCTATTTAAAAACCGGCAGTGATATTCACTTTCAATGTCGGTTGTAACTGAAAACCGACAGTGATATTCATGCCCCCCCTATATAAAACAAACCGTCAGCCACATACATCGATCTCACCCACCCACGAACTCTCATAGTCTCATTTCTCACGTTTCACTCTCACTTCTCAAGAAATTCACTCTCTCGGGATTTGGTCATGGCTCCTGCATTTTTCATTGGTGTTGATATGTTGTCTTCTCCAATATTCTATCTATATTCATTTGATCTATATTTATATTCAGGTTTCTTTGCATTCTACATTTATATATATTCTTATTCCTTGCATTTGATCTATATTTAATTATGTTGCCACATTTTACTTGGAAGAATTTTTTGTGCATATATTTTATGTTCATATTTTTTGTATTTTATCAATCAGGTGGTATGAACGACGGACCTCCCCCACCACAAGAACCAGGTTTCCACCCCGGAGATAAGCCATTCGATCCTAATGTGGCCATTTCGCGATTCGGTGTTCCAGCTATTGTATGAAATATTTTTCAACATCTTTTGTTTTTTTGTTGCTAACAAATAAGTGCAATTAGTTTAATATCATTGTTACATATATATATGTCACAGACTATATCCCCAATAGATTGGCTACGAACAGCACTTAGCTGGTTCTTTATCTCGGACATCGTCGAGAGCACGACATCTAATGCAAGTGGTCAGCTATGGACGTGTGAACTCAGTTTTTCCATCCCTTTGAGGGGTGCAAATCATCGGAACCTTATCCACAAGACGGGAAGACAGAGTCTGGACATGATAAGCGCCCAATTTAGTGTCGTGCGCTTCTGTTTAGAAGCACTTCGACGTGTTTGCTATGATGTGTCTGATTTCTCACACTTCAAGGCACTTCCTTTGAATGCTAGTGATATCCCTGTTTCGCAAGCAAGCGAATGATTTGCGAGCTACAACTGTGCGGATGTGGTAAAATGGTCACTTATATCTGAGTCGTGGTTATCTGTTATTTATTATTGTAATAACATTCACTAATTTTTTTCTTTTTCTCTGCATGCGGATTGGGCTCCAGGACCTTACCTATGCCATATGTGGCTTGTGGGCCATTCTAGAACAAGCTACAGAGCAACTCGGGTAATGATTGTGACTTCTGCAATGGATACCTCGGCCAGCTCACTATAGAAGGACACCAGTACTGCATAAGGATTACTAATAGAGGCAATGGTCGTTCAGTAGGTTACATCTATGGCCGACCATCTTTTTTGGTATTGTGAGGTACGAGAGAGTACACTCATACGAGCATTGACCTTCATCGATACAAGTGGATACATAATCCATAACATCAATTACCATATATGGCTACAGAGGCATGTTAGTGTGCGTGGCCCGATCGATCCCGATAGTGATTCCGATAGTAATTAATGTTTATTTAGCTAGGTTTGCAAGGCTTGTAGTTTAATTGGGTTCTAATTTTAATTTGTACGGCTTGTGTGTTACAATTATTGTCATGCATGTAATTCATGTAACATTTGTTGGGCAACTAGAAATCTACATTCCAGTGTCACATTGGTCTCAAACTTTTTCTTAGGCTTGAACGTGCAACGGGAGAAGGAAACACCAAGTTTGGGATTTTCCGGAGATGGTTTGCTACTTTTTGAGGTTTAATTGAATTTTTGTGTGACGTTACCGAGTAATTATAGATTGAACTGAGTCTACCCCCAGAAAGATCCATAATGGTGCCAAACTTTTACACAAGCTCTCATGTGCCTTAGGGATAAGAATTTTGTGGAGGTCAATGAAAAAATTTATTGGGTCCATGATGTAATTCACCCTATTTTGTCTCATTCAGCATAGAAAAAAAATATTAATAAAAAAATGATAAAAAAACCTAAGATCTTGTGTGGGGCCTTAATTCTGGTATATATGCTTGCCAAAAAAAATTCAAGCCATTTCAACATAGGTGGAGTATACATGCTTCATAGAGGTACATGAGCCCTTTCATTGAACCATGACTATACACATAGGTTATCAAGGTTTCTGTGGTTCATATGCATTCCGGTGTTGTACTTGTCTCAAACTTTTTCTTAGGCTTGCAAATGCCATGGGTGAAGGAAACACCAAGTTTGGGATTTTCTGGAGATGGTTTGCTACTTTCTGAGGTTTAATTAAATTTCTACACAATGTCATCGATTAATTATAGGTTGAATGGAGTCTACCCACGAAAAGATCCAAAATGGTGCCAAACTTTTACATAGGCTCTCATGTGACCTAGGGATAAGAATTTTGTGGAGGTTGATGAAAAAATCTATTTGGTCCAAGATGAAATTCACCGTCTTTTGTCTCATTCAGCACACAGAAAAATATAATAAATAAAAAATCTGATCAGAAAAACCTAAGATCCTGTGTGGGGTCTTAATTTGGGTGTACATGCTTGCCAAAATATTTTAAGCCATTTTGACATAGGAATACACATGCTTCTATTTATTTAGTATATAAAAGGAATTATTTTTATATATTATCACTGCTGGTTTCAAAAACCCGGCGGTGATGAGACGAAACCGACAGTGATGCTTGTTATCACTATCAGTTCATTTTGAAAAGCAGCAGCGATTTATAAAAAAATTTAAAACATTGTGCCAGGCCTCAGGTTCGAGCTCGGGCCTCGGGGATCAGAGTTCCGAGTCTTAACCGCTGCGCTAGTATAGAAGGTGTGTCAAGGCTTATATTATTTTTCTTTTTGACCTTTTATAGCGCTTAATAATTTATAAAATTAAACCAACAAAATTGGGCTGCCTAGGAATCGAACACGGGTCTCAGGGGCTATATTGCATGGTCTTAACCGTTGCGCCAGTCGGAGGATTTTGAAAGAAAGGGAAAACATATGCTACTTAACCAGTAACCGCTGCAGCCCCATCACTATCGAGTCCAGGCATGGCCCGATAGTGATGTTGCGTCATCACTGTCGATTTAGACCTTGCAATCAGTAGTGATGAGCCATTGGGATAAAAACAAGGCGTGGGCTGAAATTTTCCAAAGTCATTTGAACCCCGCGACAACCCCACCCCCCGCGCCACTGGAGCACTACCCCACGCCAACGGGCACCACCGCCCCCTGCGCACCCATCCACCACCCCCACACCGCCGTTCCCAGCCCCACGCTCCTCTTCTTCGACGCCGACGCCCGTGCGTCCCCTCGATGCTTCCCCTTTAGTCCCACGCCAGCATCCGCGACGCCGTTCACCGCCCCATGCTGGAGCACCATGCCGTCCATGCCCTCATTCCTCATCCATGACGCCGGCCATGCCCCTCCTCCACCACGCCTACACTCCCACCGCTGAGGCCTTTAGGAGCGCACGGACAGCTGCTTCCCCACCCCCACGATGAGTGCGTGACTCACTGCCCGCTATGTGTTTGATGAAATGCCCGTTAGGTTAGCCGAGGCCATCCTGGGCTCTACCTCCCCCTTCCTTCTTGCATGCAAGCTTCAATTGCATACGAGCTTCAATTGCATATGAGAGTAGATTGTTGCGGAATGAATTGTGCGTGTTTTCATACCGTGTTGTGAATTGGAAGTAATAGTTTGTTAAAATTTGTTGCCCGGTTAACATGCACCGGAATTCGGGTACGGCAGTTAAATCAAAGCCTCTTGGTATAATATAGAAGGTGTAAAATTGCAGTACCTCTATTAATTTGCAGCAGCGTGTGTTATCTGATGATGGTTTTGTTGATGTTGTATCCTAGTTGGTGTCATCAGAAGACTGAATAGGGACTAGTTTTGTACCTTTTTTGTGACTTGAGTGACCACTTGCAATGAGTTAGTTTTCTGTGTAGCTTCGCCAACTAGGTTCCGTCTCATTTTTGGAATTGCTACATCATTTTGGTGTTTGTGTTTGATGCTAAGTTTTTGTTCTCTTTATTTTTGCAAGTATTGTTGCTATATGGTGCTATGTGTGATAACCTTTACCCATACTATGGGCTATAACTGATACTTGCTACTTTTTCATGCTAAAATCATGCTGCAAGTACATCCTCTCACAATGTAGCTTGCTCCATGCCTCTTTATCTAGATAATATTTGTTCATTAGCTGTATGTGAACTTAATATTCTGATACATCATGTTTGAATGACAACCTAATTTACTTAAATATATAGGCAACCATGGCATGGTATGTAGTGCATGTTGGTCACGTGCCTAGGATTTATCGAACCTAGGAAGATTGCTATGCTCAAGTCAATCGCTACCCTAGTAATTTACACAAAAAATACGACACAGAAGCTGAAGCTTTGAGGTCCTAGTATAGTCATCCGGCCTACCTTGCAAACCATGGGCAACCGGCCTACCATGGTCCAATGAAAAGCAAACCATGGCCATCCGCCTGGCACTAGAGATGGAAGAGAAGCCACCCACCAGAGATGTGAAGATTTGGAGAATTGCTCCTTGGTCTTGGAAATATGTCATGCTTTTATTTATGGCTATGGTCATTGCTTTTCTTATTTGGAAGTTGATGTAGGCTTAATTTCGTAGAACAGTAGGTGGACTTTGTTGTATGTGGTCAATCAAACAATGAATTTGTTCTAGGTGAACATATACTATTATTAGACTTTGTTTTATGTGAACTTATTATTAGACTTTGCATTAAATATATTATATATATAATATGAACATATGCTATTAGTAGTTGTCCACAGCCAAAACTATCCACGATCGTGTCACAACCATGACTCGTCATCGCCTATTACCCCGTCACCAAAGAATAGATCGGCATCAAGAAGCGGCTAATATCACTGCGATGGGAGAGCCGCATGATTCGATAAATGGTGACGGTGTCAGTTAGGACGGTGAGAACAAGCAGCCATGGACCCCGTCCGGCCTGCTCGAGCTGGGTCAAAATGACCAAGATGGCCAGGTAACTTTGGTATCATGTGACTATATAGCCACACATGCTAATAAATTGAGAGGGTCATAGCTTACTTGGTGTCTCCAGCAGGAGCCTCCGTTGGCCGAGGAGCCAGAGGGTTTGGGTAGCAGGAAGGCCAGATCCAAGCGAGGCATGTCAAAGCTTCCTGTTGGTAGGAATGGACACTGGCACATCACTGAGTTCGATGAATTCGGGGATCCACTCTCACCGCCTATAGCTTTGACCAAATATAAGACTATCCTCGGGTTACTTGTAAGGGACTTCATCCCGATTAGGTACAAGGAAGTGGATTGGGAAAGATAATGACCCATGGAGGGTTCCTAAAAGTGAGAAGAATTACATATGGGATATCAAGATCCTAGAGTATTTCACTTTCCCAACTGGAGTATGACAAGGAGGTAGTCAAGAAAGAAAGCAAAAGAAATCATGGGGACATGCTTCAAGAATTTCAAGGGGACATTGTACAAGCATTTTATCCTCCAAAATAAAGAGTCAGATTTCGATGGTGGACAGTTTAGCAAGTAGATGGACTTCTGGTAGGATTTCAATGAATATAGGTTATCCGAGGAGTACTTAGAACCGAGCAGGAAGAATAAGGAGAACTCAGCAGAAAAGACGAATCCTCATCATCTCGGCTCTCGTGGCTATGCCAAAAAGATGCCAGAATTTGAAGTAGGAACTTGAAAAGATGGATTGCCTTACTGAGGAAGGCATTTAGGTTGAGACCGCCCATTGGGAGCCAAGATCGGTAATATACTGTATGGGGAGGAATGTACGCCACGCCGAGGACAGGAGCTTTAGCTCCACAAATCCACCCATGAGCGAACTCATTCAGAGGATCTCCTAGGTCACTGAGGAGGTGAGGCAAGGGACTCACACTTCTAATAGGGAGAAAGACATGCTCACCCAAGCACTCGGAATCATAGAGCACCCTGATGCACTAGAGGAACTGGTGTTGTTCCATGGAAACTAGCATTCCCCGAAGAATCTCACACTTACCGGAGTCGCTTGAGGGGTAGAGAGGAACAGGAGCAGAGTGTTTGCGGCGACTAAAAAATATGGAAGATAGAGTGGACGCACGGATTGAGACGACTATTGAAGCATGAGTCCAACAAATTTTGCTATCCAAGGGGTCAGGAGTACCACAAAACCCTACTCCTACTACCTTTAGCCCACAGTTGAGGGGTTGCATGCAGTCATGGATTGACCTCGCTCGATGAAGAAGATGCGAATGTGCCTCGTCCGGTAGATGGCATTAGTGAACCCATCAATGTCAAGTTGTACATCCATCAGGAATGGACAAAGGACAAGGTGGCGCTCGGCCAGGCCTGGCCTGCGGGAGAAGGGACCATTAATGGTCACCCAATTCCACAGGGGTACCCCACAGCGGAAGACTGGCCAAAAGTTGGTCATAACAAGGGCTCTCAAGTGGCCAAGCTCAAGCGCTTCATTAAGCTTGACCACCAATTGTCGTCTGATGATGAGGATGACTATGTGTCTTCGCCCACCCACGATGGTCACTCACCATCCCCAATAGAGATCACTCCCCTCCTCATCCCTTGCCATCACCCCCGAGAAGACAGAGGTCTCCTTGTATTTCTCCTCGTCTAACTCTATCTTCATCAGCCCTGAGAAAACAGAAGACTCGTCCTCCTCCATCTTCATCAGCCCTGGGAAAATAGAATTCTCATTGTCATCATCCTCCTCCTCCACCTCAGCCCAAAACAAGATCAAAAGCATCCTCGCAGTCGTAGAAAAGGTCCTTGGATTCGGTCGCTAATGCTCCCAAAGTGGACCAACAAAAAATAAAAGGTCGTTCAATGGCAGTGTTACAAACTTGATGAAAGAAAAATTACAGCACACATCTCGAAGAAAGATTGTGTTAGTTTCTTCAATCTCTGTGCCTCACTACGTCAGTGTTTGTTGAAGTCTGAATTCGAAAGGCAAACACATAATAAGTATGCTATAATAAGAGCCGAAGAAATACACAATGAAAGATTTAAGGGAGATACAGAAGTACGTCAAAGACAACCCCGAATTAACTATGGAAGAGGCCGCGAACATCTATTATGATGTACAAGGGACGGGAACACCGGCATTGAAGTATGAAAGGGGCAATCTTTTGGTTCCCGATGACGAGTATTAAAATTTGACAACATATATGTGTCATTTGCATGAATATTACATGGCTCAAGCAACATAGATGGAGGACTTTGGTTTTGAGGTTATTATCCGTTCACCACATTTTTTTCATTATCCTGAAGAAGAGAAGTTTGATGTCGAGTGGGAGTGCTTGTTCCAGCTATATCAGAAACGCTCTCTCGATTCACAAATGTTGACGCTGTGTACTATGTAAGTACCCTACATGCACGTTATTACAATTAACTACTCTCTCGAGACATAAATTGTTAACTTTTGAGCACTTCCCATGATTTGATGTAGGTGTATAGTAAAAATTTGCATACTAACATGTTTAGGCCTCCATGGATGTGACATGGAAGACCTGAAAGTGAGATTGATTACTGTTTTCGAAGAATTCAAGATGAAGAATAAAACTCACATACTTCTAGCCTACAACTACAAGTATGTGTTCTCGGCTTTTAATTTTATGCTTCTTTTTTCATTAAGATTATTCAATAATTAGGATTATGTGATTGTAGCAAACATTTCGTCTTCATTTGTGTCAATCTTGCTAAAAATCTGATCAAGGTGTGGGACTCGAAGAAAAAACCATTTCATCATCTGGATGCACCGGTGGCAGTGCTGAATTAGTAAGCGATCCTAATAACATATTATTTTCTAATTACACATACCGCTTTTTAATGTTTCTCCTTTTAATGTTGCACAGTGTCCGAAGAAGACATATCGGTGGGACGCAGGTCCCATTCGAGGTTGTCGAAATGGAGGGGAAGTACCTAAAACAGCCGGCGGGAAACGATGAATGTGGATTTTATGTAACGTTGGCAATGCTTCGCTACATCGGCGGAAAAATCGGAAGAAGCAGATAAGTTGGTGTGTATAATCCCCATTTCATTTTTGTATGCTAATAATTCAATAAAATGATTTACTGATTTCGCTTTGAATATCAACTTTTTTGAACGACAGCGTAAGAAATATAACCACGAAAGACTATTAGACATGGAGATCGTCGCACTTCAATCGGAGCTAGCAAAATTCATCTTAGCCGAGGTATTGGGAAAATATGGAGTATTTTTCATTGCACAATCTGTGAAGTTCATGGACTAGTATGCCCTAGAACGGCTCCCTAGATTATTGTAAAAAGTCCGAGAAACATGCTTCATCTTGTCGAATAATTTCTTTTTTATTTTGAGGGATCGAGATCTGGATAAGAACATTTGAACAGTAACAGTAACATTTGTAATGTTTAATATTGATGGACCTGTCGTCTACGTAGCGTATATAAAGCGAAACCCGATTCCATGAAAAAATATAAATTAAAATAAATTATAAAACAATAAAATGTGAACTGTTAGTGTATATAAAGCGAAACCCGATAACATGAAAAAAACCCCGATTCCATCACTGCCGGTTAGCAACAAATAGACAGTGATGGCTAAGATGGCACTGTTGGCTTGAGCCACAAACCGGCAGCGTTGGATTAGCCATCACTGCTGGGTCTTGTCCCAAACCGGCAGTGCCAGTTATGACAATACTGTCGGCTAAAGACACAAACTGATAGTGATGTTCGAAGTTACACTCTCGGGTGGTCTCATGAACCGACAGTGTTGATGGAACTGAACTCTGCCGGGTTGGGTAAAGGACCGGCAGTGAAGTTGCAGAACACTGCCGGTTTGTAGGAACCGACAGTGATAGCTAACCCTCATCACTACCGGTATGATTGTACCGGTTCAAAATTGGGTAGTGATGGGGTATTTTGAACCGGCAATATTTATGCTGGGGTCGTGTTACAGCTAATATCATGTGACCAGTTCAATCACCAGCGTGATAGTCCCTCAACCATAAAATAGAAATGTAAGGCGTGATTTAACATAGTGCTGCCTTAACGTCACAAGAATAATAATACATCCGGATGTTCAATCGGATGGTTTCCAAGGTTCACAATAGTAGCAATTGGTAAGTTCCCTACAAAATATTAAAAAATGGAACTTTGGTGTATACCAAGAGCCTATTTCGCTTATGCTAAAATTTGGCTTATGATGGTCCTTATGCTGAAATGTTGTGAGAGGATAACACTGTTCGTTCGTTGGAATGAAGTAGTGCAGCAGAACAGGGAGTGCAGTACTTTTCAGCGAACGAACTGGTGTTATCCTCTCACAACATTTCATGTGTAAGCATCAGCATAAGCCAAACTTGAGCATAAGCGCCATGATTGAAGAGCTGAAGGTATATAGCTAGTTGCCTAGTTAGCACCGTGTTATTCCGCTTAGTCGCTCAGGCCTCTAGTGTATAGTCCTGCTCCATCTTAGCAGTCAGGTTCAGGATGGCGTTCCACGACGATGAGAAGCCAGACGATGGCACCAGACGGCCCATAAGTCAGTTAGACCCTACGTCGAGCGATCTAGCTCTTTATCAGTGTGATGACCTAATTAGACGTCAATAATTGGCTCGACCTGTTGGTTCGGAAAAAAAAAACATCCACCAATGTTTGAGGGGTCAAAGCAAGGCTGTAGATCGGTGTGGGATTCATCATGCGAAAGAGGACAGCCATTGCAGCGTGCAATTGCCGTGGGCTGTGGGCAAGCAGGCAAGTCAAGTATCGACGCTTGTACACGCACTGAGCTGTGAGCTCGTAGGCTCATCAAGAGCATTATATGCCGAGGGGCGAGGGCCCAAGAGAGGACGACGCGACGTCTATAGAGTTCACACGGTCCTCGTCATGCACGGCCAGTCCATGCTTGTGGTGGACACAGCGTTACCAATGGCCGTAGGCTGTGGGCAAGGCAAGTCAAGCAGACGCTGTGCTCATCTGTGAGCTCGTGTGCTCATCAAGAGCATTGTATGCCGAGGGCCCAGGATAGGCCGACACATGACGCATGAACACATGACACCCGCTCCACGGAGTACTCACTTTAATATATTTTTATTTTACCGTGTTGTGCACCAAGCAATCTCAAAGGACAGCTCCATGTGGATTCTACACCTAGGAGTTCCTCAGAGAATTCGAGAAATGCAGCATGAGCTACAAGGTGCTAAAGGTTCACAACGGTAGGGGTAGAAGAAATATGTTGAGCAAGAGTGCATAACCACCACTATTGTAGCCGACTTCTGCGACCTCATAATGCACCAACGTGTGCTTCGGAATGGCAGATATTTCTGAGACACATGTATGATCTACATGTGTGTGTGTATATACATAAATACGTATATATTTCGCATGCATATCTCCAGAACTGGCAGTGGTGGTTCTAAGTAAAACTTATTCGACCGGTTTGCAAGAATCTTGCAATTGCGAAACAAAATTCAAATAAGAGATTATGAAAATGAAATAATTCTTGTGCAAAAAATTTAACATTGACTGATTTGGATGGCTACCTAACTGAGACGGGCCTCTTAGCTTTGGCCGCCTCTGTTAGCACGCATTTAACAGAGGTGGACGTCCTAGGGCTGCCGCCTCTATTAATCGCATTAACGCGCCTGCCTCCATTGACATGCATATTAATATAGGCAGCTGTAGCGCCTGCCTCTAGAAATGACCCATTAACAGCGACCACTTGCCAGAGACGGACGGCATGCATACCCACCTCTGAATAATCCAAATTGACCACCTCCGAAAATGGTTACAGCAGTAGTGCTTCTTGCTTGCGTCATAGTTGTACTATCTCGTGTTTTGCTTTCGTATTGCTGTGTCTCCAAGTCAATATAGCCATTGAGGCTTCATCCAAGATAATCAACGAAGCTTCCTCTAAGAAGCGTAGCGTAGCCATCCCACTTTATTATTGTTTGGAAGTACGTGATGCCGCGGCCCGTGGGCTATGGGCAAGGCAAGTCAAGTCGCCGACGCCTGTACATGTGCTGAGCTGTGAGCACGTAGTAGGGCTCATCAAGAGCGCATTATATTATATGCCGATCGAGGGAACAGGAGAGGACGACGCGACGTCTGTAGATCGAGTTCAGACGCTCCTCGTCGTCGGCATGCCTACTAGAGCCCCATGCACGGCCAATCCATGCCATGAAGATGGACGCAGCGTTACCAATGGGCAATGGCCGTGGTCTGCGTGCAAGTCAAGTCAAGTCGACGCCTGTGTTGAGCTGTGAGCTCGTAGGATCATCTAGAGTTCACACGCCTCCTCACCATGCCTACTGCCTGGCGCCTCATGGCCCATCCATGCATGTGGAGATCCACCCATCTGCAGACGCTGGATCCTGATGCATCTGACCATCGATCAGTACGTGATGATCCCAGATTGTACCAGCATGGACGCACTGCGGCTCATAGCTACTCACCCTAAATACTTACTCCCACCGTCAAAAAAAAAAAAGAATATAATTATGAAATCCGTGCCGATCAACGTGGCTAAAGTTTTATAAAGTTTATTACAAATAGTATTAATATTTATATCTTTAAATAAATTTATTATAAAAATATATTTTATGACTAATCTAATGATACTTATTTTATATTAAGAATGTTAGTATTTTATTTATACAATTTTAGTTAAAATTTAAATTGATTGATTTCTTGCAATGCGAGAATTGCTTTCTCGTGGACCGGAGGGAGTCCTCCACTGCTCATCATGCGGTGCTCACTGTTCAGGTCAGAGGTCACTACTAGGCGCGGCGAAACGTCCGCCCGCGACGGACGACTGGCAGCCGGCATCCTTCTGTGCCTCTGCGTGCATGACACATGATGACGCAAGACACATGACGCCAGCCATGGAGTCCTCGATCAGTTCCACACATGACTCATCGTCGTCTGTGCATCTACGTGCCCCTACTACACGATCTCACCTGCTCAACACAACAGCTGTAGACAATTCTTGATTAGTTATATCAATGCTGATAGACTCAAAAAGACAATTCTTAGTACGAGCATTGAGGTGATTTTATTTTTCGAGGTGGAATTGTCAGGATATAATCTCAAGGGGTTTCATCCCATCTCTGGTAACTCTGCAAACACCTAGATAAACCTCACTATCCGCAGACAAAAAAAAAGGTGCCAAACATAGACTCCATCAATTCCAAATTATAAGATACTTCGCTTTTAATATGTATCTAGTCATAATATATATCTAATGCCGCTAGTGTGCCACTTATTTAGTTTTGCTTTTTGGTCTCTGGTGTAAGGGACCATGACGCCTAAGAGGAGGGTGAATTAGGTAACTGAAAAGTCTACTTCTAACTAAGGCCTCTATTTCCACCTAATCAAAACATATGCAAGTAAGTAACATAGGTTCTAATCCTATCAACTAGCCTATCAACTAAGTTAGGTAAGTAAAGCACATAACCAAGGTAGCAATGTAAATGCGGAAGGTAAAGATGAGATAGAGATGTAAACTCCCGTCGACGATTACAGTATTTTTACCAAGATATCGAGAAGCGCTCAAGCTTCCCCCTGGTTCTCGTTGGAGGCCCTCGCAAGGGTCAAGCTCCTGGTCGAGTAACTCCGTGGATAGCCCCGGGCCTTCCTCAAGCGCATGTGAGTCTCCGATGTGCCTTCTAGCAAGCCTCTCCCGTAACGCTCCCCACCGTCTTCACTATCAAGCTTCCGGCCAAAACGCCGCGGGCCTTATTCCCTTCGGTACACAGTGGTGGCCACACCACAAGCGCGGTTGGTGTGGTCTCGCAAGACTACAAGGCCCGCCGAGTATAAACACGGTGTTCGCAAGCACCTTCTGTTTAGAGGTATGCAAACCTCACAAGCAACTAGACCTAAGCCTAGAGCAAGCGCATATGAGCGTGGTCTAACTAACCTAAGCACTTCGCAAAGCACCTATGCTAATCACCAAGTGATCTTTAAGCTTTATGCATGTCAAGAGCACAAATGAGATGTAACAACACCGTCCTATCTTCCCTCAGTTCCCACACTCTTCAAATGGACGGTTGGAGTCATATATATAGGCCACAAGTGGAGATATAGCCGTTGGGACCAAGCTCCACATTTCTGTGTGGGCATCGGACATGGTGTGGTAGAACCGCTCGAAATAGCACACTTCCGGAGACGCTCGTCGACCACTAGACACTAAGCACCCCGAAAACAAGCTGCACCGGACAGTTCCGTCGAGCACACCCTAAGGGAGAACTTGAATAATCCACATTTTTCCTCTAGGATCCAATAATGAGAACGAGTTTACAATACTTAGTTCATTTCATACAACAAGAGTTCTCAGAAATACATTATTATAATACCAAGTTTAGAGTGCAGAATTTAAATAGTGGAATTACAATAAACATCTAACGATAAGATACAAGGATCCGTCTGTGCCAACCAGAAGAATCCTCCACACAATAGCTACTCATCAAGCTACACCTGCAACAGGGGTAAATAAATCCTGAGTACACAATGTACTCACAAGACTTACCCGACCAGTGGAAATAATTTCCCGACTCCAAAGGATATGATAAGCTTTATGGTTTGTTGGGTTTTCTTTTTGCGAAAAGCCTTACTAGTAGTGAATCCTTATGTAGGTGTTTTATTAGCCGTCATGATTAGTTCATTATCTAACCATTCTATATAAGCACATGTTCTACTTTCAAGCAAGTTTGAGCAATCAGATCCATTTGACCATCTTTCATCTTCCAGATCTTACTACGGTGCTAGATCGTAGACAAGTCATACCGTATTACACTGCAATTTGCGAATCAATGTAGCCCAGCTGGGTACCCCAAAACACATGCCTCGCTTATACCCCAGGCACAAGCAGGACCAACCCACCACTCTCCTATCAAGGGGTTCAGGTCTCCATCCAAACTTGGACTCTAAGCCCCCACACCTGAGTCCATGGACTCAGTGTGGTGCTTAGACCTCCACCATCCCCACCTCCAATCAGTCGGTCCGGAAAGAGCCGAAACCCATGACAAGAGAGCAACGAGCCTTCCCACTCCCATAAGTAAGTATGTGCTCAGGATAATAAGTCAGTGACCTGACTTAGAATCCAATGCAACGGCCGGTCCTTAACCGACATGGACAGGGAAAACAGTGTAACCAAGCTATGCCCTATTGGCCGCAGGACACAACCTGTTACACCCACCAATACTCGTACAACATCCCTACCCGGTCTCTATTTCCTTTTACCATTTATCATGAGAGTAATAATAATAATCACCTATTGTGAGTAACGACAGATTACTCACGTTACCGATAGCCTAAGTATAGCGGCTACTCGGCCTATGCTAGTAGGACTCATAGGTAGGTTATCTATGCATGTAGTTTCAACAATAAGCCTATAACGTAAATGCACATCACATATATATATCAAGTGATTATTCAAAATAAGGGTTATGCACCGGGGCATGCCTAGGGCAGGCGCGGTGTTAGCTCAATCAGTGAGTGGCGGCTCCGAGACCTCCTCCTTCATGAGGATCTCCTCCTCGTACTCCTCGATCACCTCCTCATACTTGTGATCTCTGATGGTCACGATCTCCGCCAACTCGTTCTCTACATGCATGCGATGATGATGCAACACTTAGCATATCGTCAATAGCAACTCTTAAAATAAGAATACACGTGGTAACTACTAAGCTAGCTTGTGGGGGGTATGACTCCGGATAGCCACGGTAGACCACATGGGCTGTGCACCCAGGGGCGGTCTAGCCCACAAGACGAAGCCTTGCGGGGCACAACGCTGCTCAGCGCATCCCGCAAGACACCGGGAAGATATCCTGAAGATACTACGAGATCCATTAGGATACGTATGATCCCATGATTCCTGTAATATGTTATTCCTTTCCTGTTATCTCCTAGATCTAACTGACTTGTTGTCCTGCCCCAGAACTATATAAGGCAGGTAGGGCCCCCTCCAAACGTACGCAATATCATACGATAGCCAATACAATCCAATAGAACATAGGAGTAGGGTATTACGTCGTGCTGATGGCCCAAACCTGTCTAGCTCGTGTATCTCTATTGCCTTCTTGTCCTCAATTACATGCATCTCTGTCGATTAATCTACCTTCGTGGGATACCCCTCGGAGGACTGCCGATGATATTCTATCGACAGTTGGTGTGCTAGGTAGGGGTCTGAGTGCTGTTTCCATGTCAAACAAGATGATAATTTCCGCAGGCTCATTGTCCCTCCCGTAGCCTGGCCAAATCTTCACGATCAGATTAATCTCTTGGATCATCAACACTAATGGAGTCGGAGAACTCATCGAGTCGGTGCAGATTGATATTGCGCCGATCACCCCAACACTTGTGACTGTAGATCCGATCTCAGAACCACTTCTAAGGTTGCCTTCATCGACAACTCGCCGCCCTCTTCCCTACTACCCGAGGAGGCAGATTAACAACGATGATTTGATCACGTCCATCGATCAGGTTGGCTAGAAGCTCACCGATTGCCTCTCCATCACCGAATCGGCTCTGATCACTCTAGCTCAGCGCCAACCACCCTTCGATCCAGATCTATCGGAGGCTTCTTAGGAAATTCCAAGGGTTACAACGCTACCCTTCGGGCTCACCAGCGCCGCCACTGCCTAGCAAGACGCCCTAAGGTGCAAATTCGCCGACCAGGCGGGAGTTATCCACCCTCTTGCCGACTAGATCGCCGACCAGCTCTCTCCGACTGTCAACATGCTACACGTCAACCGACGCCATGAAGCATCCCTCCAAACCATCCTCAATGAAAATCCAGACTGTGAGTCCCAGGGCTCTACGGAGACCATCTCCAAAACCTCCACCGTGCAACCTCCTTTGCCGCCCTTCCGTGGAGGTGAAATCTTCAACGTCAGCGTCGACAGCCCCCCATGGGATAGGGAAACTGAGGAGGAACGCGCTGCCCGCATCAATAGGAACATCAACCGCGTGTAGCACCGAGCAAATGAGGATGCCCTTGCACTAGTCGTGGCTGCTCGCAACGATTAGCTCGACTCTCAAGGAAGGCCATGCTCACTCCACCACATCCTCATTGACGAATTTGTCCGTGTTGATAGCCACGATGTTCGACAATGAGCGCCAACTTGGCCATGGCCGCCAATGAGCTCGCCTGGCTCCTGCAAACACTAGAGGTTGCCAAGGTTGCCGCCATGCTTAAAGCCATGCACTGCCAGGTCAACGAGATCCGCCAAGATCAGAGACCTTCCTGCTCGATGAGCATGGTTCGCCGATCTGCGGCCCCTAGATCAAATCGCCGCCGTAGTAGGAGCGACTTTGCCGACCAGCATCGTGATGATGCACTACCCCTCCAGGGGAGCTAGGGGGACCGCCTCAGCCACCGTCATCAACACGACCAAGAGGTCGAACAAGACGTCCGAATGCACCTCAACAACCTCTTGGACGTGCGGCGTTGAATCGATGACCGTTGTTTTTCTCGACATGAAGAAGAAGTACGCCAGCGTCAAGAATACGAGCAAGAATTCGGTGACCCGGACGCCGCCCTCCAGCCACTCAATGCCGGCAATGCCGTAGACGGTGATGATCCTGAGGGACCCCGAGCATTCACAAGGGTGTTCCAAACACTCTAGTGGCCCCGTGGTTTCAAAATTACCAGGGTCAAGCCCTATGAGGGATGGATGAACACCACACAGTGGCTACAGGCTTATGCCACTGCTGTGTGTGCCGCCGAGGGAGATACCAGTGTTATGGCAAGCTATCTTCCCGTCATGCTCACACCAACTGCGATGAATTGGTTCAGAAGCCTCGCCTCGGACTCCATCGGATCCTGGGAAGAGTTGAAGAAGGTCTTCACCAACAACTACATGGCTACGTGTACTTAGCTAGGCACCAAGCATGACCTAAACTGCATCTACCAAAAGCCGTCCGAGCTCCTCCGTAGCTACATCAAATGCTTTTCCAAGATGAGGAACTCTATTCCTAACATCACGAAAGCTGAGGTCATCACTGCTTCGTCCAAGGACTCCATCACCGCGACCTCCGATCCAAGTTTAATCGTAAGCCACCAATAGGGATTGACGAGATGATTACGAATGCCAATTAGTATGCCGACATCGATGAGGCTAAAGTACGCTTGAACGAGAATGCGGGCACTCATCGACCAACTCACCATAGCGATGAGTGTCCTGACGACCGACGCCACAACGACTACCGCTACAACGATCGCAGTCATCATCGGGACAGTGGCTGTGACTGGCCAGAAGGATCCAAGTCTGGTCAATATTGCCGCCACCGACCAGACCACATCGTCGCTGCCGTTGATGAACCTCACGCTAAGCGCAACTACAACAAATAGTACAAGAAGATTCTTGAAGGCCCATGCCCTCTCCACAAAAACGCCAAACATAAGATGAAGGATTGCCTCGGCTTGGCTAAGGAATTCCAGGCTAAAAAGCCAGACGATGACAACAATGATGGAGCCGAAGGCCGCCGACCACCTAGGGCAACAACAATGCCTTCCAGGATCACAACAAAGTGGTTGCCACCATCTTTAGGGCCTCGCCACTGCCGAGAACAGAAGAGATCGGAAGCTCACCGCTCGCTAGGTGCTTGCCATCAGCACAGAAGACGCCGTCGCCAACCCCAGCTATTGCCCCTAGTCCAAGGTCCCTATAACCTTCAGCATGGCTGATCAGTGGGCGGATAACCTTCAGCATGGCTGATCAGTGGGCAGATATCCCTTACATAGGGCATTTCCCCCTCATCCTCGACACAACCATCTAGAAAGTGCATTTTAGAAAAGTGCTCATCAACGGCGGGAGCACTCTGAACCTCCTCTTCGCCGGAGCCCTCAAGGAGTTGGGCCTCAGGATAGGAGACCTCACACCCTCTGACTCCTTCTGGGGTGTGGTACATGGAAGGGCATCCGAGCCGCTTGGAGGGATCACCCTCCCTGTATAGTTTAGCACGGCCAGCAACTACTGCGTCGAACACATCAACTTCTACGTTGCTGACTTCAACACCGCTTACCATGCCATACTTGGTTGGCTAGCTCTGGCCAAGTTCATGGCCACACCACACTACGCCTATCTAGTCCTGAAGATGCCTTCGCCTGTAGGAGTCCTGGCCCTGTGGGCCAACCTCTCCATCACCTACGCCTGCGAGACAGAGTCTCACCCTCACCGAAGCCACCGACCTCTCCATCTAGATGGCTAGCGTTGTCACCGATGCCAAGATGGTGCCCGCCGATGACCTAGAGATCCCATCGCTGGAGCCTCCTCATGCCTCCGCCAAGTGCAAGGAAACCAAGGAAGTTGGCCTCGGCCTCGATGACCCCTCCAAGACCATGAAGATTGGGGCTCACCTTGACCCCAAATAGGAAAGCGCACTCATCTCCTTCCTATGTGCCAACGTCAATGTGTTTGCTTAGAAACCTGCAGACATGCCGGGGGTACCATAGGAGAAGATCGAGCACTCCTTAAATGTCTCGCCGACCGCCAAACCGATCAAGCAGAAACTCCAACGATTCGCACACCGTAAGAGAGAAGTGCACAACAGCAACCAGCAGGAGCCATAGAAGATAGAAGAGAGTAGATAGTAGAGCACCAGTAGCATGAGGCAAAATTCAGTTAAGAGTAGTAGCTAATATCCAGTGACAAAGCAATAGATAGAAAGGTAGTAGTAGTAGTAGTAGTATAGATGCATCATATAGGCATCATATAGCCAGCCAGCACCATAGCAGATTTTTGGGGAAAAATGGCAGCAGTACATGTAGTAGTAGTATAGGAGTAGTTCAATTTTAGGAGAGTAACCAGTACATGAATTCAAGTAACCAACATATGCATCATAGTAAGTGGGAATATGCTCATGTGCATGAAACCTTACAACAAACCGAAATAGAACTAATACAAATCATCTCAATACAGATAGTCTAGACATGTCAGCTGTAGTATCTCGCATTTCTCACCAATATTAAGTTGTGAGGACCCCATATCAAACAATAGATGTATTCTTGGGAAGAAAAAAGGCAACATATCCTATGGTGACACCAAATCCAGATATCAGAGCACCTGACTCTAAATTTGGGTCATGTTAAACTTGTGAATTGATGGGTCTTAAGTACATTTGGAAACAAATATAAAATTCATGAGAGATACAATTAGGTTAATAACATAAGATCTGCAAGTGTAGTAAGGGCTAGCTGGAAAAGGCTATTCAGATCAAAATAGGCTCTAAAAGTCAATAGACCAAAATGGGTAACCATAAACCACACTAGAAGTGAATTTCAAACACCTTATAAACTAAATCCATACCTCATAAACAAGGTATATACAGTTTGCATAAATGCCACCACACTATGAATATCATGACAGTAAGATTTCTACCATGAATCAACTGAAAACATCCTATTTATTACTTGTGGCGACACCAACATAAGCACCAGCCATACCTGAAACAATACCACAAATCCCAAATAAACCAACAATGCACCCAAAAACATAATAGCAAACAAGTTGGAGCAACTGAGTAAGTAATAAACAGGACCCATGAAATAAGTTCAGCCTAGTTTCAAGGGACTGCTTCACCTGACCCTTCCAGTTTCAACACTGATAACCAGTACATGATTAGATTATTCCAACTGGCCAGGACATAGGAGATAACATGAATGCAAATGCCAAATTCAGTTAAGGGATCAAACTGAATTCTCACAAAAATAACAAAAAAGTGGCAAGTGCTCAGTTTTCTAAATCGCATCATGGGCACTGGCATATGCTCACAAAGGTAGAGTGCATCACAGGCCGCATATAGCATCATAGCTAGCATAGGGCATCATAGGCAGCATATAGAGCATCACAGGCAGCATATAGAGCATCAGCATATTGAGCATCACAGGCACCTCGGTGGCAGATGGCAGTGCCGGGGAAGATGGAGCCGGCCACGGATGAGGATGCACATGAGGGGAAGTCGAGGAAGACGGAGGGCCTCCGGTGGAGGGGTGCCAGTGGAGGAGCACCGACGCCGGTGGAGGACCACGGGCGCCGGGTAGCACGAGCAGCTTGGTCGCCCACCGGTCGAGGTGCGCTCATGCCAAACCCTAACGGGCACCGTACCGAGCTAGGCCGTTAGCCGGGGGACGGAGCGAGGATGGCAGGGGAGGCGCGCGGACGTCGGAGATCTCAGGCACTGGGGCGCTCACCGGGGAAGGGAGCACACCGGGGTCTCTCACCGAAGAGCGCGGATGCCAGGGAGCACCAGGGAGATGGGGCGGGGAGCCTGGCGATGGGGAGCACCGGGGAGATGGGGCGGGGACCCGACGACTCAAACCCTAGCAGCGTCGGGGTGGCAGCTTAGTGGACTGTGTCCGTGCCATAGAGGTCAGGGAGGAGGCGGCGGCGACGACAGATTTTGGCAGCCTGCCGGTGTTTGAGAGAGTGAAATGTGCCCAAGACTTAGCCAATTTGAGCCATCCGATGCGCTCTAGTATATATATATGGGCAACGATTTGTAGGGGCAGCTGAGATTATAAGCCGCCACTACAAATCAATTTGTAGAGGCGGTTCCAGAACAAGCCACCCCTATAAATATTTTTCATTTTAAAAAAAATCAAAATCCATACTTTCTTTTTTACAAATAAATATAAACAATTTGCTGATATATAGTAATTTTTAAATATTCCATATATATATAAACAATTTGCTAATATATTTATAGAAATAATTCCATACTTTCTTGTTTACAAATAAATAAAAAACATATTTTAAAAATTGAGATTTTGAATTTTGAAACATCGAATAGAATTTTAGGAGACTAAATGACCTCAAATTAAAATTCTTTAAATATCAAAGTTGTATAACTCATCAAGATGTAAAACTTTTATTTTGGTCATCTTATCATTTGACTTTGTTTGAAGGACTCAAAATTTGAATTTTGAAAACTTTCAATTTGTAACAACATTTTGAAAGAGTATATGATTTGAACCGAAAAAGTCATGAATATAAAGGTTGTACAAGTCATCAAGATGTATAAGTTGCTTTTTGGTCAACTTTTCATTTGACAAAGTTTGAATGATTCAAAATTTTGAATTTCAAAAAATGATAACTTCAAACTAGATTTTGAAACCCTAAATGGTTTCAGCTAAAAAATCATGAATAACAAAGTTGTTGAACTTATCAAGATCTATAACTTTTATTTTGGTCATTTCTTCATTTGAGAAAGTGTTAGCAAACATTGTTTACAAATTGACATATCCCTCATCTAGTTTCATAAACTATGTGTGAGATTCATGAATTTGTGACCTATGTTTGCTAACACTTTCTCAAATGAAGAAATGATCAAAATAAAATTGTAGATCTTGATGAGTTCTACAACTTTGGAATTCAATAGTTTTTCAGATGAGATCATTTAGTGTTTCAAAATTTGGCTTGAAGTTGTAGTTTGTTTAAATTCAAAATTTAAATTGTCCAAACAAAATTGTAGGAAAATATGAATAAACTAATAGCAGTAAGAACTCGACAAATTGATAGAGCATGATTTTAGAAAATTTTAGGAAAAAATCATCACATTTGAAGTTAGTATGAGGGAGAAAGACAACTTAAGTTTCATAAACTTGTAACTTGTCTTTCTCCCTCATACTAACTTCAAATGTGATGATTTTTTCCTAAAATTTTCTAAAATCATGCTCTATCATTTTAGTCTAGACATCTATCTTTGTCACTAATTTTGAACAATTTAAATTTTGAATTTCAAAAAATGACAACTTTAAACCCGATTTTCAACCAATAAATGATTTATGTTGTAAATGTGATGAATATAAAAGCTGTATAACTCGTCAAGATCTCCAACTTTTATTTTGGTCATTTATTCATTTCATAAAGTGTTAAGTGCTTGTTTTAAGTGTTTCAATAGTAGTCCGAACATGTTGTAGTAGTAATAAGTGCCTGTTTCAAGTGTCTGCGTGTTACAGCTATTTTAGTAGTAATAGAGTGGATGTTGCAATATGTTCATCTAGATGTTGCAAAGGGTGGTCTCACACACATGCATAAATATAGTCTCACACACATACATAAATATATAGTCTCACACACATATATAAATATATAGTCTCACACACATGCATAAATGAAGTCTTACAAACACACACCTACACAAACACTCCACGTTCAACAACTATCTAGCCCGCTGTAATGACTTTTCCCTTGACACCTTTTTGTTCCCACGTCAATATGTCTTTGGACAGGTTCTTTTCCACAACACTGATCTTCTTAGGAAAGTCTATGAATAGCGGCATCTCATCGTAGTTATTGTAAGCTTCAACATCGTCCACACCATCAACTCTGAAATGTGTTGTTTCCTGGAGGCAACCACGTGCTTTGTCTTTTTCTTTGGGTGAGGTTACTTTGTGGGTCAGGCATATAGAAAACTTGTGTGACATGTGAAGTGATCACCCAAGGGTCATCTTGGTAGCCTAGATTCTCGAGGTCTAGGACTCTCAATCTGATCTCGTTCAGTTGGTGTTGTTTGATCCAACGGCATTGAAACAGAGCCACCATTATATCCCTTCCATAGTCAAGTTCCTGTATCTCTTTAGTGATGTCAAAGTATTGGATCTTTCGCCCCACTCCATCGAGAGCTTCTATTCAAACGCCGCTATTTTGGTTCACATATTTACTATCCTTTGCATGGGTATAGTACGTGTACCCACTGATGTCATAAGCTTTCCAAGATATCACTTGTCTCGATGGCCCCTCTACCAACCTACTGATGGTAATAGAGTCTATGGTTTCTCCAAGCATTATGTTTTGGTCCTTCAACCATGTAGTTAGTCGTTGCTTGTGTTGTTTCATGACCCAATCATCTGAACAACCATTTCTCTCTGCCATAATAATAGCCAAGTGTTCATCAATGTACGGTTGCATCAGTTGTATACTATGCAAGATACTGTAATGCGTCCGACTCACTTCTTTGTAATCATGGTTGATGAACACTTTTCTACCACTGGTGCCCTTCCCAGCTAGGCTATCCTTATGACAAGAATCGGGTTTACCAATCTATTTCTGTGCTTTTAGGTACTCTTGATAGCACTCGACAACTTATTTAGTACTGTAACCCTCTACCATGGAGTCCTCTAGGTATGCTCGATTGTGCACGTATCGGCATAGAACCAACATGAACCGCTCGTAGGACCACATTTCATGCCAGTAGCAAGGGCCCAACGCCTGTATCTGATGAACCATGTGAATCATGAGATGTGGCATTATATAAAAAAAGCAGGAGGTAAACACATCTCTAGTTGGTTTTGTGTCTCCACCACAAATTCATGTAGGTCACTCAGCTCTTTCTTGCCAATCGTCTTCTGTGAGATCTTCGAAAAGAAGTAGTACATGCGGGTGATGGCCATTTTTAAGAACTCTAGCTTTATAGCCCTAATTGCAATAGGTAGAAACACTGTCAGCATCACATGACAATCGTGAGCCTTGCAGTGTGTTATTGACAAGTCCTTCATCGACACTAGCTTCTTCATATTCGCTGAAAACCCAGTCAGGACTTTGACCCCCGTCACGAAAGTGCATATAGCTCTCTTCTCTTCTGGTGTTAGGTTGAAGCACGCCGTGGGCTGAGTGTATTTTCCATTAGCCTCAGGTACTAGGTGAAGCTGTGGCATCATGTTTAGCTTCACCTTGTCTTTCTATGATTTTAGTCCATCCTTTGACGTGCCTGGGTCCATCAAGGTAGCAATGAGACTCTCAAAGACATTCTTCTGCACATGCATAGCATCAGTGGCATGGGGGACCTCCAAGTCTAACCAATAAGGCAGATACCGAAAGAAGATCAATTGTTTCTTGAAAGGTATGCCTTCGACAGGAGGTGTGCTTCTATCTCTATTCGTCCCATCCAGATTCTTCTTTCCATAGATGACGCGTATGTTTTTCACCATTCTGTACATGTGTTCTCCGTTATGACGTCTTTCCAGAGGGGGTTCAATCTCCGAGGTGTTGTCATAAAATCTAAAGAACAATTTGTTGCGGTACTTGTGACTTGTCTTTTAGAAGCACCGGTTCCTTAGGTAAACTATCTTCTTGGATGCATCTAGGAACACCCATGTAGTACCATCCAAGCAAACAAAGCATCCCATCTTCCCTTTGATCTATCCAGACAAAGCAAATAATGCGGGATAATCATTGGTAGTAACAAATATTATTGCTCTACATATGAAGTCCTCCTTTTGGAACGCATCTTACATCGGCTCCCCATGCCTCCATAGCCTCTCCATTTCTTGCATCAAAAGCTCAAGGAACACGTCTATATCAATGCCTAGTTGTTTAGGGCCAGAAATAAGAATAGTGAGGAGAAGGTACTTTGTCTTCTGACACAACCACATTGGGATATTGTACATGGTCAAGATCACAGGCCAAGTGTTGTGGTCGCTCATCCTCTCATTGAAGGGATTCATTCCATCGGTGCTCAAGCCAAACCGTACATTACTTGGGCCATCGCTAAATTCTTTGTGCTTCTCATCGATCCTTTTTCACTGACTACAATCAGCTGGGTGTGCAATCTTATCATCATCCACCTTACACACATCATCCCACCATATCATGAGTGCGGCTTCTTTAGGGTTTAGGAACATACATCTTAAGCGGTCGGTCATTGGCAGGTACCACATTACCATGGCAGAAATTCTTCTCTGCTTTGCATCGTTGCCTAATGGAGTGTCCTCTAGGGGCTGAGATTCTTGTACCACCTTTTTTGTACCCTTCCTATTCCTCTTTTTCCCTATGGAGGCTTCATCCCCACCATAAAGGTCATTGTTCTTATACCGGCTGGCCCCACATCGGGCACATTTATTCAGTGACTTGAACGTTTCGCTATGAAAAAGGATACAGTGGTTGGGGCATGTATGTATTTTTTTCAACCCCCATTGTCAATGGTCTTATGACCTTCTTTGCTTGGTATGTGTTGGTGGAAACTGTGTTTGGTTGTGGCAGCACCCATGACAGAAGACACAATAGATCATTGAAACTACAGTCTGACCAACCATACTTAGCCTTCAGGATGAGTAGCTCAAGCACAAAACGTAGCAATGTCCAATATGTTGGACAACCCTTTTGAACACAATACACAGTCTCCTTCGATGCTTTTGTCACCCTTTCCAATTTTCTAAACCTTTCGGGCTCTTCAGTAAAATCTCTGGTCCAAGGACCCGAATCATTTGCTCCAAATCCTCAAAATCATCTTCATCACCAACACATGCTCCCCATCATTATTGGCACCACCTTCGTCGTTACCATCCCAACCACCAGCATCACCACCTTGTTCATTGCCAAACTCAGGATCCATTTGTACATCAAGCTCTTCTAAGTTTTGGGATAGGTATTCTAGGGTTTCGGTGTCGTCTTCTTCATCATCGTCGTCATTATCAACAACCGTTGTTTCATCATGATGAATCCACACTGTGTAGTCCTCAACAAATCCTCGCACAATCAAATGTTTTTTGATGATACTCACATCTATTGATGCCATAAGGTTCTAGCAATCTTTGTAGGAACAAATAATTGTATCCTTATTCTCTATCAACGTCACTGCATGTTTCTCTGCGGCTTCAATAAATTTGTCCACCTCTTCACGGAAATCTACCTTGTACCTTAACGAACCATACATCCAAACCTTCCTGTACTCCATCTTTTAAAACACAACAATCAAAGAAAATACATTAAAGGACTACTAATTCAGATATATATGTAAAGGAATCAAATTAATAATGAATTATTTGACAAGAATTCTATATACTTCAGATATATATAAATATAAATATAAATATAAAATAAAATTACATGAAGCATATCAAACACACACCATGGTAGAGGGTAATTAATTAATGGCCTATTTATCAATAAATAACTAAAAATGTATATTTATTAATTAAAATAAATAATTTCAAGGACAGCAATTTGCAACAATTAATATTTTACCCACTACCTTTCATGCAAACCCTATTCCAATTTCATGAAACATAAATTTACAAAATTAAAATTAAAAAAACAAACCCTAGATCTAGATCTAAATCTACATGTACATGAAACATACATGAAACTAGGGTGTAATCTCAACTAAAATCAAGCAAGATCGACTAATAAATGGTGTAATCTCATTTATCTAACTAATTTACACTAATAGTTTCAAAACTAGAGTCTAATTTGCTTCATACAAAGCTCAAGCACCATAGAAGAGAGTGAAAAGCAAAACTCTAATTATGATCACTAACCAACCATTAAAACTTCAAATAAAGGCTTAGAATAGCATTTTAGGAGAGAAATTTTTAGGAGGAGCCAAAGGCCTCCCAACCTTTTTTGCTCGGGTTAGAGAAAATGGTCCGAGGTGGAAGAAGTTGGCTGCTATATATACAACGGGCATTTGTAGGGACGGCTGGTGACTCAGCCGCCCCTACAAATGGACATAGCAGGGGCGGCCGGTAATAGCCGCCTCTACATACCTGCCGCCCCTACAAATCGACGCATTTGTAGGGGCGGTTCGTATTACCAGCTGCCCCTACTGTTTTATTTGCAGGGCGGCTGCTGTGCTGGAGCCCGAGCATGTCACTGTAGGGGCTACTCCAATGCCAACCGCTTTTAAAAAAGCCCCGTTGTTACAAACTATTTTTCACGTAGTGACTCCGTTAAGCTTCTGGTATATGTGATGTCAAAGAAATTGAGTGGTTGAGGTCGATGACGAGGTCGATTATGGCGTGACTGGCTAAAGATAGAGTATCAAAGGCATACTTGAGTGGTCGTTGCTCATGATGTAGACGAGGCAGTGTGTCTAGCTTGAGGTAGCCCATCCAGGGCGCTTTCGAATGGTCATTGCTGATGACGTAATCAGAAGCGGCGCGGCCGGACTTGATGTAGCCCATCAGGCTGTACTCAATCAGACGTTGCCACGACAGACTTGAGGTAGCCCATCGAGGGCGTACTCACCATTGCAGTGACCTATGAACAGGGTAGGTAGATTGATTACATGAATTCATCCTGTTGGGAAAAACGCCGCGTAGTATTACTATTTTAGACATACACTTGTCGTGCAATAAGGTACTTCCTCCATCCCAAAATATCTATCGCTTTCGCTTTCCGAGAAACAATTTAACAAAATATATATTAAAAAATATTAATATTTATGATATATAATTAGTATCATTGGAAAGATCTTTGAATCTAGTTTTTTAATAAATTTATTTGAAGATACAAATGTTGCTAGTATTTTTTACAAATCGAGTTAAACTTGTGGCACGAAAACTGAAAACGACAAATAAATCGGGACAGAGGGAGTAGTGTAGAAGTCTTAGTAGTGGCGAGCTTGCTTTTTCTCTTCGATGTATCATTACATTGTTTACTCAAGAAGTACTGCTCGCCCGAGTCATTCAATTCATGAAGTACCCACGTGTAACTAAAGTTACTTCTAGAGCTTGTTAGGATGCACGTGTATCTACTTGAATTCAAGTATGTTGAATGAAATGGAATGCAACTTAGTTTAGTTCAACTCTAATCCACTTCAGCATATGTGGATTGAGATGAATATGTGCGCATCCAAACAAGACCTAAACGAGAAACTATAAATTTTATATCACCGTTTGTTTACTTGTTAGACAAATCAAATTGAGAACGTGCCAAACATAGGATACCATGTCAGTATACACGACAATTTAAAAAAAAAACAACCCTGACCGAGGAACAATCTAGCTGGCGCCCGTCAAAATATATGCTTTCTAAAAGGATTAAGCCAATCTTGTGAGGAGGCAGGCGGATGGATCCATCTTTCCTTTTACCATTTATCATGAGAGTAATAATAATAATCACCTATTGTGAGTAACGACAGATTACTCACGTTACCGATAGCCTAAGTATAGCGGCTACTCGGCCTATGCTAGTAGGACTCATAGGTAGGTTATCTATGCATGTAGTTTCAACAATAAGCCTATAACGTAAATGCACATCACATATATATATCAAGTGATTATTCAAAATAAGGGTTATGCACCGGGGCATGCCTAGGGCAGGCGCGGTGTTAGCTCAATCAGTGAGTGGCGGCTCCGAGACCTCCTCCTTCATGAGGATCTCCTCCTCGTACTCCTCGATCACCTCCTCATACTTGTGATCTCTGATGGTCACGATCTCCGCCAACTCGTTCTCTACATGCATGCGATGATGATGCAACACTTAGCATATCGTCAATAGCAACTCTTAAAATAAGAATACACGTGGTAACTACTAAGCTAGCTTGTGGGGGGTATGACTCCGGATAGCCACGGTAGACCACATGGGCTGTGCACCCAGGGGCGGTCTAGCCCACAAGACGAAGCCTTGCGGGGCACAACGCTGCTCAGCGCATCCCGCAAGACACCGGGAAGATATCCTGAAGATACTACGAGATCCATTAGGATACGTATGATCCCATGATTCCTGTAATATGTTATTCCTTTCCTGTTATCTCCTAGATCTAACTGACTTGTTGTCCTGCCCCAGAACTATATAAGGCAGGTAGGGCCCCCTCCAAACGTACGCAATATCATACGATAGCCAATACAATCCAATAGAACATAGGAGTAGGGTATTACGTCGTGCTGATGGCCCAAACCTGTCTAGCTCGTGTATCTCTATTGCCTTCTTGTCCTCAATTACATGCATCTCTGTCGATTAATCTACCTTCGTGGGATACCCCTCGGAGGACTGCCGATGATATTCTATCGACAGTTGGTGTGCTAGGTAGGGGTCTGAGTGCTGTTTCCATGTCAAACAAGATGATAATTTCCGCAGGCTCATTGTCCCTCCCGTAGCCTGGCCAAATCTTCACGATCAGATTAATCTCTTGGATCATCAACACTAATGGAGTCGGAGAACTCATCGAGTCGGTGCAGATTGATATTGCGCCGATCACCCCAACACTTGTGACTGTAGATCCGATCTCAGAACCACTTCTAAGGTTGCCTTCATCGACAACTCGCCGCCCTCTTCCCTACTACCCGAGGAGGCAGATTAACAACGATGATTTGATCACGTCCATCGATCAGGTTGGCTAGAAGCTCACCGATTGCCTCTCCATCACCGAATCGGCTCTGATCACTCTAGCTCAGCGCCAACCACCCTTCGATCCAGATCTATCGGAGGCTTCTTAGGAAATTCCAAGGGTTACAACGCTACCCTTCGGGCTCACCAGCGCCGCCACTGCCTAGCAAGACGCCCTAAGGTGCAAATTCGCCGACCAGGCGGGAGTTATCCACCCTCTTGCCGACTAGATCGCCGACCAGCTCTCTCCGACTGTCAACATGCTACACGTCAACCGACGCCATGAAGCATCCCTCCAAACCATCCTCAATGAAAATCCAGACTGTGAGTCCCAGGGCTCTACGGAGACCATCTCCAAAACCTCCACCGTGCAACCTCCTTTGCCGCCCTTCCGTGGAGGTGAAATCTTCAACGTCAGCGTCGACAGCCCCCCATGGGATAGGGAAACTGAGGAGGAACGCGCTGCCCGCATCAATAGGAACATCAACCGCGTGTAGCACCGAGCAAATGAGGATGCCCTTGCACTAGTCGTGGCTGCTCGCAACGATTAGCTCGACTCTCAAGGAAGGCCATGCTCACTCCACCACATCCTCATTGACGAATTTGTCCGTGTTGATAGCCACGATGTTCGACAATGAGCGCCAACTTGGCCATGGCCGCCAATGAGCTCGCCTGGCTCCTGCAAACACTAGAGGTTGCCAAGGTTGCCGCCATGCTTAAAGCCATGCACTGCCAGGTCAACGAGATCCGCCAAGATCAGAGACCTTCCTGCTCGATGAGCATGGTTCGCCGATCTGCGGCCCCTAGATCAAATCGCCGCCGTAGTAGGAGCGACTTTGCCGACCAGCATCGTGATGATGCACTACCCCTCCAGGGGAGCTAGGGGGACCGCCTCAGCCACCGTCATCAACACGACCAAGAGGTCGAACAAGACGTCCGAATGCACCTCAACAACCTCTTGGACGTGCGGCGTTGAATCGATGACCGTTGTTTTTCTCGACATGAAGAAGAAGTACGCCAGCGTCAAGAATACGAGCAAGAATTCGGTGACCCGGACGCCGCCCTCCAGCCACTCAATGCCGGCAATGCCGTAGACGGTGATGATCCTGAGGGACCCCGAGCATTCACAAGGGTGTTCCAAACACTCTAGTGGCCCCGTGGTTTCAAAATTACCAGGGTCAAGCCCTATGAGGGATGGATGAACACCACACAGTGGCTACAGGCTTATGCCACTGCTGTGTGTGCCGCCGAGGGAGATACCAGTGTTATGGCAAGCTATCTTCCCGTCATGCTCACACCAACTGCGATGAATTGGTTCAGAAGCCTCGCCTCGGACTCCATCGGATCCTGGGAAGAGTTGAAGAAGGTCTTCACCAACAACTACATGGCTACGTGTACTTAGCTAGGCACCAAGCATGACCTAAACTGCATCTACCAAAAGCCGTCCGAGCTCCTCCGTAGCTACATCAAATGCTTTTCCAAGATGAGGAACTCTATTCCTAACATCACGAAAGCTGAGGTCATCACTGCTTCGTCCAAGGACTCCATCACCGCGACCTCCGATCCAAGTTTAATCGTAAGCCACCAATAGGGATTGACGAGATGATTACGAATGCCAATTAGTATGCCGACATCGATGAGGCTAAAGTACGCTTGAACGAGAATGCGGGCACTCATCGACCAACTCACCATAGCGATGAGTGTCCTGACGACCGACGCCACAACGACTACCGCTACAACGATCGCAGTCATCATCGGGACAGTGGCTGTGACTGGCCAGAAGGATCCAAGTCTGGTCAATATTGCCGCCACCGACCAGACCACATCGTCGCTGCCGTTGATGAACCTCACGCTAAGCGCAACTACAACAAATAGTACAAGAAGATTCTTGAAGGCCCATGCCCTCTCCACAAAAACGCCAAACATAAGATGAAGGATTGCCTCGGCTTGGCTAAGGAATTCCAGGCTAAAAAGCCAGACGATGACAACAATGATGGAGCCGAAGGCCGCCGACCACCTAGGGCAACAACAATGCCTTCCAGGATCACAACAAAGTGGTTGCCACCATCTTTAGGGCCTCGCCACTGCCGAGAACAGAAGAGATCGGAAGCTCACCGCTCGCTAGGTGCTTGCCATCAGCACAGAAGACGCCGTCGCCAACCCCAGCTATTGCCCCTAGTCCAAGGTCCCTATAACCTTCAGCATGGCTGATCAGTGGGCGGATAACCTTCAGCATGGCTGATCAGTGGGCAGATATCCCTTACATAGGGCATTTCCCCCTCATCCTCGACACAACCATCTAGAAAGTGCATTTTAGAAAAGTGCTCATCAACGGCGGGAGCACTCTGAACCTCCTCTTCGCCGGAGCCCTCAAGGAGTTGGGCCTCAGGATAGGAGACCTCACACCCTCTGACTCCTTCTGGGGTGTGGTACATGGAAGGGCATCCGAGCCGCTTGGAGGGATCACCCTCCCTGTATAGTTTAGCACGGCCAGCAACTACTGCGTCGAACACATCAACTTCTACGTTGCTGACTTCAACACCGCTTACCATGCCATACTTGGTTGGCTAGCTCTGGCCAAGTTCATGGCCACACCACACTACGCCTATCTAGTCCTGAAGATGCCTTCGCCTGTAGGAGTCCTGGCCCTGTGGGCCAACCTCTCCATCACCTACGCCTGCGAGACAGAGTCTCACCCTCACCGAAGCCACCGACCTCTCCATCTAGATGGCTAGCGTTGTCACCGATGCCAAGATGGTGCCCGCCGATGACCTAGAGATCCCATCGCTGGAGCCTCCTCATGCCTCCGCCAAGTGCAAGGAAACCAAGGAAGTTGGCCTCGGCCTCGATGACCCCTCCAAGACCATGAAGATTGGGGCTCACCTTGACCCCAAATAGGAAAGCGCACTCATCTCCTTCCTATGTGCCAACGTCAATGTGTTTGCTTAGAAACCTGCAGACATGCCGGGGGTACCATAGGAGAAGATCGAGCACTCCTTAAATGTCTCGCCGACCGCCAAACCGATCAAGCAGAAACTCCAACGATTCGCACACCGTAAGAGAGAAGTGCACAACAGCAACCAGCAGGAGCCATAGAAGATAGAAGAGAGTAGATAGTAGAGCACCAGTAGCATGAGGCAAAATTCAGTTAAGAGTAGTAGCTAATATCCAGTGACAAAGCAATAGATAGAAAGGTAGTAGTAGTAGTAGTAGTATAGATGCATCATATAGGCATCATATAGCCAGCCAGCACCATAGCAGATTTTTGGGGAAAAATGGCAGCAGTACATGTAGTAGTAGTATAGGAGTAGTTCAATTTTAGGAGAGTAACCAGTACATGAATTCAAGTAACCAACATATGCATCATAGTAAGTGGGAATATGCTCATGTGCATGAAACCTTACAACAAACCGAAATAGAACTAATACAAATCATCTCAATACAGATAGTCTAGACATGTCAGCTGTAGTATCTCGCATTTCTCACCAATATTAAGTTGTGAGGACCCCATATCAAACAATAGATGTATTCTTGGGAAGAAAAAAGGCAACATATCCTATGGTGACACCAAATCCAGATATCAGAGCACCTGACTCTAAATTTGGGTCATGTTAAACTTGTGAATTGATGGGTCTTAAGTACATTTGGAAACAAATATAAAATTCATGAGAGATACAATTAGGTTAATAACATAAGATCTGCAAGTGTAGTAAGGGCTAGCTGGAAAAGGCTATTCAGATCAAAATAGGCTCTAAAAGTCAATAGACCAAAATGGGTAACCATAAACCACACTAGAAGTGAATTTCAAACACCTTATAAACTAAATCCATACCTCATAAACAAGGTATATACAGTTTGCATAAATGCCACCACACTATGAATATCATGACAGTAAGATTTCTACCATGAATCAACTGAAAACATCCTATTTATTACTTGTGGCGACACCAACATAAGCACCAGCCATACCTGAAACAATACCACAAATCCCAAATAAACCAACAATGCACCCAAAAACATAATAGCAAACAAGTTGGAGCAACTGAGTAAGTAATAAACAGGACCCATGAAATAAGTTCAGCCTAGTTTCAAGGGACTGCTTCACCTGACCCTTCCAGTTTCAACACTGATAACCAGTACATGATTAGATTATTCCAACTGGCCAGGACATAGGAGATAACATGAATGCAAATGCCAAATTCAGTTAAGGGATCAAACTGAATTCTCACAAAAATAACAAAAAAGTGGCAAGTGCTCAGTTTTCTAAATCGCATCATGGGCACTGGCATATGCTCACAAAGGTAGAGTGCATCACAGGCCGCATATAGCATCATAGCTAGCATAGGGCATCATAGGCAGCATATAGAGCATCACAGGCAGCATATAGAGCATCAGCATATTGAGCATCACAGGCACCTCGGTGGCAGATGGCAGTGCCGGGGAAGATGGAGCCGGCCACGGATGAGGATGCACATGAGGGGAAGTCGAGGAAGACGGAGGGCCTCCGGTGGAGGGGTGCCAGTGGAGGAGCACCGACGCCGGTGGAGGACCACGGGCGCCGGGTAGCACGAGCAGCTTGGTCGCCCACCGGTCGAGGTGCGCTCATGCCAAACCCTAACGGGCACCGTACCGAGCTAGGCCGTTAGCCGGGGGACGGAGCGAGGATGGCAGGGGAGGCGCGCGGACGTCGGAGATCTCAGGCACTGGGGCGCTCACCGGGGAAGGGAGCACACCGGGGTCTCTCACCGAAGAGCGCGGATGCCAGGGAGCACCAGGGAGATGGGGCGGGGAGCCTGGCGATGGGGAGCACCGGGGAGATGGGGCGGGGACCCGACGACTCAAACCCTAGCAGCGTCGGGGTGGCAGCTTAGTGGACTGTGTCCGTGCCATAGAGGTCAGGGAGGAGGCGGCGGCGACGACAGATTTTGGCAGCCTGCCGGTGTTTGAGAGAGTGAAATGTGCCCAAGACTTAGCCAATTTGAGCCATCCGATGCGCTCTAGTATATATATATGGGCAACGATTTGTAGGGGCAGCTGAGATTATAAGCCGCCACTACAAATCAATTTGTAGAGGCGGTTCCAGAACAAGCCACCCCTATAAATATTTTTCATTTTAAAAAAAATCAAAATCCATACTTTCTTTTTTACAAATAAATATAAACAATTTGCTGATATATAGTAATTTTTAAATATTCCATATATATATAAACAATTTGCTAATATATTTATAGAAATAATTCCATACTTTCTTGTTTACAAATAAATAAAAAACATATTTTAAAAATTGAGATTTTGAATTTTGAAACATCGAATAGAATTTTAGGAGACTAAATGACCTCAAATTAAAATTCTTTAAATATCAAAGTTGTATAACTCATCAAGATGTAAAACTTTTATTTTGGTCATCTTATCATTTGACTTTGTTTGAAGGACTCAAAATTTGAATTTTGAAAACTTTCAATTTGTAACAACATTTTGAAAGAGTATATGATTTGAACCGAAAAAGTCATGAATATAAAGGTTGTACAAGTCATCAAGATGTATAAGTTGCTTTTTGGTCAACTTTTCATTTGACAAAGTTTGAATGATTCAAAATTTTGAATTTCAAAAAATGATAACTTCAAACTAGATTTTGAAACCCTAAATGGTTTCAGCTAAAAAATCATGAATAACAAAGTTGTTGAACTTATCAAGATCTATAACTTTTATTTTGGTCATTTCTTCATTTGAGAAAGTGTTAGCAAACATTGTTTACAAATTGACATATCCCTCATCTAGTTTCATAAACTATGTGTGAGATTCATGAATTTGTGACCTATGTTTGCTAACACTTTCTCAAATGAAGAAATGATCAAAATAAAATTGTAGATCTTGATGAGTTCTACAACTTTGGAATTCAATAGTTTTTCAGATGAGATCATTTAGTGTTTCAAAATTTGGCTTGAAGTTGTAGTTTGTTTAAATTCAAAATTTAAATTGTCCAAACAAAATTGTAGGAAAATATGAATAAACTAATAGCAGTAAGAACTCGACAAATTGATAGAGCATGATTTTAGAAAATTTTAGGAAAAAATCATCACATTTGAAGTTAGTATGAGGGAGAAAGACAACTTAAGTTTCATAAACTTGTAACTTGTCTTTCTCCCTCATACTAACTTCAAATGTGATGATTTTTTCCTAAAATTTTCTAAAATCATGCTCTATCATTTTAGTCTAGACATCTATCTTTGTCACTAATTTTGAACAATTTAAATTTTGAATTTCAAAAAATGACAACTTTAAACCCGATTTTCAACCAATAAATGATTTATGTTGTAAATGTGATGAATATAAAAGCTGTATAACTCGTCAAGATCTCCAACTTTTATTTTGGTCATTTATTCATTTCATAAAGTGTTAAGTGCTTGTTTTAAGTGTTTCAATAGTAGTCCGAACATGTTGTAGTAGTAATAAGTGCCTGTTTCAAGTGTCTGCGTGTTACAGCTATTTTAGTAGTAATAGAGTGGATGTTGCAATATGTTCATCTAGATGTTGCAAAGGGTGGTCTCACACACATGCATAAATATAGTCTCACACACATACATAAATATATAGTCTCACACACATATATAAATATATAGTCTCACACACATGCATAAATGAAGTCTTACAAACACACACCTACACAAACACTCCACGTTCAACAACTATCTAGCCCGCTGTAATGACTTTTCCCTTGACACCTTTTTGTTCCCACGTCAATATGTCTTTGGACAGGTTCTTTTCCACAACACTGATCTTCTTAGGAAAGTCTATGAATAGCGGCATCTCATCGTAGTTATTGTAAGCTTCAACATCGTCCACACCATCAACTCTGAAATGTGTTGTTTCCTGGAGGCAACCACGTGCTTTGTCTTTTTCTTTGGGTGAGGTTACTTTGTGGGTCAGGCATATAGAAAACTTGTGTGACATGTGAAGTGATCACCCAAGGGTCATCTTGGTAGCCTAGATTCTCGAGGTCTAGGACTCTCAATCTGATCTCGTTCAGTTGGTGTTGTTTGATCCAACGGCATTGAAACAGAGCCACCATTATATCCCTTCCATAGTCAAGTTCCTGTATCTCTTTAGTGATGTCAAAGTATTGGATCTTTCGCCCCACTCCATCGAGAGCTTCTATTCAAACGCCGCTATTTTGGTTCACATATTTACTATCCTTTGCATGGGTATAGTACGTGTACCCACTGATGTCATAAGCTTTCCAAGATATCACTTGTCTCGATGGCCCCTCTACCAACCTACTGATGGTAATAGAGTCTATGGTTTCTCCAAGCATTATGTTTTGGTCCTTCAACCATGTAGTTAGTCGTTGCTTGTGTTGTTTCATGACCCAATCATCTGAACAACCATTTCTCTCTGCCATAATAATAGCCAAGTGTTCATCAATGTACGGTTGCATCAGTTGTATACTATGCAAGATACTGTAATGCGTCCGACTCACTTCTTTGTAATCATGGTTGATGAACACTTTTCTACCACTGGTGCCCTTCCCAGCTAGGCTATCCTTATGACAAGAATCGGGTTTACCAATCTATTTCTGTGCTTTTAGGTACTCTTGATAGCACTCGACAACTTATTTAGTACTGTAACCCTCTACCATGGAGTCCTCTAGGTATGCTCGATTGTGCACGTATCGGCATAGAACCAACATGAACCGCTCGTAGGACCACATTTCATGCCAGTAGCAAGGGCCCAACGCCTGTATCTGATGAACCATGTGAATCATGAGATGTGGCATTATATAAAAAAAGCAGGAGGTAAACACATCTCTAGTTGGTTTTGTGTCTCCACCACAAATTCATGTAGGTCACTCAGCTCTTTCTTGCCAATCGTCTTCTGTGAGATCTTCGAAAAGAAGTAGTACATGCGGGTGATGGCCATTTTTAAGAACTCTAGCTTTATAGCCCTAATTGCAATAGGTAGAAACACTGTCAGCATCACATGACAATCGTGAGCCTTGCAGTGTGTTATTGACAAGTCCTTCATCGACACTAGCTTCTTCATATTCGCTGAAAACCCAGTCAGGACTTTGACCCCCGTCACGAAAGTGCATATAGCTCTCTTCTCTTCTGGTGTTAGGTTGAAGCACGCCGTGGGCTGAGTGTATTTTCCATTAGCCTCAGGTACTAGGTGAAGCTGTGGCATCATGTTTAGCTTCACCTTGTCTTTCTATGATTTTAGTCCATCCTTTGACGTGCCTGGGTCCATCAAGGTAGCAATGAGACTCTCAAAGACATTCTTCTGCACATGCATAGCATCAGTGGCATGGGGGACCTCCAAGTCTAACCAATAAGGCAGATACCGAAAGAAGATCAATTGTTTCTTGAAAGGTATGCCTTCGACAGGAGGTGTGCTTCTATCTCTATTCGTCCCATCCAGATTCTTCTTTCCATAGATGACGCGTATGTTTTTCACCATTCTGTACATGTGTTCTCCGTTATGACGTCTTTCCAGAGGGGGTTCAATCTCCGAGGTGTTGTCATAAAATCTAAAGAACAATTTGTTGCGGTACTTGTGACTTGTCTTTTAGAAGCACCGGTTCCTTAGGTAAACTATCTTCTTGGATGCATCTAGGAACACCCATGTAGTACCATCCAAGCAAACAAAGCATCCCATCTTCCCTTTGATCTATCCAGACAAAGCAAATAATGCGGGATAATCATTGGTAGTAACAAATATTATTGCTCTACATATGAAGTCCTCCTTTTGGAACGCATCTTACATCGGCTCCCCATGCCTCCATAGCCTCTCCATTTCTTGCATCAAAAGCTCAAGGAACACGTCTATATCAATGCCTAGTTGTTTAGGGCCAGAAATAAGAATAGTGAGGAGAAGGTACTTTGTCTTCTGACACAACCACATTGGGATATTGTACATGGTCAAGATCACAGGCCAAGTGTTGTGGTCGCTCATCCTCTCATTGAAGGGATTCATTCCATCGGTGCTCAAGCCAAACCGTACATTACTTGGGCCATCGCTAAATTCTTTGTGCTTCTCATCGATCCTTTTTCACTGACTACAATCAGCTGGGTGTGCAATCTTATCATCATCCACCTTACACACATCATCCCACCATATCATGAGTGCGGCTTCTTTAGGGTTTAGGAACATACATCTTAAGCGGTCGGTCATTGGCAGGTACCACATTACCATGGCAGAAATTCTTCTCTGCTTTGCATCGTTGCCTAATGGAGTGTCCTCTAGGGGCTGAGATTCTTGTACCACCTTTTTTGTACCCTTCCTATTCCTCTTTTTCCCTATGGAGGCTTCATCCCCACCATAAAGGTCATTGTTCTTATACCGGCTGGCCCCACATCGGGCACATTTATTCAGTGACTTGAACGTTTCGCTATGAAAAAGGATACAGTGGTTGGGGCATGTATGTATTTTTTTCAACCCCCATTGTCAATGGTCTTATGACCTTCTTTGCTTGGTATGTGTTGGTGGAAACTGTGTTTGGTTGTGGCAGCACCCATGACAGAAGACACAATAGATCATTGAAACTACAGTCTGACCAACCATACTTAGCCTTCAGGATGAGTAGCTCAAGCACAAAACGTAGCAATGTCCAATATGTTGGACAACCCTTTTGAACACAATACACAGTCTCCTTCGATGCTTTTGTCACCCTTTCCAATTTTCTAAACCTTTCGGGCTCTTCAGTAAAATCTCTGGTCCAAGGACCCGAATCATTTGCTCCAAATCCTCAAAATCATCTTCATCACCAACACATGCTCCCCATCATTATTGGCACCACCTTCGTCGTTACCATCCCAACCACCAGCATCACCACCTTGTTCATTGCCAAACTCAGGATCCATTTGTACATCAAGCTCTTCTAAGTTTTGGGATAGGTATTCTAGGGTTTCGGTGTCGTCTTCTTCATCATCGTCGTCATTATCAACAACCGTTGTTTCATCATGATGAATCCACACTGTGTAGTCCTCAACAAATCCTCGCACAATCAAATGTTTTTTGATGATACTCACATCTATTGATGCCATAAGGTTCTAGCAATCTTTGTAGGAACAAATAATTGTATCCTTATTCTCTATCAACGTCACTGCATGTTTCTCTGCGGCTTCAATAAATTTGTCCACCTCTTCACGGAAATCTACCTTGTACCTTAACGAACCATACATCCAAACCTTCCTGTACTCCATCTTTTAAAACACAACAATCAAAGAAAATACATTAAAGGACTACTAATTCAGATATATATGTAAAGGAATCAAATTAATAATGAATTATTTGACAAGAATTCTATATACTTCAGATATATATAAATATAAATATAAATATAAAATAAAATTACATGAAGCATATCAAACACACACCATGGTAGAGGGTAATTAATTAATGGCCTATTTATCAATAAATAACTAAAAATGTATATTTATTAATTAAAATAAATAATTTCAAGGACAGCAATTTGCAACAATTAATATTTTACCCACTACCTTTCATGCAAACCCTATTCCAATTTCATGAAACATAAATTTACAAAATTAAAATTAAAAAAACAAACCCTAGATCTAGATCTAAATCTACATGTACATGAAACATACATGAAACTAGGGTGTAATCTCAACTAAAATCAAGCAAGATCGACTAATAAATGGTGTAATCTCATTTATCTAACTAATTTACACTAATAGTTTCAAAACTAGAGTCTAATTTGCTTCATACAAAGCTCAAGCACCATAGAAGAGAGTGAAAAGCAAAACTCTAATTATGATCACTAACCAACCATTAAAACTTCAAATAAAGGCTTAGAATAGCATTTTAGGAGAGAAATTTTTAGGAGGAGCCAAAGGCCTCCCAACCTTTTTTGCTCGGGTTAGAGAAAATGGTCCGAGGTGGAAGAAGTTGGCTGCTATATATACAACGGGCATTTGTAGGGACGGCTGGTGACTCAGCCGCCCCTACAAATGGACATAGCAGGGGCGGCCGGTAATAGCCGCCTCTACATACCTGCCGCCCCTACAAATCGACGCATTTGTAGGGGCGGTTCGTATTACCAGCTGCCCCTACTGTTTTATTTGCAGGGCGGCTGCTGTGCTGGAGCCCGAGCATGTCACTGTAGGGGCTACTCCAATGCCAACCGCTTTTAAAAAAGCCCCGTTGTTACAAACTATTTTTCACGTAGTGACTCCGTTAAGCTTCTGGTATATGTGATGTCAAAGAAATTGAGTGGTTGAGGTCGATGACGAGGTCGATTATGGCGTGACTGGCTAAAGATAGAGTATCAAAGGCATACTTGAGTGGTCGTTGCTCATGATGTAGACGAGGCAGTGTGTCTAGCTTGAGGTAGCCCATCCAGGGCGCTTTCGAATGGTCATTGCTGATGACGTAATCAGAAGCGGCGCGGCCGACTTGATGTAGCCCATCAGGCTGTACTCAATCAGACGTTGCCACGACAGACTTGAGGTAGCCCATCGAGGGCGTACTCACCATTGCAGTGACCTATGAACAGGGTAGGTAGATTGATTACATGAATTCATCCTGTTGGGAAAAAACGCCGCGTAGTATTACTATTTTAGACATACACTTGTCGTGCAATAAGGTACTTCCTCCATCCCAAAATATCTATCGCTTTCGCTTTCCGAGAAACAATTTTAACAAAATATATATTAAAAAATATTAATATTTATGATATATAATTAGTATCATTGGAAAGATCTTTGAATCTAGTTTTTTAATAAATTTATTTGAAGATACAAATGTTGCTAGTATTTTTTACAAATCGAGTTAAACTTGTGGCACGAAAACTGAAAACGACAAATAAATCGGGACAGAGGGAGTAGTGTAGAAGTCTTAGTAGTGGCGAGCTTGCTTTTTCTCTTCGATGTATCATTACATTGTTTACTCAAGAAGTACTGCTCGCCCGAGTCATTCAATTCATGAAGTACCCACGTGTAACTAAAGTTACTTCTAGAGCTTGTTAGGATGCACGTGTATCTACTTGAATTCAAGTATGTTGAATGAAATGGAATGCAACTTAGTTTAGTTCAACTCTAATCCACTTCAGCATATGTGGATTGAGATGAATATGTGCGCATCCAAACAAGACCTAAACGAGAAACTATAAATTTTATATCACCGTTTGTTTACTTGTTAGACAAATCAAATTGAGAACGTGCCAAACATAGGATACCATGTCAGTATACACGACAATTTAAAAAAAAAACAACCCTGACCGAGGAACAATCTAGCTGGCGCCCGTCAAAATATATGCTTTCTAAAAGGATTAAGCCAATCTTGTGAGGAGGCAGGCGGATGGATCCATCAGAGTTAATCAAAAGGACTAAGCAAGACCATAATAAAAAATTCAAATAATAGAATAAATTAAACCAAACTACCATGTGCCACATATTAATTAAATGCCCTAGTTAACAGACTAAGACCGTTTGTTAGGATATATAAGCTTCCCGCTCTACTTCCAGTCAAGATGATAGAAAGATGGAATCAAGGAGGAGTGGCACACAAAGGCATTATGGGATGCAAAACACTCTTATTACATATTGGTGTTTGGTTGCACGGACTAAATTTTAGTCCATATCATATCAGACGTTCGGATACTAATTAGGAGGACTAAACATGAGTTAATTATAAAACTAATTACACAGATAGAGACTAATTTACGAGACGAATTTATCAAGCCTAATTAATCCGTCATTAGCACATATTTACTGTAGCCCCCACATTATCAAATCATGGACTAATTAGGCTTAAAAAATTTATCTCGCAAATTAGTCGTAATCTGTGTAATTAGTTATTTTTTTAGTCTATATTTAATACTCCATACATATGTCAAACATCCGATGGGACACGGACTAAAATTTAATCTCTAAAGAACCAAACAGGGCTGCCTTTAAATTTAATGATATATATGCTAGATTTCATGACCACTCGTGACCAGAATTCCATTATGCGGAGAACAGGCCAAAAATATGCTACCTTTTCAGAATAGACCAATAACTCCAAAATAAACAATTAAGACAGAGCAACCATCGAGCTCGGTCCGATCAAAATACGTATGCTTTCTGATGAGAACATGACCTCCACTCTAATACCTTAAAATTTGCTTCTTTTAAAACAGAGCTAAAATGATTTAATTTGGAATTTATGTGCTCATGAAAACATAGAAAAATAAAAATTTTCATTAATTTAAAATTTATCATAAGATAGCAACACGTTTATGCATACATGCAACTGCATATTTATTTTGTGACGATTGGGTTTGATCAAAACTTCGAAAGGATTTAAATTTGGAATGAATTTGGATTAGAAAATTGGGTTTGAGAAATTAAAAAGGAATTTCTTTTATTTCCCCTCTCCTTCTCAGTTTTTGGCCCACGGCCTGCTCCAGCCCGGCCTCTCTCCTTCCCCTCACTCCCCGCCAGCCCAGTTTCCCTTTCGCAGCAGCCGGCCCAAGTGCTCCCTTCTGCTCCCGCGGCCGAGCTGGCAGCCCCGCGCCACGTCGCCGCTCTCCTCCTCTCCTTCGGCCCAGCACGCCGCCCCGCCTCATAAAAGCCGAGCCTCGTGTCCGCCGCCTCCATCTAGTCGCGTCGAAGCCGCCGCCTCGCTCTAGCTTTGCCGCACGCCGCAACCCTAGCGCCGCCGCCGCTGTTTCGGTCCACCGTTCCGCAGCTCCTCGCCGGCGTTAATGACCACCGCCGTCTGGAGTCCTATTCTGGCTGGCTGCACCCTCATTCTCTCCCTCCCATATATTCTTAGCCGCCCGATCCGCGATCAATGTCTCAGAATAGAAGATACCCTTTTGGCTTGCCACATTTGCGAAAGAGTCCTCCAAGTTTTTAAGTATATAACCCGTCGTCCCCGTAGTTTTGCTAAAGACGCCCTGCATTTTCATGGAATTGAACCCGTATTCCTTGGCCGGTTTAAATTCGGATTTTATTTATTTTAAATTCAAAAATCAAGTTTCATCTATTTACAAAATTGCCACTACCTTCTGTAGGCCATAACTTTTTTTTGTTTTATCTCCGATTTGACCCGTTCAACTTGTGTTAGGTTCGTAATTCCAAAATCTACATGGTCATACTACTGTTAGATATTTTTTCAACTTTTAAAATTCGAGGTTAGATTTAATATATTATTTTACTATAGAAAATCTTGTTTAATTCATATCTTCTACGTTTTAGCTCTGATTTGACCAGTTCAAGTTACGCTAGATTCATTACAACGAGATCTACGCGTTAGTGACAATGTTTATCATGTCACTATTTCTAGAATTTCATGGTTTAAACACTAATTTGAATAATAATTATGCAACTGGATTTTATAAATAAAATATGATTTGTTTTACTTTAGTTTTATAATTCAGATCTAATTTTGACTTAACTCAATTTATATAAGCTTTTATATAGTTAAAACACATGAAGCTTTTAGTTTTATATTTTCTCATATGAGTAGATCTTTAGGTAGCCGTTTCTTTCAACCCGTAGCTCTGATTAGAGTGCTTTTCGCGTCTGTGTGATCGTAGCAATGCATAGATTCGTTTCATAACCTTTCTCAACTTGTTGTTTCATATGTTTGGTGTACTATTCTAATTTAGATGTATTTTTTGCTTCGTGTATGATTGCATGGATGCTTGTGCGATGTTCTATGATCATGTCCAGTCGGTGAGCTTTACGTGTTGATCAAGAAGGAGTTCCATTGAAGGTTTGGACTAGAAGAAGGATCTAAGTTTAAGGAAAGTAGAGCATGGGATCTTCCTTGTTGTCCTATACATCTAAAATCATTTAATTCATACTATATGTATCTACCTTGACTACCATTAAGGATTTCCTTGTACTTTGTACCTTGTGCCTTGATACCTATGGGGTATTGCATTGGGTAGTGTGATGCTAGTGCTCAACTACAACCATGATCTTGTAACTTGACTAATGGTATATGCAATAAACACTAAAAGATGCTTTTTAGCAACATGGAACAAGGGGGCTAGAGCATCGGGCTATTTTAAGGCGCTCTAGATTCCTCTCCCTAAGGACTTATCTGTTAGAGATCATCCGGTACTTACAGTACAACTGTGAGGGCTACATGGCTCTGGCTTTAGATCAGTATGAGGACCTTTTCTAGCTTGTTAGAGGTTACCTTTTTTGGCATAAGAATGGCTTGATGAATCGGGTATAGTGTGGCCTCTGTCCCATTGTGTATAGGCTGCGCGTCATTGCGCCATCAGGAAGGGGGCCTCTACATCTGTTTGCCGAGTGAATCTAATGGACCTAACTTATTAGATGAACCTTTGAAAGGCTTCATAGTGAACCCTACCGACCTTCCTTGGTAGTGGGTCAAGAGGCTGGTCACCTCGGGCGAAAGGGCAAATCATGACTCACGGTGAAAGTGTACAACCTCTGCAGAGTGTAAAACTGATATATCAGCCATGCTCATGGTCACGAGTGGCCTTAGAACATTTACGGAATAGATGATGAACACTAATGATACTGATGATAAAGATGCTCATTAATGGTTAATTGTTTATGCTATTCATTATTCATGTTTACCTGATCATGTGTTTATATGGGCTTGTGGATAAATTTGTTGCTACTCAATTGCTAATATCATGACTCATTAAAAGCTAATCGCAGTTAAACCAGTATCAGCCTTTTGAGCGTCATGAACCCCATGTTATATTTGTTTAGTATGACATGTACTTACGCTTTCTTTATTTTTCACATATTTGGCAAAAAATCCCAGATGGGTACCAGATTCATAGTCTGGAGGAGTTAGGTGTGCGATCAACTAGTCAGTTGACCCTGTGGATTGGAGACTTCACCCGAAGATCGGAGTTGTCTTTCCGCTGTTTGCTATCTAAGGTTATATCCTTTATACTAAGTACGTTATATATTGAGCATTGTCTTTTGATATTACCCTTATTTGTAGCTATATGTGAGATTTGACTTCCTAGGCACACATATGATGCGTATCTGGTTTTCTTCTTAAAACCGGGTGCAACATCCATGCATCCAACCATGCTTGGAGAGTCACATGAAGGCCGAGGACATCAGCAAACATGTCCAAAACAAGAAGGAGGCCCAAAGCTTATCTGGTTTGAGTAGCCAAGGTGGAGGCCCAAATCAAGTTTGAGTCCACCTTGCAATCCAGGTGCAGTCCCGAGTAAAATCAATGCCCATGACGTATACGGACTCCATTTTTATGATCCTGAAGGGACTGTGACGCCTAAGAGGGGGTGAATTAGACAACTTAAAATTCTAACTCTAAGCTATGGCCTCTTTTTCTAACCTTAGCAAAACCTATATAAAAGATAAACTATCTAAATGTGCAACTATGGTTTTACTAGTGTGTTGCTATCTCCTAAAACGGTGTATCAACTGATGAATCACTAAGCACTATGGAGTGTCACCTACGCTAATCACTAACTACGGTTTTATACAAAGCACCTACGCTAATCACCTGATGAATCACTAAGCACTATGCAAGTAGAGATCACTAAAACGGTGTATCAACACCCTTGGTATGTTTCCTTAGCTCCACTCTACTCAAATGGCCAGTTGGGGGTTATATTTATAAGCCCCACTGAGAAAGTAGCCGTTGGAAATAAAATCTCGCTTTTCTACTACTGACCAGATGCTGAACTCGTCCTGACCGGACGCGTCCGGTTGTCCCAACCGTTGGAGCCACGAACACTTGATCGGACGCTGCCAGTGTCTGGTCACCTGCCACCGGACGCGTCCGATCGCAGTTTTGTCGCCTTGGAACCTCTCTGTACTCGACCAGAATCTATTGTCCTGCGTTCGTTCGACTTGCCGCTAGCGTCCGGTCATGCTTGTTGCCAAGCCTGTTGATCGAAGCGTCCAGTCACTTTCCTTCGGCGTCCGGTCCAGCGTTCGATCACCTTTGTGAGCTCGTTTCTTTGCGATCTTCCGTACGGCTTGGTTCCTATCTTCATGCTTGGACTTTGCTTGATATCTTGGGTCTTCTCTTGTGCTTCTGAGGTCTTGCTTGAGGTGTTGATCATCAGATCATCACGTCGCCTTTGTCCAAGTCACGTCTTGCATCCTATTGAACTACAAAACAATCACTTGCAAATTTATTAGTCCAATTTGGTTGTGTTGGTCATCAAACACCAAAATCCAAAGTAAATGGGCCAATGGTCCATTTTCCTTACAATTTCCCCTTTTTGGTGATTGATGACAACATGTCAAAGCAAGCAAATAATAGTATTTTGAAATTTAAAAACTACCTACTTGCTAGGATGCAATGCAAGGGGCAAGATTATATGATGCTAAAAGATACTACTTGTAAGATTATATAAAAACTTATCTTGCCCTTGCAAATGTCCCCATGTGGTATTATGGATTTAAGCCTTGCTTCCTACAAATTCTTCTCATTACATAGGCTAATCCATAATCCACTATCCTCCCTTCCTTGGACCATTACTATAAATTAATGCTGGCTTTTGGTCCTCTATTGCCCTTGCAAATGTCCCCATGTGGTATTATGGATTTAAGCCTTGCTTCCTACAAATTCTTCTCATTACATAGGCTAATCCATAATCCACTATCCTCCCTTCCTCGGACCATTACTATAAATTAATGCTTGCTTTTGGTCCTCTAAATTCTCCCCCTTTGGAATCAAACACCAAAAAGGAAGACGTTAGTAGCACAAGGGAGGGTCAAACTTTGTGATCCTTTGTATGTAGAGTGGAATAGGTCACAAGATTTGACTCTCAAATTATATAGATTAAGCTCCCCCCTAAATATATGCATACATATGATAGAAGGCAAAGCATATGCATAATTTTCAAAGTATTGCACAAGGGAATTTAATCTATATAATGCACAGAGAAAGCATATAAATATCAAAATGAAATCAACATAATGATATTGGTTTAGAAATACCACATGTAGAAATCAATTTGATTTCCACCACTTGCAATCGGTGATGGATATTTGAAGTATGATGCTTAACTCTGGGGACTCTATTTTCCTTGCAATAAGACTACTACACACATGATAAGCTTGAAAAGGTGTTAGTCTCAAAGCATCCAACTTGTAGATTAATCTCCCCCTAAATTTGTGCACACAAGTATGGAATACTTGTTGGAAACATGCACATTGATTTTAGAATCAATAATACCACTTGAAAGATGACATCTCATGAATGGGAGAATCATTTTTGAAGATGATATTCGAGAGAAATTATCTACAATTTGGACTTTGGCACATATTAGATGAACAGTTGAAGGAGAAGCTATGTGACGTGCTCCTAAACAATTTTAAACCATGTAGGATTGCTCCAAGGAATAAGAATGAATCCGAGCAAGCCTACCATATGAAATACCTAGTGTAAGCATGACAAAAGATATAAGTATGCAAATGCAAACCTAGACATGAATAGTAACTAGATGCTAAAAGATACCAATTGTAGGAAAATTCAACTCAAATACCAATTGAAATAAATTGAATCTAGTTACCTAACATAAAAAGGGGAATTTGGGTCCATAGTATTCACTAACCCACTTGGCAATTATTTTGTCCATCATGATGCACCCCATGAAATGCATGCAAACTTTGCCAAGTCTCCAAATTCCCCAAAGTCCATTGGACTTCTGTAACACCCTAAAAATTACCTTCTTTTTAAAATTAGTAAATTTGATTTATTTACGCAATTATGTGTGCATCAAATTATAGGAAAATAATAAAATTTGTGGAATTAAAATGAAAAATAAGGTTAGAAACTTCATGATGCATACATGCTGCTGCATATCTAATTTTGTGATGATTGATCTTGATTCAAAGTTCAAATGAATTCAAAACCTATTTGAAAATGCTTTTGGAAATCCATTGGAAAAAGAAAAAAAATGCAAAATTCATTTTTCCCCTCCCTTCTTCATTTCGGCCCGCAGGCCTTTCCTTCTGCTAGCCTAGTTTCCTCCCGCGGCCCAGCTCGCGCATTTCATCCCGCAGCCCAGCAAGGCGCGGCCCACTCGGGTGGGCTGGCAACCGCCTCGGCTGTTCAGCCCAGCAAGCCGCGCCAACCCAACTCGTGGGCAACCGTCGCCGCTCCCTTCTCCCCAGCCGCTAACACCTGGGCCCCGCCTGTCGATGCCATCCCCTTCCTCCATGCGACTCGGAAACCGCCCGCGCGTGCGCCTAGGCAACCACCACCCGCGCCCGGCCTTCTCGCGTCGTGGGAGCACCCCCTGCTGCCCCTCTCCACTCCGTTTTCGCCCTCGCCCATGCCACAGAGGTCACAACAGCCGCACGGAGGAGCTTCGCCGACGCCGTCCGCCCGTCCATGCGGACAACTGTCCCCAAGCCGACGTCGACATCATTTTCCCCGCTGTGAGAACCCCCCGCTCCAATCTATCTTCCCATGCCATTATTTTCACGTTTCTTGGCTTCTAGCGCCGTAGCCGCTTGCATCGAGGATCTCTAGCCACCGTCCATGGCGACCGCCGCCACGGCAGCACCCTCCGGCCACTTCTTTGCCCTGGCCGAGACCCCCTACTCCCCCCGCCTACCCCGGTGCTCTCGGCTCTTCAATTGGTGAACCCTAGCCCCCTAACCGCGCTCGCTGGAGTGCTCCACGCCGCCGGCAATGGAGGGCCGCCGCGGCTACCACTGTTCTGGTCGGCCACCTTCTTTCTCTCTCCCTGGATTCGTTTCTGGCCGTTCCTTTCTAATCCGACGGCTCTGATTGGCCGATACCCCTTCGCGGGTTATTTTTCTAAAGAGCCCCTCAGTTTTCATCTATTTGAACCCGCAGTCCAATGCGTAGTTCCCCGAATACGCATTCTAGTTTTGAAAACGTACAGTTCACTGCTTAAGTCTAAAATACGTTTTCAGTATTTACAGAAATGCCATTTGAACTGTTTTGCTTATAAAATTGTCGTTTTAGCTCTGAATTGATCCGTTCAAATCGCGTTAGCTTCGTAATTTCATAATCTACATGTTAGAATCACTGTTAGTCAAGTTTGGAACATTTAATTTCCTAGTTAGATTTAATTAAATATATTGCTATAGGAAATCCCGTTTAAATCATAACTTTTGCATTTTAGCTCCGTTTTTCGTGAACTTCGCGTTGACGTGATCGTAGCGAGACGTAGATTATTTTCACAAACATTTTATCTTGTTTTCTATACTATTGGTGTATTGTTCTCATGATAGGAATGTTTGCTTTGCATGAATGCTTTTGGAATGTTGTATGTTGCCGTGTTGGTCGCGTTCAGACCGTGAAGAGAACGTTGGAGACCAAGAATTCTTTGACGACCAGCAGGACCAGCAAGAGTTTATGAACCAAGGCAAGTATAGCATGGGCCTACCTTGATGTCCTATTACACTTTAATCAATTACTCATGTGCATGTGTCTAATTTTGATAACCCTAAGGACATTCTAGACATTTGAAGCCTTGTTCCCTTGACTCCTATGGAGTAAATGTATATGGGTAGATTGCTAGTGCTCTAACTGAACTTGATCTACATGATAATGAATGATTCTATGGAACTAAGAGTTTAACATGATTTATAACAACTGTTCCATAGGGCGAAGGTGCAAATGACCTTTGATCATGTTGCTCCTAGCCCTCCATAAGGACTTATCTGTCGGCAAAAGCTAGGACTGACAGTGCAACCGGGAGAGTCATATGGCTCCGACTTTAGCTCAGTAATAGGACCTTTTCTAGCTAGTTAGAGGTTACCTTTTTGGCGCAAATGGGGCTTGCCACATTGGGTATAGGGCTGCCTCTGTTCCTATGAGTATAGTCGCGATGGATATGTGCCATAGGAATGGGGGGTTCCTACATCTGCCTACCAAGAAAACCTAGCGGCCCTAACTTGTTAGAGAAACCTATGAAATGGCTTCATAGTGTACCCTGCCTGCTCACCTTGGCAGTGACATGGGAGTAATTAACCCGGGCATATGGGGATCACGACTCGCAGTGAATGGGCACCACCTCTGCAGAGGGTAACAAACTGTTATAACAGCCATGCTCACGGTCACGAGCGGCCTAGAAAACTCACAGAATAACTGGTTACTTGTTGTTGATCATTTAAGTTGTTCTATGATGATATATGATACATTTGACTCTGATATCTGTTCATATGGGATTAAATGGGAGCTTAAGCATAATTTGATAATACCTGAGAATAAAAGCTTGACTTACTAAAAATGCTAACTGCAGTAAACCAGTGTCAACCTTTTTGAGCTTCATAACCCCATGTTAACTTGTTAAGTACGGGATGTACTTACGCTTGTTTATTTTCTTTATTTGGATAAAAATCTCGGATGGGTAACAGATGACAACGGGTATGAGGAATTTCTGGTGGATTTTTAGGCTTGTGGTCAACCAGTTGACCTTCCCGGTGATGAAGCCCCACGAGAGAGTTACCTTTTATTTTCCGCTGTGATGTATAAGACTAAGTTATATTATGATTCTGATGTATGAGACACAATGATGATACTTTATGTAATTTGTTAGCTTGTGTGTGTGATTGATTTCTGGGCACACACAAGTTTTGTGCATTCAATTTTATCCTTAAAATTGGGTGTGACAAATTGGTATCAGAGCCGTGTTGACTGTAGGACGCAAGCCTAGTTAGAAAATGGTCGTTTTAGCATCTTTGCTCCTCTAGTTTCTTGCTTACTGTCTTATTCTTGTTATTTTATTAAAACATTTATGCTTTTCATACCTTAATCTATTATTTAAAATTGTTGATTCTAATTCTATCTCAATTTAAATCTATAGATGTCTCATAACCCGAAGACTGCTCGTCTCAGCACTGCTGGCTATCGTGACTTTTCACCCCACATGCTCCACAGGTGGAGAAGGAGGTTGTTATCATCTCCGACGATGAGGAGATGGCTACCCCGACGCCTGCACCTGCCCCTACTCCAGTTGTAGCGCCGGTCCATCACCATGATTGACACCGTGATGATACTTTATGTAATTTGTTAGCTTGTGTGTGTGATTGATTCCTGGGCACACATGAGTTTTGTGCATTCAATTTTATCCTTAAAATTGGGTGTGATATCCTATCGTAGCTACACCTGAGGAGTCGACGGCTACTTCCCCTACACCTGCACCCTCCCCAGCTGCCCCGTGGAGGATGAGGAGATTGGCTGGAAGTGCAAGTACTACTTCAAGCTAGCTCCAGAGACGGCCTACTACCACACACTCCTCACTCACGTGCTGGACGACTACTACCCCGACTTACACGCCTCCATCAGCTACCACTATGCCGAGTACCAGCATCCATAGGAGGCTACCTTCTGGAAGGTAGAGCTACTGGTCACCGCCTGGAATGACATCAAGAATGGACATGAGGTGGAGACTATCCACGGTGATCCTGCCAGGAGAGCCCATGCCTTGGATGGTATGGAGGATGCAGCACAGAACGCCTACGTCCACTACCATGGTCGTCGCTTTGAGGCCATGAGGGAGGATCGCTTTAGGTTCCTTCCTCGAAATGATCATGAGGGTGTTTGGCAGGTTTTGGCTCCACCAGAGAGTGACCCAACTCTGGAAGCAACGGTGCAGCATGTCCACGCTATGCAGGGAGTGGATGAGGAAGTCAAAGGAGAACTACGTGCATCTCAGAGGGCTTAGAGACGCCTCCAGAAGCAAGTGGATGAACTTCGAGCACAACTTGTGCAGCCTTCGATCTACAAGAAGAAGCGCCGGTCCTTCACCATGATTGACATCACTTCATAGGTGTTAGGTGCCTTGATCCAGATTACCACGTCGTTAGTTTGTGTTTCATACTTAGTTTTGTTTGGTCTTGTGAACTTGGATGATTAGATGTTTTAATTTGTGAACTTGATTGATTTGGTATTTGTTTGATTGCTGAAGTTTGTGGGCATGTCCACAACTTCCTTAGATTGGAACCTTAAGTTTAGAATGAAATCTTAATGCAGATGTTTTGCTTTATCTTATCTCTGCTGTGCTAATTTCTGGAGCAGCCTGTGTTCTTTATCTGATATCTCGAAATCTGGGCTGTCAAAAATTCTGAAATTTTTGTGGAGATAACTAGGCTTCTGTATCTTTCAAATGTCTCTAGAATCGCGGCAATAGCTATTCAGGTTTGTAAGATCTAGCTGACACAAGTTGATGTTCCTGCGCTGTCTGAAACCCAGAACAGTTTCGGTTTAGCTCTACTTTTGACCTTGTGTGTGTCAGAATTTGTAAAAGTGATCTAAATAAAAGTTGTAGCTGATCTCCTAAGCTTTCTAACATATCATGGTACACCTCTGTTGGATCTCTGAAACTCGAGTTATAACAGTTTTGCTGAACTGCTGAATTTGAATCTTGTCCAGAAAATTCTCAGCATTGTTTCTTATCTTTTGTAAGCTCTCTATAATTTGGAAAATCTCTAAATTTTGCACATTTGTTGGAAAACAGATGGCCGCAAGAGGAGGAAGAGGCAGAGGCCATGGTCATGGGCGTGATGCTCTCATAAATCCACCACAACCACCACCTGTGACCATGGAACAAATATTGGGAATGCAAGCGCAGCTGATGCAAGCTATGATGCAGCGCTTGGACAATGAACCTGCAAGAGGACCACTGCCTGTTCAGGTCAGAGATAAGCGTGGAGAGTTTATGAAAGGTTGTCCACCGGTGTTCACCCATGCCTCAGACCCTATGGAGGCAGATGATTGGTTGCGTGCTGTGGAGAAACAACTAAACATAGCATAATGCAACAACCTTGAGAAGGTGTTGTACGCTTCTGGGCAACTCCAAGGAGCTGCTCAGGATTGGGTGGAATCATTCTAGTTTGGATGCCCCAACAATGCTCCTGCTATCACTTGGCAGGAATTCAAGGACAATTTCCGGTCATAACATATTCCCGATGGACTAGTGGAACTGAAGCAAGAAGAATTCAGATCCCTCAAGCAAGGATCCATGACTGTGGCGGAGTATCGGGACAAGTTCGCACAACTATCACGCTATGCTCCAAATGATGTAGCGGACAACAAGGATAAGCAACACCGTTTCCTCAAGGGACTCTATGATGGACTGCAGCTCCAGCTGATGTCTAATACCTACCCTAACTTCCAGTCTTTGGTGAATCACGCTATCGTGATTGACGATAAGCGCAAGGAGATGGAAGCTAAGAAGAGAAGGCTCCAAGGGCAAGCTTCTGGAAGCAACACTCGCCCACGTGCTTATCCCCAGCAAGGTTTCCAGTAGAGGAATCAAGGACCAACTCACCAGGGAAACCATGGTCAGTATCCTCAGCGGAACCAGTTCTAGCAACGCCCTCAGTACCAGCAATAGTTTAGGAATCAGCATTCCCTGCAACAGACCAGCAATCCTACAACACGCCAGGGAGTGCCCAACAATGCTCCTATGAACAGTGGTGCACCCAACAATCCTAATGCCTGCTATCGCTGTGGAGAAGTAGGTCACTATGCTCATTAGTGTCCTAAGAAGCAGAACCAACAAGCACCTCAGAACCAGACCAGCAATCAAAAGTTCAACGCCCGACCACCCCACACTGCGCAGGTGAACTATGTGTCATCTGATGCAGCTCAGGAGACGCCAGAGGTTATGTTGGGTACGTTCAGCATCAACTCTATCTCTGCTACCGTACTTTTTGATTCTGGTGCTTCACATTCTTTTATCTCCTAAGCTTTTGTTAGAATGCATAGCATACCTTTGTGTGCCATGAAAAACCCCATACTAGTAAATTCTCCGGGAGGTAGTATGCCCGCTTCTTATTGGAGCCCCTCAACTAGCATTTCCTTAAGGGGGGTAGACTTCAAAGTGAAGCCTATTGTGTTGAGAACAGCGGGAATTGATCTTATTCTGGGAATGGATTGGATGAAACAACACCGGGCAGTGATTTAGTGTCAGGAGAAATCTGTGGTTGTGACATCACTCAATGGAGATAGAATATGTGTAGAAGTGGTAGTGCAAGCCCAGCCTATAGCCACAGTGAACCAGCTAGATGGTGAAGTCAATGAACAAGATCGTGTCATGGAGGAGTTCCTGGATGTCTTCCCCGATGACTTGCTAGGTATGCCACCTGACCGAGACATTGAATTCATTATTGAATTATTACCTGGAACTGCACCAATAGCTAAATGTCCATATAGAATGGGAGTTAATGAATTAGAAGAGCTTAAGAAACAACTAAAAGAGTTGCAAGAAAAAGGTTTCATACGCCCTAGTTCTTCCCCATGGGGGGCACCTGTGATCTTTGTGGATAAGAAGGATGGTAGTCAATGGATGTGTGTGGATTACCGCTCACTTAATGAGGTTACAATCAAGAATAAATACCCGTTGCCTAGGATTGATGATTTGTTTGATCAGTTGAGAGGAGCCCATGTGTTCTCCAAGATTGATCTCCGCTCAGGGTATCATCAGCTTAAGATCTGAAACTCGGACATACCCAAGACAACATTCACTACATGGTATGGGTTATATGAGTATACCGTTATGTCTTTTGGATTGACCAATGCACCTGCATACTTCATGTATCTGATGAATAAGGTGTTCATGGAGTTTCTGGATAAATTTGTGGTGGTATTCATAAATGACATACTAATATTCTCCAAGACTGAAGAAGAACATGCTGAACATATAAGGTTGGTCTTGCAAAAGCTTAGAGAACATAAGTTGTACGCTAAGCGGAGCAAGTGTGAGTTTTGGTTGAAGGAAGTCTCTTTTCTAGGTCATGTTGTCTCCAATGGTGGAATAGTAGTGGATCCAGGCAAAGTGCAAGATGTATTCAATTGGAAACCACCAAGAACTGTAAGTGAGATTCGTAGCTTTTTGGGATTAGCTAGATATTATAGGAGGTTCATTGAAGGTTTTTCCAAGCTAGCCAAGCCTATGACAGCTCTGTTGGAAAAGAATGCTAAGTATGTATGGTCGGATAAATGCCAGGCAAACTTTGATGAGCTAAAGAAGAGATTGACTATAGCTCCAGTATTAATTCTGCCCGATTTAAGCAAGAACTTCTCTATATATTGTGATGCATCCCGTTTGGGCCTTGGATGTGTGCTTATGCAAGAAGGAAGAGTGGTGGCATATGCATCTAGACAACTAAGGAAGCATGAGTTGAATTATCCTACTCATGACTTGGAATTGGCAGCTGTGGTTCATGCTTTGAAGATCTAGAGACATTATCTAATTGGACATAAGAGTGATATCTATAGTGATCATAAGAGTTTGAAGTATATCTTTACCCAATCAGATCTAAATCTGAGACAACGTCATTGGTTGGAATTGATCAAAGACTATGATTTGGAAGTGCATTATCACCCGGGAAAGGCAAATGTCGTAGCGGATGCACTTAGCAGAAAGAGCTGTGCCAATGGACTTCAGATGACATCTATGTTAGTAGAGTTGTGTGCTGAAATGGAGTATCTCAACTTGAGCCTTGTCACTAATGCAATGGAATTGGTGATAGAGCCTACATTGGAGCAAGAGATATGCAAAGGTCAATTGGAGGATGAAAAACTTAAGGAGATAGCAGAGAATGTAGTGCTTGGAAAGGCACCCGGATTCAGAATGGATGAGAATGGTACTCTTTGGTTCAAAAAAAGGATATGTGTACTTGAAGTGAAAGCTATCCGAGATGCAATTCTGCAAGAGGCCCATGAGTCTGCTTACTCTATACATCCCAGAAGTACCAAGATGTACTTGGATCTCAAGGAGAAGTATTGGTGGTATGGTTTGAAGAGAGATGTGGCAGAATATGTGGCTTTATGTGACACTTGTCAAAGAGTGAAAGCTGAGCATCAAAGACCTGCAGGGTTACTACAACCAATGAAGATTCCTGAATGGAAATGGGAAGAGTTTGGTATGGATTTTATCGTAGGATTGCCCCGCACTCAAAGAGGCTATGATTCAATATGGGTAATAGTGGATCGACTCACCAAGGTTGCCCACTTTTTACCAGTCAAGACTACCTATATGGGTGCAAGACTAGCAGAGTTGTACATGGAAAGAATAGTGTGCTTACATGGTGTTCCCAAGAAAATTGTGTCGGATAGAGGCACTCAGTTTATATCGCAATTCTGGCATAAAGTACATAGATCTTTGGGGACAAAGTTGAATTTCAGTTCCGCTTACCACCCGCAAACTGATGGACAAACTGAAAGGATCAACCAGATTTTGGAAGATATGTTGAGAGCTTGTGCATTACAGTATGGTGATAGTTGGGATAGGAGTCTGCCATACACAGAGTTCTCGTACAATAACAGTTATCAGAAGAGTCTCAAGATGGCACCTTTCGAGGCATTGTATGGACGTAAATGTAGAACACCTTTGTTCTGGAATTAGACTAGAGAAACTTAAGTGTTTGGACCCGATGTCCTTAGAGACGTGGAAGAACAAGTGAGAATGATTAGAGACAATTTGAGAGTGGCTCAGTCCCGATAGAAGAGTTACGCTGATACTCGCAGAAGAGAGCTAACTTTTAAAGTTGGTGATTATGCGTACTTGAAGGTGTCACCAATGAGAAGCGTGAGAAGATTCAATACGAAGGGAAAGTTAGCACCAAGGTATGTTGAACCTTTTAAGATCCTAGAGAGACGTGGAGAAGTAGCTTATTAGTTGGAACTACCTCAGAGTTTGTCAGGTGTGCACGACGTGTTCCATGTTTCCCAATTGAACAAGTGTTTGAGGGTACCAGAAGAGCAAATTCCTTTGGAAGAACTTGCTGTCAAGGAAGATCTTACTTATGAAGAGTATCCGATAAAGATCTTGGAAACTGCCGAAAGAGTTATAAGAAGCCGAACTATAAAAATGTGCAAGGTGCAGTGGAATCGATATATCGAGGATGAAGCTACTTGGGAAAGAGAAGAGGATCTGAGAAAGACTTATCCCCAACTGTTTGAGTAAGCAATCACCCGAATCTCGAGGACAAGATTCATCTTAAGGGGGTAGAATTGTAACACCCTAAAAATTACCTTCTTTTTAAAATTAGTAAATTTGATTTGTTTACACAATTATGTGTGCATCAAATTATAGGAAACTAATAAAATTTGTGGAATTAAAATTAAAAATAAGGTTAGAAACTTCTTGATGCATACATGCTGCTGCATATCTAATTTTGTGATGATTGATCTTGATTCAAAGTTCAAATGAATTCAAAACCTATTTGAAAATGCTTTTGGAAATCCATTGGAAAAAGAAAAAAAAATGCAAAATTCATTTTCCCCTCCCTTCTTCATTTTGGCACGTAGGCCTTTCCTTCTGCTGGCCTAGCTTCCTCCCGCAGCCCAGCTCGCGCATTTCATCCCGCAGCCCAGCAAGGCGCGGCCCACTCGGGCGGGCTGGCAACCGCCTCGGCCATTCGGCCCAGCAAGCCGCGCCAGCCCAACTCGTGGGCAACCATCGCCGCTCCCTTCTCCCCAGCCGCTAACACCTGGGCCCCGCCTGTCGACGCCATCCCCTTCCTCCATGCGACTCGAAAACCGCCCGCGCGTGCGCCTAGGCAACCACCACCCGCGCCTGGCCTTCTCGCGTCGTGGGAGCACCCCTCCCCACACCTGGCCTCTTTAAATCGAAGCCCGCACCCGAGCCGCCCCCTGCTGCCCCTCTCCACTCTGTTTTCGCCCTCGCCCACGCCACAGAGGTCACAACAGCCACACGGAGGAGCTTCACCGATGCCGTCCGCCCGTCCACGCGGACAACCGTCCCCAAGCCGACGTCGACATCATTTTCCCCGCTGTGAGAACCCCCCGCTCCAATCTATCTTCCCGTGCCATTATTTTCACGTTTCTTGGCTTCTAGCGCCGTAGCCGCTTGCGTCGAGGATCTCTGGCCACCGTCCATGGCGACCGCCGCCACGGCAGCACCCTCCGGCCACTTCTTTGCCCTGGCCGAGACCCCCTACTCCCCCCGCCTACCCCGGTGCTCTCGGCTCTTCAATTGGTGAACCCTAGCCCCCTAACCGCGCTCGCTAGAGTGCTCCACGCCGCCGGTAATGGAGGGCCGCCGCGGCTGCCACTGTTCTGGCAGGCCACCTTCTTTCTCTCTCCCCGGATTCGTTTCTGGCCGTTCCTTTCTAATTCGACGGCTCTGATTGGCCGATACCCCTTTGCAGGTTATTTTTCTAAAGAGCCCCTCAGTTTTCATCTATTTGAACCCGCAGTCCAATGCGTAGTTCCCCGAATACGCATTCTGGTTTTGAAAACATACAGTTCACTGCTTAAGTCTAAAATACGTTTTCAGAATTGATCCATTCAAATCGCGTTAGCTTCGTAATTTCATAATCTACATGTTAGAATCACTGTTAGTCAAGTTTGGAACATTTTAATTTCCTGGTTAGATTTAATTAAATATATTGCTATAGGAAATCCCGTTTAAATCATAACTTTCGCATTTAGCTCCGTTTTTTGTGAACTTCGCATTGACGTGATCGTAGCGAGACGTAGATTATTTTCACAAACATTTTATCTTGTTTTCTATACTATTGGTGTACTGTTCTAATGATAGGAATGTTTGCTTTGCATGAATGCTTTTGGAATGTTGTATGTTGCCGTGTTGGTCGTGTTCAGACGGTGAAGAGAACGTTGGAGACCAAGAATTCTTTGATGACCAGCAGGACCAGCAAGAGTTTATGAACCAAGGCAAGTATAGCATGGGCCTACCTTAATGTCCTATTACACTTTAATCAATTACTCATGTGCATGTGTCTAATTTTGATAACCCTAAGGACATTCTAGACATTTGAAGCCTTGTTCCCTTGACTCCTATGGAGTAAATGCATATGGGTAGATTGCTAGTGCTCTAACTGAACTTGATCTACATGATGATGAATGATTCTATGGAACTAAGAGTTTAACATGATTTATAACAACTGTTCCATAGGGCGAAGGTGCAAATGACCTTTGATCATGTTGCTCCCAGCCCTCCATAAGGACTTATCTGTCGGCAAAAGCTGGGACTGACAGTGCAACCGGGAGAGTCATATGGCTCCGACTTTAGCTCAGTAATAGGACCTTTTCTAGCTAGTTAGAGGTTACCTTTTTGGCGCAAATGGGGCTTACCACGTTGGGTATAGGGCTACCTCTATTCCTATGAGTATAGCCGCGATGGATATGTGCCATAGGAAAGGGGGGTTCCTACATCTGCCTACTAAGGAAACCTAGCGGCCCTAACTTGTTAGAGAAACCTATGAAATGGCTTCATAGTGTACCCTGCCTGCTCACCTTGGCAGTGACATGGGAGTAATTAACCCGGGCATATGGGGATCACGACTCACAGTGAATGTGCACCACCTCTACAGAGGGTAACAAACTGTTATAACAGCCGTGCTCACGGTCACGAGCGGCCCAGAAAACTCACAGAATAATTGGTTACTTGTTGTTGATCATTTAAGTTGTTCTATGATGATATATGATACATTTGACTCTGATATCTATTCATATGGGATTAAATGGGAGCTTAAGCATAATTTGATAATACCTGAGAATAAAAGCTTGACTTACTAAAAATGCTAACTGCAGTAAACCAGTGTCAACCTTTTTGAGCTTTATAACCCCATGTTAACTTGTTAAGTACGGGATGTACTTACGCTTGTTTATTTTCTTTATTTGGATAAAAATCCCGGATGGGTAACAGATGACAACGGGTATGAGAAATTCCAGAGGATTTTTAGGCTTGTGGTCAACCAGTTGACCTTCCCTGTGATGAAGCCCCACGAGAGAGTTACCTTTTATTTTCCACTGTGATGTATAAGACTAAGTTATATTATGATTCTGATGTATGAGACATCGTGATGATACTTTATGTAATTTGTCAGCTTGTGTGTGATTCCTAGGCACACATGAGTTTTGTGCATTCAATTTTATCCTTAAAATTGGGTGTGACAACTTCTGACTTCCCTTTTGGGATCCAAACCATCTTGGTGCTCTTCATGTTGGAGATGATTTCCTTTGGCACCCAAAAGCGTTTGACCCCATTGTTAGCTTGCTTGTTGACCTTGATGGCCACCACCTTGTCATTTTTCTTCTTCTTCAAGAGATAAGGTGTGGTGGCTTTCTTGTCCACCTTGTTGGTGTAGGTGTTGGAGAGCTTGCTTGTTTGCTTCTTCTCTTTCTTCTTTGCTCCTCCCCCATTCTTCACCTTGCACTCATAGGACTTGTGACCTTCCTTGTGGCACACGTAACAAACCACGGTTTGTCCTTCATCAAGCTTCTTCACTCCCTTGACGGTGTTATCTTGATGAAGTTGGGTTTGCTTCGCCTTGCCTTTCACTTGAGTCAAGTCCTTGGTGAGGCGAGCTACTTCTTGCTTGAGTTGCTCATTCTCCTTTGCAACCTCTTGTGTGCATGTATCTACAACAACTTTCTCAACACAAACTTAGTTGCACAAAGGTGAGTCTAAACATAAATAATTACAAGAAGTAGAGGCATCCTTTTTAGACATGTTAAAGATAGAACTTTTCTTTTTAGATGCCTTGATGGGGGATGTACTAACGGCTTCAAGATTAGCAACTTTATTAGTTAGCTCATCACAATGCTTGCATATGGTTTCCATTTTTGCAAGCAAACTTTTGTAAGCATCTTGTGAGCTAGCTAACTTTTCTTTTAATTTTTCATTTTTCTTTACAAGTTGCTCATCATTGATTGTGCATTCATTTGTTGTTGCACTAGCCTTAAGTTGCTCAATTTTAGTAGATAGTTCAACATTGAGATTAGCAAAGTTCTCATATTGTTCAAGCAAAGTTTTGTATGCTTCTTGTGAACTATCTAGTTTTTCTCTCAAATTTTTGAGCTTCTTTTGTTGACTAGTGTAAACTTTAGCATAATTAAGATTTTGTCGTACAATTTCATCAAAAGAAGGCATATCATCATCACTATCACTCTCACTAGAGGATGAGCTTTCGTTACCTCGTGCCATAAGGCACACACGTGAAGAGCTTGATGATGAGTGCTTGCGGCCTCGCCTCTTGTGATGATGTTCTTCTTCACTTGAAGAATCATCCCATGATTTTATTGATGTGAGGGCTTGGTTCTTGCATGCCTTCTTCTTTGTCTTAGGTTTGGGTTTGTTTGGACAAACTTCCACAAAGTGCCCCAACTCGCCGCATCCATAGCATCCTCTCTTTCTTTGCTCATTTCTTTGATTGGTGAAAATGAGATCTTGAATTTGGATGGGCACACCCTTGACATTGAGCCTTTGGATCATCTTCTCCACCTTGTTGATTAATTTGATTGGTTCTTCATCAAGATCGGAGGTGGAGGTGGAAGATTGATCATCATCACTTGAATCTTCATCATCATCATCATCGTCCTCATCTTCTTCTTCATCTTCACTTGAAGAGCTTGAGCTTGAGCTTATCTCAACTTGCTTGCCCTTCATCTTCTTTTTCTCGCTACATGCGAGAGCTTTGCCTTTGCTTGATGAAGAAGCTTCTTCTTGACCCATCTTACGTGACATTTCAAATGCCACTACCTTGCTAATGACTATGCCCGTGGTCATGGTGCTCAAGTCCTCCATATTGTGAAGGATGGTGATGATGCTTGCATATTTCTTTTGTGGTAGCATGGAGATGATCTTCCTCAAGATGTCCGCATCATCTAGCTTTATCAATACTATTGAATGGAGCTCATTGATAATTAGATTCAAACGAGAATACATATCACGAACAAGCTCATCATCATTCATTGTAAAGGAATCATAATTTTGTTTAGCTAGACAATGTTTTTGCTCATGGACATTACTTGTGCCATCATGAAGCTCTTGGAGTTTTAACCAAATTTCATGTGCCGTATTTAAAGTGAATATTTGGTTAAACACATCCATGCTAAATGATTCAAACAAGCAATTCTTAGCTCTAGCATTGAAATGCAATTCCTTTTCATCACTCTTTGTGGGTTTTTTGGGATTCTTAATGGGTTTCATCCCATCACGAGTGACTCTCCACACACCCAAATCAACCGCCTCAAGATGGCAAGCCATTCTAGCCTTATAATAAGGGAAGTTAGTGTCGTCAAAGTGCGGAGGCCTAGAGGTATCCATCCCAACCACTCTAAATGGCGTCGGCTCAACGGCGGCTTCATGATGCATACATGCTGCTGCATATCTAATTTTGTGATGATTGATCTTGATTCAAAGTTCAAATGAATTCAAAACCTATTTGAAAATGCTTTTGGAAATCCATTGGAAAAAGAAAAAAAATGCAAAATTCATTTTTCCCCTCCCTTCTTCATTTCGGCCCGCAGGCCTTTCCTTCTGCTAGCCTAGTTTCCTCCCGCGGCCCAGCTCGCGCATTTCATCCCGCAGCCCAGCAAGGCGCGGCCCACTCGGGTGGGCTGGCAACCGCCTCGGCTGTTCAGCCCAGCAAGCCGCGCCAACCCAACTCGTGGGCAACCGTCGCCGCTCCCTTCTCCCCAGCCGCTAACACCTGGGCCCCGCCTGTCGATGCCATCCCCTTCCTCCATGCGACTCGGAAACCGCCCGCGCGTGCGCCTAGGCAACCACCACCCGCGCCCGGCCTTCTCGCGTCGTGGGAGCACCCCCTGCTGCCCCTCTCCACTCCGTTTTCGCCCTCGCCCATGCCACAGAGGTCACAACAGCCGCACGGAGGAGCTTCGCCGACGCCGTCCGCCCGTCCATGCGGACAACTGTCCCCAAGCCGACGTCGACATCATTTTCCCCGCTGTGAGAACCCCCCGCTCCAATCTATCTTCCCATGCCATTATTTTCACGTTTCTTGGCTTCTAGCGCCGTAGCCGCTTGCATCGAGGATCTCTAGCCACCGTCCATGGCGACCGCCGCCACGGCAGCACCCTCCGGCCACTTCTTTGCCCTGGCCGAGACCCCCTACTCCCCCCGCCTACCCCGGTGCTCTCGGCTCTTCAATTGGTGAACCCTAGCCCCCTAACCGCGCTCGCTGGAGTGCTCCACGCCGCCGGCAATGGAGGGCCGCCGCGGCTACCACTGTTCTGGTCGGCCACCTTCTTTCTCTCTCCCTGGATTCGTTTCTGGCCGTTCCTTTCTAATCCGACGGCTCTGATTGGCCGATACCCCTTCGCGGGTTATTTTTCTAAAGAGCCCCTCAGTTTTCATCTATTTGAACCCGCAGTCCAATGCGTAGTTCCCCGAATACGCATTCTAGTTTTGAAAACGTACAGTTCACTGCTTAAGTCTAAAATACGTTTTCAGTATTTACAGAAATGCCATTTGAACTGTTTTGCTTATAAAATTGTCGTTTTAGCTCTGAATTGATCCGTTCAAATCGCGTTAGCTTCGTAATTTCATAATCTACATGTTAGAATCACTGTTAGTCAAGTTTGGAACATTTAATTTCCTAGTTAGATTTAATTAAATATATTGCTATAGGAAATCCCGTTTAAATCATAACTTTTGCATTTTAGCTCCGTTTTTCGTGAACTTCGCGTTGACGTGATCGTAGCGAGACGTAGATTATTTTCACAAACATTTTATCTTGTTTTCTATACTATTGGTGTATTGTTCTCATGATAGGAATGTTTGCTTTGCATGAATGCTTTTGGAATGTTGTATGTTGCCGTGTTGGTCGCGTTCAGACCGTGAAGAGAACGTTGGAGACCAAGAATTCTTTGACGACCAGCAGGACCAGCAAGAGTTTATGAACCAAGGCAAGTATAGCATGGGCCTACCTTGATGTCCTATTACACTTTAATCAATTACTCATGTGCATGTGTCTAATTTTGATAACCCTAAGGACATTCTAGACATTTGAAGCCTTGTTCCCTTGACTCCTATGGAGTAAATGTATATGGGTAGATTGCTAGTGCTCTAACTGAACTTGATCTACATGATAATGAATGATTCTATGGAACTAAGAGTTTAACATGATTTATAACAACTGTTCCATAGGGCGAAGGTGCAAATGACCTTTGATCATGTTGCTCCTAGCCCTCCATAAGGACTTATCTGTCGGCAAAAGCTAGGACTGACAGTGCAACCGGGAGAGTCATATGGCTCCGACTTTAGCTCAGTAATAGGACCTTTTCTAGCTAGTTAGAGGTTACCTTTTTGGCGCAAATGGGGCTTGCCACATTGGGTATAGGGCTGCCTCTGTTCCTATGAGTATAGTCGCGATGGATATGTGCCATAGGAATGGGGGGTTCCTACATCTGCCTACCAAGAAAACCTAGCGGCCCTAACTTGTTAGAGAAACCTATGAAATGGCTTCATAGTGTACCCTGCCTGCTCACCTTGGCAGTGACATGGGAGTAATTAACCCGGGCATATGGGGATCACGACTCGCAGTGAATGGGCACCACCTCTGCAGAGGGTAACAAACTGTTATAACAGCCATGCTCACGGTCACGAGCGGCCTAGAAAACTCACAGAATAACTGGTTACTTGTTGTTGATCATTTAAGTTGTTCTATGATGATATATGATACATTTGACTCTGATATCTGTTCATATGGGATTAAATGGGAGCTTAAGCATAATTTGATAATACCTGAGAATAAAAGCTTGACTTACTAAAAATGCTAACTGCAGTAAACCAGTGTCAACCTTTTTGAGCTTCATAACCCCATGTTAACTTGTTAAGTACGGGATGTACTTACGCTTGTTTATTTTCTTTATTTGGATAAAAATCTCGGATGGGTAACAGATGACAACGGGTATGAGGAATTTCTGGTGGATTTTTAGGCTTGTGGTCAACCAGTTGACCTTCCCGGTGATGAAGCCCCACGAGAGAGTTACCTTTTATTTTCCGCTGTGATGTATAAGACTAAGTTATATTATGATTCTGATGTATGAGACACAATGATGATACTTTATGTAATTTGTTAGCTTGTGTGTGTGATTGATTTCTGGGCACACACAAGTTTTGTGCATTCAATTTTATCCTTAAAATTGGGTGTGACAAATTGGTATCAGAGCCGTGTTGACTGTAGGACGCAAGCCTAGTTAGAAAATGGTCGTTTTAGCATCTTTGCTCCTCTAGTTTCTTGCTTACTGTCTTATTCTTGTTATTTTATTAAAACATTTATGCTTTTCATACCTTAATCTATTATTTAAAATTGTTGATTCTAATTCTATCTCAATTTAAATCTATAGATGTCTCATAACCCGAAGACTGCTCGTCTCAGCACTGCTGGCTATCGTGACTTTTCACCCCACATGCTCCACAGGTGGAGAAGGAGGTTGTTATCATCTCCGACGATGAGGAGATGGCTACCCCGACGCCTGCACCTGCCCCTACTCCAGTTGTAGCGCCGGTCCATCACCATGATTGACACCGTGATGATACTTTATGTAATTTGTTAGCTTGTGTGTGTGATTGATTCCTGGGCACACATGAGTTTTGTGCATTCAATTTTATCCTTAAAATTGGGTGTGATATCCTATCGTAGCTACACCTGAGGAGTCGACGGCTACTTCCCCTACACCTGCACCCTCCCCAGCTGCCCCGTGGAGGATGAGGAGATTGGCTGGAAGTGCAAGTACTACTTCAAGCTAGCTCCAGAGACGGCCTACTACCACACACTCCTCACTCACGTGCTGGACGACTACTACCCCGACTTACACGCCTCCATCAGCTACCACTATGCCGAGTACCAGCATCCATAGGAGGCTACCTTCTGGAAGGTAGAGCTACTGGTCACCGCCTGGAATGACATCAAGAATGGACATGAGGTGGAGACTATCCACGGTGATCCTGCCAGGAGAGCCCATGCCTTGGATGGTATGGAGGATGCAGCACAGAACGCCTACGTCCACTACCATGGTCGTCGCTTTGAGGCCATGAGGGAGGATCGCTTTAGGTTCCTTCCTCGAAATGATCATGAGGGTGTTTGGCAGGTTTTGGCTCCACCAGAGAGTGACCCAACTCTGGAAGCAACGGTGCAGCATGTCCACGCTATGCAGGGAGTGGATGAGGAAGTCAAAGGAGAACTACGTGCATCTCAGAGGGCTTAGAGACGCCTCCAGAAGCAAGTGGATGAACTTCGAGCACAACTTGTGCAGCCTTCGATCTACAAGAAGAAGCGCCGGTCCTTCACCATGATTGACATCACTTCATAGGTGTTAGGTGCCTTGATCCAGATTACCACGTCGTTAGTTTGTGTTTCATACTTAGTTTTGTTTGGTCTTGTGAACTTGGATGATTAGATGTTTTAATTTGTGAACTTGATTGATTTGGTATTTGTTTGATTGCTGAAGTTTGTGGGCATGTCCACAACTTCCTTAGATTGGAACCTTAAGTTTAGAATGAAATCTTAATGCAGATGTTTTGCTTTATCTTATCTCTGCTGTGCTAATTTCTGGAGCAGCCTGTGTTCTTTATCTGATATCTCGAAATCTGGGCTGTCAAAAATTCTGAAATTTTTGTGGAGATAACTAGGCTTCTGTATCTTTCAAATGTCTCTAGAATCGCGGCAATAGCTATTCAGGTTTGTAAGATCTAGCTGACACAAGTTGATGTTCCTGCGCTGTCTGAAACCCAGAACAGTTTCGGTTTAGCTCTACTTTTGACCTTGTGTGTGTCAGAATTTGTAAAAGTGATCTAAATAAAAGTTGTAGCTGATCTCCTAAGCTTTCTAACATATCATGGTACACCTCTGTTGGATCTCTGAAACTCGAGTTATAACAGTTTTGCTGAACTGCTGAATTTGAATCTTGTCCAGAAAATTCTCAGCATTGTTTCTTATCTTTTGTAAGCTCTCTATAATTTGGAAAATCTCTAAATTTTGCACATTTGTTGGAAAACAGATGGCCGCAAGAGGAGGAAGAGGCAGAGGCCATGGTCATGGGCGTGATGCTCTCATAAATCCACCACAACCACCACCTGTGACCATGGAACAAATATTGGGAATGCAAGCGCAGCTGATGCAAGCTATGATGCAGCGCTTGGACAATGAACCTGCAAGAGGACCACTGCCTGTTCAGGTCAGAGATAAGCGTGGAGAGTTTATGAAAGGTTGTCCACCGGTGTTCACCCATGCCTCAGACCCTATGGAGGCAGATGATTGGTTGCGTGCTGTGGAGAAACAACTAAACATAGCATAATGCAACAACCTTGAGAAGGTGTTGTACGCTTCTGGGCAACTCCAAGGAGCTGCTCAGGATTGGGTGGAATCATTCTAGTTTGGATGCCCCAACAATGCTCCTGCTATCACTTGGCAGGAATTCAAGGACAATTTCCGGTCATAACATATTCCCGATGGACTAGTGGAACTGAAGCAAGAAGAATTCAGATCCCTCAAGCAAGGATCCATGACTGTGGCGGAGTATCGGGACAAGTTCGCACAACTATCACGCTATGCTCCAAATGATGTAGCGGACAACAAGGATAAGCAACACCGTTTCCTCAAGGGACTCTATGATGGACTGCAGCTCCAGCTGATGTCTAATACCTACCCTAACTTCCAGTCTTTGGTGAATCACGCTATCGTGATTGACGATAAGCGCAAGGAGATGGAAGCTAAGAAGAGAAGGCTCCAAGGGCAAGCTTCTGGAAGCAACACTCGCCCACGTGCTTATCCCCAGCAAGGTTTCCAGTAGAGGAATCAAGGACCAACTCACCAGGGAAACCATGGTCAGTATCCTCAGCGGAACCAGTTCTAGCAACGCCCTCAGTACCAGCAATAGTTTAGGAATCAGCATTCCCTGCAACAGACCAGCAATCCTACAACACGCCAGGGAGTGCCCAACAATGCTCCTATGAACAGTGGTGCACCCAACAATCCTAATGCCTGCTATCGCTGTGGAGAAGTAGGTCACTATGCTCATTAGTGTCCTAAGAAGCAGAACCAACAAGCACCTCAGAACCAGACCAGCAATCAAAAGTTCAACGCCCGACCACCCCACACTGCGCAGGTGAACTATGTGTCATCTGATGCAGCTCAGGAGACGCCAGAGGTTATGTTGGGTACGTTCAGCATCAACTCTATCTCTGCTACCGTACTTTTTGATTCTGGTGCTTCACATTCTTTTATCTCCTAAGCTTTTGTTAGAATGCATAGCATACCTTTGTGTGCCATGAAAAACCCCATACTAGTAAATTCTCCGGGAGGTAGTATGCCCGCTTCTTATTGGAGCCCCTCAACTAGCATTTCCTTAAGGGGGGTAGACTTCAAAGTGAAGCCTATTGTGTTGAGAACAGCGGGAATTGATCTTATTCTGGGAATGGATTGGATGAAACAACACCGGGCAGTGATTTAGTGTCAGGAGAAATCTGTGGTTGTGACATCACTCAATGGAGATAGAATATGTGTAGAAGTGGTAGTGCAAGCCCAGCCTATAGCCACAGTGAACCAGCTAGATGGTGAAGTCAATGAACAAGATCGTGTCATGGAGGAGTTCCTGGATGTCTTCCCCGATGACTTGCTAGGTATGCCACCTGACCGAGACATTGAATTCATTATTGAATTATTACCTGGAACTGCACCAATAGCTAAATGTCCATATAGAATGGGAGTTAATGAATTAGAAGAGCTTAAGAAACAACTAAAAGAGTTGCAAGAAAAAGGTTTCATACGCCCTAGTTCTTCCCCATGGGGGGCACCTGTGATCTTTGTGGATAAGAAGGATGGTAGTCAATGGATGTGTGTGGATTACCGCTCACTTAATGAGGTTACAATCAAGAATAAATACCCGTTGCCTAGGATTGATGATTTGTTTGATCAGTTGAGAGGAGCCCATGTGTTCTCCAAGATTGATCTCCGCTCAGGGTATCATCAGCTTAAGATCTGAAACTCGGACATACCCAAGACAACATTCACTACATGGTATGGGTTATATGAGTATACCGTTATGTCTTTTGGATTGACCAATGCACCTGCATACTTCATGTATCTGATGAATAAGGTGTTCATGGAGTTTCTGGATAAATTTGTGGTGGTATTCATAAATGACATACTAATATTCTCCAAGACTGAAGAAGAACATGCTGAACATATAAGGTTGGTCTTGCAAAAGCTTAGAGAACATAAGTTGTACGCTAAGCGGAGCAAGTGTGAGTTTTGGTTGAAGGAAGTCTCTTTTCTAGGTCATGTTGTCTCCAATGGTGGAATAGTAGTGGATCCAGGCAAAGTGCAAGATGTATTCAATTGGAAACCACCAAGAACTGTAAGTGAGATTCGTAGCTTTTTGGGATTAGCTAGATATTATAGGAGGTTCATTGAAGGTTTTTCCAAGCTAGCCAAGCCTATGACAGCTCTGTTGGAAAAGAATGCTAAGTATGTATGGTCGGATAAATGCCAGGCAAACTTTGATGAGCTAAAGAAGAGATTGACTATAGCTCCAGTATTAATTCTGCCCGATTTAAGCAAGAACTTCTCTATATATTGTGATGCATCCCGTTTGGGCCTTGGATGTGTGCTTATGCAAGAAGGAAGAGTGGTGGCATATGCATCTAGACAACTAAGGAAGCATGAGTTGAATTATCCTACTCATGACTTGGAATTGGCAGCTGTGGTTCATGCTTTGAAGATCTAGAGACATTATCTAATTGGACATAAGAGTGATATCTATAGTGATCATAAGAGTTTGAAGTATATCTTTACCCAATCAGATCTAAATCTGAGACAACGTCATTGGTTGGAATTGATCAAAGACTATGATTTGGAAGTGCATTATCACCCGGGAAAGGCAAATGTCGTAGCGGATGCACTTAGCAGAAAGAGCTGTGCCAATGGACTTCAGATGACATCTATGTTAGTAGAGTTGTGTGCTGAAATGGAGTATCTCAACTTGAGCCTTGTCACTAATGCAATGGAATTGGTGATAGAGCCTACATTGGAGCAAGAGATATGCAAAGGTCAATTGGAGGATGAAAAACTTAAGGAGATAGCAGAGAATGTAGTGCTTGGAAAGGCACCCGGATTCAGAATGGATGAGAATGGTACTCTTTGGTTCAAAAAAAGGATATGTGTACTTGAAGTGAAAGCTATCCGAGATGCAATTCTGCAAGAGGCCCATGAGTCTGCTTACTCTATACATCCCAGAAGTACCAAGATGTACTTGGATCTCAAGGAGAAGTATTGGTGGTATGGTTTGAAGAGAGATGTGGCAGAATATGTGGCTTTATGTGACACTTGTCAAAGAGTGAAAGCTGAGCATCAAAGACCTGCAGGGTTACTACAACCAATGAAGATTCCTGAATGGAAATGGGAAGAGTTTGGTATGGATTTTATCGTAGGATTGCCCCGCACTCAAAGAGGCTATGATTCAATATGGGTAATAGTGGATCGACTCACCAAGGTTGCCCACTTTTTACCAGTCAAGACTACCTATATGGGTGCAAGACTAGCAGAGTTGTACATGGAAAGAATAGTGTGCTTACATGGTGTTCCCAAGAAAATTGTGTCGGATAGAGGCACTCAGTTTATATCGCAATTCTGGCATAAAGTACATAGATCTTTGGGGACAAAGTTGAATTTCAGTTCCGCTTACCACCCGCAAACTGATGGACAAACTGAAAGGATCAACCAGATTTTGGAAGATATGTTGAGAGCTTGTGCATTACAGTATGGTGATAGTTGGGATAGGAGTCTGCCATACACAGAGTTCTCGTACAATAACAGTTATCAGAAGAGTCTCAAGATGGCACCTTTCGAGGCATTGTATGGACGTAAATGTAGAACACCTTTGTTCTGGAATTAGACTAGAGAAACTTAAGTGTTTGGACCCGATGTCCTTAGAGACGTGGAAGAACAAGTGAGAATGATTAGAGACAATTTGAGAGTGGCTCAGTCCCGATAGAAGAGTTACGCTGATACTCGCAGAAGAGAGCTAACTTTTAAAGTTGGTGATTATGCGTACTTGAAGGTGTCACCAATGAGAAGCGTGAGAAGATTCAATACGAAGGGAAAGTTAGCACCAAGGTATGTTGAACCTTTTAAGATCCTAGAGAGACGTGGAGAAGTAGCTTATTAGTTGGAACTACCTCAGAGTTTGTCAGGTGTGCACGACGTGTTCCATGTTTCCCAATTGAACAAGTGTTTGAGGGTACCAGAAGAGCAAATTCCTTTGGAAGAACTTGCTGTCAAGGAAGATCTTACTTATGAAGAGTATCCGATAAAGATCTTGGAAACTGCCGAAAGAGTTATAAGAAGCCGAACTATAAAAATGTGCAAGGTGCAGTGGAATCGATATATCGAGGATGAAGCTACTTGGGAAAGAGAAGAGGATCTGAGAAAGACTTATCCCCAACTGTTTGAGTAAGCAATCACCCGAATCTCGAGGACAAGATTCATCTTAAGGGGGTAGAATTGTAACACCCTAAAAATTACCTTCTTTTTAAAATTAGTAAATTTGATTTGTTTACACAATTATGTGTGCATCAAATTATAGGAAACTAATAAAATTTGTGGAATTAAAATTAAAAATAAGGTTAGAAACTTCTTGATGCATACATGCTGCTGCATATCTAATTTTGTGATGATTGATCTTGATTCAAAGTTCAAATGAATTCAAAACCTATTTGAAAATGCTTTTGGAAATCCATTGGAAAAAGAAAAAAAAATGCAAAATTCATTTTCCCCTCCCTTCTTCATTTTGGCACGTAGGCCTTTCCTTCTGCTGGCCTAGCTTCCTCCCGCAGCCCAGCTCGCGCATTTCATCCCGCAGCCCAGCAAGGCGCGGCCCACTCGGGCGGGCTGGCAACCGCCTCGGCCATTCGGCCCAGCAAGCCGCGCCAGCCCAACTCGTGGGCAACCATCGCCGCTCCCTTCTCCCCAGCCGCTAACACCTGGGCCCCGCCTGTCGACGCCATCCCCTTCCTCCATGCGACTCGAAAACCGCCCGCGCGTGCGCCTAGGCAACCACCACCCGCGCCTGGCCTTCTCGCGTCGTGGGAGCACCCCTCCCCACACCTGGCCTCTTTAAATCGAAGCCCGCACCCGAGCCGCCCCCTGCTGCCCCTCTCCACTCTGTTTTCGCCCTCGCCCACGCCACAGAGGTCACAACAGCCACACGGAGGAGCTTCACCGATGCCGTCCGCCCGTCCACGCGGACAACCGTCCCCAAGCCGACGTCGACATCATTTTCCCCGCTGTGAGAACCCCCCGCTCCAATCTATCTTCCCGTGCCATTATTTTCACGTTTCTTGGCTTCTAGCGCCGTAGCCGCTTGCGTCGAGGATCTCTGGCCACCGTCCATGGCGACCGCCGCCACGGCAGCACCCTCCGGCCACTTCTTTGCCCTGGCCGAGACCCCCTACTCCCCCCGCCTACCCCGGTGCTCTCGGCTCTTCAATTGGTGAACCCTAGCCCCCTAACCGCGCTCGCTAGAGTGCTCCACGCCGCCGGTAATGGAGGGCCGCCGCGGCTGCCACTGTTCTGGCAGGCCACCTTCTTTCTCTCTCCCCGGATTCGTTTCTGGCCGTTCCTTTCTAATTCGACGGCTCTGATTGGCCGATACCCCTTTGCAGGTTATTTTTCTAAAGAGCCCCTCAGTTTTCATCTATTTGAACCCGCAGTCCAATGCGTAGTTCCCCGAATACGCATTCTGGTTTTGAAAACATACAGTTCACTGCTTAAGTCTAAAATACGTTTTCAGAATTGATCCATTCAAATCGCGTTAGCTTCGTAATTTCATAATCTACATGTTAGAATCACTGTTAGTCAAGTTTGGAACATTTTAATTTCCTGGTTAGATTTAATTAAATATATTGCTATAGGAAATCCCGTTTAAATCATAACTTTCGCATTTAGCTCCGTTTTTTGTGAACTTCGCATTGACGTGATCGTAGCGAGACGTAGATTATTTTCACAAACATTTTATCTTGTTTTCTATACTATTGGTGTACTGTTCTAATGATAGGAATGTTTGCTTTGCATGAATGCTTTTGGAATGTTGTATGTTGCCGTGTTGGTCGTGTTCAGACGGTGAAGAGAACGTTGGAGACCAAGAATTCTTTGATGACCAGCAGGACCAGCAAGAGTTTATGAACCAAGGCAAGTATAGCATGGGCCTACCTTAATGTCCTATTACACTTTAATCAATTACTCATGTGCATGTGTCTAATTTTGATAACCCTAAGGACATTCTAGACATTTGAAGCCTTGTTCCCTTGACTCCTATGGAGTAAATGCATATGGGTAGATTGCTAGTGCTCTAACTGAACTTGATCTACATGATGATGAATGATTCTATGGAACTAAGAGTTTAACATGATTTATAACAACTGTTCCATAGGGCGAAGGTGCAAATGACCTTTGATCATGTTGCTCCCAGCCCTCCATAAGGACTTATCTGTCGGCAAAAGCTGGGACTGACAGTGCAACCGGGAGAGTCATATGGCTCCGACTTTAGCTCAGTAATAGGACCTTTTCTAGCTAGTTAGAGGTTACCTTTTTGGCGCAAATGGGGCTTACCACGTTGGGTATAGGGCTACCTCTATTCCTATGAGTATAGCCGCGATGGATATGTGCCATAGGAAAGGGGGGTTCCTACATCTGCCTACTAAGGAAACCTAGCGGCCCTAACTTGTTAGAGAAACCTATGAAATGGCTTCATAGTGTACCCTGCCTGCTCACCTTGGCAGTGACATGGGAGTAATTAACCCGGGCATATGGGGATCACGACTCACAGTGAATGTGCACCACCTCTACAGAGGGTAACAAACTGTTATAACAGCCGTGCTCACGGTCACGAGCGGCCCAGAAAACTCACAGAATAATTGGTTACTTGTTGTTGATCATTTAAGTTGTTCTATGATGATATATGATACATTTGACTCTGATATCTATTCATATGGGATTAAATGGGAGCTTAAGCATAATTTGATAATACCTGAGAATAAAAGCTTGACTTACTAAAAATGCTAACTGCAGTAAACCAGTGTCAACCTTTTTGAGCTTTATAACCCCATGTTAACTTGTTAAGTACGGGATGTACTTACGCTTGTTTATTTTCTTTATTTGGATAAAAATCCCGGATGGGTAACAGATGACAACGGGTATGAGAAATTCCAGAGGATTTTTAGGCTTGTGGTCAACCAGTTGACCTTCCCTGTGATGAAGCCCCACGAGAGAGTTACCTTTTATTTTCCACTGTGATGTATAAGACTAAGTTATATTATGATTCTGATGTATGAGACATCGTGATGATACTTTATGTAATTTGTCAGCTTGTGTGTGATTCCTAGGCACACATGAGTTTTGTGCATTCAATTTTATCCTTAAAATTGGGTGTGACAACTTCTGACTTCCCTTTTGGGATCCAAACCATCTTGGTGCTCTTCATGTTGGAGATGATTTCCTTTGGCACCCAAAAGCGTTTGACCCCATTGTTAGCTTGCTTGTTGACCTTGATGGCCACCACCTTGTCATTTTTCTTCTTCTTCAAGAGATAAGGTGTGGTGGCTTTCTTGTCCACCTTGTTGGTGTAGGTGTTGGAGAGCTTGCTTGTTTGCTTCTTCTCTTTCTTCTTTGCTCCTCCCCCATTCTTCACCTTGCACTCATAGGACTTGTGACCTTCCTTGTGGCACACGTAACAAACCACGGTTTGTCCTTCATCAAGCTTCTTCACTCCCTTGACGGTGTTATCTTGATGAAGTTGGGTTTGCTTCGCCTTGCCTTTCACTTGAGTCAAGTCCTTGGTGAGGCGAGCTACTTCTTGCTTGAGTTGCTCATTCTCCTTTGCAACCTCTTGTGTGCATGTATCTACAACAACTTTCTCAACACAAACTTAGTTGCACAAAGGTGAGTCTAAACATAAATAATTACAAGAAGTAGAGGCATCCTTTTTAGACATGTTAAAGATAGAACTTTTCTTTTTAGATGCCTTGATGGGGGATGTACTAACGGCTTCAAGATTAGCAACTTTATTAGTTAGCTCATCACAATGCTTGCATATGGTTTCCATTTTTGCAAGCAAACTTTTGTAAGCATCTTGTGAGCTAGCTAACTTTTCTTTTAATTTTTCATTTTTCTTTACAAGTTGCTCATCATTGATTGTGCATTCATTTGTTGTTGCACTAGCCTTAAGTTGCTCAATTTTAGTAGATAGTTCAACATTGAGATTAGCAAAGTTCTCATATTGTTCAAGCAAAGTTTTGTATGCTTCTTGTGAACTATCTAGTTTTTCTCTCAAATTTTTGAGCTTCTTTTGTTGACTAGTGTAAACTTTAGCATAATTAAGATTTTGTCGTACAATTTCATCAAAAGAAGGCATATCATCATCACTATCACTCTCACTAGAGGATGAGCTTTCGTTACCTCGTGCCATAAGGCACACACGTGAAGAGCTTGATGATGAGTGCTTGCGGCCTCGCCTCTTGTGATGATGTTCTTCTTCACTTGAAGAATCATCCCATGATTTTATTGATGTGAGGGCTTGGTTCTTGCATGCCTTCTTCTTTGTCTTAGGTTTGGGTTTGTTTGGACAAACTTCCACAAAGTGCCCCAACTCGCCGCATCCATAGCATCCTCTCTTTCTTTGCTCATTTCTTTGATTGGTGAAAATGAGATCTTGAATTTGGATGGGCACACCCTTGACATTGAGCCTTTGGATCATCTTCTCCACCTTGTTGATTAATTTGATTGGTTCTTCATCAAGATCGGAGGTGGAGGTGGAAGATTGATCATCATCACTTGAATCTTCATCATCATCATCATCGTCCTCATCTTCTTCTTCATCTTCACTTGAAGAGCTTGAGCTTGAGCTTATCTCAACTTGCTTGCCCTTCATCTTCTTTTTCTCGCTACATGCGAGAGCTTTGCCTTTGCTTGATGAAGAAGCTTCTTCTTGACCCATCTTACGTGACATTTCAAATGCCACTACCTTGCTAATGACTATGCCCGTGGTCATGGTGCTCAAGTCCTCCATATTGTGAAGGATGGTGATGATGCTTGCATATTTCTTTTGTGGTAGCATGGAGATGATCTTCCTCAAGATGTCCGCATCATCTAGCTTTATCAATACTATTGAATGGAGCTCATTGATAATTAGATTCAAACGAGAATACATATCACGAACAAGCTCATCATCATTCATTGTAAAGGAATCATAATTTTGTTTAGCTAGACAATGTTTTTGCTCATGGACATTACTTGTGCCATCATGAAGCTCTTGGAGTTTTAACCAAATTTCATGTGCCGTATTTAAAGTGAATATTTGGTTAAACACATCCATGCTAAATGATTCAAACAAGCAATTCTTAGCTCTAGCATTGAAATGCAATTCCTTTTCATCACTCTTTGTGGGTTTTTTGGGATTCTTAATGGGTTTCATCCCATCACGAGTGACTCTCCACACACCCAAATCAACCGCCTCAAGATGGCAAGCCATTCTAGCCTTATAATAAGGGAAGTTAGTGTCGTCAAAGTGCGGAGGCCTAGAGGTATCCATCCCAACCACTCTAAATGGCGTCGGCTCAACGGCGGTTAAGCCAAAGGTCCAAATTGAGCCAACCGGCTCTTATACCAATTGAAGGGACCGTGACGCCTAAGAGGGGGGGGGGGTGAATTAGGCAACTTAAAATTCTAACTCTAAGCTATGGCCTCTTTTTCTAACCTTAGCAAAACCTATGCAAAAGATAAACTATCTAAATGTGCAACTACGGTTTTGCTAGTGTGTTGCTATCTCTACCACAAAAGGAGTAATACAATAAATATAAATGCGGAAGGTAAAGAGCAAGGTAGAGATATGCAAACTCCCATCGACGACTCTGGTATTTTTACCGAGGTATCGAGAAGTGCGCAAGCTTCTCCCTAGTCCTCGTTGGAGCCCCTCGCAAGGAATCCCTCGCAAGGGCCAAGCTCCCGGTCGGGTAACTCCATGGATAGCCTCGGGCCTTCCCCACGCACAAGTGGGTCTCCGACGTGCCTTCCGACAAGCCTCTCCCGGATGCTCCCCGCCATCTTCACTATCAAACTTCTAGCCGAAACACCACAGGCCTTGTTCCCTCCGGTACACGGTGGCGGCCACACCACAAGCGTGGTTGGTGTGATGTCGTAAGACTATAAGCCCCTCCGATGTACAACAATGGTGCTCGCAAGCACTGGGTGGTAAGAGGTATGCAAACCTCACTAAACACTAGGCCTAAACCTAGGGCAAGCGCATAAGCGGTGGTCTAATCAACCAAAGCACTTCGCAAAGCACCTACGCTAATCACCTGATGAATCACTAAGCACTATGCAAGTGGAGATCACTAAAATGGTGTATCAACACCCTTAGTATGTTTCCTCAGCTCCACTCTACACAAATAGCCGGTTGGGGGTTGTATTTATTAGCCCCACTGAGAAAGTAGCCGTTGGGGATGAAATCCCGCTTTTCTGCTACTGACCAGACGCTAAACTCGTCCTGACCGGACGCATCCGGTCGTCCCGACCATTGGAGCCACGAACACTTGATTGGACGCTGCCAGCATCCGGTCACCTACCACCAGACGTGTCCGGTCGCAGTTTCGCCGCTCTGGAACCTCTCTGTACTCGACTGGACTCTGCTGTCCTACGTCCGGTCGACTAGCCGCCAGCGTCCGGTCACACTTGTTGCCGAGCCTCTTGATTGGAGCATCCAGTCACTTTCCTTCAGTGTCTGGTCCAGCGTACGGTCACCTTTGTGAGCTCGTTTCTTTGCGATCTTGCGTACGGCTTGGTTCCTATCTTCATGCTTGGACTTTGCTTGATATCTTGGGTCTTCTCTTGTGCTTCTGAGGTCTTGCTTGAGGTGTTGATCATCGGATCATCACGTCGCCTTTGTCCAAGTCACGTCTTGCATCCTATTGAACTACAAAATAATCACTTACAAATTTATTAGTCCAATTTGGTTGTGTTGGTCATCAAACGCCAAAATCCAAAGTAAATGGGCCAAGGGTCCATTTTCCTTATAGATCCATATATGCTCAGAAAGATAATTTGATATGCTAACCAATAGCTTTGGTTCACATCAACACTCATCCAGAGTCAACGGGAATCGTCGAAAAAAGTCAGCATCCAGAATCTGTCAGGGTGCTGCGACACCGTCTTTTGGTCCGTTGGGCCCCTGTTCTTGATCTTGTTCGCCTGTGGCGATTAATCCTTTCGAATAAAGACTAGAACTCCTCTTCATATTCAGAAGCCTCATATTTATTTGCAATTTCATATTGCGTTTACCTATTCTTGCTTGTGTTCTCGATTCGCTTGCAGAAAAGCCTTATCGGTGAGGTAAATCGGGTTCGCATGGTTGATGACCAATGGAGCAGTGGTGTAATGGTTGTGGGGGTCCGAATCAGTCTTAGTTCGAAGCCTAGATCATAAACGTCAAGTCTCCACCAATGGACACTATCATACCAATCGGAAGATCAGGCCTTGTCTCCGTCACTTTCTCACGTGATCAAGCCAATCTTGAGATGAGGCAAGTGCATGCATCGATGAGAGTTAGCTAAAATGACTAAGCAAGGCCATAATAGAAAAGCTTGACATAACTGGGCCACAACCATTTATTACAATATATTAGCTTTTCAGTGTCCTTCAATCAACATGTCATGTTTACAGCTAGTGTCATGTGAAAGCTTTGTTCACTAGTGTGATACTCCCTCCTCTATAAACTAAAGGCATGATTGTACTAATTGGAAATAAAAATTTAATGTAATTGCTTTTGTACTAAAATATTGAAATGATTATATTAGTTGTTTGGCACAGAAAACAAGATTTCAATATTGATATATGTGGGCAGCTTATATTATGGTATAGACGGAGAAATAACCAAAAAGACAAAGCCATATCAAATATTAAAATTGGCTACATTTGGAGGACTCACCATTGCCGTATTATTATTATTTACCTCCACTTGTCCTGCAATAAGGTAGTGTAGAAGTTTTAGTCATGGCGAGCTTGCTTTTTCTCTTTGATGTAGCATTACATTGTTTAGCCAAGAATATTATTATTTTTGACCTCCACTTGTCCTGCAATAAGGTAGTGTAGAAGTCTTAGTCATGGCGAGCTTGCTTTTTCTCTTTGATGTAGCATTACATTGTTTAGTCAAGAGGTACTGCTCGCCCGAGTCATTCAATTCATTCCATGTTGTTGCTTCCAGTTGAATCATACATATGAAGTACCCACGTGTAACCAATGTTAGTCTAAACGAGAAATAATAAACATTAGATCACCGTTTGTTTACTCATTAGACCAATCAAATAGATACAGAACGTGCCAAACATAGGAGGATACCATGTCAGTATACACGACAATTAAATCCAAAAAAAAAAACCTAGATGGCTCCCGTCAAAATATATTCGTTCTTACAGGATTAAGCCAATCTTGTGAGGAGGCAGGCGGATGGATCCATCAAAGCTAATTGGAAGGACTAAGCAAGACCATAATAAAAATTCCAAATAAAAGAATACGTTGAACCTAACTATCATGTGCCACATATTCATTAATTAAATGCCCTAGTTAACAGACTAAGACCATTTATTAGCATATATAAGCTTCCCGCTCTCCTTTTAGTCGAGATGATAGAAAGTTGGAGTCACCCAGGAGTGGCACACAAAGGCATTATGGGATGTAAAACACTCCTATGACATATTTAAGAATTCACCCTGCCTTTAAATTGAAGGATGTATATGGTAGATTTCATGACCACTCGTGACCTGAGTTCCATTATGCGGAGAACAGGCCAAACATATGATACCTTTTCAATATAGACTAATAACTCCAAGAAAACAATTATGACAGAGCAATCATCAAGCTCGGTGCCATCAAAATATGTAAGCTTTCTCACATGATCGAGCCAATCTTGTGACGAGGCAAATGGATGGACCAATGAGAGTTAACTAAAATGACTAAGCAAGACCATAAAAGAAAAGCTTGACTTAACAGGCGACGACTATTTATTACAATATATTACCTTCTCAGTGTCCTTCAATCGAGATGTCATGTTTACAGCTAGTGTCATGTGAAAGGTTCGTTCACTAGCGTGAGACTCCCTCCTCTATAAAATAAAAGGTATGATTGTACTAATTTGAAATAAAAATTTAATGTAATTGCTTTTATACTAAAAAATTGAAATGATTATACTAGTTGTTTGGCACAGATAACCAGATTTCAATATTAATATATGTGGGCAGCTTATATTATGGGATAGAGGGAGTAATAAAAAAGACAAAGCAAGACCACACATTAAATGGTTTATATTTGGAGGACTCACCATTGCAGTGACCTATGAACAGGGGAGGTACATTGATTACTTTAAGTCATCTTGCTGGGATAAACGCCGTGTAGTATTATTAGGGCAATCCCAATGGTGTATTGACGATGGTTTCTATCCGTGTTAAATGACTTGCCACGTAGGCAAAACGCTAACATGACAACGTAATTAATGAAGAAAGAGAGCAAAAATCCTAGAAATGGTTTCCTCGGGGCAGTCCCAATGAAAGAAACTAGTAGTTTCTATAACATAGGATACCGCACCAAAAAAGTACTGCTTTCCAACCCATAGTTTCTATGAGTAATAACTATTTTCTCTTTCTCTCTCCCAACTCTATCTTTTCCTCCAATGGGAGTGCGACACGAGCTCCCTAGAAACTGGTGGTTTCTCCCCAATGACGATTTCATGGTTTCTTGGTGCATTGGGTCAAGAGTAGACCTGGTTTCTTCATGAAGAAACCATTTCTATGATTTTTGCTCTCTTTCTTCATTAATTATGTTGCCATGTCAGCATTTTGCCTACGTGGCAAGTCATTTAATGAGGATAGAAACCGTCATCAATGCACCATTGGGACTGCCCTCATGAAGAAATCAGGTCTTCTCTTGACCCAATGCACCAAGAAACCATGAAATCGCCATTGGGGAGAAACCACCAGTTTCTATGGGGCTCATGCCGCACTCCCATTGGAGGAAGAAGATAGAGTTGGGAAAGAGAAAGAGAAAATAATTATTGCTCATAGAAACCATAGGTTGAAAAGTAGTACTTTTTTATGCGGTATCCTATGTTATATAAACTACTAGTTTCTTTCATTAGGACTGCCCTTATTTTTGACCTGCACTAGACCAATCAAATAGATAGAGCATGTGCCAAACATAGGATACCATGTCAGTATACACGACAATTAATTCCAAAAAAAAGCAACCCTGACCGAGGAACAATCTAGATGGCTCCCGTCAAAATATATACTTTCTTACAGGATTAAGCCAATCCTGTGAGGAGGCAGGCGGATGGATCCATCGAAGCTATTCAAAAGGACTAAGCAAGACCATAATAAAAAATCCAAATAAAAGAATACATTGAACGTAACTATCATGTGCCACGTATTAATTAAATGCCCTAGTTAACAGACTAAGACCATTTATTAGGATATATAAAGTTTCCCGCTGTGTCCTTCCAGTCAAGATGATAGAAAGTTGGAGTCACGGAGGAGTGGCACACATTAGTGAGTGACCAAGCAGCGGTGTGCGGGGTGAATGAAATGATGTAAGGGGAAGCCTAATCCATTGAAGGGTCTTCTGGATCTTGTGGTGCACAGTGGTGGATGCTAGCAGCAATGACGGCTCGTACATGTTTTGTTAGATTTTGTTTTTGAAAAAAAAGAAGATTATGCGGGCAGCCCTTGACCCCGTCTCGACATGTCATTCAAGTCACCAAACTCTTACAATACATCTTTTAGGTCCTTGAACTTATATTTGTGTGTCATCTTAGTCCCAAACTTTCAAAATTCTACTTTTAGGTCCCCAAACTTGCCTTTGTGTATGTTATAGGCCCCCCAAATAAATATGAAATGTTGTGTCACTTAGGTCCAAATAGACTCGATCTATTCTGTATCATGATGACACATGCCACAATGGTTTGATCCATACATCATTGTTGACCGAAAAGGAACTTAATGGCAAAGCAATCATTTCCCTACCTCCATCTAAGGAGCACAAGCTCTACTGTCACCGCTACTTATGATGTTGTGGTCTTTGATGTGGAGGATGATGAAGACATGCATGGGGTGGCGATCACGAGTTCGTGACGATGATGCGATGCCACACTAGATTTGAATGTAGAGATAGGGGAGGATCATGGAGATGTAACAAGAAGTTAGAGGGATAGCATGTACATGGAGCGCTAGAGTTTAGAGACAAATATGTGGACCTCATTTAGTCCTAGATGGGACACCACAATAAGTTTGAGGACCTTAAAATGAAATTTTGAGAGTTGTAGTCCTAGATGACACTCTAGGACAAATTTAGGTACCTAAAAATGCATTTTGAGAGTTTATAGGCCAACATGTGTCGGATTGTTTAGCTCCGACAATGCCTAGCAACGTGATCACGTAGATTGATCCAGATGGTTGCATATGAGACACAGAGATTTATACTGGTTCGGGCCTCCGGGATGCGAGTAAAAGTCGTAAGTCCTGTTGCTACTCCTTCTTGTATTCATATGCTCGGTTATAGGGGTTGTTGCTCCTAGCTACGAGGTAGAATGGAATGAGGCGATGGTGTCATGGTGGATGTGACGATCGTGGAGCCCTTACCCCTCTTTATATAGGCAGAGGGGTAGGGTTACAATGAGGGCGATCAGTGCTACAGATTGGATTCCTAGTTGATTACAATAAATCAATTCTATCCTACCATAGCTGTGATGACGGCAGATAACCTTGATATGTCATGATCTCTATGTTGGTAGTCCCGTCCCTAGTTCTCCGTGGGAGGTGTCGACGGCGACGGAGGAGGACATCAAGAATCTTGTGGTTGGGGGATTCTTGGTGCCAAGGGAGCTTTCGGGTTATAGGTGTGCCCTTGGCCAGGACGTGCCCACCCTTGATTCTAGTGAAATTGTAGTCTTCGTCAATTTCTTTCGCGGTGGATTTGGGGTTCCCTTCCATTGGTTAGTCCGAGATCTCCTCCGATACCACGACGCGTAGGCACACCACCCGACCTCGAATGGGATCATGCTTCTGGCAATGTTCATTTCTTATTGTGGTGACTTCACGGGGATCGAACCCCACTGGGAGTTGTTCTGTTGTTGCTTCAACGTTCTTCCTCAGTCAGACCAGAAGGTCGCCGGTAGCCTTTGGATCAAGACAGCCGACAAATCTCCATTCTTTCATATCGATCTCCCTTCCAATGTCCTAAATTGGGTGAAGAAGTGGTTTTATGTTTATGACTGCTCGGCTCAAGCCTTTTCCCACAAGCTCCCACTAGTGTTTCCCTAAACGCAAAACAATAAACAGTTGGTCACCTACTGTTTAGCCATTATTCGGGCAAAACATCCCATTAAACGAGTTAAATGGCAAATTAAATGGGGTAAACAGGTGATTAAATGAAAATGGCGCACCACCGTGTAGCGTTTACACGGTGTATAAACGGGCTAAACAGACGTTTAGGCGAATAGTGGCTCCCACCCCCTCTGCTAGCGGCAGAGAAAGAGGAAATTCCCAAGTCCAAGCTAGAAGAGGCGGACGAACTTGAGAGTGACCTGCAGGATTATCACCGGAGGAGAGGGGTTACTAGTCAGGCTTGCCTAGCGGCCTTCTTTCGGAGGTGGATCCAGCCCCTGAGGGAATGTGCATCCCTAATGTGCGACTCTCTCGATGCTATCAGTACATTAGGAGAGCCCATCGAGCCGAAGACCGTGCTTTTATGTGCTGGTTGTTACCAACAAGGTGCTGTGTTCGAAATCCCACCTCATAGGCAAAGACCATCTGGTGGATCCCCTAAGCTCGAAGCTGAGAGATGATGAGAACTCAGTAAGGTGTTAGTTGTTCGGTGATCAGTTGACAACTCATCCCGATTTCCTTGTGTAACTTGCTCTATTTTGCAGGATCCCCTTTGGACAAGGTCCAGGAGCAGAGGACCGATGGTGCAGAGACATCCACAAGTAATGGCGAGATGCCCACACTTTGAGAGGAGTTGAGTGCCATCGTCCCTGCTCCTCGCCCAAGATGTGCCGGTCACAGCGCGTTGGGTTCAGGCATGCAGATGAGGAGGCATATTGCTGTAGTAGAATCCACAAGTACCAATAAGGGGGATGAAGCCACAGAGAGGAAGAAGAGGCAACGCCGAGCGCAGGTAGTGGTAGTGCTAGGTATGTCAGTTATCCTTGGCCAGTCATGGCCTTGGTGTATGTAAATTTGGCTTACCATGAGTTGTTCGCAGTGCCAAGGACTCTGGCGTCACCTAGGCCTGCCAAAGACAAGCCGTCAATCATGATGGTCTTGGTCGTCGGCGACTTTGGCCCGAAGGTGGAGTATTTCCCCTTTGAGCAAGGTTCTGGGACCTCGCACATGCGGTTGAAGAGGCCTATGCTGCTGGAAGTTCATTTCCTTTATCTCGCGATTTTGTCGGGTGATGAGTTCCTGATGCTTGCTTTTTGGGCGTAGTTCCTGATCAAAGACCTTATCAACCAAGAGGTTGCCCAAAGCAATCGTGCTAGACAGCGCTAGAGAGATCGTAGCTCTAGGAGTTTGCTCAAACGAGAGTGAGGATTTGAGTATTTCAGAGAAGATTTGGGACGCTGTTACCCTTAATAACTTCATGGCTGGTATCATCACAGGAGTGCCACCTTTGGAGGATGCTTAGGAAGATGTTTCTCCAATGTCCTAGGTGTGGCCTATGTAGGGTAACCTGCTCAGGTTCCCAGCATGGGTGCCTGAGGGAAAGAGCCTATCATTGAGCCGCTTAGAGAGCTTGATTTGTCAAGGTTGTCCTTGGAAGTTATTCTAGAGGATGGCCTCGAGAGGGTGTTGCCGTGAGTTGAATCTCCTTCCCATGTCGAAGATGTCTGCCTGGTCCCTCTTGGGTCTTCAACCGAACAAGTAGGGGGAGGTCCATCAAAACAAGCTTTCGACGCTGAAGGCAAGAGCTTGTTTGATGATGTCGAGGAACGGCGCTATCTTGTCTCTGGCTTTGAAGAGTTGGACGGGATGGCAAAACACGTGGATAGTTTGTTCGATACACTGTGAGACCTGGGTGATGCTGTGAAGAGCAAGAGCATCTCGGCTATGGATTCTCTTAGCGTTACCCTAGAGGTATGATCTGCGTCAGGAGTTCTAGCCCCCAAGCACTGAACTGAAGGTTGCACCTAGGCGAGCGTCACCCTTGGTTAATACTTGTGGCCACATAGTGGACCTGATGGGTCTAGACCCTGAGTCTTTGGTTGATTCATTCTGAATGATACTAAGACTTATGTTGTCTTAATCTTGTAGTATCTTCAAAAGAATTCCTAGGCCAAATCCATGTTCATTCGAGAGAGGTTCTCTCGACCTGGCAATGAAGCGAAGGCACGTATAGCCAAGCTAGAGGGAGAGGTGACAGTCCTAAAGCATCATCAGGATGAGACCCAAGGTGGGGTTTCTACTAGAACCTTTCTCCTTAGTGTTTGGTGAGGATTGTAAAACCTTTATTGCCTTTTTAGCTGCTACCAAGGCTATTGTCGGGCTATCCTGAGAGAAGGCTGCCTTCTGTGCCACTGGCTCTGCATACTATAAGGAAAGGCAGAACCCAACGCTTGCTAAGGAATAGACAGAGAAGCTCTAGAAGCAGATCCAATGTTTTGTTTTTAGCAATGAATCGTGTTACGATTGTATGCGGATTTTTGGACTAACACACTTTGTTCGTAGTGGAGTCGTCTAAGGCAAGACGCCTTAAGAATGAGATTGCTGAGTGTATGTCTGATTATGTGAACCTAGAGGCCATGGCTGCTGAAGCCGAATGGCTACACATAGGGATCCTTTTGGCCATGGAGTCAAAGTAGTGTCACAGTTGTCATCCCTTGAAGATGAGCTCCAGAGTGTAGTCACCTGTTCATTAGAGGTGGCTTCCCAGCTATGGGGGATCCCCAGGAGCCTAGAGGAATTTGTCCAGTATGGCTTTTCCACCGAGGCACACATGGCGCTGGTGACCGTTGGGACAATCTACACTACCCGAACATCAGCTCCATCAGAGGGAAACCTGTTGACACAGATCCCTTGTTGTATAGGCAGATTCAGCAATAGGCCATAGAGCCTTCCGAGGCCATAATTCGTGATGTGGATCTCTCCGTGATAGTATAGGGCAGTATGCCTAACTTATCAGAAGATTCGGGTGGTGCTTGAGGTCATCTTGTAATGTGTTGCACCCGACTTTATATGATCTATCTTTCAGTATCTTTAGTTTTTTATGATGGTTTAAGCTTTGTACTAACTTCCTTGGGATTATTCAACAAAGATGAAACACTTTGGTTGAGTCCATGCAAGGTCTTGTTAAGTCACTTATACCATTTCATGGCTTATGAGACATTGATCGATTGAGAGAGTAAGAGTGGGCGACATGTATGGTTATCATTGTAGCCCCCAAGCATGTTGAAAGTTAGTATAACATGTGAACCTACTAGACAGGAACACAACAACTACAAAGGTTAACCCCCGAGCAACTCAGAGAGGTTCTTCGTAAGGGACTCAAGAGATCACAGTTTATTCATGTAACAAATATATGTTCTTTGCAAGATGTAAATGATAACTAAAATTTAGTAAAAAATAAAAGGCCGACGTAACCGTGGGTCATTGGCAGCCTTCTCAAGATCCAACAATGAGGGCCACAGGGGTCAAAACCAGTGGTGGAGTCGAGGATGTCGGGTTGAGTGTTGTGGCTAGGCTGTTCTCCTAGAGTCGTTGATAGGTGCTTCTTCCTCAGCCTCGGGCAGTAGAGACTTGAAGGCCCTGAGTCCAAGTTGTTGGCCTCCACGTAGTCGACAGCATCCCTCTCACATTGGCAGGCGCTCTGGAATTTTCCCGGCACTATGATTACGTCACGCGGTCCTGGCATCTTCAACTTGGGGTAGGCATAGTTTGGGTCTGCCATGAACTTGGTGTAACATGGCCTCCCGAATATGGTGCTGTAATATCCTAGGAAGTCGACAACTTCAAAGAAGAGAGTCTCCTTTTGGTAGTGTACCGCATTCGCCGAATGTCACAAAGAGGTCTATCAGTACCCTAGGGGCATGATGCACCACCTAGGGACGACGCCATGGAAGGGGGACTGTGATGCGTGTAGCTTCCTTATGTCCATGTTGAGCTTGTCGAAGGCATCCTTGTAAACGATGTTGATGCCACTGCCTCCATCCATGAGGGTCTTCGTCACCCTTGTGTTCTTCGATGACCACAATTACCACCTAGAGGGAATTGGTCCACCTCAACCAACTAGTCCTAGATGATCAGTTTTGATCATAGGTAATTGGCCATTCTAACTAGCGTAGGTATAGTAGGGCGGCCTAGTGCGGTCGCATAGATCCGTCTATGAGACAGCTTCTATAGCCTTCGATCCTGGTAGGCTTTAGGGCCACTAAAGATGAGCATGGAGCTTCTAGCAGCCGCATCAGGGCCTTGATCATCGTCACGGTCTCCTAAGTACCCTTCTTGTATCATTCGCCTTTCGGCTTTCGGAATGACACGCTTGTGGTAAGCGAGACAATCTTTGGCAAGGTGGGTCACAATGAAGCCATGATTCTAACATGGGCTATTCATGATCCTTTCGAACATGTCTTGATAAGCATGTCTCTTGCGAGGGATCGAGGCTGTTCTCAAGATGGTATACTCGAGTTTGATTGACGGTTGAGCCTACTTCCTGGGAGCTATCGAATGCTGGGCAGGGCCGTGAGTATTGTGTTCCTATTTCCGTGTGTTGATCAACAAGCGAGGATCTTACCCATTCCTCGGTTGGCCATAGATTGAGTTGGGGGTGATATGCTCTAGGTCCTCCCGTTGGTCGGCCCCTGGTCCCTACAAGGCATTGCCGATGATCGTGTGGAGCAGGCCCATGGCGTACTTCAGGAGTATCCTGACTAAACCGCGACTTTCGAGTTGTCGGGTGCGTCATTGGCTCGGCCCTAGGAGCCGATTGAAGCAACCTAACAGTCTCATAGGGACGACTAGCCAAGTTTTGGCCACACGAAGGGTGGGTGTCCTTAACTTGAATCTGCTTGAGTGTCAGGAGACTAGTTGAGTCATTGGCGAAGATGATTGTTCTCCGCTTTGAGATCATCATTCTAACGAAGGAGGCATAGGTGCGCTTTGTCGCTAGTCTCGTATGGGGCGTCTGAGATGGTAACATCTCCTAATGGCGGAGTAGCGCTTTCAAGCGTGAGCTTATCGAGTGCTTCCCAAGGTGGCTCAGGGTCTTGTAGATTTATTTAACACTCGGGTTGCTCCTTGGACTTAGTGCCTTCCTCTTTGGGTAGTTCCTCCTCTAAATCTGGGTTATCGAGGAGGAACTGATCATATTTGTCAAGATCGAAATCTAGGATAGGCTCATCGTCCTTTGCATGTTCCCAATCTTCCGTTATGTCGGCCATATCTTTGTCGCTGTTTTTGATCATCTAGATGAACTATTCAGCTAGGTTGTCGAAGCGCTTGGGAGAGCGAGTACCATAGATGGGTTGATCCTCGATGCTGAGGTTTGGACAGGTTTCGCTAGGGCTTGTTGAAGATAGTTAGTGTGAGTTGCATGGACTTTCCTTAATCCAGCAGGAAAGCCAGGAAGGAAGTGATTGAATGGCAATTGCAGATCTAATTAGGGGGTCCAGTTTGGATCTTCCTAGACTTAGAGGTCGGCCTTGAGACCACTCTCTTGGTTGATCTTGGTGAAGACATCACGTCCATAGCTGGTTGAGATGTTGGGGGAGAACACAGGGCCCAACATTCACAACTTCCTCCAATCTAGCGAAGAACGTGTAGATCGGGGGAGGCTGCTCCTCCTCTTCCATGGGTAGTTTCGGGTTCTTGTAGCTGCAAGTCCCTAAATAGGTCGGCGATGAAGTCGAGGCTACTGAAGGTCATCTTCTCGCCCTGGCTGCATCCTCCCTATGGTGTCAGTCGATGTTGATGATGATTCCCATCCTGAAACACAATATTAATCTGAACGTGAAAGGCCCCTACCTGGCGCGCCAACTATCGAATTGTTTAGCTCCAGCAATGCCTTGCAACATGATCGCATAGATTGATCCAGATGGTTATACATGAGACACAGATATTTATACTGGTTTGGGCTCCCTAGGATGCCAGTAAAAGCCATACGTCCAATTGCTACTTCTTATATTCGTATGCTCGGTTACAGGGGCTGTTGCTTCTAGCTACGAGATAGATTAGAATGAGGCGATGGTGTCCTAGTGGACATTAGATCGCAGAGCCCATACCCCTCTATATATTGGTAGAGGGGTAGGGTTACAACTAGGGCGATCGTCGCTACAAATCGGATTCCTAGTTGGTTACAACAAATCAATTCTATCCTACCATAGCTGTGATGGCAGTAGATAACACGCTTAACACCTTGATGGACACTAGGGGGGACATCAAAGGATTCACTAGCCACACGCCTGGACATGTAACACTTGGGAATCAGGAAGGAGCTGCATCCCGTGGAGCTAGAGAATGGCCAGTTCATACTTCCGGTTGCATCATGGACATTGAAGAAGGAAGAAAAACATGTGCTTATTTCTTTCATCATTGAACTCAAAGTCCCAGACGGGCTACTGTGTGAACCCGAAGAGGCTAGTGAACATGAGATAACTCTCGTTCAACTATGGCCCTATGAAGGCCCATGAATGTCATGTCATTATGACTTAGCTGCTCCTTGTTGCCCTGCGTGGTATCCTCCACCCAAAGGTTCACGCCCCAATCATAAAGTTGTGCTCGTTCTTCAACGCGGTCTAAAAAAGGTCATTGATGTGTCCACGGTAGAGCATCTGCAGTGGGGCATAGCCAAAACTCTCATTAGGCTTGAGATGCATTTCCCGCTGACTTACTTTGATATCTCATTGCGTCTGCTCATTTATCATGTTGACCAAATTAGAGCCCTTAGCCCAATGTACCTGCATCAGATGTTCCCTTTCGAAAGATTGATGAAAGTTTTTAGGATGTATGATAGGTATAGATTTAGGCTAGATGGGGGCATGGTTGAAGGATGGTCAATGGAGGAGGCCATTGAGTTCTGCACATATTATCTAGATATCAAACGGGTTCGAGTTCTAGAATCTCGTCATGGGGAAGACTACGTGGCAAAGGAACGATCGGGGAGAAATCTGTTAAAGTAGATGACTCTATTTCCTGTAGACAGGCATAGTTCATTATTCTCCAGTAAGCCAAGGGTCTGATGCCATACATTGACGAGCACAGGCAATCACTGCAAACTCTGTATCCGAGCAGGTCACAGGCTTGGCTAGATAAAAAAAAAGGAGGAAGTTGTCAACTGGTTGCAATGCCGCTTGCTTGGAATAAAGTTGGGTGATCAACTGGATGCCTTAGCCAAGGGACCCTCGAGTACATATCTTAAGTACCAAGGGTATGAGATCAATGGATTCATGTTTTACACAAAAAAGCAAGATGGAAAGAGCACATACCAAAATTGTGGTGTTTGTTTTGATGCTCACGACAAAAACAGCAACGTGCAGGTGACATACTATGGTTTCATAGAGGAGATATGGGAGCTAGCCTACGGTCCATTGAAGGCAGCTCTTTTTCGCTGCCAGTGGGTTCGGCTTGACGAAATCAACACTGACAGTGAAGTGTTCACTACCGTTGATCTCACTAAGACCGCATACAGAGCAACCCCTTCGTCCTTGCAAGAGATGTTATGCAAGTCTTCTATGTAAGGGACAACAAGACAAAAGGAAGGATAAAAGTAGTACTAGAAGGGAAAAGGAAGATTGTCGGTGTCGATGGAGTGACGGACGAAGAAGACTACAGGGGCTATCAGGAAATGCCTCCATTCGGGGCGAACATACCCCTACCTATCCTTCAAGAGGGTGACGCACCTGCTTACGTACGGCTTGATCACAATGAGGCTATCATTGTTGATGTACCTAAAGATATTTAGATTATTGTTAACTATGTAATCATTATTCAGACGTTGTTCACCAACTATGTAATCCTAATTTATATTTTGTGCGCTTATCTAAAATTTAATAATTGGCTATGTAATGAAATATTGAGATGATATTCATAAACACTATTATTTGATAATTATTGACCATTAATTAATTATCATGGAATTAAATAATCGAGACACAAATATTTGTATTATTTTACAATAAATTATATGTATTTACATGCACTAAACGGATAAAAGAAAAAACATAACCTAAACAAACGTAATCCCTAATGCTAGCGCATCAGTTAAGGCCCTATAATTAACTCCCATTCAGAGGATAAAACAAAAAAGAAAATGTACCTTGATGTACTTTCCTATTATAGCATAGCGGTAAAAGCCAGCTACTATGAAGCCCGCGCCCTTTGTTTGAATCCTAGGTGTGATAAACTTTTTTTATATTTTTACAGAATTAAATAAACCTCAACTTAAACTATAAAAATGATAACAAAACGTTTCCTAACGTAAATCCTCCTTTAACATGGCGGTTAAGCCACCAATCCCTCTTTCTCGCTCCCTCGGTTCGAAACCCAGGCGGGACAAAGTTTTTTTATTTTTTTATTTAGAGCCCGCTGCAGTGGCTCTGATTTCAAACAAATAAGAGCTGAGCGCCTGCGGCAGTGGTAGCTGCTTTGCCAGGCCTATCACTATTGGTTTTTGCATAAAAACCGACAGTGATACATGGAATCACTACCGGTTCGAAAACCGGCACTAATGACCCCTATCATTGCCGGTTTTTTATCAAACCCGACAGTGATAAGAATATTCCCTCCACGGGCTAGCAGTGCTCCCGCTGATCACCACAGCAGGAGCACAGCTCCCAGCTACCATGACAGCTAGCCTATAAAATGGCACCCTACTAGGTAGCCTCTCCACGGCTAGTACTTGTGTTTATTTTGCAACTCTCAGTCTGTTAGCTTATTGGTTTCAGCTAGGGCTTATCAGCCATGATACAGTATTTTCCTATCACAACAAACCAGCACCAGTCGGGCTTACCAGCCTTTGCTGTTTATTTCTCCAGTTCGTTCTCTGCTTGCTAGTTTCCACGTACTTGGCCTCTCTGTGGGAGAAAGCCCTCCACATACATATATTGTAATGGGTCATAGTCCACCAAAATGGTGCACACAAGAGGTAGTAGAAGAATGCTACTGAAGATAGAGCAACTCCGAAGATTGGACATGCCACCGGGTTCACAGAGCCATCTGTTGTGGTGCGCTCTGGACTGTATGTCCAGAGAGACATGGCATCCTCCATGCTCTGCCTACCTGGTGTGCTCTAGGCAATTTCCTATCTCGGAGCGGCATTGGTTCATCAGTGTGGTGCTAAGCTGAATCTGGTGTGCTCTAGACTGTATCGAGAAAAAGGCCATGTATAGCAGAGGCATGGATTCATCGATGCCACCTTGTCATCTCAAACCGGTATAGCTCGTAGACCACCTCGGTGATGTTGTTTGACCCCAGTTGGTGCTAGAAGAATGCTACTGAGGTGGTTAAATTATAATGTGTTGATACACATTCATTGTAACATTGACATGTACGCAAATAAATCTTCGTTATCATATATGTAATTTTAGTGTAAGGTCTTTGTTATCGTATATGTAATTTATTTCTAATATTTTTGTTATTTTTTGATGTATTTCTATACTCTATCTAAATAAATATATTATTGTTGTTAAAACTTTCCCACGTTCCTTAACATATATGCACCATCACTATAGGTTCTATTTAAAAACCGATAGTGATATTCACTTTCACCGTCGGTTGTAACTAAAAACCGATAGTGATGTTCATGCCCCCTATATAAAACAAACCGCCAGCCACATACATCGATCCCACGTGCCCACGAACTCTCACAGTCTCATTTCTCGCGTTTCGCTCTCACTTCTCAAGAAATTCACTCTCTCGTGATTTGGTCATGGCTCCTGCAATTTTACAATGTTATTGATATGTTGTCTTCTCCAATATTCTATCTATATTCATTTGATATATATTTATATTCATGTTTCTTTGCATTCTACATTTATATATATTCTTATTCCTTGCATTCGATCTATATTTAATTACGTTGCCACATTTTACTTGGAAGAATTTTTTGTGCATATATTTTATGTTCATATTTTTTTGTATTTTATCGATCAGGTGGTATGAACAACGGACCTCCCCCACCATAAGAACTAGGTTTCCAACCTGGCGATGAGCCATTCACTCCTAATGTGGCCATTCCGCGATTCCCTGTTCCAGCTATTGTATGAAATATTTTCCAACATCTTTTGTTTTTTGATGCCAACAAATAAGTATAATTAGTTTAATATCATTGTTGCATATATATATCTCGTAGACTATATCCCTAATAGATTGGCTACGAATAGCACTTAGCTGGTTCTTTATCTCGGACATCGTCGAGAACACGGCATCTAATGCAAGTGGTCGGCTATGGATCTGTGAACTCAGTTTTTCCGTCCCTTTGAGGGGTGCAAATCATCGGAACCTTATCCACAAGATGGGAAGACAGAGCCCAGACGTAATAAGCGCCCAATTCAGTGTCGTGCGCTTCTGTTTAGAGGCACTTTGACATGTTTGCTATGATGTGCCTGATTTCTTGCACTTCAAGGCACTTGCCTTGAATGCAGATGATATCCCCGTTCCGCAAGCAAGCAAATAGTTTGCGAGCTACAACCGTGCGGATGTGGTAAAATGGTCACTTATACCTGAGTCATGGTTATTTGTTATTTATTATTGTAATAACATTCTCTAATTTTTTTTCTTTTTCTCCCATGCAGATTGTGCTCCTAGGATCTTACCTATGCTGCATGTGGCTTGTGGGCCGTTCTAGACCAAGCTACGGAGCAACTCGAGTACGATTGGGACTTCTGCAATGGAAACCTCGGCCAGCTCACTATAAAAGGACGCCAAGTAGTGCATAAGGATTAATAAAAGTGGCAGTGGTCGTTCAGTAGGTTATATCTATGTCTGATCCATTCTTTCGGTATTGTGAGGCACAAGAGAGTATACTCATACGGGAATTGACCTTCATCGATACAAGTGGATACATAGTTCGTGACATCAATTACCATATATGACTATAGAGGCATGTTAGTGTGTCATGGCCCGATCAATCGTGGCAGTGATTCCGATAGTAATTAATGTTTATTTATCTAGGTTTACAAGGTTGTAGTTTAATTGGGTTCTAATTTTAATTTATACGGCTTGTGTGTTTAATTATTGTCATGCATCTAATTCATGCAACTAGAAACCTACATTCTGGTGTCGCATGGGTTTCAAACTTTTCTTAGGCTTGCACGTGCCACGGGTGAAGGAAACACAAAGTTTGGGATTTTTCAGAGATGGTTTGCTACTTTCTGCAGTTTAATTGAATTTCTGTGTGATGTCTACCGAGTAATTATAGGTTGAACTGAGTCTACCCCCGAAAAGATCTGGAATGATGCCAAACATTTACATAGGCTCTCATGTGCCCTAGGGATAAGAATTTTGTGGAAGGAATATGAAAAAATCTAGTTGGGTCCACGATGTAATTCACCCTCTTTTGTCTCATTCAGCATAGAGAAAAATATATTAATAAAAAAATAATAAAAAACCTAAGATCTTGTGTGGGGCCTTAATTTGGGTATACATGCCTGCCAAAAAAATTCAAGCCATTTCGACCTAGGCGGAGTATACATGCTTCACATAGGTACATGAGCTCTTTCATCGAACCATGACTATACATATAGGTTATCAAGGTTTTTGTGGTTCATATGCATTCTGGTGTCGTATTGGTCTCAATCTTTTTCTTAGGCTTACACATGCCACAGGTGAAAGGAAACACTAAGTTTGGGATTTTCTAGAGATGGTTTGCTACTTTCTGAGGTTTAATTTAATTTCCACGCGACGTCACCGATTAATTATAGGTTGAACGGAGTCTATCCCACGAAAAGATCCAGAATGGTGTCAAACTTTTACACAGGGTCTTCATGTGCCCTAGGGATAAGAATTTTGTGGAGGTCGATGAAAAAACCTGCTGGGTCCAAGATGAAATTCACACTCTTTTGTCTCATTCAGCATACAGAAAAATATAAGAAATACAAAAATTGATCAGAAAAAACTAAGATTACGTGTGGGGCCTTAATTTTGGTGTACATGCTTGCCAAAAAAAATTTAAGCCATTTCGACATAGGAATACACATGTCTTCTATTTATTTAATATATAAAAGGAAGTTTTTTATATATATAAGCATCACTGTCGGTTTTTAAAAACCGACAGCGATGAGACGAAACTGACAATGATGCTAGTTATCACTGTCGGTTCATTTTGAAAACCAACAGTGATTTATAATAAAATTAAAAACATTGTGCCAGCCCTCGGGTTCAAGCTCGAGTCTCGAGGACCGAGAGTTCTGAGTCTTAACAACTGCGCTAGTATAGGAGGTGTGTCAAGGCTTATTTTATTTTTTCTTTTTGACCTTTTAGAGAGCTTAATAATTTATAAAATTAAACCAAAAAAATTAGGGCCACCTAGGACTCGAACACGGGTCTCAGAGGCTATATTGCGCGGTCATCACCGTTGCTCCAGTTAGTGGATTTTGAAAGAAAGGGAAAAGATATGCTACTTAAGCCGTAACTGCAGCAGCCCCGATCACTATCTGGTCCAGGCATGGCCCGACAGTGATGTTGCCTCATCACTGTCGGTTTAGACCTTGCAACCGGCAGTGACGAGCCATTGGGATAGAAACAAGGCACGGGGTGAAATTTTCCAAAGTCATTTCAACCCTGCATCAACCCCTCCTCCCCGCACCGCTGGAGCACCACCCCACGCCGACAGGCACCACCACCACCCTGCGCACCAGTCCACCACCCCCTGGGCTGCTGTTCCTAGCCCCGTGCTCCTCTTCTTTGACTGCCGACACCCGTGCATCCCCTCGATGCATCCCCGTTAGTCCCACGCCAGTGCCCACGACGCCGTCCACCACCCCATGCCTGGAGCACCACGCCGTCCATGCCCTCGTTCCTCGTCCACGACACCGGTCGTGCCCCTCTTCCTCCTCCACGCCTACACTCCCACCGCCGAGGCCTTCAGGAGCTCAGTGGATAGTTACTTTCCCCACCCACCACGGTGAGTGTGTGGCTCACTACCCACTATGTGTTTGATGAAATGCCCATTAGGTTAGCTGAGGCAAACCTAGGCTCTGCCTCCCCCATTCCTTCTTTGCATACGAGCTTCAATTGCATACGAGCTTCAATTGCATACGAGAGTAGATTGTCGTGGAATGAATTGTGCATGTTTTCATACCGTGGTGTGAATTAGAAGTAATAGTTTGTTAAAATTTGTTGCCCGGTTAACATGCAACGAAATTCGGTTACGGCAGTTAAATCAAAGGTGCCTTGGTATAATATAGAAGGTGTAAAATTGCAGTACATGTATTAATTTGCAACAGCATGTGTTATCTCATGATGGTTTTGTTGATGTCGTATCCTAGTTGGCTGTCATCAGAAGACTGGATATGAACTGGTTTTGTACCTTTTTGTGACTTGGGTGACCACTTGCAATGAGTTAGTTTTCTGTGTAGCTTCCCCAACTAGGTTCCATCTCATTTTTGGAATTGCTGCATCATTTTGGTGTTTGTGTTTGATGCTAAGTTTCTGCTCTCTTTATTTTTGCAAGTATTCTTGCTATATGGTGATATGTGTGATAACCTTTACCCATACTATGGGCTATAACTGATACTTGCTACTTTTTCATGCTAAAATCATGAAGAACAACTTAATTTGTTAGATGCTGCAAGTACCTCCTCTCACAATGTAGCTCGCTCCATACCTCTTTATCTAGATAATATTTGTTCATTAGCTATATGTGAACTTAATATTCTGATACATCATTGTTTGAATGACAACCTAATTTACTTAAATGTATAGGCAACCATGGCATGATATGTAGTGCATGTTGGTCACGTCCCTAGGATTTATCAAACCTGGGAAGATTGCTATGCTCAAGTCAATCGCTGCCCTGGTAATTTACACAAAAAATACAACCCAGAAGCTGAAGCTTTGAGGGCCTTACCTTGCAAACCATGGGCAACCGGTCCTACTATGGTCCAATGAATGCAAACCATGGCCATTCGGCTGGCACTGGAGATTATTAGACTTTGTTGTATGTGGACTTATTATTAGACTTTGCATTAAACATATTATATATATAATATGAACATATGCTATTAGTAGTTGTCCACAGCCAAAACTAACCACGATCGTGTCACAGCCATGACTCATCGTCGCCTGTTACCCCATCGTCGAAGAACAGATCAGCAACAAGAAGCGGCTGATATCACTGGGATGAGAGAGGTGCATGATCGACAAATGGTGATGGTGTCAATCAGGATGGTGAGAACGAGCAGCCATAGACCCCGATCCGGCCTGCTCGAGCTGGGTCAAAATGACCAAGATGGCTAGGTAACTTTGGTATCATGTGACTATGTAGCCACACACGCTAATCAATTAAGAGGGTCATAGCTTACTTAATGTCTCCAGCAGGAGCCTCCACTGGCCGAGGAGTCAGAGGGTTTGGGTAGCAGGAAGGCCAGATCCAAGCGAGGCGTATCAAAGCTTCCTGTTGGTAGGAATGCACACTAGCACATCACTGAGTTCGATGAGTTTGGGATCCACTAGCACCGCCTATAGCTTTGACCAAATACAAGACTATCCTCGGGTTACTTGTAAGGGACTTCATCCCGATTAGGTACAAGAAGTGGATTGGGAAAGATAATGACCCATGGGGGTTCCTAAAAGTGAGAAGAATTACATATGGGATATCAAGATCCCAGAGTATTTCACTTTCCCAACGGAGTATGACAAGGAGGTAGTCAAGAAAAATGCAAAAGAAATCATGGGGACATACTTCAAGAATTTCAAGGGGACATTGTACAAGCATTTTGCCCTCCAAAATAAAGAGCCAAATTTTGATGGTGGACAGTTTAGCAAGCAGAAGGACTTCTGGCAGGATTTCAATGAATACAGGTTATCCGAGGAGTACTTAGAACCGAGCAGGAAGAATAAGGAGAACTCGCAGAAAGCGACGAATCCTCGTCATCTCGGCTCTCGTGGCTATGCTAAAAAGATGTCAGAATTTGAAGCAGAACTTGAAAAGATGGATTGCCTTACTAAGGAAGGCATTCAGGTTCAGACCGCCCATTGGGAGTCAAGGTTGGTAATATACTATATGGGGAGGAATGTACGCCACGCCGAGAACAGGAGCGAACTCATCTAGAGGATCTCCTAGGTAACTGAGGAAGTGAGGCAAGGGACTCGCACTTCTAATAGGGAGAAAGACGTGCTCACCCAAGCACTCGGAACCAAGGAGCACCCTAGTTGCACTAGAGGAACCGATGTTGTTCCTTGGAAACTAGCATTCCCTGAAGAATCTCACACTTACTGGAGCCGCTCGAGGGGTAGAGCGGAACAGGAGGTAGAGTGTTTGAGGTGACTAAAAGAGATGAAAGACAGAATGGACGCACGGATTGAGGCGACTATTGAAGCACGAGTCCAGCAAATTTTGCTATCCAAGGGGTCAGGAGTACCACAAAACCCTACTCCTACTGCTTTTAGCCCATAGTTGAGGGGTCGCAGCAGCTACAGATCGACCCCGCTCAACGAAGAAGATGCGAATGTGCCTCATCAGGTAGACGGCATCACTGAACCTGTCAATATCAAGTTGTATATCCATTAGGAATGGACAAAGGACAAGGTGGCACTCAGCCAGGCCTAGCCTACGGGAGACAGGACCATTAATGACCGCCCAATTCCACAGGGGTACGCTCGTGTGACCATTGATAGAATACTTGATAAGAAGTATAACAAGATACACATTGAGTACCCCGTAGTGGAAGATAGGCCAAAACTTGGTCATAGCAAGGGCTCTCAAGTGGCCTAGCGCAAGTGTTTCATTAAGCTTGACCACCAATTGTCCTCTAATGATGAGGATGACTGCGAGTCTTCGCCCACCCGTGATGATCACTCACCATCTTCCAACAGAGATCACTCTCCTCTTCATCCCTTGCCATCACCCCCGAGAAGGCAGAGGTCTCCTTCTATCCCTCCTCGTCTGACTCCATCTTCATCAGCCCTGAGAAAACAGAAGTCTCCTCCACCTCTTCCATCTTCATCAGCCCAAAACAAGATCAAAGGCATCCTCGCAGTCGCAGAAAAGGTCCTTGGATTCGGTTGCTAATGCTCCAAAAGTGGACCAACAAAAAAACGAAAGGCCATTCAGTGGCAGCGTTACAAACTTGATGAAAGAAAAATTTACAGCACACATCTCGAAGGAAGATTGTGTTAGTTTCTTCAATCTCTGTGCCTCACTGCCTCAATGTTTGTTGAAGTTTGAATTCGAAAGGCAAACACAGAATAAGTATGCTACAATAAGAGCCAAAGAAATACACAATGAAGATGTAAGGAAGATACAAAAGTACATCGAAGACAACCCCGAATTAACCATAGAATAGGCCACGAACAAATATTATGATGTACAAGGGATGGAAACACTGGCAATGAAGTATGAAAGGGGCAATCTTTTGGTTTCTGATGACGAGTATAAAAATTTGACAACAAATATACACCATTTGCATGAATATTATATGACTCAAGCAACAGAGACAGAGGACTTTGGTTTTGAGGTTATTATCAGTTCACCACATGTTTTTTATTATCCTGAAGAAGAGAAGTTTGATATCGAGTGGGAGTGCTTGTTCCAGCTATACCAGAAACGCTCTCTCGATTCACAAATGTTGACACTGTGGACTATGTAAGTACCCTACACGCACGATATTACAATTAACTACTCTCTTGAGACACAAATTGTTAACTTTTGAGCAGTTCCCATCATTTTATGTAGGTCTATAGCAAAATTTTGCATACTAAAAAGCAAATAGGATAACATAGGCTTCTTGAACCTCGGGCGAGTCAATGAGAAGACATGTTTAGGCCTCCATGGATGTGACATGTAAGACCTGAAAGAGAGATTGATTGTTGTTTTTGATGAATTCAAGATGAAGAACATAACCCATATACTTCTACCCTACAACTGCGAGTATGTGTTCTCCGTTTTTAATTTTATGCTTCTTTTTTCATTAAGATTATTCAATAATTGGGATTCTGTGATTGCAGCAACTATTGCATCTTCATTTGGGTCAATCTTGCTAAAAATCCGATTGAGTTGTGGGACTCGAAGAAAAAACCATTTCATCATCTGGATGCACTGGTGGCAGTGCTGAATTAGTAAGTGATCCTAATAACATATTATTTTCTAATCACACATAACGCTTCCTAATATTTCTCCTTTTAATGCTGCACAGTGTCCAAAGAAGACATATGGGTGGGACGCAGGTCCCATTCAAGGTTGTCGAAATAGAGGGAAAGTACCTAAAACAGCGGGCGGGAAACGATGAATGCGGGTTTTATGTAATGTTGGCAATGCTTCGCTACATCAGCGGGAAATCAGAAGAAGCAGATAAGTTGGTGTGTATAATCCCCATTTTATTTTTCTGTTAATAATTCAACAAAATGATTTACTGATTTCTCTTTGGATATCATCTTTTTTGAACGACAACGCAAGAAATATAACCACGAAAGGCTCTTAGACATGGAGATCGTCGCACTGCAATCGGAGCTGGCAAAATTCATCTTAGCCGGGGTATTGGAAAAAGATGGAGTATTTTCCATTGCATAATCCGTGAAGTTCAAGGACCAGTATGGCTCAGAGCGGCTTGCTAGAATATTGTAAGAAGTCCGAGAAGCATGCTTCATCTTATCGAATAATTTCTTTTTTATTTTGAGGGATCGATATCTTGATAAGAACATTTGAACGGTAACCGTAACATTTGTAATGTTTAATATTGATGGACCTATCGTCTATATAAAGCGAAACCTGATTTCACCAAAAAATATAAATTAAAATAAATTATAAAACAATAAAATGCGAATGGGCCATCACTGTCGGTTCGTAACAAACCGGCAGTGATGACGAAGATCGCACTGCCGGGTTGAGCCACAAACTGGCAGCATTGGCTTAGCCATCACTGCCAGGTCTTGTCCCAAACCGGCAGTGCTGGTTACGGCAACACTACCGGCTAAAGACACAAACCAATAGAGATGTTCGAGGTTACACTGCCGGGTGGTCTCATGAACCGACAGTGTTGGTGAAACTGAACTCTGTCGGGTTGTGTAAAGGACCGACAGTGAAGTTGCATAATACTGCCAGTTTGTACGAACCGACAGTGATAGCTAACCCTCATCACTGCCGGTATGGTTGTGCCGGTTCAAAATCTGGTAATGATGGGGTGTTTCGAACGGGCAGTATTGTCCTGATCTGGGGTAGTGTTACAGCTAATATCATGTGACCAGTTCAATCATTACCGTGATAGTACCTCCACCATAAAATAGAAATGTAAGGCGTGAGTTAACATAGTGCTGCCTTAGCGTCACAAGAATAATGATGCATCCGGATATTCAATCGGATGGTTTCCAAGGCTCACAATAGTAGCAATTGGTAAGTTCCCTACAATATATTAAAAAATGGAACTTTGGTGTATACCGAGAGCCTATTTCGCTTATGCTAAAATTTGGCTTATGATAATACTTATGCTGAAATGTTGTGAGAGGATAACACCGTTCGTTCGCTGAAAAGTAAAGTAGTGTAGCAGAACAGGGAGTGCAGTACTTTTCAGCGAACGAATGGTGTTATCCTCTTACAACATTTCAGTGTAAGCATCAGCATATACCAAACTTCAGCATAAGCACCATGATTGAAGAGCAGAAGGTATCTAGCTAGTTGCCTAGTTAGCACTGTGTTATTCCGCTCAGTCGCTCAGGCCTCAGGCGTATAGTCCTGCTCCATCTTGGCAGTCAGGTTCAGGATGGCGTTCCACGACGATGAGAAGCCAGACGATGGCACCAGATGGCCAATAAGTCAGCAACACCCTACCTCGAGCGATCTAGCTCTTTATCGGTGTGATGACCTAATTACACGTCAATAATTGGCTCGACCTATTGGTTCAGAAAAAAAAAACATCCACCAATGTTTGAGGGATCAAAGCAAGGCGGTAGATCGGTGTGGGATTCATCATGCGAAAGAGGACAGCCATTGCAGCGTGCAATTGCCGTGGGCTGTGGGCAAGCAGGCAAGTCAAGTCGACGCTTGTACACGCACTGAGCTGTGAGCTCGTATGCTCATCAAGAGCATTATATGCCGAGGGGCGAGGGCCCAAGAGAGGACGACGCGACGTCTATAGAGTTCACACGGTCCTCGTCATGCACGGCCAGTCCATGCTTGTGGTGGACACAGCGTTACCAATGGCCGTAGGCTGTGGGCAAGGCAAGTCAAGCAGACGCCTGTGCTCATCTGTGAGCTCGGCCTTGTTTAGATTGTAAATTTTTGTAATCTGGACACTATAACACGTTTTGTTTGTATTTGACAAACTTTGTTCGATCATGGACTAACTAGGCTCAAAAGATTCGTCTCGTGATTTACAACCAAAATGTACAATTAGTTATTTTTTTACCTACATTTAATGCTCCATGCATGCGTCCAAAAATTGATGTGATGAAGAGAGAGTGAAAAAACTTTGGAACTTTGATGTCATCTAAAAGGCCCTCGTGTGCTCATCAAGAGCATTGTATACCGAGGGCCCACGATAGGCCGACACAAGACGCATGAACACATGACACCCGCTCCACGGAGTACTCACTTTAATATATTTTTATTTTACCGTGTTGTGCACCAAGCAACCTCGAGCGTGTTCGGCTGGTCAGCTTCTCTTGGCTGGCTGACCTTTTTTTTCTAGCCGGAACAGTGTTTTTTCCCTCACAAATTCCAACATGAACAGTGTTTTTGCTGCTAGAACAGTGTTTTTGCTGCTACAGTACAAAATTAATTGCAGCTGAACACTCTCCTCGAAGGACAGCTCCATGTGGATTCTACACCTAGGAGTTCCTCAGAGAATTCGAGAAATGCAGCATGAGCTACAAGGTCCTAAAGGATTTACAACGGTAGTGGTAGAAGAAATATGTTGAGCAAGAGTGCATAACCACCACTATTGTAGCCGACTACTGCGACCTCATCATGCACCAACGTGTGCATCGGAATAGCAGATATTTCTGAGACACATGTATGGTCTACATGTGTGTGTGTATATACATAAATACATATATATTTCGCATGCGTATCTCCAGAACTGGCAGTGGTGGTTCTAGGTAAAACTTATTCGATCGGTTTGCAAGAATCTTGCAATTGCGAAACAAATTCCAATAAGAGATTATGGGAAATGAAATAATTCTTGTGCAAAACATTAACGTTGACGGCACTATTTGGATGGATACCTAAGGCGGGCCTCTTAGCTTTGGCCGCCTCTGTTAGCACGCATTTAACAGAGGTGGACGTCCAAGGGCTACCGCCTCTGTTAATCGCATTAACGCGCCCGCCACCATTGATATGCATATTAATAGAGACAGCTGTAGCGCCTGCCTCTAGAAATGACCCATTAACAGCGACCACTTGCCAGAGACGGACGGCATGCATACCCACCTCTGAATAATCCAAATTGACCACCTCCGAAAATGGTTACAGCAGTAGTGTATAGTCTCCTATTGAGCTAGCTGTCGTGCTATTCTTGCTTCTTGCTTGCGTCATAGTTGTACTATCTCGTGTTTTGCTTTCGTATTGCTGTGTCTCCAAGTCAATATAGCCATTGAGGCTTCATCCAAGATAATCAACTAAGCTTCCTCTAAGAAGCGTAGCGTAGCCATCCCACTTTATTATTGTTTGTAAGTACACGATGCCGCGGCCCGTGGGCTATGGGCAAGGCAAGTCAAGTCGCCGACGCCTGTACATGTGCTGAACTCTGAGCACGTAGTAGGGCTCCTCGTCGTCGGCATGAAGATGGACGGCCAATCCATGGCATGAAGATGGACGCAGCGTTACCAATGGCCAATGGCCGTGGTCTGCGGGCAAGTCAAGTCAAGTTGACGCCTGTCTCGAGCTGTGAGCTCGTAGGCTCATCTAGAGTTCACACGCCCCTCACCATCCCTACTGCCTGGCGCACCATGGCCCATCCATGCATGTGGAGATCCGCCCATGTGCAGCGCGCTGGATCCTGATGCACCTGACCATCGATCTGTACGTGATGATCCCAGAATCTAATTATGCACCTGACCCAGATTGAACCAGCATGGACGCACTGCTGCTCATAGCTACTCACCCTAAATACTTACTCCCACCGTCAAAAAAAAGAATATAATTAACAAATCCGATCAAGGTAGCTAAAGTTTTATCAAGTTTATAGCAAATAGTATTAATATTTATACCTTCAAATAAATTTATTATGAAAATATATTCTATGACTAATCTAATGATACTCATTTTATATCAGGAATGTTAGTCAAAATTTAAATTGATTGATTTCTTGGATGCGAGAATTGCTCATCATGCGGTCACTACTAGGCGCGGCGAAACGTCCGCCCGCGACGGACGACTGGCAGCCGGCATCCTTCTGTGCCTCTGCGTGCATGACACATGATGACGCAAGACACATGACGCCAGCCACGGAGTCCTCGATCACTTCCACACATGACTGTCGTCTGTGCATCTACGTGCCCCTACTACACGATCTCACCTGCTCAACACAACAGCTGTAGACAATTCTTGATTAGTTATATCAATGCTGATAGACTAAAAAAACACAATTCTTAAGCCCTCTTTTGCACGGCTCATATAAAACGGCTTTACCGCTGAAGCCAAAGCCGGTGAAGCCAGAAAAACTGATTTTTCCCGACTTTTAGTTCATTTTAACTACGGCTTACAAAACGACTTCACACTATAGTGCCTCGATTTACTCAAAATAGATGAAGCCGAAGCCGGCATAAGCTGTGCTAAAGATGCCCTTAGTACGAGCATTGAGGTGATTTTATTTTTCGAGGTGGAATTCTCAGGATATATGTTTCATCCCATCTCTAGTAACTCTGCAAACACCTAGATAAAACCTCACTATCCGCAGACCAAATCAAAGGTGTCAAACATAGACTCCATCTGTTCCAAATTATAAGATACTTTGCTTTTAATATATATCTATCCATAGTATATATCTAATGCCGCTAGTGTGCCACTTGTTTAGTTTTGATTTTTGTCTCCGGTGTAAGGGACCATGACACCTAAGAGGGGGGTGAATTAGGCAACTTAAAAGTCTACTTCTAACTAAGGCCTCTATTTCCACCTAATCAAAACCTATGCAAGTAAGTAATTCATTTAAATATGCAACTACGGTTGTGCTATGTGTATTGCTATCTCTACCGCAAAAGAGTTATGTAACCTAGGTTCCAATCCTATCAACTAAGTTAGGTAAGTAAAGCACATAACCAAGGTAGCAAAGTAAATGCGGAAGGTAAAGATGATATAGAGATGTAAACTCCCATCGACGATTATGGTATTTTTACTAAGGCATCGAGAAGCGCTCAAACTTCCCCCCTGGTTCTCGTTGGAGCCCCTCGCAAGGGTCAAGCTCCCGGTCGGGTAACTCCATGAATAGCCCCGGGCCTTCCCCACGCGCATGTGGGTCTCCGGTGTGCCTTCTAGCAAGCCTCTCCCGGAACGCTCCCCCTTCACTATCAAGCTTTCGGCTGAAATGTCGCGGGCCTTGTTCCTTTCGCTACACAGTGGCGGCCACACCACAAGCGCGGTTGGTGTGGTCTCGCAAGACTACAAGCCCCACCGAGTATAAACACGGTGTGCGCAAGCACCTTGGGTTTAGAGGTATGCAAACCTCACAAGCAACTAGACCTAAGCCTAGAGCAAGCGCATATGAGCATGGTCTAACTAACCTAAGCACTTCGTAAAGCACCTATACTAATCACCAAGTGATCTTTAAGCTTTATGCATGTCGAGAGCACAAATGAGGTGTAACAACACAGTCCTATCTTCCCTTAGTTCCCACACTCTTCAAATGGACGGTTGGAGTCATATATATAGGCCACAAGTGGAGATATAGCCGTTGGGACCGAGCTCCACATTTCTGCGTGGGCACCGGACATGGTGTGGTAGAACCGCTCGAAATAGCACACTTCTGGAGACGCTCGTCTACCACCAGACACTAAGCACCCCGAAAACAAGTTGCACCAGACAGTTCCATCGAGCACACCCCAAGAGAGAACTTGAATAATCCACATTTTTCCTCCAGGATCCAATAATGAGAACAAGTTTACAATACTTAGTTCATTTCATACAACAAGAGTTCTCAGAAATACATTATTATAATACCAAGTTCAGAGTGCAGAATTTAAACAGTGGAATTACAATAAACATCTAACGATAAGATACAAGGATCCGTCTGTGCCCACTAGAAGAATCCTCCACACAACAGCTACTCATCAAGCTTCACCTGCAACAGGGGTAAATAAATCCTGAGTACACAATGCACTCATAAGACTTACCCGACTAGTGAGAATAATTTCACGACTCCATAGGATATGATAAGCTTTATGATTTGCTAGGTTTCCTTTTTGCAAAAAGCCTTACTAGTAGTGAATCCTTATGTAGGTGTTTTATTAGCTGTCATGATTAGTTCATTATCTAACCATTCTATGTAAGCACCTGTTCTACTATCAAGCGAGGGTTGAGTAATCAGATCCATTGGACCATCTTTCATCTTCCTGTTCTTACTACAGTGCTTGATCGTAGACAAGTCATACCATATTACACCGCGATTCGCGAATCAATGTAGCCCAGCTGGGTACCCCAAAACACATGCCCCGCTTGTACCCTAGGCACAAGCAGGACCAACCCACCACTCTCCTGTCAAGGGGTCCAGATTTCTATCCAAACTTGGACTCTAAGCCCCCACACCTGAGTCCCGGACTCAGTGTGGTGCTTAGACCTCCACCATCCCCACCTCCAATTAGTTGGTCCGAAAAGAGCCGAAACCCATGACAAGAGAGCAACGAGCCTTCCTGCTCCCATAAGTAAGTATGTGCTCAGGATAATAAGTCTGTGACTTGACTAGAATCCAATACAATGGCCGGTCCTTAACTGACACGGATAGGGAAAACAGTGTAACCAAGCTATGCCCTGTTGACCACAGGACACAACCTGTTACACCCACCAATACTCATACAATATCCCTACCCGGTCTCCATTTTCTTTTACCATTTTATCATGAGAGTAATAGTAATAATCACCTATTGTGAGTAACGGCAGATTACTCACGTTACCGATAGCCTAAGTATAGCGGCTACTCGGCCTATGCTAGTAGGACTCATAGGTAGGTTATCTAAGCATGTAGTTTCAACAATAAGCCTATAACGTAAATGCACATCACATATATATATCAAGTGATTATTTAAAATAAGGGTTATGCACCGGGGCATGCCTGGGGCAAGTGTGGTGTCAGCTCAGTTAGTGAGTGGTGGCTCTAGGACCTCCTCCTACATGAGGATCTCCTCCTCATACTCCTCGATCACCTCCTCATACTCGTGATCTCTGGTGATCATGATCTCTGCCAACTCGTTCTCTACATGCATGCGATGATGATACAACACTTAGCATTTTGTCAACAACAACTGTTAAAATAAGAATACACGTGGTAACTACTAAGCTAGCTTGTGGGGGGTACGACTCTAGATACCCACGATAGACCACATGGGCTGTGCACCCAGGGGCGACCTAGCCCACAAGACGAAGCCTTGCGGGGCATGACACTACTCAGCGCATCCCATAAGACACCGGGAAGATATCCTAAAGATACTACGAGATCCGTTAGGATACGTATGATCCCATGATTCCTATAATATGTTATTCCTTTCCAGTTATCTCCTAGATCTAACTGACTTGTTGTCCTACCCCCGGACTATATAAGGCGGGCAGGGACACTTTCCAAATGCACGCAACATCATATGATAGCCAATACAATCCAATAGAACACAGGAGTAGGGTATTACATCGTGCTGATGGCCCAAACCTGTCTAACTCGTGTATCTCTATTGCCTTCTTGTCCTCGATTACATGCATCTTTGCCGATCAATCTACCTCCTTGGAATACCCCTCGGAGGACTACCGATGATATTCTGTCGATAGTTGGCATGCCAGGTAGGGGTGTGCATGTTGTTTCCTTATCAAACAAGATGATACTTTCCGCAGGCTCATTGTCCCTCCCATAGCCTGCCCAGATCTTCATTGTCAAATTAATCTCTTGGATCATCAACGCTGACGGAGTCGGAGAACTCATCGAGCCGGTGTAGATTGATACTGTGCCGATCACCCCAACACCTACGACTGCAAATCCGATCTCAGAACCACATCTAAGGTTGCCTTCATCGACAACTCGCCGCCCTCTTCCCTCCTACCCGAGGAGGCAGATTAACAACGATGATCTGATCACGTCCATCGATCAGGTTGGCCAGAAGCTCGCCGATTACCTCTCCATCACCGAATCGGCTCTGACCACTCTAGCTCAGCATCGACCACCCTTTGATCCTGATCTATCGGAGGCTGCTTAGGAAATTCCAGGGGTTACGGCGCTACCCTTCAGGCTCACCAGCGCCGCCACCGCCTATCAAGACACCCTAAGGCGCAAATTCGCCAACTAGGTGGGAGTTATCCACCCTCTCACTGACTAGATCACCGACCAGCTCTCTCTGACTGTCAACATGCTATACGTCAGCTGACGCCATGAAGCATCCCTCCAAACAATCTTGAAGGAAAATCTAGACTCTGAGTCCTAGGGCTCTACGGAGACCATCTCCAAAACCTCCACTGTGCAACCTCCTTTCCCGCCCTTCCATGGAGGCAGAATCTTAAACGTCAGCATCGACAGCCCCCCATGAGATAGGGAAACTGAGGAGGAACACGCTGCCCGCATCAACAGGAACATCAACCGCGTGTAGCGCTGAGCAAATGAGGATGCCCTTGCACTAGTCGTGGCTGCTCGCAACGATTAGCTCGACTCGCAAGGGAGGCCATGCTCACTCCACCACAACCTCGTCGACAAATTTGTCCGTGTTGATAGCCACGATGTCTACAAGACCCCAAGCGCAAACTTGGCTATGGCTGCCAATGAGCTCACCCGGCTCCTACAAACACCAGAGGTTGCCAAGGTCGCCGCCATGCTTAAAGCCGTGCACTGCCAGGTCAACAAGATCCGCCAGGATCAGAGACCTTCATGTTTGACGAGCACAATTCGCTGATCCGCCACCCCTAGATCAAATTGCCGCCCTAGCAGGAGCCGCTTCGCCGACCAGCATCGTGATGTTGCACTACCCCTCCAGGTGGAGCTAGGGGGACCACCTCGGCCACCATCATCAACACGACCAAGAGGTTGAACAAGACGTCCAAACGCACCTCAACAACCTCTAGGACACGCGGCGTCGAATTGACGAGCGCTGTTTTTCTTGCCATGAAGAAGAAGTACACCGGCGTCAAGAGTACGAGCAAGAATTCGGTGACCTAGACGCCGCCTTCGAGCAACTCAGTGTCAGCAACGCCATAGACGGTGACGATCCCAAGGGGCCCTGAGCATTCACAAGGGCGCTCCGAACACTCTAGTGGCCCCGTGGTTTCAAAATTACCAGGGTCGAGCCATATGAGGGATGGATGAACACCACATAGTGGCTATAGGCTTATGCCACTGCTGTGCGCGCCGCCGAGGGAGATACCAGCATCATGGCAAACTATCTTCCCGTTATGCTCACGCCAACTGCAATGAATTGGTTCAGAAGCCTCACCTCGGACTCCATCGGATCCTAGGAAGAGTTAAAGAAGGTCTTCACCGACAACTACATGGCTACGTGTACTCAGCCAGGCACCAAGCATGACCTGAACCACATCTACCAGAAGCCGTCCGAGCTCCTCCGTAGCTACATCAGATGCTTTTCTGAGATGAGGAACTCTATTCCTAACATCACGAAAGCTGAGGTCATCACCGCTTCGTCCAAGGACTCCATCACCGCAACCTCTGATCCAAGTTTAATCATAAGCCGCCAATAGGGATTGACGAGATGATTACGACTGCCAATCAGTATGCCGACGCCGATGAGGCTGAAGTACGCTTGAACAAGGATGCAGGCACTCACCGACCAACTCGCCGCAGCGATGAGCGTACCGACGACCGACGCCACAACGACTACCGCTACGATGACCGCAATCATCATCAGGAGAGTGGATGTGACCGGCCAGAAGGATCCAAGTCTGGTCAATATTGCCGCCACCGACTAGACCACATCGTCACCGTCATTGATGAACCTCGCGCTAAGCACAACTACAACAAATAGTACAAGAAGATTCTTGAAGGCCCGTGCCCTCTCCACAAAAATGCCAAGCATAAGATGAAGGATTGCATCGGCTTGGCTAAGGAATTCTAGGCAAAAAAGCCGAACAACGACAACAACGATGGAGCCAAAGGCCGCCGACCACCTGGAGGCAACAACAACGCCTTCCAGGATCACGACAAAGTGGTTGCCACCATCTTCGGAGCCTCGCCGCCACCGAGAACAGAAGAGATCTCCTGTACTCCATCTTTTAAAACACAACAATCAAAGAAAATACATTAAAGGACTACTAATTCAGAAATATATATAAAGGAATCAAATTAATAATTAATTATCTGACAATAATTCTATATACTTCAGATATATATAAATATAAATATAAAATAAAATTACATGAAGCACCATGGTAGAGGGTAATTAATTAATGGCCTATTTATCAATAAATAACTAAAAATATATATATTTATTAATTAAAATAAATAATTTCAAAGACAACAATTTGCAATAATTAATATTTTACCCACTACCTTTTATGCAAATCCTATTCTAATTTCATGAAACATAAATTTACAAAATTAAAATTAAAAAAAAACAAACCCTAGATCTAGATCTAAATCTACATGTACATGAAACTAGGGTGTAATCTCAACTAAAATCAAGCAAGATCGACTAATAAATGGTGTAATCTCATTTATCTAACTTATTTACACTAATAGCTTCAAAACTAGAGTCTAATTTGCTTCATACAAAGCTCAAGCACCAAGAAGAGAGAGAAAAGCAAAACTCTAATTATGATCACTAACCAACCATTAAAACTTCAAATAAAGACTTAGAATAGCATTTTCTTACCTTGTACAGTCTCTCCACCAAAGTATTTGAGATCAAAATCTCTCCCCTTAGTAGAGAAATTTTTAGGAGAAGCCCAAGGCCTCCCAACCTTTTTGCTCGGGTTGGAGAGAGTGGTCCAAGGTGGAAGAAGTTGGCTGCTATATATACAGCAGGCATTTGTAGGGACAGCTGGAGATTCAGCCGCCCCTACAAATGCACACAGTAGGGGCGGCCGGTCATAGCCGTCTCTACATACCAGCCGTCCCTACAAATCGACGCATTTGTAGGGGCGGCTCGTATTACCAGCTGCCCCTACTGCGTCATTTATATGGGCGACTGCTGTGCTGAAGCCCGAGCATGCCACTATAGGGGCTACTCCAATGCCAGCTGCCCCCTAAAAAAAGCCTCGTTGCAACAAACTGTTTTTCTGTTAAGCTTCTGGTATATGTGATGTCAAAGAAATTGAGCGGTTGAGGTCGACGACGAGGTCGATTATGGCGTGACTGGCTAAAGATAGAGTATCAAAGGCATACTTGAGTGGTCGTTGCTCATGATGTAGACGAGGCAGTGTGTCTAGCTTGAGGTAGCCCATACATGATGTATCATTACATTGTTTACTCAAGAAGTACTGCTCGCCCGAGTCATTCAATTCATGAAGTACCCACGTGTAACTAAAGTAACTCTTAGAGCTTGTTAGGATGTACGTGTATCCACTTGAATTCACATATGTTGGAATGGAATAGAATGCAACTTAGTTTAGTTCAACTCCAATCTATTTCAGCACATATAGATTGAGATGAATATGTGTGTATCAAAACAAGACCTAAACGAGAAACTATAAATTTTATATCACCGTTTGTTTACTTGTTAGACAAATCAAATTGAGAACGTGGCAAACATAGGATACCATGTCAGTATACACGACAATTTTAAAAAAAACAACCCTGACCGAGGAACAATCTAGCTGGCTCCCGTCAAAATATATGCTTTCTAAAAGGATTAAGCCAATCTTGTGAGGAGGCAGGCGGATGGATCCATCAGAGTTAATCAAAAGGACTAATAAAAATTCAAATAATAGAATAAATTAAACCAAACTACCATGTGCCACATATTAATTAAATGCCCTAGTTAACAGACTAAGACCGTTTATTAGGATATATAAGCTTCCTATAACACCTTAATTTTGCATATTCAAAAAAATAGTCAAATTGATTTATTTAAGCAATTTATGTGAGCAATCAAACATAGGAAAGTAATATTTTTTATAAAACTAAAATCAAATATAAGATTAGCTACAAGTGATGCATACATGCTGCTGCATATTATTTTGTGAATGTTTGGTAGTGATCAAAAATTTCAAAGAGAATTGAAATTTGAATTTAAAATGCTTTTGGAAAATTTGTTTGGAAAAAAAGGAAAATTCTTTCTTTTCTCCCCCTCCTCTGTTTTCGGCCCGAGCAGCCGCATAGCCCAGCTCCCACTCCCGTCGGCCCGCTGGCCCAGCCTTGCACTCCGCAACGGCCTGCACGGCCCAGCACGGCAGCAACCGCCGTGCCCTTCCCCGCGCTCAGTCGCTGACCACCTGGCCCGCCTGTCAGCTCCCCCACCTTCCTCCCGCAACCATAGCCCGGTCAAGCCGTTGCAGCAACCGACGCCCCGCTCCACGCGCGTCATGGGAGCGCCCTTCCCATGCGCCCCGGCCTCTACAAAACGGAGCCCACGCCCGAGCCGCCCCCTGCTGCCGCTCCCCGCTCCATTTTTCGCTCTCGCTCACGCTTCAGAGCCCGCAACCGGCGCACGGAGAACACCGAAGACCGTCGTCCGCCGTCCGCGTTGCCGTCTTCCCCGAGCCATCTCCGACCCTGATTTTCTCCGCTGTGAGCCTCCCCATGCTCCCCTCTCTCGCCCTGACCTTTTACTTTGGTGTTTGGTGACTTGTATGGCCGTTTCGCGTGCAACCGGGATGCTCTTGGCCGTCGGCCATGGCGACCGTCGCCTCGGCCTTCCCCTCCGGCCACCTCTTTGGCCTGGCCGAGATTCCCTGCTCCCCCGCTAACCCTCGGTGCCCTCGGTTCTTCGAACCGTGGCCCCTAGCCCCCGTACCATGCTCGCCGGAGTGCTTCACGCCGCCGGCCATGGAGAGCCGCCGTGGCTGCACTGTTCCCCACTGGCGTCTCCTTCTCTTCCCCCCCCCCCCACATCTAATCCGAGCCCTCCATCATCTGATCAACGGCCCTGGATGGCCGATACCCCTTCGCGGGTAAATTTGCTAAAGAGACCTTGAGCTTTTCTAAGTCCTAACCCGCAGTCCAAAGCGCATTTCCCCGAGTACGCATTCTCGTTTTGAAAGCGTAAAGTTCACTGCTTTAGTCTATAATATGATTTCAGTATTTACAGAAATGCCATTTGAACTATTTTGCTTATAAAATCGTCGTTTTAGCTCCGAATTGATCCGTTCAAATCGCGTTAGCTTCGTAATTTCATAATCTACATGTTAGAACCACTGTTAGTCAAGTTTGGAACTTTTTAATTTCATGGTTAGATTTAATTAAATATTTTGCTATAGGAAATCCCGTTTTAATCATAACTTTCGTATTTTAGCTCTGTTTTTCGTGAACTTCGCGTTGACGTGATCGTAGCGAGACGTAGATTATTTTCACAAACATTTTATCTTGTTTTCTATATTGTTGGTGTATTGTTCTAATTATAGGAATGTTTGCTTTGCATGAATGCTTTTGGAATGTTGTTTGTTGCCGTATTGATCGCGTTCAGACGGTGAGGAGAACGTTGGAGACCAAGAATTCTTCGACGACCAGCAGGACCAGCAAGAGTTTGTGAACCAAGGCAAGTATAGCATGGGCCTACCTTGATGTCCTATTTCACTTTAATCAATTACTCATGTGCATGTGTCTAATTTTGATAACCCTAAGGACATTCTAGACAGTTGATGACTTGTTCCCTTGACTCCTATGGGGTAATTGCATATGGGTAGACTGCTAGTGCTCTAACTGAACATGATCTACATGATGATGAATGATTCTATGGAACTAAAAGTATAACATGATTTATAACAACTGTTCCATAGGGCGAAGGTGCAAATGACTATTGATCATGTTGCTCCCGGCCCTCCATAAGGACTTATCTGTCGGCAAAAGCTGGGACTGATAGTGCAACTGGGAGAGTCATATGGCTCTGACTTTAGCTCAGTAATAGAACCTTTTCTAGCTAGTTAGAGGTTACCTTTTTGGCGCAAATGGGGCTTGCCACGTTGGGTTTAGGGTTGCCTCTGTTCCTATGTGTATAGCCGCGATGGATATGTGCCATAGGAAAGGGAGGTTCCTACATCTACCTGCCATGGAAACCTAGCGGCCCTAACTTGTTAGAGAAACGTATGAAATGGTTTCATAGTGTACCCTGCCCGCTCACCTTGGCAGTGACATGGGAGTAATTAACCCGGGCATATGGTCATCACGACTCGCGGTAAATGTACACCAACTCTGCAGAGGGTAACAAACTGTTATAATAGCCGTGCTCACGGTCACGAGCGGCCCGAAAAACTCACAGAATAACTGGTTACTTGTTGTTGATCATTTAAGTTGTTCTATGATGATATATGATACACTTGACCCTGATATCTGTTCATATGGGATTAAATGGGAGTTTAAGCATAATTTGATAATAAAAGCTTGTCGTACTAAAAATGCTAACTGCAGTAAACCAGTGTCAACTTTTTGAGCTTCATAACCCCATGTTAACTTGTTAAGTACGGGATGTACTTACGCTTGTTCATTTTCTTTATTTGGATAAAAATCCCGGATGGATAACAGATGACAACGGGTATGAAGAATTCCCTGAGGATTTTTAGGCTTGTGGTCAACCAGTTGACTTTCCCTGTGATGAAGCCCATGAGAGAGTTATCTTTTTATATTCCGCTGTGTAATGTAAGACTAAGTTATATTATGGATCTGATGTAAGAACACCGTGATGATACATTATGTAATTTGTCAGCTTGTGTGTGTGATTGATCCCTGAGCACACACGAGTTTTGTGCATTCAATTTTATCCTTAAAATTGGGTGTGACACTTCCCGCTCTACTTCCAGTCAAGATGATAGAAAGATGGAATCAAGGAGGAGTGGCACACAAAGGCATTATGGGATGCAAAACACTCCTATTACATATTTAAGCATACACCCTGCCTTTAAATTTAATGATATATATGCTAGATTTCATGACCACTCGTGACCAGAATTCCATTATGCGGAGAACAGGCCAAAAATATGCTACCTTTCCAGAATAGACGAATAACTCCAAAATAAACAATTAAGACAGAGCAACCATCGAGCTCGGTCCCGTCAAAATACGTATGCTTCCTGATGAGAACATGACCTCCACTGTAACACCCTAAAATTTGCTTCTCTTGAAATAGAGCTAAAATGATTTAATTTAAAATTTATGTGCTCATGAAAACATACAAAAATAAAAATTTTCATTAATTTAAAATTTATCATAAGGTAGCAACATGTTTGTGCATACATGCAGCTGCATATTTATTTTGTGATGATTGGGTTTTATCAAAACTTCGAAAGGATTTAAATTTGGAATGAATTTGGATTAGAAAATTGGGTTTGAGAAATTAGAAAGAAATTTCCTTTACTTCCCCTCTCCTTCTCAGTTTCTGGCCCACGGCCTGCTCCAGCCCGGCCTCTCTCCTTCCCCTCACTCCCCGCCAGCCAAGTTTCCCTTTCGCAGCAGCCGGCCCAAGTGCTCCCTTCTGCTCCCGCGGCCCAGCTGGCAGCCCCGCGCCGCGTCGCCGCTCTCCTCCTCTCCTTCGGCCCAGCACGCCGGCCCAATCCCGCGTAGGCCGCTTCCCCGCCTCCTCTTCCCCTTTGTCCGTCTGACAGTCTGACCCCGCACTCTCTCTCGCTGACAACGCGACCCCACCTGTCGGACGTCTCCTTCCTCTAGCTCGAGTCCAAGCCAGCCACAACATCTCCTGGGAGTCCACGCTCGCCCTGTCTTTGCGTCATGCCATGCACACCATGCCGCCCCGCCTCATAAAAGCCGAGCCCCGTGTTCGCCGCCTCCATCTAGTCGCGTCGAAGCCACTGCATCGCTCTAGCTTTGTTGCATGCCGCAACCCTAGCGCCGCCGCCGCTGTTTCGGTCCGCCGTTCTGCAGCTCCTCGCCGCCGTTAATGGCCGCCGCTGTCTGGAGTCCTATTCTAGCCGGCTGCACCCTCATTCTCTCCCTCCCATCTATTCTCAGCCGCCCGATCTGCGATCAACGGCTTAGAATAGAAGATACCCTTTCGGCTTGGCACATTTGCTAAAGAGTCCTCCAAGTTTTTAAGTATATAACCCGTCATCCCCGTAGTTTTGCTAAAGACCCCCTACATTTTCATGGAATTGAACCCGCCGTCCTTGGCCGGTTTAAAATTAGATTTTATTTATTTTAAATTCAAAAATCAAGTTTCATCTATTTACAAAATTGCCACTACCTTCTATAGGCCATAACTTTTTTGTTTTATCTCCGATTTGACCCGTTCAACTTGTGTTAGGTTCGTAATCCCATAATCTACATGTTCATACTACTATTAGATATGTTTTCAACTTTTAAAATTTGAGGTTAGATTTAATCTATTATTTTATTATAGAAAATCTTGTTTAATTCATATTTTCTACGTTTTAGCTGCGATTTGACCAGTTCAAGTTGCGCTAGATTCATTACAACGAGATCTACACGTTAGTGACAATGTTTATCATGTCACTATTTCTAGATTTTCATGGTTTAAACACTAATTTAAATAAAAATTATGCAACTGGATTTTATAAATAAAATATGATTTGTTTTACTTTAGTTTTATAATTCAAATCTAAATTTGACTTGACTCAATTTATATAAGCTTTTATATAGTTAAAACACATGAAGCTTATAGTTTTATATTTTCTCTTATGAGTAGATCTTTAGGTAGCCGTTTCTTTCAAACTGTAGCTCTGATTAGAGTGCTTTTTCACGTCTGTGTGATCGTAGCAATGCGTAGATTCATTTCATAACCTTTCTCAACATGTTGTTTCATATGTTTGGTATACTATTCTAATTTAGATGTATTGTTTGCTTCGTGTATGATTGCATGGATGCTTGTGCGGTGTTCTATGATCATGTCCAGTCGGTGAGCTTTACATGTTGATTAAGAAGGAGTTCCATTGAAGGTTTGGACTAGAAGAAGGATCTAAGTTTAAGGGAAGTAGAGCATGGGATCTTCCTTGTTGTCCTATACATCTAAAATCATTTAATTCATACTACATGTATCTACCTTGACTACCATTAAGGATTTCCTTGTACTTTATACCTTGTGCCTTGATACCTATGGGGTATTGCATTGGGTAGTGTGATGCTAGTGCTCAACTACAATCATGATCTTGTAACTTGACTAATGGTATATGCAATAAACACTAAAAGATACTTTTTAGCAACATGGAACAATGGGGGCTAGAGCATCGGGCTATTTTATGGCGCTCTAGATTCCTCTCCCTAAGGACTTATCTGTAAGAGATCATCCGGTACTTACAGTACAACTGTGAGGGCTACATGGCTCTGGCTTTAGATCAGTATGAGGACCTTTTCTAGCTTGTTAGAGGTTACCTTTTTGGCATAAGAATGGCTTGATGAATCGGGTATAATGTGGCCTCTGTCCCATTGTATATAGGTTGCGCGTCATTGCGCCATCGGGAAGGGGGCCTCTACATCTGTTTGCCAAGTGAATCTAATGGACCTAACTTGTTAGACGAACCTTTGAAAGGCTTCATAGTGAACCCTACCGACCTTCCATAGTAGTGGGTAAAGAGGCTGATCACCTCGGGCGAAAGGGCAAATCATGACTCACAGTAAAAGTGTACAACCTCTACATAGTGTAAAACTGATATATCAGCCGTGCTCACAGTCACGAGCAGCCTTGGAACATTTACGGAATAGATGATGAACACTAATGATACTAATGATAAAGATGCTCATTAATAGTTAATTGTCTGTGCTATTCATTATTCATGTTTACCTGATCATGTGTTTATATGGGCTTGTGGATAAATTTGTTGCTACTCAACTGCTAATATCGTGACTCATTAAAAGCTAATCACAGTTAAACCAGTGTCAGCCTTTTGAGCGTCATGAACCCTATGTCATATTTGTTGAGTACGACATGTACTTACGCTTTCTTTATTTTTCACATATTTGGAAAAAAATTCTGAATGGGTACCAGATTGCTAGTCTGGAGGAGTTAGGCTTGTGATCAACCAGTCAGTTGTCCCTGTGGATTAGAGACTTCACCCGAAGATTGGAGTTGGCTTTCCGCTGTTTGCTGTCTAAGGTTATATCCTTTATACTAAGTACGTTATATATTGAGCATTATCTTTTGATATTACCCTTATTTGTAGCTATATGTGAGATTTGACTTCCTGGGCACATATATGGTGCATATCTGATTTTGTTCTTAAAACCGGGTGCAACATCCAAGCATCCAACCATGCTTGGAGAGTCACATGAAGGCTGAGGACATCAGCAAAGGTGTCCAAAACGAGAAGGAGGCCCAAAGCTTATCTGGTTTGAGTCGCCAAGGTGGAGGCTCAAATCAAGTTCGAGTCCACCTCACAATCCTGGAGCAATCCCGAGTAAAATCAACGCCCATGACGTATACGGACTCCGTTTTTGATGATCCATATATGCTCAGAAAGATAATTTGATAAGCTAACCAATAGCTTTGGTTCACATCAACACTCATCCAGAGTCAACGGGAATCGTCGAAAAAAGTCAGCATCCAGAATCTGCCAGGGTGCTGCGACACTGTCTTTTGGTCTGTTGGGCCCCTGTTCTTGATCTTGTTCGCCTGTGGCCATTAATCCTTTCGAATAAAGACTAGAACTCCTCTTCATATTCAGAAGCCTCATATTTATTTGCAATTTCAGATTGCGTTTACCTATTCTTGCTTGTGTTCTCGATTCGCTTGCAGGAAAGCCTTATCGGTGAGGTCAATCGGGTTCGCATGGTTGATGACCAATGGAGCAGTGGTGTAACGGTTGTGGGAGTCCGAATCAGTCTTAGTTCGAAGCCTAGATCATGAACGTCAAGTCTCCACCAATCGACGCTATCATACCTATCGGAAGATCTGGCCTTGTCTCCGTCACTTTCTCACGTGATCAAGCCAATCTTGTGACGAGGCAAGTGCATGCATCGATGAGAGTTAGCTAAAATGACTAAGCAAGGCTATAATAGAAAAGCTTGACATAACTGGGGCACAACCATTTATTACAATATATTAGCTTTTCAGTGTCCTTCAATCAACATGTCATGTTTACAGCTAGTGTCATGTGAAAGCTTTGTTCACTAGTGTGATACTCCCTCCTCTATAAACTAAAGGCATGATTGTACTAATTGGAAATAAAAATTTAATGTAATTGCTTTTGTACTAAAATATTGAAATGATTATATTAGTTGTTTGGCACAGAAAACCAGATTTCAATATTGATATATGTGGGCAGCTTATATTATGGTATAGACGGAGAAATAACCAAAAAGACAAAGCCATATCACATATTAAAATTGGCTACATTTGGAGGACTCACCATTGCCGTATTATTATTATTTACCTCCACTTGTCCTGCAATAAGGTAGTGTAGAAGTTTTAGTCATGGCGAGCTTGCTTTTTCTCTTTGATGTAGCATTACATTGTTTAGCCAAGAATATTATTATTTTTGACCTCCACTTGTCCTGCAATAAGGTAGTGTAGAAGTCTTAGTCATGGCGAGCTTGCTTTTTCTCTTTGATGTAGCATTACATTGTTTAGTCAAGAGGTACTGCTCGCCCGAGTCATTCAATTCATTCCATGTTGTTGCTTCCAGTTGAATCATACATATGAAGTACCCACGTGTAGCCAATGTTATTCTAAACGAGAAATAATAAACATTAGATCACCGTTTGTTTACTCATTAGACCAATCAAATAGATACAGAACGTGCCAAACATTAGAGGATACCATGTCAGTATACACGACAATTAAATCCAAAAAAAAACCCTGACCGAGGAATAATCTAGATGGCTCCCGTCAAAATATATTCTTTCTTACAGGATTAAGCCAATCTTGTGAGGAGGCAGGCGGATGGATCCATCAAAGCTAATTGGAAGGACTAAGCAAGACCATAATAAAAATTCCAAATAAAAGAATACGTTGAACCTAACTATCATGTGCCACATATTCATTAATTAAATGCCCTAGTTAACAGACTAAGACCATTTATTAGCATATATAAGCTTCCCGCTCTCCTTTTAGTCAAGATGATAGAAAGTTGGAGTCACCGAGGAGTGGCACACAAAGGCATTATGGGATGTAAAACACTCCTATGACATATTTAAGAATTCGCCCTGCCTTTAAATTTAAGGATGTATATGGTAGATTTCAGGACCACTCCTGACCTGAGTTCCATTATGCGGAGAACAGGCCAAACATATGATACCTTTTCAATATAGACGAATAACTCCAAGAAAACAATTATGACAGAGCAATCATCAAGCTCGGTGCCATCAAAATATGTAAGCTTTCTCACATGATCAAGCCAATCTTGTGACGAGGCAAGTGGATGGATCAATGAGAGTTAACTAAAATGACTAAGCAAGACCATAAAAGAAAAGCTTGACTTAACAGGCGACGACTATTTATTACAATATATTACCTTGTCAGTGCCCTTCAATCGAGATGTCATGTTTACAGCTACTGTCATGTGAAAGGTTCGTTCACTAGCCTGATACTCCCTCCTCTATAAAATAAAAGGTATGATTGTACTAATCTGAAATAAAAATTTAACGTAATTGCTTTTATACTAAAAAATTGAAATGATTATACTAGTTGTTTGGCACAGATAACCAGATTTCAATATTAATATATGTGGGCAGCTTATATTATGGGATAGATGGAGTAATCAAAAAGACAAAGCAAGACCACACATTAAAATGGTTTATATTTGGAGGACTCGCCATTGCAGTGACCTGTGAACAGGGGAGGTACGTTGATTACTTTAAGTCATCTTGTTGGGATAAACGCCGTGTAGTATTATTATTTTTGACCTGCACTAGACCAATCAAATAGATAGAGCATGTGCCAAACATAGGATACCATGTCAGTATACACGACAATTAATTCCAAAAAAAAAGCAACCCTGACCGAGGAACAATCTAGATGGCTCCCGTCAAAATATATACTTTCTTACAGGATTAAGCCAATCCTGTGAGGAGGCAGGCGGATGGATCCATCGAAGCTATTCAAAAGGACTAAGCAAGACCATAATAAAAAATCCAAATAAAAGAATACATTGAACGTAACTATCATGTGCCACATATTAATTAAATGCCCTAGTTAACAGACTAAGACCATTTATTTGGATATATAAAGTTTCCCGCTGTGTCCTTCCAGTCAAGATGATAGAAAGTTGGAGTCACGGAGTGGCACACATTAGTGAGTGACCAAGCAGCGGTGTGCGGGGTGAATGAAATGATGTAAGGGGAAGCCTAATCCATTGAAGGGTCTTCTGGATCTTGTGGTGCACAGTGGTGGATGCTAGCAGCGATGACGGCTCGTACATGTTTTGTTTGATTTTGTTTTTGAAAAAAAAGAAGATTATGCGGGCAGCCCTTGACCCCGTCTCGACATGTCATTCAAGTCACCAAACTCTTAAATACATCTTTTAGGTCCTTGAACTTATATTTGTGTGTCATCTTAGTCCCAAACTTTCGAAATTCTACTTTTAGGTCCCCAAACTTGCCTTTGTGTATGTTATAGGTCCCCCAAATAAATATGACATGTTGTGTCACTTAGGTCCAAATAGACTTGATCTATTCTGTATCATGATGGCACATGCCACAATGGTTTGATCCATACATCATTCTTGACCAAAAAGGAACTTAATGGCAAAGCAGTCATTTCCCTACCTCCATCTAAGGAGCACAAGCTCTGCTGTTACCGCTACTTACGATGTTGTGGCCTTTGATGTGGAGGATGATGAAGGCATGCATGGGGTGGCGATCACGAGTTCGTGACGATGATGCGATGCCACACTAGATTTGAATGTAGAAATAGGGGAGGATCATGGAGATATAACAAGAAGGGAGAGGGATAGCATGTACATGGGGCGCTAGAGTTTAGAGACAAATATGTGGACCTCATTTAGTCCTAGATGGGACACCACAATAAATTTGAGGACCTTAAAATGAAATTTTGAGAGTTGTAGTCCTAGATGACACTCTGGAACAAATTTAGGTACCTAAAAATGCATTTTGAGAGTTTAGAGACCAACATGTGTCGGATTGTTTAGCTCCAGCAATGCCTAGCAACGTGATCACATAGATTGATCCAGATGGTTGCATATGAGACACAGAGATTTATACTGGTTCGGGCCTCCGGGAAGCGAGTAAAAGTTGTAAGTCCATTTTCTACTCCTTGTATTCATATGCTCGGTTACAGGGGCTGTTGCTCCTAGCCACAAGGTAGAATGGAATGAGGCGATGGTGTCGTGGTGGATGTGACGATCACGGAGCCCTTACCCCTCTTTATATAGGAAGAGGGATAGGGTTACAATGAGGGCGATCAGTGCTACAGATTGGATTCCTAGTTGGTTACAATAAATCAATTCTATCCTACCATAGCTATGATGGCGGCAGATAACCTTGATACGTCGTGATCTCTAAGTTGGTAGTTGTGCCTAATCCTCATAGGCTTGCTCCTCGGTCCTCCTCCATTGATGGGCCAGATATATGGTCGGTGAGGGTACCTCGGGCCCATATCTCTATCAGTAGCCCCGCAGGATTTAATGACGGGCTCATATAGTCGTACCATCCTTCGGGTGCTGTGAGTCCCTATAACGTTCGGGCGTCGTAGGTCCCGATGAACACTTCTCGGGTGCCCTTCTGGTGGAAGTCTCCCACCCATTTGAACGCATCGCATGCACCTCATTAAATCCTGTAAAAGAAAAGAATAGTGGTGCCTGGGAACTCGAACCATGTAATTTCCCATGCTTTTACTTTGTGGAACCCTCTCGATGCCTGAACGTGTTTTTAATGCCAACCACCCACTCTCCTACCACCATCCTCAGGGCGCTTATTTGAGCAAGGGGTTGGGAGGCTAGTGAGTCTCACCCCTCCTTTCTTCCCCAAATTCCCTAGCCTTAGACAGAGTGTGAGAGTGGTGATTCTGCTTGTGTGCCATGGTTCATGGCTATTTTCGGCGGTCACGCCGACGCTGGGATAAAGCTTTCAAGAGCGAGTTCTATAGCAGCCTGGCAACAACTGTTCTCCTTGGGTGTTAGAGAAAGTTCCACGAAGATGGGGAGGAACAATACCATTGGTGGCCCGGGTCGCCGAGGGAATGGCGGCCGGGCTCACCGATGGTCAGTGCGCGGGAGCTTTCCGGGTCAGAATATCTGTAGGGAATCCTATAAGGCAAAGGGTGGCTTGTTGTTGCTAGAAAACTGTTGACCCCATAGATCTCGACCTAGGTGTTCTTGTGTATCGGTTTGGATGCTCGATGCCACCAAATCGATGTCGTTCGCTCCTCTCGGACACCACAGAAGATGGCACAAGCTGCCCTCCTCGCGGGGCTCCTCCTTTTGGATGTTAGAGGAAACTCCGTGAGGTGGCACTCCCGAAGCCGTCTTCCGAGCATCGTCTGTGCTCATGAAGGTGGAAAGTGAGGTGAGGGTCAAGGTGGCCCCTTGTCCGACTTCTACACTTCACAAGATGTCCATCGCTTGAGTGGCGAAGTCAAACCTGTGCTTAGAAAGCTTATCATAACTGTAGTAGTTTCTGATGGATTTTGGTTATTGTAAACCTGATGATGTAAAATGCAGCATAGTTTAATCGAAAAAGAATGACTTTTGTTCATTTTGAACACTACTACCTGTGTCCCGATTAAATCGGGTGGCTTGAAGATTTTCGTTCAATCGAACCTGACCTTGCATTTTTACTAGCCCCCTTCCCGACCCGATGGGTAGAACGTATAACTATGGGTTATGCAAGGTACTCGATCTGAAATTTTACTCCGACCAAGTGTGGCCATTCATGGCTCCGGAAGCTAGCAATCCTGAAAGCTCAAGGATCACCTGGGCGAATAGCGAACACATGTAAACCTCTGGGGCTATGGTGTATGCTATTCTGTCGAGTTAATAATGGGTAGAACATGTGAACATCCGCTATCAGAAAGCGGTAGGACAAAGCCTGACCAGTTGGAGCATGTCATAAAACACTTTTTTCTAGATTTCAAGAGCTCGTACTTTGGTTGCGGCCATGGGCTGACCAGTTTTCCAGTTTCCCTAGGAAGGGCACGCGGCTACTGAAATATGGTACTTGGAGCCTGTCTGAATATTCAAGAGATTTATGTAGCCTCGAGGCAAGAGGTTTCAGGATTGGCTGGCGACCCCCCCCCCCCCCCAACATCCCCTCACTCTAGAAATGGCAGGGTTTGGCTTTCGTGATTCTGGGCTAGAATCACCGACTGCACCTGCTGCTTTAGTGGGGCCAAAATGTTGGTCCACCCAATTTCACCACCAATTTTGGGCCTCAGGCCTAGGATCCATAAGGGTTTTTTGACTAGTATTAGCCGCCCTTATAGGTTAGTCGAGGGTGGAGACAGTCCGTCCCTTTGCCGCCGCCAACAAAAGCAGTAGCGCTCACTCCTCTCCTTACCTTGACCTAGCATACGTCATCACATCTAGATCCTGCTCCCAGTAGTCGCAGTCATGGCCCTAAGAAAGACCCTGGCCAAGAAAACCAAAACCATTAGTTCGTTAAGTGAAGAAGATATGGGCTCAAAGAGCAAAGGTGGACGGAGTCCCATCCCTAGTTCTCCGTTGGAGGTGTTGACGGTGATGGAGGAGAACATAAAAAATCTTGTGGTTGGGGGATTCTTGGCACCAAGGGAGCTTTCGGGTTATAGGTGTGCCCATGGCTAGGACGTGCCCACCCCTAATTCTTGTGAAATTATAGTCTTCGTCGACTTCTTTTGCCGTGGATTTGGGGTGCCCTTCCATTGGTTCGTTTCAGATCTCCTCCGGTACCACGACGCGCAGGTACACCACCTGACCTCGAATGGGATCATGTTTCTGGCGATGTTCATCTCTTATTGTGAAGACTTTATGGGAATCAAACCCCACTAGGAGTTGTTCTATTGTTGCTTCGACGTTCTTCCTCAGTTAGACCGAAAGGTCACCGGTAGCCTTTGGATCAAGACAGCCGAGAAATCTCCATTCTTTCATACTGATCTCCCTTCCAACATCCTGAATTGGGCGAAGAAGTGGTTTTATGTTTATGACTGCTCGGCTCTAGCCTTTTCCCACAAGCTCGCACCCCCTCTGCTAGTGTTAGAGAAAAAGGAAGTTCCCGAGTCCGAGCTAGAAGAGGCGGACGAACTCGAGAGTGACCGATAGGATTATCACTGGAGGAGAGGGGTTACCAGTCAGGCTTTCCTAGCAGCCTTCTTTCGGAGGTGGATCCAGCTACTGAGGGAATGTGCATCCCTGATGTGTGACTCTCCCGATGCTATCAGTACATTAGGAGAGCCCATCGAGCCGAAGACCGTGCTTTAGGTGCTAGTTGTTACTAACAAGGTGCTAGGTCTGAAATCCCACATCATAGGCATAGACCGTCTGGTGGATCCCCTAAACTCAAAGCCAAGAGACGACGAGAACTTAGTATGGTGTTAGTTGTTCAGTGATCAGTTGACAACTCATCCCGATTTCCTCGTGTAACTTCCTCTATTTTGCAGGATCCCCTTTGGACAAGGTCCATGAGTGGAGGACTGATGGTGCGGAGACATCCACAAGTAATGGCGAGATGCCCACACTTTGTGAGGAGTTGAGTGCCATTGTCCCTGTTCCTCGCCCAATATTTGCCGATCACAGCGTGTCGGGTTCGGGTGTGCAGACGAGGAGGCACAGGGCTGTAGTAGAATCCGCAAGTACCAATGAGGGGGATGAAGCCACAAAGACGAAGAAGAAGAGGCAACGCCAAGCGCAGGCAGCGGCAGTGCTAGGTACGTCAGTTATCCTCGGCCAGTCATGCCCTTGGTTTATGTAAATTTGGCTTACCACGTGTTGTTCGTAGTGTCGAGGGCTCTAGGGTCACCCAGGCCCGCCAAAGACAAGCTGTTAGTCATGACGGTCACGATCATTGGTGACTTTGGCCCGAAGGTGGAGTATTTCCCCTTCGAGCAACGTTCTAGGACCACGCACAGGCGGTTGAAGAGGCCTGCACTGCTAGAAGTTCATTTCCGTTATCTCACGATTTTGTCGGGTGATGAGTTCCTGATGCTTGGTTTTTGGGTGTAGTTCCTGATCAAAGACCTTATCAACTGAGAGGTTGCCCAAAGCAATCATGCTAGATAGCACTAGTGAGATCGTTGCTCCAGGAGTTTGCCCGAACAAGTGTGAGGATTTGAGTATTTCAGAGAAGATTTGGGTCGCTGTTACCCTTAATGACTTCATGGCTGGTATCATCATAGGTGTGCCACCTTTGGAGGATGCTCAGGAAGATGTTTCTCCAATGACCCAGGTGTGGCCTATGTAGGGTGAACCTGCTCGGGTTCCCAGCATGGGTGCCCGAGGGAAATAGCCTATCATTGAGCCGCTTAGCGAGCTTGATCCATTAGTGTTATCCTTTGAAGTTATTCTAGAGGATGGCCTCGAGAGGGTGTTGCTACGAGTTGAATCTCCTTCGCAGGTGGAAGATGTTCGCCTAGTCCCTCTTGGGTCTTGAACCAAATGAGTAGGGGGAGGTCCATCAAGACAAGCTTTCGACGCTGAAGGCAAGAGCTTGTTTGATGATGTCGAGGAATGGCGTCGTCTTGTCTCTGGTTTCAAAGAGTTGGACAGGATGGCAAAACACATGGATAGTTTGTTCGCTACACTATGAGACCTAGCTGATGCCGTGAAGACCAAGAGCATCTCAGCTATGGATTCCCTTAGCGCTACCCTAGAGGTATGATCCGCGTCGAGAGTTCCAGCCCCCAAGCGCCGAACTAATGGTTGCACCGGCGAGCGTCACCCTTGGTTAATACTTGGGGCCACATAGTGGACCTAATGGGTCTAGCCCCTGAGTCTTTGGTTGATTCGTTCTGAATGATGCTAAGACTTATGCCATCTTAATCTTGTAGTATCTTCAGAAGAATTCCTGGGCCAAATCCACATTCATTCGAGAGAGGTTCTCTCGGCCTAGCGATGAAGCAAAGGCGTAGATAGCTGAGCTAGAGGGAGAGGTGACGGCCCTAAAGTGTCATCAAGATGAGACCCAAGGTAGGGTTTCTACCAGAACCTTTCTCCTTAGTGTTTGGTGAGGCTTGTAAAACCTTTATTGCCTTTTCAGCTGCTACCAAGGCTCTTGTCGGGCTATCCTGAGAGAAGGCTGCTTTTTGTGCCTCTAGCTCTACATACTAGAAGGAAAGGCAGAAGCTGGCGCTTGCTCAGGAAGAAACAGAGAAGCTCTAGAAGCAGATCAAATGTGTTGTTTTTAGCAATGAATCGTGTTACGATTGTATGCGGATTTTTGAACTAACACACTTTGTTTGCAGTGGAGTCGTCTAAGGTGAGACGCCTTAAGAATGAGCTTGCTGAGTGTATGTTTGATTATGTGAACCTAGAGGCCGTGGCTGCTAAAGCCGAACGGCTACACATAGGGACCCTTTCAACCATGGAGGTAAAGTACATGTCATAGTTGTCGTCCCTTGAAGATGAGCTCCAGAGTGTAGCCGCCTCTTCATTAGAGGTGGCTTCCTAGCTGTGAGGGATCCCTAGGTGCCTGGAGGAAGTTGCCCAGTACAGATTTTCCACCGGGGCGCACATGGCGCTGGTGATCGTTGGGACAATCTACACTGACCTAAACATCGGCTCCATTAGAGGGAAACTTGTTGACAAAGATCCCTTGTTGTATAGGCAGATTTAGCAACTGGCCATAGAGCCTTCCAAGGCCACAATTCATGATGTGGCTCTCTCCGTGATAGTACAGGGTAGTATGCCTGACTTATCAGAAGATTCGGGCGGTGCTTGAGGTCGTCTTGGAATGTGCTGCACCCGACTTTATATGCTCTATCTTTCAGTGTCTTTAGTTTTTGATGCTGGTTTAAGCTTTGGACTAACTTCCTTGGGATTATTCAACCAAGATGAAACACTTTGGTCAAGTCCATGCAAGGTCTTGTTAAGTCACTTATACCATTTCATGGCTTATGAGACATTGATCGATTGAGAGAGTAAGAGTGGGCGACACGTATGGTTATCATTGTAGCCCCCAAGCACGTTGAAATTTAGTATAACATGTGAACATGCTAGACAGGAACACAACAACTGCAAAGGTTAGCCCCTGAGCAACTTAGAGAGGTTCTTCGTACGGGACTTGAGAGATCACAGTTTATTCATGTAATAAACAAATGTTCTTTGCAAGATGTAAATGATAACTAAAATTTAGAAAAAATAAAAGGCCAACGTAACCGTGGGTCGTTGGCAGCCTTCTCAAGATCCAACCATGACGGCCACAAGGGTCAAAGCCAGTGGCGGAGTCGAGGATGTCGGGTTGAAGGTTGTGGCAAGCTGTTCTCCTAGAGTCGTTGACAAGAGCTTCTTCCTCGGCCTCAAGCAAGGGAGACTCAAAGGCCCCGGGTCCAAGTTATTGGCCTCCACGTAGTTGACAGTGTCCCTCTCACATTGGTAGACGCTCTAGAATTTTCCTGGCACTGTGATTATGCCGCACGGTCCTGGCATCTTCAGCTTGAGGTAGGCATAGTTTGGGACTGCCATGAACTTGGCGTAACATGGCCTCCCAAATATGGCGCTATAAGGTCCTAGGAAGTCGACAACTTCAAAGAAGAGAGTCTCCTTTCGGTAGTGTACCGCATCACCGAATGTCACAAAAGAGGTCTATTGTACCTAGGGGCATGACGCGCCACCCAGGGACGATGTCGTGGAAGGGGGACTGCGATGCGTGTAGCTTCCTTATGTCCATGTTGAGCTTGTCGAAGGCATCCTTGTAAAGGATGTTGATGCCACTACCTCCGTCCATGAGGGTCTTCATCACCCTCGTGTTCTTGATGACCATAGTTACCACAAGAGGGAATCGGTCCACCTCAACCAACTAGTCCAGATGATCATTTTGATCGTAGGTAATTGGTCGTTCTAACCAGCGTAGGTATAGCAGGGCGGCCGATGTAGTCGCATAGATCCGTCTGTGAGATAGTTTCTGTAGCCTTTGATCCTGGTAGGCTTCAGGGCCACCAAAGATGAGCATGGAGCTTCTAGCAGCCGCATCGAGGCCTTGATCATCGTCATGGTCTCCTGAGTACCCTTCTTGGACTATTCACCTTTTGGCTTCCAGAATGATATGCCTGTGGTAAGCGAGACAATCTTTGGCAAGGTGGGTCACAACGAAGCCATGATTCTGACATGGGCTAGTCATGATCCTTTCAAACATGTCTCGATAAGCCTGTCTCGAGTTTGATCGGTGGCTGAGCCTGCTTCCCGAGAGCTATCGAATGCTAGGCAGGGCCGTGAGTATTGTGTTCCTATTTCCGTGTGTTGATCAACAAGCGAGCATCTTACCCGTTCCTCGGTCGGATGTCGATCAGGTTGGGGGCGATATGCTCTAGGTCCTCTCGTTGGTTGGCCCCTAGTCCCTAGAAGGCATTGCCGACGATCGCGTGGAGCAGGCCCATGGCGTACTTCAGGAGTATCCCGACTGAACCACGACTTTTGAGTTGCCAGGTGCGTCGTTGGCTTGGCCCTAGGAGCCGATTGAAGCAACCTAATAGTCTTGTAGGGACAACTAGCCAAGTTTTGGCCACATGAAGGGTTGGTGTCCTTAACGTGAATCTGCTGAGTGTCAGGAGACTAGTTGAGTCGTTAGTGAAGATGATTATTCTCCGCTTCGAGATCACCATTCTGACAAAGGAGGCATAGGCGCGCTTCGTCGCTAGTCTCGTATGGGGCATCTAAGATAGTAACATCACCCGATAGCAGAGTGGCGCTTTCAAGTGCGAGCTTCTCGAGTGCTTCCCGAGGTGGCTCAGGGTCTTGCAGATTTATTTAACACTCGGGTTGCTCCTTGGACTTAGTGCCTTCCTCTTTGGGTAGTTCCTCCTCTAAATCTAGGTTATCGAGGAGGAACTGATCATATTTGTCAAGATCGAAATCTAGGATGGGCTCGTCGTCCTTTGCATGTTCCCAATCTTTAGTTATGTCGGCCATATCTTTGTCACCGTTGGCGCTTGGGAGAGCGAGTACCGCAGATGGGGTGATCCTCGATGCGAGGTTTGGTAGGTTCCGCTAGGGCTTGTTGAAGATAGTTAATGTGTGTTGCCACCGCTTTCCTTAATCTGGCCGCAAAGCCAGGAAGGAAGTGATCGAATGGCAATTGCAGATCTAATTAGGGGGTCTAGTTTGGATCTTCATGGACTCAGAGGGTGGCCTTGAGATCGCTCTCTTGGTCAAGCTTTGTGAAGACATCGCGTCCATAGCGGTTGAGATGTTGGGCAAGAGCACAGGGCCTAACATTCATAGCTTCCTCCAATCTGGTGAAGAACGTGCAGATCGGGGGAGGCTTCTCCTCTTCCCTGGGTAGTTCAGGTTCTTGCAAATGCAAGTCCCCAAATAGGTCGGCGATGAAGTCGAGGCTGCCAAAGGTCATCTTCTCACCTGGCAACATCCTCCCCGTGGTGTCGTCGATGTTGATGATGATTCCCATCCGAAACTCAATATTAATTTGAACGCGAAAGGACCCTACCTGGCGCGCCAACTGTCGAATTGTTTAGCTCTGGCAATGCCTTGCAACGTGATCGCATATATTGATCTAGATGGTTGCACACGAGACATGGAGATTTATACTGGTTTGGGCCCCTAGGGTGCCATTAAAAGTCATACGTCCAGTTGCTACTTCTTCTTGTATTCATATGCTCGGTTACAGGGGCTGTTGCTCCTAGCTACGAGATAGATTGGAATGAGGTGATGGTGTCCTGGTGGACATGAGATCATGGAGCCCATACCCCTCTTTATATAGGTAGAGGGGTAGGGTTACAATGAGGGCAATCGGCGCTACGGATCGGATTCCTAGTTTGTTACAACAAATCAATTCTATCCTACAATAGCTGTGATGGCGGCAGATAACACACTTAACACCTTGATGGACACCGGGAGGACATCGAAGGATTCACTAGCCACACGCCTAGACATGCAACACTTGGGAATCAGGAAGGAGCTGCATCCCGTGGAGCTAGAGAATGGCCAGTTCAAATTTCCGGTTGCGTCATGGACATTGAAGAAGGAAGAAAAGCGTGCGCTTATTTCTTTCTTCATTGAACTCAAAGTCACGACGGGCTACTGTGCGAACCCAAAGAGGCTAGTGAACATGAGAGAACTCTCGTTCAACTATGGCCCTATGAAGGCCCATGACTGTCATGTCATTATGACTCAGCTGCTCCTTGTTGCCTTGCATGGTATCCTCCCCCCAAAGGTCCATGCCCCAATCAAATTGTGGTGTTCATTTTGATGCTCATGACAAAAACGGCAATGTGTAGGTGACATACTATGGTTTCATAGAGGAGATATGGGAGCTAGCCTACGGTCCATTGAAGGCAGCTCTTTTTTGCTACCAGTGGGTCCGGCTCGACGAAATCAACATTGATAGTGAAGGGTTCACTACCGTTGATCTCACTAAGACCGCATACAGAGACAACCCCATCATCCTTGCAAGAGATGTTATGCAAGTCTTCTATGCAAGGGACAACAAGACAAAAGGAAGGCTAAAAGTAGTCCTAGAGGGGAAAAGGAAGATTGTCGGTGTCGATGGAGTGACGGACGAAGAAGACTACAGGGGCTATCAGGAAATGCCTCCATTCGGGGCAAATGTACCCCGACCTATCCTTCAAGAGGGTGATGCACCTACTTACGTATGGCTTGATCATAATGAGGCCATCATTGTTGATGCACCTAAAGATGGTCAGATTATTGTTAACTATGTAATCATTATTCGGACGTTGTTCACCAACTATGTAATCTAATTTATATTTTGTGCGCTTCTCTAAAATTTAATAATTGACTATGTAATGAAATATTGAGATAAAGTTCATAAACACTATTATTTGATAATTATAGACCATTAATTTAATTATCATGTCATTAAATAATCGAGACACAAATATTTGTATTATTTTACAATAAATTATATGTATTTACATGCACTAAATGGATAAAAGAAAAAACATAACCTAAACCAGCGTAATCCCTAATGCTAGCGCAGCGGTTAAGGCCCTATAATCTATACCTCGAATTAATTAACTCCCATTCAGAGGATAAAACAAAAAAGAAAATGTACCTTGACGTACTCCCTATTATAGCGCAGCAGTAAAAGCCGGCTACTGTGAAGCCCACGCCCTTGGTTCGACTCCTAGGTGCGGCAAACTTTTTTTATATTTTTATAGAATTAAATGAACCTCAACTTAAACTATAAAAATGATACCAAAACATTTCCTAACATAAATCCTCCTTTAACACAGCGGTTAAGCCACTAATCCCTCTTTCTCGCTCCCTCGGTTCAAAACCCAGGCGGGACAAAGTTTTTTATTCCTTTTATCCAGGGCCTGCTGCAGTGGCTTTGATTTCAAAAGATAAGAGCTAAGCGCCTGCAGCAATGGTAGCTGCTTTGCCAGGCCTATCACCATTGGTTTTTGCATAAAAACGACAGTGATACATGGAATCACTACCGGTTCAAAAACCGGCACTAATGACCCATATCATTGTCGGGTTTTTTTTATCAAAACCGATAGTGATAAGAATATTCCCTCCACGGGCCAGCAGTGCTCCCGCTGATCACCATAGTAGGAGCACAACTCCCACCTACCACGACAGCTAGCCTATAAAATGGCACCCTACTAGGGAGCCTCTCCACTGCTAGTACTTGTGTTTATTTTGCAACTCTTAGTCTGTTTGCTTGTTGGTTTCAGCCAAGGCTTATCAACCATGATACAGTATTTTCCTCTCACAACAAATCAGCACCATCTGGGCTTACTAGCCTTTGCTATTTATTTCTCTAGTTTGTTCTCTGCTTGCTAGTTTCCACGTACCTGGCCTCTCTGTGGGAGAAAGCCCTCCACATACAAATATCGTTATGGGTCGTAGTCCACCAAAATGGTGCACACAAGAGGTACTAGAAGAATGCTACTGAAGATAGAGCAACTTCGAAGATTGGAGACACCACCAGGTTCACAGAGCCATCCGTTGTGGTGCGCTCTGGACTGTATGTCCAGAGAGACATGGCATCCTCCGTGCTCGGCCTACCTAGTGTGCTCTCGGCAATTTCCTGTCCTAGAGCGGCATTGGTTCATCGCTGTGGTGCCAAGCTGAATCCGGTGTCCTCTAGACTATACCGAGAAAAAGGCTATGTACAGTAGAGACATGGATTCATCGATGCCACCTAATCAACTCCAACCAATATAGCTTGTAGACCACCTCGGCGATGCTGTTTGACCCTAGTTGGTGCTAGAAGAATGCTACTGAGGTGGTTAAATTATAATGTGTTGATACACATTGATTGTAACATTGACCTGTATGCAAATAGGTCTTTGTTATCGTATATGTCATTTTAGTGTAAGGTCTTTGTTATCGTATATGTAATTTATTTCTAATATTTTTGTTATTTTTTGATGTATTTCTATACTCTATCTAAATAAATATATTATTGTTGTTAAAACTTTCCCACGGTCCTTAACATATATGCACCTTCACTGTCGGTTCTATTTAAAAACCAATAGTGATATTCACTTTCACTGTCGGTTGTAACTAAAAACCGACAGTGATGTTCATGCCCCCTGTATAAAACAAACCGCCAACCACATACATCGATCCCACCCACCCATGAACTCTCACAGTCTCATTTCTCAGGTTTCACTCACTTCTTAAGAAATTCACTCCCTTGTGATTTGGTCATGGCTCCTACAATTTTTCATTGGTATTGATATGTTGTCTTCTCCAATATTCTATCTATATTCATTTGATCTATATTTATATTCATGTTTCTTTGCATTCTACTTTTATATATATTCTTATTCCTTGCATTCGATCTATATTTAATTATGTTGCCACATTTTACGTGGAAAATTTTTTGTGCATATATTTTATGTTCATATTTTTGGCATTTTATCGATCAGGTGGTATGAATAATGGACCTCCCCCACCACAAGAACTAGGTTTCCACCCTGGCGATGAGCCATTCGCTCCTAATGTGGTCATTCCGCGATTCCCAGTTCCAACTATTGTATGAAATATTTTCCAACATCTTTTGTTTTTTATGTTAACAAATAAGTATAACTAGTTTAATATCATTGTTGCATATATATATGTCGTAGACTATATTCCCAATAGATTGGCTGCGAACAACACTTAGCTGGTTCTTTATCTCGGACATCGTCGAGAACCCGGCATCTAATGCAAGTGGTCGGCTATGGACGTGTGAACTCAATTTTCCCATCCCTTTGAGGGGTGCAAATCATCAGAACCTTATCCACAAGATGGGAAGACAGAGCCCGGACGTGATAAGCGCCGTCGTGCGCTTCTGTTTAGAGGCACTTCGACGTGTTTGCTGTGATGTGCCTCATTTCTCGCACTTCAAGGCATTTGCTTTGAATGCTGGTGATATCCCCATTCCGTAAGCAAGCGAATGGTTTGCGAGCTACAACTATGCGGATGTGGTAAAATGCTCACTTATACCTGAGTCATGGATATTTGTTATTTATTATTGTAATAACACTCTCTAATGTTTTTCTTGTTCTCCCATGCTGATTGTTCTCCAGGATCTTACCTATGCTGCATGTGGCTTGTGGGTCGTTCTAGACCAAGCTACGGAGCAACTCGGGTACGATTGGGACTTTTGCAATGGAAATCTCGGCCAGTTCACTATAGAAGGACGCCAGTACTGCATAAGGATTACTAACAGGGGCAGTGGTCGTTTAGTAGGTTACATCTATGTCTGACCATTCTTTCGGTATTATGAGGCACGAGAGAGTGTACTCATACGGGAATTGACCTTCATCGATACAAGCGGATACATAATCCATGACTTTAATTACCATATATGGCTACAGAGGCATGGTAGTGTGCATTGCCCGATCGATCCCGGCAGTGATTCTGATAGTAATTAATGTTTATTTAGCTAGGTTTGCAAGTTGTAGTTTAATTAGGTTCTAATTTTAATTTGTACGGCTTGTGTGTTTAATTATTGTCATGCATGTAATTCGTGTAACATTTGTTGGGCAATGAGAAACCTACATTCCGGTGTCGCATTGGTCTCAAACTTTTTCTTAGGCTTGCACGTGCCACGGGTGAAGGAAACACCAAGTTTGGGATTTTCCGAAGATGGTTTGCTACTTTCTGCGGTATAATTGAATTTCTGCGTGACGTCACCGAGTAATTATAGGTTGAACTGAGCCTACCCTCGAAAAGATCCGGAATGGTGCCAAACTTTTACATAGGCTCTCATGTGCCCTAGGGATAAGAATTTTGTGAAGGTCGATGAAAAAATCTATTGGGTCCACGATGTAATTCACCCTCTTTTGTCTCATTCAACATAGAGAAAAATATATTAATAAAAAAATGATCAACAAAAACCTAAGATCTTGTGTGGGGTCTTGATTGGGGTAAACATGCTTGCCACAAAATTTCAAGTCATTTCGACATAGGCGGAGTATAAATGCTTCACAGAGGTACATGAGCCCTTTCATCGAACCACCACTATACACATAGGTTATCAAGGTTTCTGTGGTTCATATGCATTCCAGAATCGTATTGGTCTCAATTTGTTTCTTAGACTTGCACATGCCACGGGTGAAGGAAACACCAAGTTTGGGATTTTCTGGAGATGATTTGCTACTTTCTGAGGTTTAATTGAATTTTCGCGCGATGTCATAGATTAATTATAGGTTGAACGGAGTCTATCAACGAAAAGATCCGGAATGGTGCCAAACTTTTACACAGGCTCTCATGTGCCCTAGGGATAAGAATTTTGTGGAGGTCAATGTAAAAATCTATTGGGTCGGGTCTTAGTTTGGGCGTACATGCTTGCCAAAAAAAAAATAAGCCATTTTGACATAGGAATACACATGCTTCTATTTATTTAGTATATAAAAGGAATTTTTATATATATAAACATCACTGTCGGTTTCAAAAAACCGGCAGTGATGAGACGAAACCGACAGTGATGCTGGTTGTCAGTGTCATTTCATTTTGAAAACCGGCAGTGATTTAAAAAACATTAAAAACATTGTGCCAGCCCTCAGGTTCAAGCTCGGGTCTTGGGGACTACAGTTCTGAGTCTTAACAGCTATGCTAGTATAGGAGGTGTGTCAAGGCTTATTTTATTTTTTCTTTTTTGACCTTTTAGAGTGCTTAATAATTTATAAAGTTAAACCAAAAAAATTAGGCTGCCTGGGACTCGAACACGGGTCTCGGAGGCTATATTGCGTGGTCTTAACTGTTGTGCCAGTTGGTGGATTTCAAAAGAAATTGAAAAGATATGCTACTTAACTAGTAACCGCTGCACCCCCATCACTATCAGGTCCACGCATGGCCCGGTAGTGATGTTGCCTCATCACTGTCGGTTTAGACCTTGCAACCTGCAACGACGAGCCATTAGGATAAGAACAAGGTGCGGGGTGAAAATTTCCAAAGTCATTTCAACCCCACACCAACCCCTCCCCCCGTGCCGCCGAGCACCACCCCACGCCGACAAGCACCACCACCCCCGCGCACCCATCCACCGCCCCCAGGGCCGTTGTTCCTAGTCGCACGCTCCTCTTCTTCGATGCCAACGCCCGTGCATCCCCTCGATGCATCCCCGTTAGTTCCGCGCGCAGTGCCCCATGCTAGAGCACCACGTCGTCCGTGCCCTCATTCCTCATCCACGACGCCAGCCATGACCCTCCTCCTCCATGCCTGCACTCCCACCGTCGAGGCCTTCAGGAGCGCTCGGATAGCTACTTTCCCACCCACCACGGTGAGTGCGTGGCTCACTGCCCGCTATGTGTTTGATGAAATGCCCATTAGGTTAGCCGAGGCCAACCTAGGCTCTGCGTCCCCCTTCCTTCTTGCATACTAGCTTCAATTGCATATGAGCTTCAATTGCATAGAGTAGATTGTGGTGGAATGAATTGTGTGTGTTTTCATACCGTGGTGTGAATTAGAAGTAATAGTTTATTAAAATTTGTTGCCCGGTTAACATGCAATGAAATTCGGGTACGACAGTTAAATCAAAGCCGCTTGGTATAATATAGAAGGTGTAAAATTGTAGTACATGTATTAATTTGCAGCAGCGTGTGTTATCTCGTGATGGTTTTGTTGATGTTGTATCGTAGTTGGTGTCATCATAAGACTGGATAGGAACTGGTTTTGTACCTTTTTTGTGACTTGGGTGACCACTTGCAATGAGTTAGTTTTCTGTGTAGCTTCCCCAACTAGGTTTCATCTCATTTTTGGAATTGCTGCATCATTTTGGTGTTTGTGTTTGATGCTAAGTTTCTGTTCTCTTTATTTTTACAAGTATTGTTGCTATATGGTGCTATGTGTGATAACCTTTACCCATACTATGGGCTATAACTGATACTTGCTACTTTTTCATGCTAAAATCATGAAGAACAATTTAATTTGTTAGATGCTGCAAGTACCTCCTCTCATAATGTAGCTTGCTCCATGCCTCTTTATCTAGATAATATTTGTTCATTAGCTGTATGTGAACTTAATATTCTGATACATCATGTTTGAATGACAACCTAATTTACTTAAATATATAGGCAACCATGGCATGGTATGTAGTGCATGTTGGTCATGTGCCTGGGATTTATCGAACCTCGGAAGATTGCTATGCTCAAGTCAATCGCTACCCTGGTAATTTACATAAAAAATACAACACATAAGTTGAAGCTTTAAGGGCCTACTATAGTCATCCGGCCTACCATGCAAACCATGTCCAATCGGCCTACTATGGTCCAATGAATGCAAACCATGGCCATCCGCCGGCACTAAAGATTGAAGAGAAGCCACCCACCAGATATGTGAAGATTAGGAGAATTGCTCCTTGGTCTTGGAAAGATGTCATGCTTTTATTTATGGCTATGGTCATTACTTTTCTTATTTAGAAGTTGATGTAGGCTTAGTTTTGTAGAACAGTAGGTGGACTTTGTTGTATGTGGACTTATTTTTAGACTTTGCATTAAAAATATTATATATATATATAATATGAACATATACTATTAGTAGTTGTTCGTAGCCAAAACTAACCACGATCGTGTCACAGCCATGACTCGTCGTCGCCTGTTACCCCGTCATCGAAGAATGGATCGGTAACAAGAAGCGGCTAATATCGTTGGGACGAGAGAGGCGCATGATCCAACAAATGGTGACGGTGTCAATCAGGATGGTAAGAACGAGCAGCCATAGACCCCATCCGGCCTGCTCAAGCTGGGTCAAAATGACCAAGATGACTAGGTAACTTTGGTATCATGTGACTATGTAGCCACACACGCTAATCAATTGAGAGGGGCATAGCTTACTTGGTGTCTCTAGCAGGAGCCTCCGCTAGCTAAGGAGCCAGAGGGTTCGGGTAGCAGGAAGGCCAGATCCAAGCGAGGCATATCAAAGCTTCCTGTTGGTAGGAATGCACACTAGCACATCACTAAGTTCGATGAGTTCGGGGATCCACTCCCACCGCCTATAGCTTTGACCAAATATAAGACTATCCTCGGGTTACTTGTAAGGGACTTCATCCCAATTAGGTACAAGAAGTGGATTGGGAAAGATAATGACCCGTGGAGGGTTCCTGAAAGTGAGGAGAATTACATATGGGATATCAAGATCCTAGAGTATTTCACTTTCCCAACGGTGTATGACAAGGAGGTAGTTAAGAAAAAAGCAAAAGAAATGATGGGGACATGCTTCAAGAATTTCAAGGGGAGATTGTACAAGCATTTTGTCCTCCAAAATAAAGAGCTAGATTTCGATGGTGGACAGTTTAACAAGCAGGACTTCTGGTAGGATTTCAATGAATACAGGTTATCCGAGGAGTCTTAGAACTGAGCAGGAAGAATAAGGAGAACTCGCAGAAAGCGACGAATCCTCATCATCTTGGCTCTCGTGGCTATGCCAAAAAGATGCTAGAATTTGAAGCAGAACTTGAAAAGATGGATTGCCTTACTGAGGAAGGCATTGAGGCTCAGACCGCCCATTGGGAGCCAAGATCGGTAATATACTGTATGGGGAGGAATGTACGCCACACCGAGGACAGGAGCTTTAGCTCCACAAATCCACCCATGAGCAAACTCATTCAGAGGATCTCTCAGGTCACTAAGGAGGTGAGGCAAGGGACTCGCACTTCTAATAGGGAGACAGATATGTGCTCACCCAAGCACTCAGAACCAAGGAGCACCCTAGTCGCAGTAGAGGAACCGATGTTGTTCCTTGGAAACTAGCATTCCTCGAAGAATCTCACACTTATCGGAGCTGCTCGAGGGGTAGAGCGGAACAGGAGGTAGAGTGTTTGAGGCGACTAAAAGAGATGGAAGACAGAATGGACGCACGGATTGAGGCGACTATTGAATCATGAGTACAACAAATTTTGCTGTCCAAAGGGTCTGGAGTACCACAAAACCCTACTCCTACTGCCTTTAGCCCACAGTTGAGGGGTCGCAGCAGCTGCAGATCGACCCCGCTCAACGAAGAAGATGCGAATGTGCCTCATCAGGTAGATGGCATCACTGAACCTGTCAATGTCAAGTTGTATATCCGTCAGGAACGGACAAAGGACAAGGTGGCGCTCAACCAGACCTGGCCTGTGGGAGACGGGACCATTAATGGACGCCCAATTCCACAGGGGGACGCTCGTGTCACCATTGACAGAATACATGATAAGAAGTATAACAAGATACACATTGAGTACCCCGCAGTGGAAGACAAGCCAAAACTTGGTCATAACAAGTGCTCTCAAGTGGCCTGACGCAAGCGTTTCATTAAGCTTGACCACCAATTGTCCTCTAACAATGAGGATGACTGCGAGTCTTCACCCACCCACGATGATCACTCACCGTCTCCCAATAGAGATTACTCCCCTCCTCATCCCTTGCCATCATCCCCGAGAAGACAGAGGTCTCCTTCTATTCCTCCTCGTCCGACTCCATCTTCATCAGCCCCGAGAAAATAGAAGACTCCTCCCCCTCCTCCTCCATCTTCATCAGCCCCGGGAAAACAGAATTCTCGTTGTCATCCTCCTCCTCCTCCTCCACCTCAGCCCAAAACAAGATCAAAGGTATCCTCGCAGTCGTAGAAAAGGTCCTTGGATTCGGTCTCTAATGCTCCAAAAGTGGACCAACAAAAAACAAAAGGCCGTTCAGTGGCAGCGTTACAAACTTGATGAAAGAAAAATTTACAGCACACATCTCAAAGAAAAATTGTGTTAGTTTCTTAAATCTCTGTGCCTCACTACCTCAGTGTTTGTTGAAGTCCGAATTCGAAAGGCAAACACAGAATAAGTATGCTACAATAAGAGCCAAAGAAATACACAATGAAGATGTAAGGAAGATACAGAAGTACGTCAAAGACAACCCCGAATTAACCATGGAATAGGCCGCAAACATCTATTATGATGTACAAGGGACGGGAACACCGGCAATGAAGTACAAAAGGGGCAATCTTTTGGTTTCCGACGACGAGTATAAAAATTTGACAACATATATGCGCCATTTACATGAATATTACAAGGCTCAAGCAACAGAGACAGAGGACTTTGGTTTTGAGGTTATTATCCGTTCACCATATGTTTTTCATTATCCTAAAGAAGAGAAGTTTGATGTCGAGTGGGAGTGCTTATTTCAGCTATACCAGAAATGCTATCTCGATTCACAAATGTTGACGATGTGGACTATGTAAGTACCCTACACACACAATATTACAATTAACAACTCTCTTGAGACAAATTGTTAACTTTTGAGCACTTCCCATCATTTTAAGTAGGTGTATAGCAAAATTTTGCATACTAAAAAGCAAATGGGATAACATAGGCTTCTTGGACCCCGGGCAAGTCAATGAGAAGACATGTTTAGGCCTCCATAGATGTGACGTGAAAGATCGGAAAGAGAGATTGATTGATGTTTTCAATGAATTCAAGATGAAGAACAAAACCCATATACTTCTAGCCTACAACTGCAAGTATGTGTTTTTGGCTTTTAATTTTATGCTTCTTTTTTTTAAGATTATTCAATAATTAGGATTCTGTGATTGCAGCAAATATTTCATCTTCATTTGTGTCAATCTTGCTAAAAATCTGATTGAGTTGTGGGACTCGAAGAAAAAACCATTTCATCATTTGGATGCACCGGTGGCAGTGCTGAATTAGTAAGCGATCCTAATAACATATTATTTTCTAATCACACATACCGCTTTCTAATGTTTCTCCTTTTAATGTTGCACAGTGTCTAAAGAAGACATATCGGTGGGACGTAGGTCCCATTCAAGGTTGTCGAAATGGAGGGGAACCTAAAATAGTGGGCGGGAAGCGATGAATGCGGGTTTTATGTAATGTTGGTAATGCTTCGCTACATCGGCGATAAATCGGAAGAAGCAGATAAGTTGGTGTGTATAATCCTCATTTATTTGTCTGTTAATAATTCAACAAAATGATTTACTAATTCCTCCTTGGATATCATCTTTTTTGAACGACAGCGCAAGAAATATAACCACGAAAGGCTGTTAGACATGGAGATCGTCACATTGCAATCGGAGCTGGCAAAATTCATCTTAGCCGAGGTATTGAAAAAAGATGGAGTATTTTCCATTGCACAATCCGTGAAGTTCAAGGACCAGTATGGCCCAGAGCGGCTCGCTAGATTATTGTAAGAAGTCCGAGAAGCATGCTTCATCTTATCGAATAATTTCTTTTTTATTTTGAGGGATCGAGATCTTGATAAGGACATTTGAACTGTATCCGTAACATTTGTAATGTTTAATATTGATGGACGTGTCGTCTACGTAGCGTATATAAAGCGAAACCCGATTCCACAAAAAAAATATAAATTAAAATAAATTATAAAACAATAAAATGTGAACAGGCCATCACTGCCGATTAGCAACAAACCGGCAGTGATGACCAAGATCGCATTGCCGGCTTGAGCCACAAACCAGTAGCGTTGGCTTAGCCATCACTGCAGGGTCTTGTCCCAAACCGACAGTGCTAATTACGGCAACACTGCCGGCTAAAGACACAAACCGATAGTGATGTTCGAGGTTACAGTGTCGGGTGGTCTCATGAACCGACAGTGTTGGTGAAACTGAACTCTGTCGGGTTGTGTAAAGGACCAACAGTGAAGTTGTAGAACACTGCCGGTTTGTAGGAACTGACAGTGATAGCTAACCCTCATCACTGCCGGTATGGTTGTGCCGATTCAAAATCTGGCAGTGATGGGTGTTTCGAACCGACAGTATTATCCTGATCTGGGGTAGTGTTACAGCTAATATCATGTGACCAGTTCAATCACTACCGTGATAGTCCCTCCACCATAAAATAGAAATGTAAGGCGTGAGTTAACATAGTGCCGCCTTAGCGTCACAAGAATAATAATGCATCCGGATATTCAATCGGATGGTTTCCAAGGCTCACAATAGTAGCAATTGGTAAGTTCCCTACAAAATATTAAAAAATGGAACTTTGGTGTATACCGAGAGCCTATTTCGCTTATGCTAAAATTTGGCTTATGATTTTGTTTATTCTGAAATGTTGTGAGAGGATAACACTGTTCGTTCGCTGAAATGAAATAGTGTAGCAGAACAGGGAGTGCAGTACTTTTCAGCAAACGAATGGTGTTATCCTCTCATAACATTTCAACGTAAGCATCAGCATAAGCTAAACTTGAGCATAAGCGCCATGATCGAAGAGCTGAAGGTATATAGCTAGTTGCCTAGTTAGCACCGTGTTATTCCGCTCAGTCGCTCAGGCCTCTGGTGTATAGTCCTGCTCCATGTTAGCAGTCAGGTTCAGGATGGCGTTCCACGACGATGAGAAGCCAGACGATGGCACCAGACGGCCCATAAGTCAGTTAGACCCTACGTCGAGCGATCTAGCTCTTTATCAGTGTGATGACCTAATTAGACGTCAATAATTGGCTTGACCTGTTGGTTCGGAAAAAAAAAACATCCACCAATGTTTGAGGGGTCGCTGTAGATCGGTGTGGGATTCATCATGCGAAAGAGGACAGCCATTGCAGCGTGCAATTGCCGTGGGCTGTGGGCAAGCAGGCAAGTCAAGTCGACGCTTGTACACGCACTGAGCTGTGAGCTCGTAGGCTCATCAAGAGCATTATATGCCGAGGGGCGAGGGCCCAAGAGAGGACGACGCGACGTCTATAGAGTTCACACGGTCCTCGTCATGCACGGCCAGTCCATGCTTGTGGTGGACACAGCGTTACCAATGGCCGTAGGCTGTGGGCAAGGCAAGGCAAGCAGACGCCTGTGCTCATCTGTGAGCTCGTGTGCTCATCAAGAGCATTGTATGCCGAGGGCCCAGGATAGGCCGACACAAGACGCATGAACACATGACACCCGCTCCACGGAGTACTCACTTTAATATATTTTTATTTTACCGTGTTGTGCACCCAGCAACATCGAGCGTGTTCGGCTGGTCAGCTTCTGCTGGCTGGCTGACCTTTTTTTTTTCTGGCCGGAGCAGTGTTTTCTCTCCACAAATTCCAACATAAACAGTGTTTTTGCTGCTACAGTACAAATTTAATTGCAGCTGAACACTCTCCTCAAAGGACAGCTCCATGTGGATTCTACACCTAGGAGTTCCTCAGAGAATTCGAGAAATGCAGCATGAGCTACAAGGTCCTAAAGGATTTACAACGGTAGTGGTAGAAGAAATATGTTGAGCAAGAGTGCATAACCACCACTATTGTAGCCGACTACTGCGACCTCATCATGCACCAACGTGTGCATCGGAATAGCAGATATTTCTGAGACACATGTATGGTCTACATGTGTGTGTGTATATACATAAATACATATATATTTCGCATGCGTATCTCCAGAACTGGCAGTGGTGGTTCTAGGTAAAACTTATTCGATCGGTTTGCAAGAATCTTGCAATTGCGAAACAAATTCCAATAAGAGATTATGGGAAATGAAATAATTCTTGTGCAAAACATTAACGTTGACGGCACTATTTGGATGGCTACCTAAGGCGGGCCTCTTAGCTTTGGCCGCCTCTGTTAGCACGCATTTAACAGAGGTGGACGTCCTAGGGCTGCCGCCTCTGTTAATTGCATTAACGCATCCGCCACCATTGACATGCATATTAATAGAGGCAGCTGTAGCGCCTGCCTCTAGAAATGACCCATTAACAGAGACGGACGGCATGCATACCCACCTCTGAATAGTCCAAATTGACCACCTCCGAAAATGGTTAGAGCAGTAGTGTATAGTCTCCTATTGAGCTAGCTGTCGTGCTATTCTTGCTTCTTGCTTGCGTCATAGTTGTACTATCTCGTGTTTTGCTTTCGTATTGCTGTGTGTCCAAGTCAATATAGCCATTGAGGCTTCATCCAAGATAATCAACGAAGCTTCCTCTAAGAAGCGTAGCGTAGCCCTCCCACTTCATTATTGTTTGGAAGTACGTGATGCCAAGGCCCGTGGGCTATATTGTCTGGAAAGAGTTCAAACCCATGACAAGAGAGGAACGAGCCTTCCCACTCCCATAAGCAAGTATGTGCTCAGAATAATAAGTCTGTGACCTGACTAGAATCCAATGCAACGGTCGGTCCTTAACCGACACGGACAAGGAAAACAGTGTAACAAAGCTATGCCCTGTTGGTATTATAAAAATTACGAAAAAAATAAAAAAACTCTTTGCCGGGTGCCCCCGCGGTGCGACACCCGGCAAAGAAATTATAAAAATAAAATAAAAAAAATCTTTGCCGGGTGCCTCCCGGCACGACACCCAGCAAAGAAAATTTGAAAAAAAAAATAAAAAATCTTTGCCGGGTGCCTCTGACATGGCACCCGGCAAAGCAAGCTATGACGGAGGCAGCGCCGTAACGACCACTTTTCTTTGCCGGGTGCTAGGTTTGCACTCGGCAAAGTCTTTGCCGGGTGCCCGATAAAAAGCACCCGGCAAAGAAATCTTTGCCGACTAACTTTTTGCCGGAGGCTCTTTGCCGAGCGCTGCACCCGGCAAAGGCTTTGCCGAGTGCAAAGTAGCCTTTGCCGAGTGCATTCGGCACCCGGCAAAGCGCCTGAATCCAGTAGTGTGTCGTGCTATTCTTGCTTCTTGCTTGCGTCATAGTTGTACTATCTCGTGTTTTGCTTTCGTATTGCTGTGTCTCCAAGTCAATATAGCCATTGAGGCTTCATCCAAGATAATCAACGAAGCTTCCTCTAAGAAGCGTAGCGTAGCCCTCCCACTTCATTATTGTTTGGAAGTACGTGATGCCGCGGCCCGTGGGCTATATGGGCAAGGCAAGTCAAGTCGCCGACGCCTGTACATGTGCTGAGCTGTCAGCACGTAGTAGGGCTCATCAAGAGCATTATATTATATGCCGATCGAGGGAACAGGAGAGGACGACGCGACGTCTGTAGATCGAGTTCAGACGCTCCTCGTCGTCGGCATGCCTACTAGAGCCCCATGCACGGCCAATCCATGCCATGAAGATGGACGCAGCGTTACCAATGGGCAATGGCCGTGGTCTGCGTGCAAGTCAAGTCAAGTCGACGCCTGTGTTGAGCTGTGAGCTGCTCATCATGCGGTGCTCACTGTTCAGGTCAGAGGTCACTACTAGGCGCGGCGAAACGTCCGCCCGCGACGGACGACTGGCAGCCGGCATCCTTCTGTGCCTCTGCGTTCACGACACATGATGACGCAAGACACATTACGCCAGCCACGGAGTCCTCGATCAGTTCCACACATGACTCATCGTCGTCTGTGCATCTACGTGCCCCTACTACACGATCTCACCTGCTCAACACAACAGCTGTAGACAATTCTTGATTAGTTATATCAATGCTGATAGACTCAAAAAGACAATTCTTAGTACGAGCATTGAGGAGATTTTATTTTTCGAGGTGGAATTCTCAGGATATATTCTCAAGGGGTTTCATTCCATCTTTGGTAACTCTGCAAACACCTAGATAAACCTCACTATCGGCAGACCAAAAAAAGGTGCCAAACATAGACTCCATTTGTTCTAAATTATAAGATACTTTGCTTTTAATATGTATCTAGCCATAATATATATCTAATGCCGCTAGTGTGCCACTTATTTAGTTTTGCTTTTTGGTCTCTAGGGTAAGGGACCATGACGCCTAAGAGGCGGTGAATTAGGCAACTTAAAAGTCTACTTCTAACTAAGGCCTCTATTTCCACCTAATCAAAACCTATGCAAGTAAGTAATTCATCTAAATATGCAACTACGGTTTTGCTAGGTGTGTTGTTATCTCTACCGCAAAAGAGTTATGTAACATAGGTTCTAATCCTATCAACTAGCCTATCAACTAAGTTAGGTAAGTAAAGCACATAACCAAGGTAGCAAAGTAAATGCGGAAGGTAAAGATAAGATAGAGATGTAAACTCCCGTCGACAATTACGGTATTTTTACCGAAGTATCGAGAAGCGCTCAAGCTTCCCCTGGTTCTCATTGGAGCCCCTCGCAAGGGTCAAGCTCCCAGTCGGGTAACTCCGTGGATAGCCTCGGGCCTTCCCTAAGTGCGTGTGGGTCTCCGGTGTGCCTTCTAACAAGCCCCTCCCGGAACGCTCCCCACCGTCTTCACTATCAAGCTTCCGGCCGAAACGCCGCGGGCCTTATTCCCTTCGGTACACAGTGGCGGCCACACCACAAGCGCGGTTGGTGTGGTCTCGCAAGACTACAAGCCCCGCCGAGTACAAACATGGTGTGCACAAGCACCTTGGGTTTAGAGGTTTGCAAACCTCACAAGCAACTAGACCTAAGCCTAGAGCAAGCGCATATGAGCGTGGTCTAACTAACCTAAGCACTTCGCAAAGCACCTATACTAATCACCAAGTGATCTTTATGCTTTATGGATGTCTAGAGCACAAATGAGGTGTAACAACACCGTCCTATCTTCCCTCAGCTCCCACACTCTTCAAATGGACGGTTGGAGTCATATATATATGCCACAAGTGGAGATATAGACGTTGGGACCAAGCTCCACATTTCTGCGTGGGCACCAGACATGGTGTGGCAGAATCGTCCAAAATAGCACACTTGCGGAGGCGCTCGTCTACTACCAGACATTAAGCACCCCAAAAACAAGCTACACCAGATAGTTCCGCCGAGCACACCCCAAGGGAGAACTTGAATAATCCACATTTTCCCTCCAGGATCCAATAATAAGAACGAGTTTACAATACTTAGTTCATTTCATACAACAGGAGTTCTCAGAAATACATTATTATAATACCAAGTTCAGAGTGCAGAATTTAAACAGTGGAATTACAATAAACATCTAACGATAAGATACAAGGATCCATGTGTGCCCACCAGAAGAATCATCCACACAACAGCTACTCGTCAAGCTGCATCTGCAATAAGGGTAAATAAACCCTGAGTATACAATGTACTCACAAGACTTACCCGACTATTAGGAATAATTTTCCGACTCCAAAGGATATGATAAGCTTTATGGTTTGCTGCGTTTCCTTTTTGTGAAAAGCCTTACTAGTAGTGAATCCTTATGTAGGTGTTTTATTAGCCATCATGATTATTTCATTATCTAACCATTCTATGTAAGCACCTGTTCTACTTTCAAGCATGGGTTGAGCAATCGGATCCATTTGACTATCTTTCATCTTCCAGTTCTTACTACGGTGCTTGATCGTAGACAAGTCATACCGTATTACATCGCGATTCGTGAATCAATGTAGCCCAGCTGGGTACCCCGAAACACATGCCCCGCTTGTACCCCAGGCACAAGCCGGACCAACCCACCACTCTCCTGTCAAGGGGTCCACGTCTCCGTCCAAACTTAGACTCCAAGCCCCCACACCTAAGTCCCAGACTCAATGTGGTGCTTAGACCTCCACCATCCCCACCTTCAATCAGTCGGTCTGGAAAGAGTCCAAACCCATGACAAGAGAGGAACGAGCCTTCCCGCTCCCATAAGCAAGTATGTGCTCAGAATAATAAGTCTGTGACCTGACTAGAATCCAATGCAACGGTCGGTCCTTAACCGACACGGACAAGGAAAACAGTGTAACCAAGCTATGCCCTGTTGGCCGTGGGACACAACCTGTTACACCCACCAATACTCATACCATATCCCTGCCCGGTCTCCATTTCCTTTTACCATTTTATCATGAGAGTAATAATAATAATCACCTATTGTGAGTAACGGCAGGTTACTCACATTACCGATGGCCTAAGTATAGCGGCTACTCGGCCTATGGCAGTAGGACTCATAGGTAGGTTATCTATGCATGTAGTTTCAAAAATAAGCTTGTAACGTAAATGCACATCACATATATATAGGGAGAGGCTATTCAGTAGCCGGCTACAAAATAAGTTATTCTGTAGCCACCTCCATTTACTATAATTTTATATATACTAATTTACCATAATATAAATACATATTTACGATAGTTGGGTTACTATAACACATGGGGATATTTACCATAACGTTATATTAAACCACTTAGTAAGGAGTTACTATAATCTCGTAAAATAACATAGTAATTATCGTAACTCAAAGTGGCTACAGAATAAGTTATTCTGTAGCCAGCTACAGGATAGTAGTTCTATATATATCTAGTGATTATTCAAAATAAGGGTTATGCACTAGGGATTGCCTAGGGCAGGCGTGGTGTTAGCTCAGTCAGTGAGTGGTGGCTCCGGGACCTCCTCCTACATGAGGATCTCCTCCTCGTACTCCTCGATCACCTCCTCGTACTCGTGATCTCCGATGGTCACGATCTCCACCAACTTATTCTCTACATGCATGCGATGATGATGCAACACTTAGCATTTCATCAAGAGCAACTCTTAAAATAAGAATACACATGGGAACTACTAAGCTAGCTTGTCGGGGGTACAACCCCGGATACCTACGGCAGACCACATGGGCTGCGCCCCCAGGGGTGGCCTAGCCCACAAGACAAAGCCTTATAGGGCACGTTGCTGCTCAGTGCATCCCGCAAGACACCAGGAAGATATCATGAAGATACTACGAGATCCGTTAGGATACGTATGATCCCATGATTCCTGTAATCTATTATTCCTTTTCAGTTATCTGCTAGATCTAACCGACTTATAACCCTACCCTCTGGACTATATAAGGCGGGCAGGGACCCCCTCCAAATGCACGCAATATCATACAATAGCCAATACAATCCAGCAGAACATAGGAGTAGGATATTACGTCGTGCTGACGGCTCAAACCTGTGTAACTCGTGTGTCTCTGTTGCCTTCTTGTTCTCAATTATACTCATCTCTGCCGATCAATCTACCTTCATGGGATACCCCTCGGAGGAGGCCGATGATATTCTATCAACAGTTGGCGTGCCAGGTAGGGGTGTGCGTGTTGTTTCCTTGTCAAACAAGATGGTACTTTTCGTAGGCTCTTTGTCCCTCCCGCAGCCCGGCCAGATCTTCACGGTCGGATTGATCTCTTGGATCATCAACGCTGACGGAGTCGGAGAGCTCATCGAGCCGGTGCAGATCGATACTGCGCCGATGGCCCCAACACCTGCGACTACAGATCCGATCTCGGAACCACTTCTAAGGTCGCCTTCATCGACAACTTGCCGCCTGCTTCCCCGCTACCTGAGGAGGTAGATTAACAACGATGATCTGATCGCATCCATCGATCAGGTTGGCCAGAAGCTCGCAGATTGCCTCTCTATCACCGAAATGGCTTTGACCACTCTGTCTCAGCGCCGACCACCCTCCGATCTAAATCTATTAGAGGCTGCTCAAGAAACTCCAGGGGTTATGGCGCTACCCTTCAGGCTCACCAGTGTCGCCACCGCCTATCAAGACGCCCTAAGGGGCAAATTCACCGACCAGGCGAGAGTTATCCACCCTCTCGCCGACCAGATCGTCGACCAGCTCTCTCTTCGACTGTCAACATGCTGCACATCGGCCGACGCCATGAAACATCCCTCCAAACCTTCCTGGAGGAAAATTAGAACTCCGAGTCCTAGGGCTCTACAGAGACCATCTCTGAAACCTCCTTTCCCGCCCTTCCATGGAGGCAGAATCTTCAACGTCAGCGTCGACAGCCCCCATGGGACGGGGAAACTGAGGAGGAATGCACTGCCCGCATCAACAAGAACATCAACCACGTGTAGCGCCGAGCAAATGAGGACGCCATTGCGCTAGTCGAGGATGCTCGCAATGATCAGCTCGACTCGCAAGGAAGGCCACGTTCACTCCACCGCAACCTCATCGACGAATTTGTCCATGTTGACAGCCACGACGTCTATAAAACCCTAAGAGCCAACTTGGTTGTGGCCACCAATGGGCTCGCTCGGCTCCCGCAAACACCAGAGGTTGCCAAGGTAACCGCCATGCTTAAAGCCATGCACTGCCAGGTCAACGAGATCCGCCAGGATCAGAGACCTTCTTGCTCGATGAGTATTGTTCGCTGATCCGCCGCCCCCAGATCTAATTGCTGCCCTAGCAGGAGCCGCTTCACTAACCAGCATCGTGATGATGCACTACCCTTCTAGGGGGGAGCTAGGGGGGACCGCCTTGGCCACCCTCATCAACATGACCAAGAGGTCGAACAAGACGATAGAACGCACCTCAACCACCTCCGGGACACATGGCGTCGAATCGATGAGCGCCGTCTTTCTCACCTTGAAGAAGAAGTATGTTGGCGTCAAGAGTACGAGCAAGAATTCGGCGACCCAGACGCCGCCCTCTAGCCACTCAACACTAGCAACGCTGTAGATGGTGATGATCCCGAGGGGCCTCAAGCATTCACAAGGGTGCTCCAAACACTCCAGTGGCCTCGTGGTTTCAAAATTACTGGGGTCGAGCCCTATGAGGGACGGATGAACCCCACATAGTGGCTACAGGCTTAAGCCACCACTATGCGCACTGCCATAGGAGATACTAGCATTATGGCAAGCTATCTTCCCATCATGCTCACGCCAACTGCGATGAATTGGTTCACAAGCCTCGCCCCAGACTCCATCGGATCTTGGGAAGAGTTGAAGAAGGTCTTCACCGACAACTACATGGCTACGTGTACTCAGCTGGGCACCAAGCATGACCTGAACCGCATCTACTAGAAGCCGTCCGAGCTCCTTCGTAGCTACATCAAACGCTTTTCTAAGATGAGAAACTCTATTCCTAACATCACGAAAGCTGAGGTCATCATCATCTTTGTCCGAGGACTCCATCACCGTGATCTCTGCTCCAAGTTTAATTGTAAGCCGCCAACAGGGATTGGCGAGATGATTACGACTGCTAATCAGTACACCGACGCTGATGAGGCTAAAGTACGCTTCAACCAGGATGCGGGCACTCACCGACCAATTTGCTGTAGCGATGAGCGTCCTAATGACCGATGCCACAACGACCGCTACTACGATGACCACAGTCATCATCGGGGCAGTGGCCGTGACCGGCCAGAAGGATCCAAGTCTGGTCAATATTACTGCCGCCAACTAGACCACATCGTCGCTGCCGTTGATGAGCCTCGCGTTAAGTGCAACTATGATGAATAGTACAAGAAGATTCTTGAAGGCCCATGCCCTCTCCACAAAAAGGCCAAGCATAAGATGAAGGATTGCCTCGGCTTGGCTAAGAAATTCTAGGCTAAAAAGCTAGATGATGACAACAATGATGGAGCCAGAGGTCATCGACCACCTGGTGGCAACAACAACGCCTTCTAGGATCATTCCAGGATCATGACAAAGTGGTTGCCACCATCTTCGGGGGCCTCACCGCCGCTGAGAACAGAAGAGATTAGAAGCTCACCGCCAACTGGGTGCTCATCGTCAACGCAGAAGACATCATCGCCAACCCTAGCTATCGTCCTTGGTCTGAGGTCCCTATCACCTTAAGCAGGGCTGATCAGTGGGTGGATATCCCTTACATAGGGCGTTTCCCCCTCGTCCTCAATGCAACCATCTAGGAAGTGCTTTCAGAAAAGTGCTCATCGACGGCGGGAGCGCTCAGAACCTCCTCTTCATCGGAGCCCTAAAGGAGTTGGGCCTCGAGATAGGAGACCTCACACCCTTTGACTCCTTCTGGGGTGTGGTACCTGGCAAGGCATCCAAGCCACTTGGAGATATCACCCTCCCTGTATAGTTCGGCATGGCCAACAACTATCGTGTTGAACACATCAACTTCTACGTCGTCGACTTCAACACCGCCTACCACGCCATACTTGGTCGCCCAGCTCTGGCCAAGTTCATGGCCATACCACACTATGCCTATCTAGTCCTGAAGATGCCTTCGCCTATAGGAGTCATGGCCCTATGGGCCAACCTCTCCATCGCCTATGCCTGCGAGACAGAGAGTCTCGCCCTCGTCGAAGCCACCGACCTCTCCATCAAGATGGCTAGCATGGTCACCAACACCAAGATGGTCCTACCGACGACCTAGAGATCCCATCGCTAGAGCCTCCTCACGCCTCCGCCAAGTCCAAGGAAACCAAGGAAGTCAGCCTCGGCCTCAACGACCCCTCCAAGACCATGAAGATTATGGCTCACCTCGACCCCAAATAGGAAAGCACGCTCGTCTCCTTCCTATGCGCCAATGCCGATGTGTTTGCTTGGAAACCTGCAGACATGCCGGGGGTACCATAGGAGAAGATCGAGCACTCCTTAAATGTCTCGCCGACCACCAAACCGATCAAGCAGAAACTCCAACGATTCGCGCCAGACAAGAAGGAGGCTATTAGGGTAGAAATAAAATGGCTCCTAGTAGCCGGATTCATTAAAGAAGTGTATCACCCTGAATGATTAGCAAACCCTGTTCTTGTTCATAAAAGAATAAAGAATAGAGAATGTGCGTTAATTACACTGATCTCAACAGACACTGCCCTAAAGACCCCTTCGGTCTGCCTCAGAAAGACGAGGTTGTAGACTCTACCACTGGCTGCGAACTGCTCTCCTTCCTCAATTGTTACTCCGGCTATCACTAGATATCCCTCAAGGAAGACGACCAGATCAAGACTTCGTTCATCATGTCTTTTGGTGCATATTGCTATACCACCATGTCCTTTGGACTCAAGAACATCAGGGCGACCTACCAAAGGGCCATCCAAATCTACCTCGATCAACAGATAGGCCGCAACATCAAAGCTTACATCGACAATGTGGTCGTCAAGTCAAAGACCGCCAACAATCTTATCGCTGACCTCGAAGAAATGTGAGTCAACCTGAAAAGGTACAGATGGAAGTTGAACCCTTCAAAGTGCATCTTTGGAGTTCCATTTGGCATACTCCTGGGTTACATCATCAGTGCCCATGGCATCAAACCCAACCCCGACAAGGTCTCCGCCATCACCAACATGAAACAGCCAACTTGCGTAAAGGACATACAGAAGCTTATAGGCAACATGGCTACTCTTAGCCGCTTTATATCCCACCTCGGTGAAAAAGGGTTATCGTTCTTCAAACTCCTCAAGGCCTCCAAGCGCTTTTCTTGGTCGGAGGAGGCAGATACAGCTTTCGAGCAACTCAAATTGTTTCTAACGAAGCCTCCGATCATGACGATGCCTCGACCAGATGAAACTCTATTGAACTACATCGCCACCACTTCTCGCGTCGTTAGCACAGCTATCATCGTTGAGCCTGAAGAAGCCAGACATGCCTATAAAGTACAGTGTCTGGTCTACTTCATTAGCGAGGTCCTCAACGAATCTAAAATTCGTTATCCTCAGGTCTAGAAGCTGCTATATGCCATTCTGGTCACATCGCGCAGGCTCCGCCATTACTTTGAGTATTACAAGATCACTGTGGTCACCGAGTTCCCTCTGGGGGACATCCTCCGCAACAAAGAAGCCAATGGCCGTATCATCAAGTGGGTTGTCGAGCTCAGTGCTTACTCCATCGAATTCAGAAGCAGGCCTACCATCAAGTCATAGGTGCTTGCTGACTTCGTTGCTGAGTGGACCAAAATTCAAGAGCCCATCCCCGCTACTTGCCCCAAGCACTGGGTGATGTACTTTGATGGTGCCCTCAACATCAACGGTCCTAGTGCTGGCATCTTATTCATTACACCGACCAAGGAAAGCTCTTATACGTTCTTCGGATTCATTTTCCAGCCTCCATCAACACCGCCGAGTATGAAGCACGTCTCCATGGACTCCGTATGGCCGTCGAGCTTGGCATCAAATGCCTCATGGTATATAGAGACTCCGTGCTAGTCATCAATCAACCCAATAAAGATTGGTCCTGTTCCCGTGAGAAGATGGATGCATATTGCGCCAAAAATCAGGAAACTCGAAGGAAAGTTCAACGGTATCGAGTATCACCACGTGGTACGAGATCAAAATCAGCTCGCCGACCACCTATCTAAGATAGGATCTTCTCACGCGCGTAGTTCCGCCTGGGGTCTTCGTTCAAGATCTCTTTATGCCATCCATTAAGGAAGAGAAGGAAGTTTAGGAAATCCCCCATGCCGAGCAGCTGGTACTTATAGTACCTTCATCGGCCGCTGACTGGAGGGAACAGTTCATCAAGTACCTCACCAGCACCGACGTACCCACCAACAAGACCAAAACTCAACGCTTAATCTGTCGAAGCAAGCATTACATGCAGGTAGATGACAACTTGATGAGGAAAAGTGCCAAGGAAGGGATACTGTAGAAATGCATCACCCAAGAAGAGGGAGTGAAACTACTTCTCAAAATTCACTCTGGTTCCTATGGTAATCATGCGGCCTCGAGAAACCTAATCAACAAGGCTTTTCAAGCTGGTTTTTACTGGCCCACGGCCATCGCCGATGAAGAAGACCTCGTCCAACGATGTGAAGGATGTCAATTTTTCACCAAGCAAATACATGTGCCGACACAAGAACTGCAGACCATCCTAGCTTCCTGGCCTTTTGCTTGCTAGAGACTAGACATGATTGGGCCTTTCAAGCTAGCGCCAGGGGGTTTCCGGTACGTGTATGTCGCCATTGACAAGTTCTCCGAGTGGATTGAATACAAACCACTTGTTTCGGCTACCACAAAGAAGGCAGTCGAGCTCTTCGAAGATATCATCCACAGATTCGGTCTCCCGAACAACATTATCAATGATCTCAGAACCACATTCACTGGTCATCATTTTTGGGACTTCTACAAAAATCGATGCATCTCCGTCAAGTACATCTCTATTGCCCATCCCAGAGCCAATCCTAGGTCGAACGGCCGAACGACATGATCCTCGATGCTCTCAAAAAGAGGCTATATTAGAAAGAGGAAAAGCATTCGGGCAGATGGCTCAAAGAGCTCCCAGCTGTAGTCTGGGGACTGTGCACTCAAGCTAGTCACAGCACCGGCGTGTCTCCATACTTCTTGGTCTACGGCTTAGAAGCCATACTTCCAGCGGACTTTGCCTTTCGAGCACACAGGGTGGAACATTTTAGTGAAGGGCAAGACACATCTGTTCGGATAGAGGACGTCGACAGGGCTGAAGAAGAGCACCTGATCACTTGCATCCGCACAGCCAAATACCTAGAAGGCTTGCGAAGATACTACAACCGCAACATCAAAGGTTATTCATTTGCTATCGGCGATCTCGTTCTCCGCAGAAAATAGAAAACCAAAGGGATGCATAAGCTCTCCTCCCCCTAGGAAGGGCCTTACGTGGTCAAAGAGGTTACCCGGCCAGGGTCATACCGGCTACATGACTTGGATGAAATTGACATTCCCAATTCATGGCACATCGAGAAGCTTATACGTTTCTATCCATGAAACGCTCCAAATATGTATTCTCCACTCCATGATGAATATAGTTTTCATCACCATAATTTGTCTCCATTATTTCTCCACTATGATTTAATCTCCATTTATGATCGCTAGCTCTAAGCTACTCCTTAACGAACTCCAATATGTGATCTCCATTAATGCTCCGACACATTTCTCCAAATCTCCAAGATATTTCGCCAACCGCCGAGTAGCACTCATTCTGCTCTATGTTCTTTGGAGAAGACCCAGTCTCCGATCTCTCCTACATGTGCTATGGGCTCCACGCTCTGCATTATGGGTGGTCGGCTGTAGTTCCTTAGTCACGCCTGTTCCTCGAACACATGCACGGGCTCTGCACTCAACGTTATGGAATACAGGCTAGCTAAGGCTAGGAGCTCAGTAAAGAACTAACTGCTCGGACGCTACTTATACTATGTATAATCACATTAGGGTTAACACTACAATGATTTTTCACTGAAATACTGGCAAATTGCATAAACATGCACATGTCATTATACAACATTTATACAAATAAGTGTTTATCTGCGCCTTCGTGTGTTTTGACTATCTTCTCCATCCATTACAGAATACACTCCGAGCAGATCACAGGGCTTGGCCTTCACCATCCATCTCACCGAATAGGTTGACATCACTAGCCAGCTTTCTCGCTGTGTCCTCCACCTCATCTTCCAGCTGCTGCTGCATCGCTGTGCCTGTCCCTCTGGCTAATCTGGCCCCTATCGCTTGAAGATCGATGGAGGGGTAGTGGGACCAGACCACTGCTAGGGCATGGGTCACAACGGAGGTAGTGGCATCACAATTGTAGCTCTTGAAGCTCTCCCATGATGCCTTGCACCTATCGATGAAGGTGTCCAGACGGGGCAACCTATCGTCGGGCTGAGGAGCCGCCTCCATGTCGACGTAGTCGGGCACCGGCTTGATCCCAGCAACTACAGCATCGAGCTTAGTCCTCTAGGTTCTAGCCTCCTACTCTAGCACATCGAACTATGCTTTGGCCCTCCGACGGTAATCTGCAAGCATCACAGGGCTTTCTCAAGCAAAGAAATTACTCCAACAACTCCGACCATGAAGTACTCACCTTTTAGCTCCTGGGTCAGTTCTCCGCCCACACAGTCGCTTTCTTCTCCTCCTCCTAGAGTTGACCGATGGCTTGATGTAACTGGGCCAGCTCCGTGTCTTGCTCTATAAGAAGTAATGATCGTCGGCAATATTAAAGCAGTTCATTAATGCAAAGCAAGTTCGCCGACCCGCCATTCCTTTTTTCTGCTCGGAGATGTTTCTGAGCTGCTCGGATTTGCGCTCCAACTGCTCAGAAAGACCCATCAACTGCTTGGAGCTATGTTCCAGCTACTCAAACTTTCCCCGCAACTGCTCGGACACCGTTGCCAGCTACTCGGATAGGACGCCCTTTTGGTATTCCAGATCCCACACGTTCGACTCAGCAAGGCGCTGGGCCCTCTAGACATTTTCCTCCATAAGCTTCATCATGTCCTTGAGCTGTGCATTCTCCTTGGTGAGGGGCTCCATCCTCTTAATTAGCTGTCACCGCTGTTCGGCGGTCTGAGCAATGCCCTGCAAAAAGCACCAAGATTATGAAGAAGAACAATCTCCAACATCAAAGACAAACATTGCAGATGCAGTACTGACCGTGATATATTTCATCACTATGGAAATAGAAGACTCCAGCCTCCTAAGCTCCCTAGTGGTGTCCTCCTCCTCGACGACCACCACTTCATCACCCCGCCTATGGAGGATTCAGACGAATTGAGGTCATGATTCCTCACGCTCAATCTCTTCAACCTTGTCCTCCTCCTCCATAGCTGGTGGCGCCACCTAGGGGCTCGGTGGCCGACCACGCCCTCCGACGTCTCTGGGAGAGCTGCCTGCTCTTTTGGCTCCACCAATTTCTCCGCTCTTGGCTCTGGTGCGGCGTTGGCGACTCCAACATCTACCTCCAAAGACCTAGCTGCTCCCGCCGTTACCCCGCCATCGCCACCGATTCGCCCACCGCTGGCGCTAACTGTTCTCCACCACCAAGTACATCAGCAGCGGCGGTCGACTCCTCTATAGGCCACCGAACACCTAGGGACTTCGGAATGGGAGCTGTCAGCATCGCCTCCACATCGGGAGCAGTCCCTAGTTGCTCGATGGACTGGAGGGACAGTTTCAAGTCCTCTGTATGCCTCGCCCTTCATTAGATAAGCTCGTCAATCGTCGTAACTATAAAGATTCGACAGCAAAGTGATTCTAAGTAATGGAAACTTACATGTTGGCTTCTCGATAGACATGTTGGAACTGGCACTGCCTACCTGAGCCCTCAGGCGTGGCCTTGGGGTTGACTCTCATGCCCTGAGGTGGGGGTCTCGTGGCCCGTACAGTCGGCCTCTCCTCCGCCTGTCGCTCAGGGACTCCCTTTGCTTGCTGCTGGGGGACTCCCTTCACTTGCTGCCCGAGGACTCCCTCCCCTCCCTTCGATTGCACCTCCTCGCACGTGTTGCCTGGAGGCGCTTTAGTGCTCAGAGGAGGAGCAACTGGAGCCCCATCGTCATCTGACCACTCAGACGTCACCGCACTTTCGTGTTCGAGTGGTCTGATCTCCGCCAAGTGAGATGCCTCTCGGCTTGTGGGGGCGGCACCCGCTGTCTTCCTCTTCTTCTGGGTCAGCTCATCCATCGCCGCTCTTTTCTCCTGGACTTTCTCCAACACCAAGGGGGGGACTATCCGTTCGACCAGTGTCTGCTCCTTTGGATTCCAACGAGGCACTGACGGCACGTTCCTCAGGCTGAGTTGGTGGCCGGGCGTCTACTGCCTATGGCCAGTCGCCCCTCGGCACGCCCAAGAAGTAACCGGCTCATTCCTGCGAATGGGTCTTTCCACAAGTGAATCAGTTCACTACTCAACAACGATACAGGATAAAAGGTACCAGAAACAAACAGTTGAGACTTTTACCTAAGGCAGAAGATTCATGCAGTTAAAGGCCCTCGTCTGCTTTGACACGGTGAATGAGGCATTTGGAGCGAATAACTCTGGGCCCGCTCTAGCACTTCATCCTTCGTTAGCCTCCCCATGCTCTCCCAGGTGCCGTCGGTGTCCCACTTGAAGTCAAAGCCCGGGTGGGCCCTCTCCTTGCATGGATGGATGCGGCGCGCTTGAAGCTTGCCGCCACCAGTCCGCCGTTAATCTCCACGCCTTTAATCAGGTTGAGGAGCTCCCTCACTTGCTCCATGTCAGCACTGCTTGACTTCTCCGACCAGCTCTTCTGGCTCTCTAGTATGTGGTTGACGTCGAAGCGGATTGTAGGGTGGCTCTGCTTCATGTAGAACCAACTGGCGTTCCACCCCTTCAGTGAAGTGTTTAGCGGTACAGTGATGTACTCACTCGCCATCCCATCCTGGAGTTGTAGATATATGTCGCCGACCACCTTGGAACCGCCACCGCCCTTCTTCTTCAACCAGAACAGATGTCTTAAGAGGTTGAAGTGCGGAAGAACCCCCAGATACGCTTCACAGAAGTGGATAAAGATTGAGATGTGCAAGATGGTGTTTGGGTGGAGATTGCACAGGCTAACTCTCTAGAACTCCAACAAATCCCTCAGGAAAGGATGAATAGGAAACCCCAACCCATACCAGAAATAATCCTCACACTACAGCTTCATTAGTGTGAGGCATCAGGAAGGGCTCACTGCTAGCTGGCCGCCATCCAACGGTGACATGGTCTGGGAGGACGCCCGCCTCCACCATCCTATTGAGCTCCGCATCCCCCGTATGCGATGGCACCCACTCCTCAACACGGCTTGGTCCGATGGCCGCCTTCTTCGGTTTCGCAACTCCCTTCTTCGGCGCCATCTCTCAGATCTGATTTGGGATTGGCAGTGGAAGCGCGTATGAATCTAGAAGTGTGAGGGCTAAGGAGGAAGACAAAGTGGCAAAGTGGCAAAGGTGGGAGCGCGGGGTGCGGCGGCGCAGTTATAAAGCACTCCCCCCACTCTTTCGCATTCGAAGGTTTTTGGGAAACCGCTCCACAAATTGCACCCCTACGAATTCTCCGAAACCGCGTGGTGGGCCATTACCTAGGCTTTCACGTAACTACAACCCATATCACCCATTTATCGCTGTAATTTGTTACTAATCGCCGAATATTCGCCGATTTCTCCGCCATCTGTTAAGGCTCAGTAACTACTACTGTACAGCCATTACTCCGGTTTTTTCTCCACGGTTTGATTTCTTCGATATTTTCGCTTGTGGCTCAGGGACTACGCCACTACTATGACTTGGCTACTATGCATCGCTATTATAGACAACACACGCATGCCACCGACTGGCACTGCCTGCGGGGCTGCTGCGCCATAAATGGCAAAGCTACGGTGCGGGCAGCAGAGGAGGGGGCAAGCCCTCGTCCGTGTAGTGAGGGGACGAGCACATCATGGCGCAGTATCAGCAGCCGCTGCATCACATAGAGCGGTAGGGACAGCAGAGCAGCTACGGCTTGGGGCCCGCAGCACAACGCGGCGAGTGACAGCGACACAGCACGGCAGCGGGACGAGATGTCTGTGCGGCAGGGCGGCCAGGGCACTGGGCCGACGGTGACGGCAACACCGCACGGCAAGGCCAGACGACCAGACGGTGCGGCAGTGCGCAAGCGCGCGTCCAAGCCCAGCAACACCGAGGCTCTACGCGATGGTGACCGCGCACACTCGACTAGGCAACCCAAGCAAGTGTCGTGCACGAATTTTAAAGCATCGACCACGACTAAACCGTTGCTTCTAAGCCTAAACTGTCTTCTCTAAGCACAATGTGGTTTATGAGGCTGCTAAATTGAGCTATAACACCTCATCACTCCTTAACCCAGTCTCTTGCAATAATTTGCTAAACACGGCAATGTCTAGCTATTAACATACTTAAATTTTTCCTAAGTTTTTGAGCTGAGTCTTATTTCAAATTGCATTTATAGACTAGTAGAAATATTACTTACCAATATTATTTTTGAACAACAAGTATTTCAATGTCATCTACAAAGTTTGTACTTTAAACTTTATTTAAGTATCACATACATATTCTACATAGGGTTGAAAATGGTCGGGAACGGTCGGGAAAACACCGTAACCATTCCTGCTCCTGCATTATATGACCGGGAACGGTAGCGGGAACGGGAAAGCCGGACGGGAAAACGAATTCGATATTACGGGATATCGGGAACAGAATACTTCGATCGGAAACATGTCGATTACGATCGGGAATCGATAACACAAACCAGAACATCGATATACATGTAACCACTTAAAACAGTTAGCTCGACGCAATAATTGCAACCATGCATATACGGATGAAAGCAACACAGAATGACAGCAACATATCCACACCACAGCTTGAGTGCTTGACAGAATGACAGGTTGACAGCAACACGGAACAAAAAAAAAGAAGAAGACATGTCTACTAAATACACACGGGCTTCTGCCAAGAGAAGTGGAAATGCAGAGATTATCACATCAGCACAACTGACCTCGCCGGATGCACGATCTCGAGCGCGCTCACGTCCTTGGTAACGGACTTCAAGAGCACCTCCGACGTCCTCACCCGGGAGAGTAGCTTCAGCCCGAAGCTGCAACAAACAGAAAACAAACAGCGCATAAGCCCAACGACCCTGCATCATTTCGCCATCTCCAAATCAATCCCAGCCGAGCCTTGAACTCACCTATGGATCCGGCTCTTCATCGACCCCTCCGACGCGCTCCCGAACCCGATCCAAGCCCTGTTCATCTGCAAATCCAAACCAATCCATCAGAAAACCCAAATGCGGGCGACGCCACGGGTACCTGCGCGAGCGTGGCTGTGGGGTGGGAGGCAGGCACCTTGTCAGCGACAAAGTCAACGACGGCCTCGGCCTTCTCCGGCGCCGTGCGGCCCCGAAGGAGATGCCGCGCTAGAGATCCCTCAGAGTCGGCGGCGGCGGAAGGGCGCCATCGGCAGCGGACGCTGCGGCGGAGGCGCGCGGGAGGGCGAAGCACCAGGCGCGGCCCTTGACGAGGAAGACGACGACGCGGGCCTGCATCGCGCGGCACGGCGCGGCGAGGTGGGAGTGGGAGTGGGAGCAACCGAGCAAGGGCAGGGGGCACGGTGCTGGAGGCGACGGCGTGGGAGAGGCCTTAAATACGGGAATTTCCCGCGGGAGTTTTCCTGTATAAATACGGGATCCGCTAATTCGGTCAGGAAAATACTCTAACCGATTTCGATCCCGGATTCGCCGTATTTTCCCGGATTTCTTCCCGAATCCGTTTTTCCCGAGAAAATGATATCCGGTCGGGAATTCCGGTATTCGGTGCCGGTCGGTACGGGAATTTCCCGTTCCCGCTTTCGTCCATAGTTCTACAGCATCTTTGCTTAATAAAAATTGGTTTTAAACCCTAAGTGATATAACATGACTATCGAATCAACTTTCGATTCGCATTTCTGTCGATCGTTTTGAGTTAAAGAAATTGATCTACACATTTTATTATATGCATTAACACGTAAACATGATGTTCATGACATTTTAGTAAAAGATTTATGATGTAACACCGAGCGTGTTACACATGGCGGTGCTAGGCACCGGACATGGCGGTGCCAGGCACGTCAGCTAGCCGTTGGTCACTGACAACCAACCATTGGGGTAATATTCATCAGGGAGGTGCATCACCACCCTGAGGGCAGTGACTAGGATGGTGCCCGAGTCCCCCTTCGCTGCTCTCTGGAATTTTAGGGCCGTGGCACCGCCACCTCCTGTCCGGTGCACCGCCACCCCACGGCAGTGACCAGGGCGGTGCACACGGCTCTGTCCGATGCCCCCCTCTTCTTCCAGCAGCAGCAGCCCATCTCTGGTGGCACCGCTACGTTTGCTTCCGTTTCTTCGCGTGGCTTTGTTCGGGCTTCGACATCATCACGTCTTGGACTCTTTGCTTCACTTCTAGGCTGTTAACACCTCCTCCAATGTCTTCTTTTGAGTGTTGATCATTTTCTTCATGTTCCATAGTTGATCCAAGTCCGCATTGCATCCTATTGAACTATAAAATAAACACTAGAAAGCATATTAGTCCAATTTGGTTGTGTTGATCATCAATCACCAAAATCAAAAGTAAATGGGCCTAGGGTCCATTTTTCTTACATGTGTCCAGTTTTGAGGATTTTATTCAGTAATTGGTGAAAACAAGATGGACTGAAACAATACTGCCCGTTACTTATACGAGCTGTAGCCATTTGTTGGTTAGTATGTCTCGCTAGGAATAATTCGGTTTTTAATAAACCAACCCTAAAATCGTTTTTTTGTGGGTCCTATTCAAGGTGACACATTGGCTATGGTTTTGTGCTCAGTTGCAGCAAACTGAGACCCAAATAGGGGCTATTATTCAAGCAAGTCGTCCACTAGAGCGGAGGGCATTTGCATTTCTTTGCCTCAAATGGTTGTCATTTTATTTTGTGGATTGTTTCTCAATTTGAAATTATTGTGTGCAATACGTTTTTCATATTGTAATAATTGTGGACTGATGCCTCTTCCTTGAAGTGGGCTCAAGCAGCAACCTTCATTCCATTATCTAAAGAAAGTGCATAGCTAAAATTATAAATTTTGAAAAGACAAAACACCTTATAATTAATTTGGAATGGAGGGAATAACACCTTGTCAGCACACAACGAATAATGGCAAAAACAACACCAATCAGCGACCATTAATTACTCCCTCCCGTCAAAACATATGTTTTAATCATGTGTGGAGGCGGGTAGATGAATAAATTAAAATGACTAAGCAAGACCATAATAGAAAATCCAATGGAAAGAAGATGCCGAGAGCCTATCATCAGTATATAAAGGGAGGTATGCATATACACATTCATATCATCATAGATAGAAAGTGGAAGCAGAATAAGGTGGTGTGCTCTTCTCGGTGCCTAGTTCGCTAGTTAGTACTGTGTTATTGCACTCACTCTCTCATATAGTTCTGCTCGATTTTAGCTGGCAGGTTCGATGGCGTTCAACGACGATGAGAAGCCTGCTACTACTCCGAATCCGAATGGAGGTATCGTCTTCCGTCAGCCTTCCATTGATGCATGCATCCATGGATGTCAATTCGATCATTGATGTGTGCTTTATGCGTTGCAACGGTATGAGTGGAGTTGCAGTGAACAAACAGGGTCTAGTGACGATGAGGATTCCGAAGTACAGCAAGAAAGATGTGGCTCTCACGGTGGACTCAGTGACGGCAATGGTGGAGATCGAGGCAACATCCTCCACCGCCGTGAGGGAGGGCCTGGACCTGGTGGCGGTGGTGGACGTGAGCGGCAGCATGCGAGGGCACAAGATCGAGAGCGTGAAGAAGGCCCTGCAGTTCGTGATCATGAAGCTTACCCCTGTGGACCGCCTCTCCATCGTCACCTTCGAAAGCAGCGCCAAGAGGCTCACACCGCTACGTTCCATGACCCAAGCTGCCCAGAGCGACCTCAAGACAATCGTCGGCCGCCTGGTTGCCGACGGTGGGACCGACATCAAGGCCGGCCTTGACTTGGGACTGGCTGTCCTCGGCGACCGTGTGCTCACGGTGTCCCGCACCGCCAACATCTTCCTCATGTCCGACGGGAAGCCGGAGGGGAAGTCCTCCGGTGACCCGAGGCAAGTCGACCCCGGCGAGGTGTCTGTCTACACCTTTGGTTTCGGCCAGGGCACAGACCACAAGGTATGCAACACTAGCTATTGCTACTCCAACCAATGCTACTGCTACCGGTCGTATCGATCATTACTGCTAGCTAACCAACCTATACCTTGGATTGGATGCATGCCACTGCTATAGCTGCTCACCGACATCGCCAAGAAATCCTCCGGCGGAACGTACAGCACCGTGCCCGACGGGACGAACCTGAGCGCGCCCTTCGCGCAGCTGTTGGGTGGCCTCCTCACCGTGGTGGCGCAGGACGTGCAGCTGACCCTCACCCCAAAGACGGGCGACGGCGACCTGGACACGATGGCGGTGGCCCCCGGAACGGACTACACGCAGACCACCGACGCCAACGGCGTGATCACCATCAAGTTCGGCACCCTCTTCAGTGGAGAGACGCGCAAGGTTGCCGTCAACTTCACTCTCAAGCAAAGCTCCGAGAGCGAGGCCTACAACGCGACCTTAGCCGTCGCGAGGCACAGCTACGCCGCCGAGGAAACGCGGCAGCCAGCCCAGAACATTCAGCGGCTGCGCACCCCGGAGCCGAGCTCTCCTGGCGTCGCCGGCAGCGAGGAGCGGTCGGTGCAGGCTGAGGAGGTACGCCGGCAGCACGCCGACATGATCTGCAAGGCTAGCGAGCTGGCAGATGGCGGGAAACTGGACCGCGCGCGGGATAAGATTATGGACGCCCAGAACGCGCTGGAGGACATCATGCTGGACGACGGCGACAGGATGGTGAACGCGCTCCGAGCCGAGCTGCTGCGGCTGCTGGAATACATGGAGTCACAGAAGCTCTACAACAAGCTGGGCCACCCCTACGCGCTCGCCACCATCATCTCCCATGGTCGCCAGCGTGCCGCTGGAAGGGGCGACGAGGAGGTCATCTCCCTCTACGTCACGCCGCGCATGATCGCCTACCTCGAGCAGGCCAAGAAGTTCGAGGAGAACCCGCAAGCGCCAGTACCCACCGCGGACAAGGACGTCGAGCAGGAGCTGGCTGCCAACCCACTCGCCGCCTTCTCCGCCCCGCTCGCCTTCTACCTGGAAAACGCCATCCAGGCGCTGCAGGCCATCCAGAAGATCATCAGCGCCACCACAATTTGATATTGTTTCGGGTCCAATTCGAATTTACTATCCCCGACGCGCATGCCAAGTTGTTCTTTGTCTTTTCCTATTATATTGTCGTACTACTAATATGTGTATCCAATCCAATAAGCGTCAGCGGCCCCTGAGATGTCCCCGCATTGTGTTTGTTTAATCACTCTGTCTATCTAGCACTTTAATGTAATGAAAGACCTTTTTTAGAGTAACTACAACTCTACAAGAGCACATATATAAGGGGGTGTTTGGTTTTTATTCCTGTCACATCGAATGTTTAGAAACATATATGGAGTATTAAATATAGACTAATTACGAAACTAATTACATAACTTGCGACTAATTTACGAGACGAATCTTTTAAGCCTAATTAGTCCATGATTTGACAACGTGGTGCTACAGTAAACATGTGCTGATGACAGATTAATTAAGCTTAAAAAATCATCTTGCAAATTAGCCTCCATCTATGTAATAGGTCTTGTAATTAATCTATATTTAATGTTCTTTATTAGTATCTAAACATTCGATGTGACATGAATTTTAGGAGCGACTAAAGAACCAAACACCCCCTAAATTGGATCTCTAAACTGGGTCGCTGAAACTGTTTATACACTCAAAACAGATAATGTCCACAACATATTCAATAGACCCATCGAGTAAAATTCACTATCAGTCCACAAAGTTTTCCGAAAGTGTCATATGTGTCCCTAAAGTTTCAAAATGCATTTTTAGCTGCCTGAAATTGTAACGAGTCTAACCCAAGTCCAAATGGTTGTTTATCCAACCCGTTATCCTACATGGTAGGTCGATTCAACGCTTACATGGCTCTGCCAAATGGGACACACATGTCAAGTAGGAGATGGTGGCAAACCCACTCGCCTCCATCTCCGCCCCGCTTGGCTTCTACATGGAAAACGCCATCTAGGCGCTTCAGGCCATCCAGAAGCTCATTGCCACAACCACAATTTGATATTGTTTCGGGTCCAATTCGAATTTACTATCCCCGATGCGAATGCTAACTTTTTCTTTATGCCTTTTCACAGCCAAATAAGTTTGATGACCTAAACGAGTGATTTGCAAGTTTAGAGAGCGGGGTGACATAGCCGAACATGTTTCAGAACCTAAACAGATGATTTACGAGTTTATGGACTGGGATGACACAGCCAAACAAGTTTGAGGACCGCTAGTGGATCTTACTCTTTTAAAATCTACATGGATATTTTCAAAGTATTTACGACTACCGACAACACTACTAGTATTTATAGTTGTCTAAATGGGTGGCAAGCCCATGGCCCGTCCCTGGCATGATTTGCCACAGAACGGCGGGGCATGACACTATCAGGCACGGCCGTGCTGTCGTGGCATGTCGTGCCGTGTCACCATGCCTATGTCACGGCCCAGGGACGGCACTAGGAGGCTTGAACCATGTCGTGCCGCGTGGCACGATGGCCCACAATGCTCATGCCGGCCTTGGCCTACCGCGCAAGGCCACGGATGAAGCACATCATGCCACGCCGCCACACACTGTCATCGTGCCGTGCACCTCGTGACGTCGTCGTGTCATCACCGCCGCTGCAGATCTCGCGTTGCCATCTCCTTCCACGCACTGTCGACCTAGGGAGCCGAGTGGTCGCGGAGCAAGGTGGCCCATGGTGGGGTGGACAAAGGGGAGAGCGGAAGGTGCAGCACCGCCGGTGCCAGATTTGCTCTGAGCTCAACTGAGGGTGGAAGGAGGGAGCGTGGCATAGAATGTAGGCATAGGGAAGAAGACACTACCCCAGACAAGCACATAATTGTCGGTTCAAAACCCCCATTCACTACCAGATTTTGAACCGACAGTGGCATACCGGCAATGATGGGGGGGGGGGGGGGTTGACATCACTGCTAGTAACTCAAAACAACTAGTGATGTACAGGCAAGAGTATCGGTTCCTGGTGCCACTTGATAGTGTCCAGTTGAACTAACACTGCCGGTTTCTGGCCCAAACCGACAGTCATGGTCAAAGCAACACTGTCGACTGGTGCCTCAAGCCAGCAGTGCTGAGCAAGCCAACACTGTCGGTTGGTGGCTCAACCCGGTAGTGTTGAGCAAGCCATCACTGCCGGCTGGTGGCTCAAGGCGGCTATGTTGGTTAAGGAAACACTGCCGGCAGGTAGCTCAAGCCGATATTGATAGCTTCAACAACACTACCGGTTAGTATTTCAAACCAACAGTGATGTCTTGAGCAACACTGTCGGCTCGTGGATCAAGCCGGCAGTGCCCTCTTTAGCAACGCAGACGGTTTTGTGCTAACCGGCAGCGATCTCTTTTTCGTATTTTATCGTTTTATAATTTATTTTATTTTGTTTTATTTTTTGTGGAATCAGGTTTTGCTTTATATTCACTACGTACTCGACAGGTCCATCAACATTAAACATTATAAATGTTATGATTACAGTTCAAATGTACTTATCAAGATCTCGATCCTTCAAAATAAAAAAGAAGTTATAATAGTCTAGCGAAGGCTGCTAACTCCGATGACAGTGCTAAGATCTTCATGTCTAATAGCCTTTGGTGTTTAAATTTCTTGCGCTGTCATTGAAAAAAGATGATATTGAAAGGCACAAATGTAAGAGATAACAGTAGATTGTTTTGTTGAATTAACGGATATAAATGAAATGGGGATTATACACACCAAAGCATCTGCTTGCTCTGATTTTACGCTGAGGTAGTGAAGCATTGCCCATATTACGTAAAACCCACATTCATTGCTTCCCGCCGGTTGGTTTATGGTCTCCAATTGCATTGGTGCAACCTAGAATGGGACCTTCGTCCCACCGATCATTCTTCCCTAGATACTGTGCCACATTATAAAGTGTGAAAAAGGGGCAACATTAGAATGTGCTATGTGCGATTACAAAATAATATGTTATTAGGTTCATTTACTCATTCAGCACTTTGATTAGCAGATCGAGCAAAGAAAATTCATTTTTCCTCGAGTCCCACACCTCGATACGATTTTTGCGAATATTGATAACAATGAAGACGAAATGGTTGCTGCAATCACAAAATTCTAGTTATTAATGAATAATCATAACTAAAAAAGAAGCATAAAAATAAGAGCAGAAAACACATACTTGCAGTTGTAGGCTAGAAGTATTTCGGTTTTATTATTCATCTTGAAAGCTTTGAAAACGACAACTAATGTTACTGTCAGATCTTCCACTTTATTTCCATACATGCCTCCGCATGTTTTCTTGTTGACTAGCCTAGGGTCCAAGAAGGCTATATGAGTGTTTTTTTCTGTTTAAGCAATATTATTTTGGTCGTGTTGTCATCAATCACAAAAGGGGGAGATTGTAAGGAAAATGGACCCTTGGCCCATTTAGTTTGGATTTTGATATTTGATAAATAACATGACCATTTGGACTAATGTTGTTTGCTAATATACAAGGTATAGTTCAAATGGATGCAAGGTGGACTTTGACTTAGGCAACGAGGTGATCCAGATGATCAGCACCTCAAAAAAGACATTAGAAGCTTTTTGAAGACCTGCAAGACATGCTAGAAGTCCAAGACACCAAGAAGTAGAAGCGCGGACACAAATAGAGAAACAAAGATGAAGCCACTTAAGCCGAGAAAAAGAGGTGAGTGAATTGGAATTTTCTTATGATTTGGGATCTGCTCAAATTGACATGACACCAGCTCAAAGATGTAGAGCTTTTCATTAGCTTTCCAAAAAGTTCAAGATCAGCCAAATCGGAGTTTAGAGCTAAATGTTACGCCCAAAATACGGAGGTGTGTCTTTGCTGGAAATTGAGCGTCGGACGGTCCGACGCTAATGGTCTGGCGCCCCTATCTTTGGTCTAATGCTCCCTGGACTAAAGTGAACAATGGTACCATATAGTCCAACGCTAATGGTCCGATGCTCCTAGAATTGCTAGTTTCAATGATAACCTGCAGAAAGCATCGGACTCTGTCGCAATGGTCCGACGGTCCATCAAAGTACGATCCGCAGAAAGGGTGATCTTCTCCCCAAAGGCCATATCTTTGTTTGGGGCTATAAATAGGACCTCAAATAAGCCAAATGAGGTGTGGAGTGAGGAAACATACCAAGAGTGTTGCTACACCATCTTAGAGCTCTCTACATGCATAGTGCTTAGTGATACACTCGGTGATTAGCGTACGTGCATTGCAAAGTGCTTAGGTTAGTTAGACAACACTCATATGTGCTTGCTCTAGGTTTAGGCCTAGTGCTTAGTGAGGTTTGCATACCTCCTACCACTCGGTGCTTGCATGCACCATTTTTGTACTTGGCGGGGCTTGTGGTCTTGCGAGACCACACCAACCGTGTTTGCGGTGTGGCCGCCACCGTGTACGGGAAGGGAACAAGACCCGCAGCATCGGAGAAAGGCACATCGGAGACCCACTTACGCGTGGGGAAGGCCCGAGGCTATCCATGAAGTTACCCGACCGGGAGCTTGGTCCTTGCGAGGGATTCCTTGTGAGGGGCTTCAATGAGGACTAGGGGAAGCTTGAGCGCTTCTCGATACCTCAATAAAACTACTGGAGTCATCGATGGGAGTTTGCATCTCTACCTTATCTTTACCTTCCGTATTTATATTACGTACCTTGTTTTTGTGCTTACTTTCCTAGCTTAGTTTGATAGGCTAGTTGATAGGATTCGAACATAGGGTGCATAACTCTTTTGCGGTAGAGATAGCAACATATCTAGCAAAACCTTAGTTGCACATTTAAATAGATGACCTTCTTGCATAGGTTTGGACTAGGTGAAATTAGAGGCCATAGTTAGAAGTAGACTTTCAAGATGCCTAATTCACCCCCGTTAGGGGCACGGTCCCTTATAGCGGGTGGTGCGAATCTTCGCGAGCGGGGACACGCGGCACGGGCGGGGCGTGTCGTTCGGACGGACGGACGCCCTATAGGAAGCATTATCATTACTTTATGTACTTTTTATTATGACAGTGTTACGTAATATTTTATAAACAACAATAGATTCAATGGCTATAGCCGGTGATAATGATTAGAGTCTAACAAATTCATGGCGAGAATGTTTCTTGTGTAATTAGCTCCTACGTGTTGTTCACCGATTAGCGGTGTCTTTTTTGGGTTCTTCTCTATCACCAACGGCAACTCGCCGAAACATGACATAGGATGCTGCGAACTTCTTGGCTCCTCCTTAATGAAACACGTGCTTAGCATGTTGTGAAAAAAGAATTTCTAGGATTTTTTTTGATCTATTCAGTAGGGAAAGCCCCTACCTAATATTTTTTTGGATTTCAATTAAAAGAAAGAGTGTTCTGTACACAAGAAAAAGTACAAGGCCATAATGCCCAAAGGAGAAAAGAAACAAAAAAAAAACTAAGTGAAATTCTCCTTCCAGCTAATTAGCGCAGCATGTCTACTTGGCTTGGTCTTTGTGCAAACATGGTCAAGCTCCTCCTTGAACTGTCTTTTCCAAATGCTGAGGTTTGCCTGTCCATCATCAAAGATGACTGCATTTTTTGTTACCCAAATGATCCAGCATGCCGTGATAAAAATTTCTCTGAAAATTGGACTTCCAAAGGATGTTCTGGCATCAATAATCATATCTAAAGGTGGCAAATTTTGGTTCCAACATATAGGGATGTTATTCCAATATGTTGTACTGAAGTGGCATTTAAAAAATAGATGCATGCTAGTTTCCTCACAGTCAGAGTTACATAGGGCACAATTGTAATTTTCTAGATCCATGTTCTTCCTCCTTAATAGGTTCCTTGTGTTGATTCTATCCCTGAGCAAGAGCCAAAAGAAAAACTTATGTTTACCAAGGTTGCTGGAGGCCTACATCCAATTGAAGAGTGGAGAAGTTTCTATGTGGTCAATCATAATTTTGTAAGCCTTCTTACTACTATACTTGCATGATCCCCAAGAATAGCACCATATGTCCTTTGTATCTGTATTCCAAGTTCTCTGCTGAATGAGAGTTTGCAGTTCTTCTAGCTGATTTGCAGCTTGTGTCGACAAGGGCAGGCTAAAAATTCTGCTTACATCTTGATCCAGAAAAAATTGGATGGAACATTTCTTCTTTCTGGTAAAGGAGAACAGTTGAGGGTATAGGTCTTGGAGGTTTTGATCTTACCATTTATTAGCCCAGAAAAGAACAGTCCTTCCATTGCTTGGATTACAGTTGGCAAAATCTCTGAATTTATGAAAAAGAGTCATAATGTCTTTCCACCAAAACGATCCAATTGGACTCCTAGCATGTGGTGGTGTCTGAGAATTAGAGTAGAATTTGGACCATGTTATGGATACCCAGGGTATTTCTACCTCATTGTAGAATTTGTCCAAAAATTTCATGAGTAAAGCATTGTTCAGACGTTAATGTCAATAATACCTAGCCCACCTTGATTCTTTGGTTTACAGGCTATTTCCCAGACAGCAAGACAAGTTCCTCTCCTGTTGATGTCACCCTTGCTCCATAAGCAGTGCCTTCTATTATATCAATTTGCTTAATTACTTGAACTAGGATTTTGAGATTGCACATGTAAAATGTAGGAAGAGCTGAAAACACAGAGTTCACTAGAATGAGCCTTCCATCATAAGATAAGTGTTTACTGACTCCACAAAGTCTTTTCTCAATCTTTGTCAAAAGAGGTGTGAATTCTTGCAGAGTAGGCTTGGTTAGTCCAAGTGGAAGCCCCAAATATGTGAAAGGCATAGTTCCTATGCTGCAACCAAAAGTTCTTGCTAAATGAATGACCTTTTCATCTGCTAAGTTAATGGGCACCAAGAAAGACTTCCTAAAGTTCACATGTAAACCACTAGAGTCAGAGAAAGATCTCAATAAGCACTTGAGATTAAAAAGGGTTCTAGCATCTCCAGGCAAGATGAGAAGAGTGTCATCAGCATACTGTACAATTGGGAAGTCACCTCCAAAGGTGTCACTAAGAGGGTGCTTGAGGATGCCCATCTACCAAACTTTGTTGACAACAGATTGTAGAAGGTCAGCTGCTAAAACAAACAACAGGGGTGAGAGTGGGTCACCCTGCCTGACCCCTCTTTTACACTCAAATCCTTTCCAGGAATACCATTCAGTAGAATAGAGGAAGTACTTGACCCCAAAATGTTTTGAATCCAACTTATCCATCTTGAAGAAAATCCTTTGTATCTAAGGATTTGCAAAATAACCTCATGCTCTAGTTTGTCAAAAGCTTTTTCAAAATCTAGTTTCAGAATTATGACTTCCTTTTTTGAGTGATGACAAAGATGAAGGAATTTGAATGCCCATGCTAGGCAATCTTGGATTATTCTTCCTTTGATGAATCCATATTGATTGGTGTGTACTAGTTGTAGGATCACAGATTGCATCCTAGCTGAAAGTAGCTTTGTGATGTACTTAAGAGTGTAATTCAGGAGAGAAATGGGCCTGTAATCATCAATTGTTTCAGGGTTGTTCTTTTTAGGGATTAGGGTAATGAAGGAGGAGTTCACACTCTTTAAGTCTGTATTCCGATGATAAAAATCTCTTAACAATCTTATGAAATCACCATTTATTATATCCCAACTCTTTTTAATGAATAGTCCATTAAAACCATCTGGTCCAGGAGCATGGTCGTTTGGCAGAGATTTGATGATAGCCTCAATTTCAGTTTGACTGAACTCAGTGTCTAGATAATCAAGATTATGCTCTGCCAATAATGTGCTGAGATCCTAGTGTATGTTAGAGAATTCACAGATTCCTAACCTTTGCTTATAAGATTGCCATAGCAAATTTTGCTTTTGTCCATGCTCTGTGACAACAGTACCATCAGGCTTTGTAAGAGAAAAAATGAAATTTCTCTTATGTTCTATAGTAGCCATAGTGTGGAAAAAGCTACTATTTTCATCCCCAAATTTCACCCATCTAACAGTGTTTCTCTGTTTCCAATAGATCCTTTTAGATTCTAGTAAAGATGCAAGGTGATCCTTGACCAGCCTTTTGAAGGCCTTTTCTAGATCTGAGAGTTGTCTTTGCTCCTCAAGACCATCCATGAGTAGTAGAACCCAATTGCAATTATAAATGAGCTTGCTTAGCTTGGAAAGGTTCTTACTCCATTTTCTCAGACCAGCTCTGACATGTTTGAGCTTTGAAGATAGATTTTTGGATGCATTGGCATATACTGGTGAATTATTCCAATCAAGAGCCACAATGTTTAGAAAATCAGCATGATCAACCCAATAATTTTCAAACCAGAAAATATTTGATTTGGGGATTGAGCTTCCAATGTGAAGCACATAAGGAATGTGATCTGAAATTGGCCTTGACAAAGGTTGTACATGTGTAGCAAGATAGGAGAGGGTCCAGCCAAAGGAAGTAAAAGCCCAATCCAACTTGACAAGGAGGGGGTCAGATTGCATATTGGTCCAAGTGTAGCTTCTGCCATTGAAAGGTATTTCAACTAAGTCCAAGTCAGAAATAATTTCATTAAACAAGTTCATTTCTGACAGATCACCTCTTGGTTTGTTCCTATTTTTAGGTTGCCTGATCAGATTGAAATCTCCAGCAAGTAACCAGTCATCAAACTCACTGGTATCAAAGTTCATCAGCCAAGTGCCAAAAGCTTGCTTCTGGTTGGACTGTGAAGGGCCATATATGTTTGTAATATGAAAACTCTTATTATCCAGCTTTTTCTCATCTTAATAGAGATGGCATAGGAATTTGTCTGAATTACAGAGCCCTCAAACACACTGCTGTTCCATGCTGTTAAGAGACCACCTGCAGCTCCAACTGAGGGAGAAAAAGCAAACTGATCAAAATTTTTGGGACATAATTTTTTAATGTAGAAGATGTCAAAGTTCTCCCTTTTTGTCTCATGAATACAAATGATTTGGCAAGCACTCTCTGTAATTTTCCCTCTTAAAGCATCCCACTTTTCCTAAGAATTAATGCCTCTAATATTACAAAACAAAATTTTACTGTATCTTCTACTATCCATAAACACAATCTATGTAAAAAAGACAAAGTTTGTTCATACAAATGACAAACTGGATCAGCCATCTTATGTATTTGTGGGGATGTGAGTGAAGCATTTGTAGGTCTGTGTAAAAACCATGCAGCCAACTCTGTCATTTCAACAACTATTAACATGATTACACAGGATGAGAGTAGAGGGCATTATATTTGTATCGAGACTCACATAACCAGGCTCAGAGGTAGGAATCAAGACCACAAAGAAATGAAAAGCAACATTAGCATTAACAAGGAACACAAGCATCAGAGACAGGCAACCCAAACACTTCCCAAGATTATTAAAACAACAAAGGATGCAACAGTACATGATCTTATTGTTCCAGTACACAGATTGGGACCTGGGACTAGAGAGGCGACACACATCTAAACATGGATAACTTTGGAGCAACAAAAGCAGCACCATTGCAGGTGCACACAGAGACAAATCTGTGATACTACTCATCTATATTGTCTTTCTCAAGAAGAGCAGCAGAAGTAGCCTCAGGCTAGATCTGTAGGAAACCAGTTGCAATTGCTTCTAGAATCTCTTTGGAGAGATGTGGTGCAGCTCCATAGTTGGAAGGCCCTGGAATGATGGCCAGACGGGTGGGATCAACAACAACTTCCTCTGTAGTGAATGTCTCCTTAACTTGATTGGCCGCCTTGGCACTTGTAGCATCCTTGTAACCTCCAAGTTTGTTTGCAATTCTTCTGCTACGCCTCAGAAAGCTATCATCTAACTTCTCCTTAACCTTCAGGCTCTTTCTCTTGCATGGGGTCTACAAAATAGCAGGAGCTTCATCCAGGATCTCAACTTCTTCATCCTCATTTTCAGTTTTTGCTTCAGCTTCTCCAAACTCTGCATCAGCATCCCCCATTGTTGTATCAACCTCTTCTTCATTAGAGGTGACGTAGTCCAAGACAATCTTCTCAGGAGATGATCCCCCAATCTATGGAGAGAGAAGAAAGGCAAAATGTATGAGGAGACATTGATCATTAAAATAGGTAGGAATCAGTGTGCCATGATCAATAACTAACAGATTCAGAAAGGAAAGAAAGTTAGATGCAGGTGTGATAGATATGAAATTCAGTACCTCTTTCAGAATGGATGGAACCACTGCAATGAGGGGATCAGAGGGCACACTAGGACCATAGATCTCTGATCTAATCCTTAGAGCCGGGAACTGCACGATTGCATTAGCTGGAGTGGGGCTTGGCAGGTTCTGAGAGCTACTCACTTGAACTGAACCATTATGGACACTGATGGCTTCAATTTGTTGCTGCATAGCCTGGTGAAGGGTCAAGATGGCGGACTAGAGGGGGGTGAATAGTCCTTTCTAAAATTAATCGCATCAGCTAACCGAAACAAGTGCGGAATTATAACTATCGGTCTAGCCAAGACTACACCCCTCTATCTATGTTCTCTAGCACATTCCAAAGATACCAATTAAGCAACAAAGGTGCCAGGCTAGCTAGAGCTCGTCTAACCAATTCTAGAAGCAAGGTCACACAAACCTATGCCACTAGTACTTTAAGCAACAAGGGAGCTCCTATACAAACTAGTAAGCAAAAGCACGAAGCCATCTAAGCTTACTAGCAATGCTCAATAACAAGGCAACCAATGCCAATTAGGGAGTGCAATTACTTAGCTACACAAACTAAGCAATGTGACTAACAAGGTTACACAAACCAAATTAGCCACGTAAGGGAGCTACTTCTATGCTACACAAGCAAGAAGGTAACTAGTAAGCTACACAAGCTAACTAATTACAAGAGCAACTACACATGCACAATGTATATAAAAGTAATTACAAGCTTGTGTAACGAGGATGCAAACCAACGGGGAGAACAAGGTTGACACGGTGATTTTTCTCCCGAGGTTCACATGTTTGCCAACAAGCTAGTCCCCGTTGTGTCGACCGCACACTTGGTGGTTCGGCGGCTAATTGGCATCACCTGCCAAGCCTGCATGTTGGGCACCGTAAGAACCTACCCCAAAAGTGAGGGTAGCTCAATGACACGCTTTACTAGATTTTCTCTTCGTGGCTCCCACGGGGTGAGCACAACGCCCCTCACAAAGCTCTTCTCTAAAGCACCGCACAAGCTTCTTGCGGGCTTCAACGGAGACCACCACCAAGCTGTCTAGGAGGTGGCAACCTCCAAGAGTAACAAGCACCACCGGCTTGCAACTCGATCACCTAGTGCCACTTGATGCAACCTCATGATGCAATCGCACTAGAATCGCTCTCTCACACAATCGGGTGATCACTATCAAGCATATATGAAATGGAGGGCTCCCAAGCACTCACAAGCATGGACACAAATTCCCCTGAGGTGCTCAGCCCTAGCCATGGCCGAGGCCACCTTCAATTTATAGCCCCACAGGCTAAACTAGCCGTTACCCCTTCACTGGGCAAAACTCGGGACGACCGGACGCTCCGGTCGTATCGACCAAACGCAGGACCTCAGCATCCAGTCAATGGATGCTCGCCATGTGTCGCCTCCATCAACCTCAGTCACTTGATCTCAATGGTCAAGTGATGACCGGACACAGCAACCCTAGCGTCTGGTCATTTCCAATAAGGTACCAGTCACGACTGGACGCGTCCAGTCCTTCTCCAACTTTTCTACATCGCCTATGTCATCGTACGTCAGCCTAACCAGACACACCCTGCCAGCGTCCGGTCACTTCCAGCGCCAGCGTCCGGTCAAAGACCGTCGCTTGCATGCTCTGTGCTACCACTGACTAGACGCAGGACCCCAGCGTTCGGTCACCAAGTGACCAGTGTCCGGTCCACTCTGTGAGACCCTACCTTTTCTATATAGGGAGCCGGTGGCACCGTCGGACTGTCCGCACTCTATGGGCGGACACTCCGCCGGTGGAGTTACGAACCCTTGCCTCTGTTTCTTCACCAAGTTGATCCATATCAACTCCAACTTCTTCTCCTTTGCAAATGTGCCAACACCACTATGTGTATGTGTGTTAGCTTTTCACAAACGTTTTCCAAAGCATTAGCCACTCAACTTCCCACACCACTCGATCCTAGCGATGATGCAAAGTTAGATCACTCGAGTGGCACTAGATGACCGATATGCAAACAAGTTTGCCCCTCTTGATAGTACGGCCATCTATCCTAAACCCGGTCATCAACTTATGTACACACCTATGACCGGTGAAATGAAATGCCCTAGATTATACCTTTGCCTTACGCATTTCATTCCATCTCCTCCAATGTCGATGCAACACATGCACCAACATGATCAACAATGATATGATCCACTTCATATCATCACGTGATCATATTGGTTCATCGATATTGACTTCACTTGCTTTTCACCGTTGCCTTTGTCCATCGGCACCAAGTCTTGCTCAAGCTTCACTGCCACGCGGTCCATCGCTCCAAAGCCTCCGACTTGCCCTTCATGCTTGCAACCGGTCCATCAAGCCAAGTCTTGTCTTGATCTTCTCCACCTTGATCACATGACTCAATGTCATGTCTCATGTGCAATAAGCTCCTTCATCTTCATATGTGTGAGCTTTGTAACATCTCCAACCCATTTTCACCTTTATGGCATATGTTGCTCACACATATGTACCTGTGGACTAATCACCTATGTATCTCACATAAAAATAATTAGTCCACCTAGGTTGTCACTCAATTACCAAAACCACACAAGGACCATTCACATAGGCATTCTACACACTATGTATTTCTGAATCTCTTGGTGCAACCTGCTCTTGCCATCGGCTTGGCCCTCCTGCATCATGATTCATGGCAAAAACACCAGTGGAGGCAGTTGGGGTGGCATCAGAAAGCACAGGTGGAGCAAAGCCCATCCAGCATGGTGGCTGCGCTGGACAAGGGTGCAGAGGACCAAAGGCAATGAACGCTTCTTCATCTTGTGGCTCAATGAGGCGCTGCTTTTTTAGAACAAAGCAAGGGACCGTCCAGGAGCGTCCCTTCTGTGGTAGTCCTCCATTCACCTTGACAGAATCTGGAATGTTAGCTTCATCATTGAGATACACCTTGACAACCACCCTAGCTAGAGTTTCTAGTTCATGCCAGTGCACCATGATTCCAAAACCAGAAACAGCTCTAGCTATCATCGGAGCATTGCGCAAATCCTCGGGAAAACCAACAAGCATGATCCAAGCCTCACGATCCAAATCAAAAGTATGTGCATTATCACTTTCATCATGCTTAACAACAGTCATGGTGTAGTTGCCTAGATTGAACTCAGGACCAAGAAAACGCTCTCTTTCAAGTGGGGAGATAAAATGAACATAAGCATCCCCAAGAGCACAGGGTTGTACCTCGATGATTCTAGCCTGATGAACATCCTAGAAGAAGTAGTGGAGTGCAAACTCCACGCTGGCGAAATCATCCTTGTGGACTTGGGGCTGGAGCTTCACTATTGCAAGATCTTCATTGGATAGGGTGTAGCACCCAGTCACATACGCCTCATGATGGAGCGGTGGACGAGGCACGGGTTCCACCAGCGCGAACCCCTTGGGGACATGTGGATGCGGATTGCAAGCCCAGTTGGCCATGGTAGGTGAGGGGCCGGGTTTCTGCATAGTAGGCAGGGGAACAGAGGAGACAGAGGCTTCGAGGGTGGGAGAAGGAGTCAAGTTTATAGGTGCTTTCTCAATACCATCGCCCAGCCGAGATATGGGCCTAAAACGCCGCTGATTGCGGGCCTTCGAAAGACAGACAGACGATATGTGTCCATAGTTGAAGCAGGAATTGCATCTTACCATGTTAGTGCAATCTTTCCTCAAGTGATTCGGGCCCAAACATCTATAACAGTGATGGGCATTCGAAGGCAGGTGACGGGCCAAATGTGTTGATGGGATTTTCGGCATAGATTGAGTATGCAATAAAGTATCAGATTTCAAATTCAAAACCAGCGTAGCTTTGGGCTTGGGCTTAGGCGTGGAACGCGCCAGAGAGGCCGGATACGGATGAGCTTCCTTCTGCGACTTTGGGATCCAGTGAGGAATAGATTTTTGCCTCAAAAAAAGCTTTGAATCAGAATGGAGGCCCGTATGCGCATGAACAGAACTCTTCTGAAAATTGGATGGATAAACGAGACGTTGGAACACAGATGTTTTCTGAATTGGGGGAGAACGGACAATTTCTGCATAGCTTTTTCTTGATTTATGATTCACCATTGTCCATTCAGCCTCTTGTTCTAAACACCAGAGTTCATACTCTTTTTGCCAATTCGCTCCTCCATCTCTCCACAGAAAGAAGAAGATGGCAAAGGATTTGCAAGAAAAGCTTTTCATCTTGTGAATCATAATGCCAACTTTTTTAGAAGAAACCGAGAAACCAAACATCCAACCAGAGAGATGGAAAACATTGTAATCCTTAGCTAGACCACCCAAACAAGCTTGAAGGATCAAACCGACAGACTCTTCATTCAAACGAATCACAGAACGGCCAAAACTCACAACGAGATGAAACGCCGCTGAAGGAGGCGATGTGGAAGGACTCACCGAGCAACCAAAGCGTTGTGAGACCACCTTGGCAAACTCAATTCCTGGGTCGAAGCACAAATCCGAGAGGCCACCCATGATTGAAGAGGAAGATCACCAGGGGGCACCATGGTTGGAGGGAGCACCGGGGAAGGTGGTGGGAGAGCCCATTTCAGATTCCACCGCAATGCTAATGTCGTTCATTACTCTCCTACTAGTACTACTCTGGGGTGGATCATATGGCTACAGAACGATTCCTAGCACGTCTGATAACAAGTACCGTGATACCTCTCTTAGGTTCTCTAATTAGTAATAGTAAGATAACATGAAAAACTGCAGATATATCTATTTAAGCTTTCACCGCTTCCCGGTCAAATTAAAGTTTTAAAATCTTCCTGGACATTTTCAAAGTACAGTATTTACGACTATCGACAGCACTCCTTTCATTCCAAGGTGTCCAGAAGTTGGAAACAACTGTGCGAAATGTACACTCTTCTGTCGTGGGCAATTTCCACGACGTGCAGCGACTGGCGTCGAATCGGATGACACGGACAAATGGACACTGTATCGGTATGAGAATTCAGAGGCTCGTAGGCGACAAGCTCGCTACCAGACTTTTCGTGTGGTGTCTGTTTGCTCATAAAGCACCGAATTACTGAAGAAGCAGCCAGCTGGCATACTTGCGTACACTGGTAGGTGAGACACGCGCACGGAGACGTAGTACGGAGGAAGAGGGCTATGGCGGCCGGCGGTGGGATTCACAGGGGCGAGCGGTGGAGCCTGGCGGGCGCGACGTCGCAGCAAGGGGATCGGGCACGCCATGGTGAGGAGTTGGCTGCGTTCGGTGTGCGCGTGCACACGTGCTCGCGCAGCGCGGCTGACCTGGAGGCGTGCCGCCGGCGGTGGTCCGAGATGGGGCTGGACGTCACGGTCACGGCCTGTGACCTCGCCGTGCGCGCCGACCGGGAGAGGCTCATGGAGACTGTCAAGGCCACCTTCGACGGCAAGCTCGACATTATGGTAAGCTGAAGCCTACTGTCCTATCCCGTACATGCTATCCATGTCCATTCTACGACGGCAGATCACACGTCAATAAGTCATACTGAGCATCCTGTTAGTTGATCTCCACCAATAGGCCCAACAGACTATTGGGCCTTTGGATCTGCGCCCTGATCAGGGGCATCCAACCCTAATATGGTTGGTGGGCCCCTGTCGCACAACACTATAAATAGAGGAGTGAAGAACTGGGCTCGGATAACGAGGTTGACCGGAGCCGCCATAATCCCACTCACAGTAAACCTAACCCGATCAAAAGCGAGTGCTGCTAGCGACGGGATGCCTCACCGCACCGCCGTCATCTCTGCATCGCCCCTGCGATCACCACCGGGCCACTGGACCTCGCCTTCTCGCCACCACTACGCTAGAGCTACCACAACACCGGCGTCCGTGGACCGAATGGTAACTTAGATCGAGGTACATCAACTGTTTTCCCATCAAAGTAAGAAGCTTTACCCCGATCTATGGTTAAGAGGCACTATGGTGTTCCTAACATTGGTATCAGAGTCAAGGTTATAGTATGGGGTAGAGCATAGAAAAGAAAGAACAAGAGTTCGATCCATTTCAGATTGAAACCCTAACCCTAACCGGGTAAAAGAAAACAGAAAAGGGACCGGGGAGTGGCGGATGTCACACAACTCCCGGTCACCACCGCCACCGAGCGGGGAAAGATGCTTTCGCCGGCGCGTGGCAAGAAAAGAACAAATCCAGTTCGGATCTGAGGAAAGGAGTAAAAAGAAAGAAGAACAGTGGTTCACGAACCCTAACCCTAACTGGGTGAAGAGGAAGGGCCCTCGGCTCACGAGACCGAACCCTAAAACCCGTAAAGACTCCACAGGGATGACACACAATGAAACCCTAACCCTAGATCCCTAAATCAGTTGAATCCGAGAAGAAGCTATGGAAACCCAAAAGAGAAACAAGATCCGAATCGGAGAAAAGAACCCTAACCCTAACTCGCGATGAAGAAGGGAAGAGAATGATTCGGTACAAATAGAAAAGAAAGGAAATCAAGTTAAAAAGATGAACTGAATCAAAATAGTGGGTCGAATCTCGAAACCCTAACCCTAGAACGAATCCCCATCCCAATCGGACTCATCCAAGAAGAGCAAACAAGATCCAAAGAAGGGGAAAAGGGGAATAGGTAGACCCAGAGGGCTTACCTCGCCGTCATGCAGACCGGCGCGCAGGAGAAGAAGACCGAGCCAGGGGGAGATGTTTCACCCAGGCTCGGCCAAGGGGGCACCGTAGCCAGGCCGCTCGACGGCAGCGCGCTCACCCGCTAGGGAGCGTGCATGCCGGCGAGGGGGCCGGCGACGGCACCATGGCTCTTCCGTCCTCGCTCAATCTCGCTCGGTGTTGACTCGGCGTGAGAGAGCGAAGAGAGAGAGCCGACTCGGCGTGAGAGAGCGAAGAGAGACAGGCAGAGAATGAGAATAAGTTAGGGTTTTGGACGGCGCGGCCGCAGGCGGGGTTTTGTTTTGCCTATCCGCGCGCGCGACCGTCCGATCAGAACCATTGGCGTAGATCGCATGGGCTGCATCACGGCCCAGGCAGGCGAGCGCGCCACGGCGCTTTGCCGGCCCAGGCCCACGTTGCGGCCTGGTAAGGCAGCGCGCGCCAGAGAAAGATGGGTCGGGCCGTTTTGCCGGCTGGGCTGAATGCACAGTGATCAAATGAATCAGTTTTTTGTTTTTTCTTTTTCCAGTAAATGTTTATTTCCTAGAAATTGATTAATGGCTTAAATAAAATAGAAAAGAGATTTGTCCTGTGGGCAAAATTCATTTAATTGAATAATTTTTCCGCTGCTAAAGAAATAGTTGATTCTCCAGTTATTTTGAACCAACGTGATATTTAATTGGAGAAAAAGAGAGTTTTTCCGCTGCTAAAGAAATTGTTGATTCTCTAGTTATTTTGAACCAATGTGATTTTTAATTGGATAAAAATATATTTTGATATGATTATGGTGTTGTTATTTTCTGACCAACGTTGTTAATAACAATATCGTAATTTTAATGATTTATGCATTAATTATATTTCTGCCCAACGGTGATATAGAATTAGTGTATAAGAACAGATGTAAATTTTAATCATTTATGCATTAATTCTATTTCTGCCCAACGGTGATGTAGAATTAGTGTATAAGAACAATTGTATGTCTTAATTTTGACCAACGTTGGAATCAAGGCATGCAATTGTTGTTATTTTTATGTGAAAAAAAAAGATTGACCTAGGCTTCATCTTGGTTGAGGTGGACTGAGTAGTCACCTCACCGTGTCCTACTAATTCTATGACACTGGTGAGGGAGACAAACATGCCGCTTGGGCAACTAAAAAGAGAGATTTTGAATCCCAAAAGATGTCCTATGATTTTGAGCATAGGAAGAGGGTCACTGCCAATAAAATTTTTTTGGCTGTGATAAAGAATACGATTGAGCTTGCAATTGTGGGCTCAATCCTAGAGTATGACATGGTCACCGAGTGCCTCGATAGAATAAAGAGTCAGTTCACTGGCTCTTCAAAGACATGCTACCTAGCTGATAAAGCAGTTGGTGATAGAAAGTTAATCTGGAAATTGTGGTATAAGAGAGCTCACGATGCATCGTCGAAATTATGGCACTATCGTTTATGCCATATTTCGAGGGGGAGAATAAAAGACTAGTTAAGAATAATATTCTTCCTCCATTAGAGCTCTCAAATTTAGAACAATGCAGAGAATGCATAAAAGAAAAGTATTTAAAGAAAATTAAGAAAGGTGCCAAATGAAGCGCAAGAATTTTACAGATCATTCACACAGACATCTGTGGTTAGTTTCCTGTAAAGAGTGTGGATGGTAATGATTCATTCATAATATTCACAGATGATTACTCCCGTTATGTCTATATTTATCCAATTAAAGAAAGAACAGAAGCATTGGATAAATATAGATATTTAAGACAAAAGGCTGAAATCCAACGCAATTTAAAGATTAAAATAGTCAGGTCCGACCGTGGGGGAGTACTACGGTCGGCATACCCCATATGGACAAATTCCTAGACCTTTTGCAAGGTTCTTATAGGAGAATGGTAAAGTAGCCCAGTATTCTACACTAGGCGAACCTCAGCAGAATGGAGTAGCTGAAAGACACAATCGTACCCTGATAGATATGGTGCGTAGTATGATAAGTTACTCCACCTTACAGATGAGCCTATGGATGGAGGCGTTAAAAACCGCCATTCATATTCTCAATAGAGTACCAAGTAAGTCGGTGCCAAAAACGCCGTATGAGTTGTGGACAGGAAGAGTACCCTCACTAAACACTTACGTGTGTGGGGGAGCCCTGCTTAGGCTAAAGGATTTAACCCAAATATTGGGAAGCTAGATCCCAAAACAGTAAGTTGTTATTTCATTGGCTACCTAGAAAAGTCAAAAGGTTTTTGTTTCTACTGTCTAGAGAGACATACAAAGTTTGTGAAAACGAGACACGCTGTCTTCCTAGAGGATGAATTGATGAGGGGGAGCATGGTAGCTTGAGAAATTGACCTTGAAGAAAAATAGGTGTATGCGCCCAATCCAATGATTCATGAGCCAATTTTCTCACTACCTGCTATCGCTGCACCGACAGTGCAAGATACTGTGGTGTCAGCACCTGTTGTTATTCCGCCTATGGCAACAATGAATGACCATAAGGAACCTATTCTTTAGGATCCTATAGAACCTATTGCCACACATGAGGGGGAGCAACAACATCCTCAAACAGAATATGTGTCAAATGTGGAGGCTCCTAGAAGGTCTCAAAAAGGTAGAAAATCAACTATTCCTAATGACAATGAAGTATACAACACTGAGGAATTTCAAATGGAGGATGATCCCACCTCATTTGAATAAGCCATGAAAAGTGATCATTCATCAAAGTGGCTTGAGTCCATGGAAGATGAAATGAAATCTATGAATACCAATAAAGTTTGGGACTTGAAGATAATTCCTAAAGGAGCCAAAACAGTAGGCTATAAATGGGTCTACAAAACAAAACTTGACTCCCAAGGAAATATAGAGAGATATCAAGTACAACTTGTGGCAAAAGGCTTTACACAAAGAGAAGGGATTGATTACAATGAGACCTTTTCTCCAATCTCATGTAAGGATTCCTTCAGAATCATAATGGCATTAGTGGCACATTACGATTTAGAATTACATCAGATGGATGTAAAGACGGCATTTCTCAACGGGGACTTGGAGGAAAAGGTTTACATGGCACAACCGAAAGGTTTTGTCATGGAAGGAAAAGAACGAATGGGATGCCACCTAAAGAAATCCATTTATGGATTAAAATAAGCTTCAAGACAATGATACTTGAAGTTTGATCAGACAATAAAGAATTTTGTGTTTAAATCGAATGTAGAGGACAATTGTGTCTATACAAAGTTTAAGAACGGGAAGTTTATCTTCTTTATCCTGTATGTGGATGATATCTTACTTGCTAGTAGTGATGTCAGTGTACTACTGGAGACAAAGAAGTTTTTGTTCTCAAAATTTGATATGAAAGATCTTGGTGAAGCCTCGTTCGTTCTAGGGATCGAGATTCATCGAGATAGAAGTAAAGGGGTATTAGGACTGTCACAAAAGACATATATAGATAGAATCTTAAAGAAATTTTGTATGCACAAATGTAGTCCCTCACCTGCTCCTATAGTCAAGGGCAACAGATATGGGGATTTTAAATGCCTCAGGAACCAATATGAGATCGATCAAATAAAAGTGGTTCCATATACTTTAGCTGTCGGAAGCTTGCAATATGCTCAAGTATGTACGTGCCCTGACTTGGCATTTGTTACCAAGTTACTTTGCAGATTCCAGAGCAATCCTAGAACAGAACACAAGAAATTGGTAAAGAAAGTCTTGCATTATTTGCAAGGAACGAAAGGCCTCATGATGACGTATAGAAGATCTGATTCACTCCATATAGTGGGATATTCAGATTCTGATTATGCGGGAGATGATAGAAAATCCACGTCGGGATATGTATTTACTCTCGCAGGGGGGGCTATTTCATGGAAAAGCTCAAAGCAAACCATCACTATATCGTCCACAATGTATGATGATTTTGTAGCGTGTTATGAGGCAACGGGGCAGGTGAACTGGCTAAAGAAGTTCATACCCAGTTTTAAAGGTGGATGACGACATCTATAGACCACTAAAGTTATACTGTGATAATAATCAAGCAGTACAGTATGCTCACAACAATAAGTCAAGTGATGCTGCCAAACACATTGACATAAAGTATATTATTGTGAAAGATAAAGTCCGGGATCATGTCATAAAGTCTTGAGCATATAAGTACAGAAAAGATGCTCGTGGATCTGCTTACAAAAGGCTTACCACCCAACGTGTAGCTAGCATGGGTTTAAGGAAAGCCTAAAATTCCTGGACAAAAGAAGGCCCAAAGATAAGTATCTATTTCAGAACAGAGTAGTGTGTTGTAGCTGTTAAATCTATCGGCAATGGACCGTGATGATGAGATATGCTCTATGCGCTAATCTGTAATGGAATGAACAAAAGTAAATGATATGAAATTGAAAAATAGTAATGAGATCAAGGGGGAGAATGTTAGTTGATCTCCACCAATAGGCCCAACGGCCTATTGGGCCCTTGGATCTACGCCCTAATCGGGAGTGCCCAACCATAATATGGTTGGTGGGCCCCTATCGCACAACACTATAAATAGAGGAGTGGGGAACTGGGCTCGGATAACAAGGTTGACCGGAGCCTACATAATCCCACCCACGGTAAATCTAACCCGATCAAAAGCGAGTGCTGCCAGCGACGGGATGCCCCACCGCACCGCCGTCACCTCTGCATCGCCCCTACGATCACCATTGGGCCACTAGACCTCGCCTTCTCGCCACCACTACGCTGGAGCTGCCACAACACTGGCGTCCGCGGACCGAATGGTGACTTAGATCGAGGTACATCAACTGTTTTCCCATCTAAGTAAGAAGCTTTACCCCGATCTATGGTTAAGAGGCACTATGGTGTTCCTAACACGTCCATGCATGATGCACCTCCTCTCATTCCTATTCTTTTTAACGCATCCTTTCCTGTAAGGGATTAGCTCCTTCAGTTCCCTAAAAAATTATGTTGCTATATTCCAGGCACCTAGGATTTGCATTTCTTTAAGGCGACGCATCTCAGCCCTTGGATCCAAAACGGACGGTCCAGATTAGCCCCTATTCATCTTCTTCCTCCAGGCTCCAGCAGCTCTCGCTGCCCACCGCCCCGTCGCGGTGCATTAGGGCCTCACCGGAGCTCTGCCGCTGCGGCTATGGCTACGGCCGCGGAGCTCCGGCGAGACCGTACCGGACCTGCGGCATCCTCCCTCTTCCCCTCCACTCCTCCCGCCGCAGCTTTCTTCTCTAACTCCGACGAACGGCCTCGACTCCACCGTCGACAGGACCCCGAACCGGCCGACCACCGTCCCCACCGCCTGGCCTGCCTATCTCCCCGGGGCCCCTCCTTTTTCTAAGGTCACTAGAGTTGGGATAGAGAGAGGAGAAGTTCGCCGGAGTTGGGGAGAGAGAGAGGGGAGAAGCTCGTCGGAACCCTAACTTGCAGATCTAGGAGGAGGAGGAGGAGGAGGAGGGGAAGGGCCTACCTCGCCGGCACTACCGCCGCCACGTGGGGAGAGAAGGAGACGCGTGCGCATGAGGAAGTGGCACGGGCACCGTCGGCTGAACAACCAACACATCTCAGTCGACAAAGATGTAGGAAGTGCGAAAAAAACTAGTGCAAAAAAGGGATTTAGAGATGGGTGTTGAGCGTTTTTAGAGGCCTGCTACTAAGCCCAACTTAAAGTCCGCATGCCGATGAGTGCCATGCTGCCACAGATCTCACTGGAGCCATCGAAGGCGTCAAGCTTGAGGACATAAAAGCCGAATCAGAGCCACCAACACAGGTTTCTCCACTGTACTCTGTGCCCTTGGCTCGGTTCTCACCCCTAGAGAGAGGGTGAGAGAAGAGACTGTGTCAGGTGGGTTATGCCAACTACTGCCATGAGCGCCCTCGGCAGCTTGGGAGTGAGAGAGGATTGCCACCGCGTTGAGTCGGGAGAGAAACGGCGAGAGAGAGATAAGTGTGTGCTTATATACGCATGTTAAGTTTTAGCCCTCATGAGCCTCGGGCTCAATTAGTGAGACAAACCTCTTAAGAAGTCCGCCTATAGTAATGGATTTTGACTTGCGTCGTTAGCTTCAAAAATGAGTCGACCGCCTCTAAAAATCATTGGTTTTCTTTAGAGACTACCTTACCTTTTGTATACCTCTATTAATGAAACATCTTGTCTATCAAAATCATTTTGTAGTAGTGATATATACATGCTTGCACGTACACAGGTGAACAATGCGGCGCAGATGCTCGTGAAACCGGTGGCGCAGTGCACGGTGGAGGACTTCTCACGTTGCATGGCAACCAACCTGGAGACGTGCTTCCATCTCTGCCAGCTCGCGCACCCTCTCCTCCTCAACGCCTCCCTCACCGGCGGCGGAAGCGTTGTCAATGTCTCCTTCATTGGAAGTTTGCTGGCCTACCACGACCTCACCCTCTATGGCACCGCCAAAGGTATAAGCCTTTATAATTTTCCAAATTCACAAGACTTTTCAGATATTCTGATTTCAGAATACAATTATAAGCATAACTTCCAATGTTTTAAAGTAAATAATTATTCATTTTTGTTGTTTTATAAGATTTGATGAAGTATTGTTTTAGAAGACATAATCACATAAATTAATTAAGGTTTTTTGTCAAGATGATGGAAAAAAATTGTTCTGTTCGAATTTTGAATTTGACATTCCATTTTCCTTGTTATACTGCTTGGAATACAGCACACCACAAAAACTGAAAAATTCGAAAGTATTTGAATCACACACACACACCTCGTAAGTCCATGTGTATAAATTTACTTGTATGAGATACTCCCTTCCTCCTGAAATATAAGAAATACAGAGTTCAATGTTTGTACCAAATTATAACAAACACCCAAAAGACCCATGTATACCTCATTAGTGTCTATCACCAACATAAATATTGTAATCACAGAGGGTATATACGTCATTTATCTTACCATATGTTATGGCCTTGAAAGTAAATTTGTTTTATTTGCGCGCATGCCAGCCGGAATGAACCAACTACCAAGGAGCCTGGCCACCGAGTGGGCCAGCGATAAGATTCGTGTCAACTGCGTGGCACCTGGGCTGATCATGACCGACAAGGCGAAAGAGGTACTTATACTCCTAACTATGGAGACATAATTAATACAGTATATATAATTGCCGACAAGAAATTAGTTGACAATGTAAATTAAATACTCCTAATAGGCACCACCAGAGGCCATGGAGCAATCGTTAACCAGGGCCCCTATGCGGCGGGCCAGCGAGCCGGTGGAGGTGGCGTCCATGGTGTCCTTCCTCTGCATGCCGGCGGCGTCCTACGTCACTGGCCAGGTCATCTGCGTGGACGGCGGCCGGACCATTAGTGCCTGATCTAGCAGGTGATTTAGCCGGCAGAGAATAACGTTCGTCGTGTTCTTGTTTCGTCGTCCAATCCGTTTGTCATTTCGCGTTCTGAACTGCAACCTCCGCTGGTTGTCTTGTTGATTTTTATGACTGCGTATTTTCTTTTGTGGCACCACGCTACTGTCTCTATATTTTTGTTATGACAATTGCTCTAGTAGTCCTCTCTCCTAGAATTGCACGCATCTCAAAAGTAGCCCACCTTTTCTTATTAGTTATCACACAATATCATGCAGAATCTTACGGCGCATGCACGCTAATCCTACACTATGAGCACCTTTGAAAATTAGGCCGACAAAATCTCGAGACGAGATTAATTAGTTATTTCTCAGTTACTATTATTTACCGGCCCTGCCCTTCCAAGACCCAAACAAAGCCCCAAGTGGGTCAATGTATCCATCTCCCTTCGGATCAGTCATTTCGTTATGGACGTCCGCAGGCCGCAGCCGACTAATGCCCATGTCGCAGGTAGGCGAGGACGGCCACCACAATCACAATGGATGCGCCGTGGACGCCGCCGACCGAGGCAGCACACTGATAGATCCTGCATTCTTCTGGCTTGTGCCATGGCCTACAAACTGGCTCTCTGTCTTTTGAAACTCACAATGATGATATTTTTTCTTGAATACGCAAAAAATTTACATATCATTATAATTAATAAGAAGAGTTTAACCATACAAACGACACGCTTCTGATGAGCGTCCTAGGTGGTCTTACAGCTGTGATTGCACCTTCCTAGCTAGTACACTGTTTCAAACTTGGAATGATGATGATATTGATGCATGTGTTCTGGTGAAAGATCTTTCATTTGGAGCTGCTGAACGAATGCCAAAAAAATTACATTACAACCTGACACGATCATGTTTTCAGCCCTGTTAGATTGATCTCTAATCCCAAACTGGGTCCAACGGCTTAGTTGGGCCTTTGATCCACGCCCTGATTGGGGGCATCCAGCCCACTATGGCTAGAGGGCCCCTGTCACACTACGCTATATATAGAGGTGGGTGCCGGCGGCTCTGAGTACGAGGTTTACCATGAGCCGAGCTCCCCACCGAAACCTAAACCCTAATCCCGATCAGAGAGGGGCGCAACCAGTGATGGGAAGACACCAGCCGCGTCGCCCTGCTCCACTGACGTCGACGACTTCATTGACCTCTTCACCGAACGTCGCTGCCCGTGCGCAGACTTCACCGACGAACGAGATGGTGGCTTCTAGTTCTAGACCATCTCCCTCTGCGGTGTCAGGTTCGACATGTTCTTCTTCTATTCCTCTATGTCTCTCTACTCTTAATATCACATTCACAGTAAAAAGAACCTGCTAGACCTAACCCTAGATGATCTTTTCGATCCTAACAAGCCCAACCCAACAAACAAAGGGCACAGACAGTAATTATTGACCAGACGGGGACGGCCGAGTTCCAAGGTGAACTATTGGCCTGTCGGTGACGGCCAACCAAACAAACTCCATTATCTTGTTGCAGTCTGGGAGTAGTCGACCGGCGTGTACTCCGCCGGTGGCTTGAGGATCAGCAGTGCCGCATTGTTCACCTGTACGGGCACTTACTTCGCCGTGTATGGGATCACCGGAGCCGGAGCCCGGAGATGTATGGTTTCACCTTTAGCTTACCAGGTTATCGAGCTTGCCGTCGAAGGTCGCCTTGACTGTGTCCATGATGAGCTTCTCCCGGTCGGCGCGCACGGCGACGTTGCAGACCGAGACGGTGACGCGGAGCCCCATATCGGCCCACCCCCAGCGGCACTCCTCAGGTCCGCCGTGCTGCGAGCGCACGTGTACACCTGAGCAGAGAACCCAGCCAGCTCCTGCACGATCGCGTGGCCGATCTCCTTGCCGCCACCGGTTACGAGCGTTGTGGCGCCGGCCAGGCTCCACGTCTCGCCGCCGGCCACCGCTGCCATCCTCTATTTCTCTGTCTCCTGTGTGTTTAACCAGTACTACAATGATGCGATGCCACTGCGACTTTTGTGATTGCAGTAACAAATAATTTGAGGACGAAGGGCACCCGCAGTGGTGGGTTGACTTCTCAAAGAGAGAGAGCCACCTAAGCCACGTAGGCCCAAAACGACCCATTAAAAAGTGACTCAAACTTCTCAAATGAGGTGGGGACGCTGCATCGACTCCGTCGACACGGCAAACAGTCTTGCCGCCGCTGGGCACCCTGGCGATGCCACGACATCCACCACCGCCCTTAGGCTGGACAGCAGCAGCTCCTCGGGGATGCCACGGAAGCCGTGGAACCGGTCGAACGTCATATGCCCCACGTGCCGCATGTTCATCGGCTACCCGAACTCCATTATCTTGTTGCCGTCTATCTCGATGCCAGCGGTGGCTGCGACTGTAAGACCCCAAAACCTCCCTACCTAAGATGTCACCACAAGTGAAAACTAGACCATTTAACAATAATTTTGGCAGCATCTCCCCTTAAACCGGAGCAACGCAAAGCAACAGCATATAGAGAGATATAGATCAGTTTCACCAACAAGATATATAACATCATAATACTACAAAAACGGCCCAACAAAAACCACAAGTATAAGCTCCACTTCTAATCATGCTATCACTACAATACATATTATTTTAACATTGGACTGTGGCATTTATGTGCAAAGGTGCTGCTACTTTCCCACCCTTCAAGCAAAGCCACTTCAGCACCTGGAAAGATAGAAAGGGGGTGTGAGAAATAAAAATCTCAGCAAGTAAACTACTTTAACAAGCTATTTAAACTACAAGTTGATTAGGATTGATTTAAACCCTAATTATATGTAAGCCAACAATAAGCAATGAGATATATCCAACAATTGACACAACCTCATACATGGAAAGAATTAATAATCACCAAACCTTGGAGAAGCATAGCTTCTCACAAACTCATCCAAAGCCTCAGTCCAAGGCTATCGTGCCATACGCCAAAATTATAGTGCATATGCAATGCAAATGCCATGTCTCCTGCCTTCATACCCAACAAGGTATGAAGCCACATCGTTATGCCCAATAAACGATGCTATACCGGTACGATCGCTGCTATCAAGCGGCGACATAACTCCATATGCCAATGAATGCATATGATGCAATGCAAATGCCATAAGAATAATGATAAATAATCACATATAACACCATGAGCATCTCTCCATGGGGACAACAAGCCTTGTTCCATTGAATCAACATGAGCATCATCAAACCACAAGTGCAGGACATAGATATTCAAATGGAGAGCATAGAGCATGTCACGAAAATCATTATATCATGGTTGAGAGGTAACATTATATTGCATTGGGTTCTGAGTTTTTTTTAGGTGGAGGTAGAATAAATAACAAGTTAAAGCTTGTAGCAAACCACCGCTATGTTTACTTGCCTCTTTACCCAAGGATATCAAAAAAACGCTGGGGACGTTCCGAAGTGCTTCCACCTGTTTTCAAGCACATAATTCAGTACATGCACTCCAAAGACCACTTACAAACAATATACAAAGTGCTCCTACATTCAGACCAACAACGGGTGAAAACAGCCCCACTTCACCTCAAAAAAACAGCAGCAGCGTTGTTTGTTTTCTTTTGTATCTTTGAAACCCTAATAGAGGTAATAACAAATAAACACTTTCCAAGCATCTACATTGAACAAGCTACAACTTTGGCATTGAAACCAAGGTCATATTTTGCCATATTCTATTTTAAAAACAGCCTACCCAGTGACAGACATCCTCTGTTTATTAGCAGCAGCAACACTGTTTTCGAAAAAAACATATTTCCAAATCCACCCAACCAAAATTAGAGTTAAATACAAAGTACTATAAAAACCTCCATAGCATACTGAACCAATTCAGCTTCGACGAACTCCTAAATTGGCACCCAAAACTGATGGTCAAACTGAATCTGTACTCTGACGGAAACTGATAGTAAATTCAGAACGTGATATCTCCCATAATACTCAACGAACAAATGCGTTTAAATACTCCTTGGCAAAGTACTGAAAAATTCTACAACTTTTATGAAGAGCTTATATTTTTTTCATGCCTTTAAGATGGCCCAAACCGCTGTTGAAAACAGCCTACAGATACTGTCTAAGAACTGAGGCAGCAAGCTTTACATTTTCATATCTCCAAATACTTAAGTCCCAAAATTATGAAATTTAACATGGGAGCAGATAGTTTCATAATCTACAACTTTAGTATTATGAACTTTCACATTAAGTGTCATCTAGATGGCCTAAAACATGTCCAGACCTTAACTGAAAATCCTGCCAAGGAAGCAATACATTTAGTTTTGAAAAAACATACCTAGAGTTCCCCTTATCAAAAAATCATCATCCTTACCAATGTGGAAAGCTAATGAAAAGTACTACAAGGTTCTCATATTTGGAAAGTTAAAGAGTTTCGAAAACCCCATAGATCTAGTTCTGCCCAGAACTTTGTCAGAACATGACAGCTGACATTGAAAAAATATATCTCTGAAACCGTTTGGAATAAAATTATGAAATTTCACAAGATAATAGATCTGAAGGTCCTCTACAACTTTGTAGTTCACTAAAATACTTATTTCTGCCTCTAAGTAGTCCTAGTCGCTTTCCCAAGCAAATCTGCAGAACTGTTCATCTGAAATTCGTGGAACAACATTCAAACAACTTTTCTTCCCCACTAATCCACTTATTTCCGTAGCCAAACTCCACCCTAAACACCCAACATGTGCAGAGAAGGGAGAAATCCAACTCACCTTGGTCACCCACAAACCCTAGGGCGACCGGGAGGGATGGGGAAGGATCGATCCACATGAATGATGACCTCTTCTTGCTCCTATTGGTCCTCGATCCGATTTGCAGGTTTCCCCCAATAATTTGGAGCTGTAGAGAGAGGATTTAGGGAAGGGACGCCATGGGAGAGCAAGGGGAGGAGGAAGTACCGTGAGCAGCAGAGGAGGCCGTTCTGGGGAGGAAGAACGTAAGAGGGAGGGGGTGTTCTGTCTATAGGATTAAGGAGAGTTGGGCTGGCCCAACAAAGCACCGTCCTCCTAATTTTTCCTTACCTTTTGCGTGTGTTTAGTTGCCCAAATTTTAAAATTCGGGTTACTGTAGCACTTTCATTTTTATTTGACAATTAGTGTTTAATTATGGACTAATTAGGCTCAAAATATTCGTCTCGCAATTTCCAACCAAACTGTGCAATTAGTTTTTTTTCGTCTACATTTAATGCTCTATGTACGTATCGCAAGATTCGATGTGATGGATACTGTAGTACTTTTTCGTCTACATTTAATGCTCCATGTACGTAGCGCAAGATTCGATGTGATGGATACTGTAGCACTTTTTTGGAAAAAAATTTTGGAACTAATTTTTCCTTACCTTTTATTTCCGTAGTGTTACAGCGAGCACCCCCTGCTCCTCCCCGCCGCCGCCCTGCATCGTCTTCTTCATCGTTATTGTCTTCTTCATCGTTTTCGTCATCTCTGCAAGAATTGAATGAAGCAGCTAGCAGACCTTGCCCGGATCCCACCCTTTCCCTGGCAGTTGTCACAGGACACCCGGGCGCGCATGGGAGACGGGGCGGTAGTGAGGATGGACAAGACCGCAGCGGCAGCGGACGACGTCGAGCAACGAACACGGTTCATGCGGTTCCGTCCGCTCAATAGCAATTAAGGAAACAAATTGTCTAAATAGATGGCCTCTTAAGCGCACAAAACCAACATATATAAGGGTGATGACAACGAAAGGATAAAAAATTACAAATCGACGGCAGTCAAGAAATGCTATGATTTTTAATGCCAACCAAGGAATTGTTGTAAGTGTTGGAATGCGATCTCGGCTAAATAAGATTAATCATGAGATAATTAGAATCTAAACCGGTCAGATATATTTTCAACTAAATAAGATTAGCCCTGATCAGTGACAACCCTTAGATATCCTAGGTTCGGCCACCTGGCCCACTGCGCATCTATAAATAAGGGGAGGCGCATCCATACGAAACAAATCACATAACTAGTCAATTAGGCGCTAGAGAGTCTAGAAAGGCCATCTCCCACATCCAGACGTCTAGGGCAATCTGGGTGTACCAGCTTCATCTATCTACTCCGGCTCCATCATCACCAGAAAAGGCGCTAATGACGACACCCAATTGTAGTCCGTCATTGATTAAGTTTTCCGCATTTAATTATGTTTTATTTTGTGATCATGTTTTAGACAATGAATTAAGATCCTACTTAGTCTAAGCTTTTATTTCAACAATAAGTCACCATGGCAATGAGGGAATTCTTCTTTCCTCTATCCTCTTCTCGCCCAGGTGCATGCTGCGGCGCACCATCTCTAGGCACGACGCCCACCTACCGAAGGCTGCGGCAAGTCAAATCACGCCTTCTATTTTATGTGCAGCTATAGCTATAGGGACTATATCTCAGCTCAGTAGTGATTGAACTGGTCACATGATATTAGTTATAACGTTATATCTTGACAGTAAGAACACTGACAAGCTTATACAGTTAATAAATTCTTGTATGTTAACTCTGGTTTTTGAATTATATGTCATAAGCAATAGCGTAGTTACCTAGCTTCAAAATCTTATTTCCTTTGGATTTTCTATACTACGATCTTGCTTTGTTTTTTCAATTAACTCTGATACATGCATATCCATCCACCCGCCTCCTCACATGATTAAAGCATATGTTTTGACGGGAGGAAGTAATGGTCGCTGATCGGCGTTGTTTTTGCCATTATTCGGCGTGTGCTGATAAGGTATTATTCCCTTCATTTCATTCTAAATTATCAGATGTTTTGACTTCTCTAGCTAAATTTATAGAGAGAATTTCTTATTTGACACTGGAAAAATGAGTCGTTACTTTCTTGGCCCTGAAATTTTATTCGTTCCCTATTTGACACTCACTTCCACTTTCATCCCTAATTTGACACTACCATCAAATCCGTTAGCTAACGGTGTTAACTGGCTGTTAAAATGACGTTTTTGCCCTAAAAAAAGCGGCGAAGCAAATTTGAGAGAAAAAAAAAACCTACGCCCTTTTTTTTTCAGTTGGGCGCATGCATCATAGGCGGGCGCAGGGAGTAACAGGGATTTTTTTTTCAGTCCACCTTGTTTTCACCAATGGCAGGCGTCATGTGAGTACTCCGTGGCAGGCGTCATGTGTTCATGCGTCATGTGTCTTGCGTCATCATGTGTCATGCACGCATATGATGCCGGCTGCCAGTCGCCCGTGGCGGGCAGACGTTTCACGGCGCCTAGTAGCGATGATCTGAACAGTGAGCACCATATGGATGAGTAGTGGACAGCGTAGGGTGAGTTGCTATGAGCAGTAGTCGTCATCCATGGTACAATCACTACTACGATAAAACTTTTCAGAGGCAGGCAAAAAGGATTTCCCAAGGCGGGCAACCGGTCCGCCTAAAAGTAAAGGTCACGGTAAATTAACTATTTACCGAGGTAGACCAATTACCCGCCTCGGTTAATAAAAATAAATAAAAAACCAATGAGCCCAAACGCGAGACCATCCGGGCCTAGCGTCGAGCCCATCCGCCGCTGCACCCGCCGTGCCCCCACCACCGCCAGGGCATGGCCCTAGCCACCGCGCACGTGGCGCCCGATCCGTCGCGGACCCGCTGCTGTGGACCCAGATCTGTTGCCGACAAGCCCGCCACGCTCGGAGAGGGGCAGGAGCATTGCCGCGCCGGTTCCACCGCTGGCGGTGAGGAAGGGCGCTGGATACGCGGTGGTGGCACCAGATCTACGGTGGTGGAGGTGCTTCGGCGGTGGCAAGAGGGGAAGGAACACCGGGGTGTAGCGCCATGCCGCCGAGGACGCCCGCCGCTGTTGCCACGCCGTGCACGCGCCGGATCTGGCCGGGGAAGGAGGGGTGCACTGCTGCCCCCAACCGGATCTGGCCAAGGGAGCGCCGCTGCCGAGCCACGAATTTCCCCAGGGAAGTAGGGAGCGCCGCCGCGCCCAACCGGATCTAGCCGAGAGAGCGCTGCCGCTGGGCCACAGATCTAGCCAGGGAAGGAGGGAGTGTCGCCGCCGCATGGAGAAGGACGAAGCGGTGGGGAGAGGGGCAAGGTCACATGGGGGAGAGGGGAGGGTTGCAGACGTGCGATCGAGTGGGGTGGGAGGAGCCGGGGAAGGAGGAAGCGCCGCCTCAGTTCGGTCACGTGGAACAGGTGTTGACACCGTTTTTTGCACGTGTCAAAATAATCGGAGTGGACCAATCGGCAAGGGGAAAGTTATTGAATACTTTGATAGCCAATAAAAGCCAGTTTGTAAAAATGGTTGCCGATAGTTGGTGATGATCGATGGAAAGGATGATTTGGACTCAGGCGTTGCCGATGAGGTTGGAGGAGTTGTTGTCGATGCCGATGAAAGGAGACTTAAAGACTACTGCCGATGAAACAGGGAGTATGCCGATGAAGGAAGACTTGAAGACTATTGCCGATGAAGCAGGGAGTCTGCCGATGAAGGAAGACTTGAAGCCTACTGCCGATGAAATAGGGAGTATGCCGATGGAAAGGACAGTGAGATTTCCATCGTAATTGAGGCGGACAGGGAAATAGATAGGAGTTGATTTCCTTTTCTGTATTTGTTAGGTTATGATTCGTGTAAGAGTCACGTGCTTCCTTAGATATGGGATTGGTGTCCTAGTTGTGTTTGGTTGTGTCTCTTTAGATCAGGGTATAAATATGGAGTAAGGAGCAATGTAATAGAAATCAATCAATCAATATCAAAACCAACTTTTACTCCTATTTGCATCTACTTTTCGGCGACTTCGTCAATTTGCATATTTTTCTTTTTACGAGTTCTCATTGATTCGGCGAGCTGCATCGCTTCAGTGCGATCTTCGGCGATTCTCGAGTTCCGCGTGAGCACCTCTTGGCCGTGACTTCCGGGCGTATCGCTGTTGTCAGGACCAAAGTGTTCGTTTCTTCATCCTTGTCGATTAGCAGGTCAAATCGACTGGCACGCTTTGGATATCGATTCGGGTATTAGCCCTTTGTGTTTGCAGATCACTTTTGCATCAACACATCTTTTGGCACGCTCGGTGGGACCGCTTCAACCAATATGTTCAACTCCGAGATCGATCCAGGGAACATCATCGCAGTATCAGAAGAAGATCTCAAGGAAGAACAGAGGCAGGCTATGGAAAAGGCTGTAGAAGAATACAAGCAGCTTTGTCTGAGATCGTTTAGCTTGAACAAGAGTGGACAAGTCATCCAGAAGCAAGATTTGCCGTTGCCTCGGCAGGTTACCTTTGACTCCAATCCTGGTAAACTTCAAGAGATGGTTAATTCTGCAGTAAATCATGCTTTGATTAATCATTCCAATGTGCTGTCTAATACTGTTCATAATGCTGTGGTTCGAACTCTCAAAGAAGGACAAGCGGCACCACATTACGTTGGGCCTGCCTATCATCAACCAGAGCCGGCATCTGTCAAAACTCCATCGGCTCCTTCGGCCGTTGTGGGTACAGAAGTTACTTCCCCTCCAGTATTGGCAGGTTCACCTAATATACAATCTACACCGATGCCATCAGATCAGGTGTTACCAGGAGGGCGAGTTCAGCTTAATACAGATCTATCGGCATCAGCTATGTCAGGCCCTGTGTCTCAGAATAACCAGATTCCTACTAATTGGTGGGGATATGGCATGCCTCCAGAGTCATCTGCTTTCAATCCTAGATTACCTCAAGTATTTGATGCAGTAGGAAGAGCGCCTATATCATCGGCTGTTTCGCCGATGGCTCAAGTGCCTCAATATGCCGCAACTACTTCTGTACAACCAACTCCAGGAGGTTTCCAGATGCCTATGATTCAAACATTCAATTCAAGTCTATCGGCGAGCGTACTGCCGATGCAGCAGAAAGCCCCTGCTGTGAGTCAAACTGGGGTTCAGTTCATGCCTCAAACCAGTTATAATTATCCAACAATATCAGCAAATTACCAGCCATCGGTAAGTTTTGTGCCGACGAGTTCTAATAATGATTGGTCAGGACAGTTACCTGTTCAACATACAGTTCAGCGGAATCAGCAGGTTGCAGGGATTCAACAAGGTCATGTGCAAGCTGGTTTCCAGAATCAAGTATCGGCAGCCCAGCCGATGAATCCTTTCCAACAGGTTAATGGACCACAAGTAGCGGCAAATATGTCGATTGCTGGAGATCGTGGGCCACAAAGATATGTGGAAGGATGTCAGCAGGCACCTCCTGTAGAAATTCAACCAGTTCGTCAGCAGGAGGCTGATGCTTTTTGGGCCGATAAGATAGCAGAGATTATGAAGGATCAGTTTGGGATAAAGCCCAAGGTCAATACTTATTCTTATCGGACCCCGTACCCTCCTGCATACGATTTAATTCCTCTCCCAAATCGATACAAGGTACCGGATTTCACTAAATTCTCTGGGCAAGATGATACATCGACAATGGAACATGTCAATCGCTTCATTATTCAATGTGGAGAGGCAGCTAACAGAGATGAATTAAGAGTTCGATTATTTTCATCATCTTTGTCTGGATCAGCATTTACATGGTTCATTTCATTACCACCAAATTCTATTATTACCTGGGTTGATCTAGAAAAACAATTCCACAAGTATTTCTTTGCTGGAATCCATGAAAAGAAGCTTACCGATTTAGTAAAATTAAGACAGCGTAATGATGAATCGGTAGAGAGCTTTGTACAAAGGCTACGAGATGTAAAAAATAAGTGCTACAGCCTGGTGCTGGATGATCGGCAGCTTGCCGATTTGGCTTTCCAAGGGTTATTGCCACATCTTAAGGACAGATATGCTTCTCAGGAGTTTGAAAGCCTCAGTCATCTTGTGCAAAGGATCTCTGATCAAGATACTAGGGTTTTTGAACCTAAAAAGAACTGGAGTAAAAAGGTATCATTTGTTGAAGAAGTAGGGGATTCTGACTCTGATGAAGAACCAGTTATCGGCTTAGCTGAGTGGGTTAAGAATAAAAAGCCAATATCATGTCCCTTTGGTCAAAAAGAGCCAGAAAAGTTTACTTTTGATATCACCAAGGCCGATAAAATATTTGATCTTCTGCTTCAAGAGGGCCAAATTAAGCTGTCACCTAATCACGTGATCCCATCGGCAGAAGAGTTGAAGAAGATTTTGTACTGCAAATGGCACAATGCAACTTCACACAGTACAAATGAGTGCAAGGTATTCAGGCAACAGTTACAATCGGCTATTGAATCTGGGAGAATTAAGTTTGGTACTTCCAAGACCCAGAAGCCGATGAAAATTGATCAACACCCTTTTCCAGCAAATATGTTGGATGCCAAAGGAAAGACCAAGGTATTGACGTCAGAGGCTGCTGAGAAAAACGCGTCAGTAGACCCCCAACATCGGATAACTACCGATGATGCAAAGAGTAAGGGTTTGCTAGGGGAAAGCAGTAGTTCCAAGAAACCTCCTCGACCTGGCATTGTGATTACTCATCGAAGGCAGCAGGAGGGTTGGCGTCAACGTAATGACCGATATCGGCAACAGCAAGAAATGAGACGTCAGGAAGAGTGGAATCGACATAAAGATCATTGGAGATGTCCGTTCTTCATCCATTGCTGGGAAGAAGGTATTAAATTGCCAACTGTTGAAAATTGCCCTGAGTGTAATGGTTATTACGGAGTCAATCGTTCAGAAAGGAGGTTTCAACGTGGTAGTCAGGGTTTGTCTATCAACGAGCCGATCAGAGGCAGAACATCAGTGCATGATCGGCTGGGGGGCAGACTTAGTGTACATGAGAGGCTTGGTAAACGCGCTGGATATTTTCCAAGGAATCAAGAGGAGCTTGAGGAAATGGCAAACGCAAGAGTTCCCGATGAGGAGATATTCTACAGGGACCCTAATATACGTCGCGTAGAACTAACTAGGACTTGTTATCAGCCGGTTTGGAAAACCAAGTTTCCTCGATGGTGCCCAGAGGGTCTGACAAAGACACAGAGAAGGAGGATGCAACGTGAGCGTCAGGAGGATTTATACCAGGAGGAAAATTCCTCCAATGAAAGGCCTGGTCATCAGCAGTGGCAGGTAAAACACAAAAATAAGGGTCCATCGGCAGATGTTAATATGGTATTCATGTTGCCGATGGAGTTTCTGGCACTATCTGATAATGAGGAAGAAGTTGTTTTCTCTGATCAAGTAGCTCAGCTAACGCTAGATCCAATGATGGCTGTTTTTGAGAAACCTACCGATGACGAGAGACAGCATCTTAAGGCTTTATTTGTGAAGGGCAGAGTTGATGGGCAGCCTGTGTCTAAGGTACTTATTGATGGAGGGGCTGCGATTAATATTATGCCTTATGTGATGTATCGGAAACTTGGTAAGGGAGATCAAGACTTGACCAAAACCGATATGATGTTGAAAGATTTCGAAGGCAATGTGTCACCGGCTAAAGGGGCAGTATGCGTTGAATTGACCATCGGCAGCAAAACCTTGCCGACGACGTTCTTTGTTATCAACGGCAAGGGTGCATATAATCTGCTTCTAGGGAGGGATTGGATTCATGCTAATTGTTGTGTTCCTTCTACAATGCATCAATGCCTCGTACAATGGATTGGAGATAAGATTGAAGTCGTCCCTGGTGATTCTTCTTATATCATCGCATCGGCAGAATCAGATACTTATGAGCGAACTAAATGCATATCAGGAGAAGCTTGGGAAAAAGAGTTCCTTAGAGTTGCTGATTATGAAATTCCACCGATCCAAGCAGTCGGTTCTGAAGAGGAGTTTTAATGGATAGGTTTGCCGATGATGGAAAATTAGGTCAAGGGTTCACATCGGCAGATGATTTGGTAGAAGTAGATATCGGTGATGGTGATAGGTCGAGGCCTACTTTTATTAGTGCTAAGTTAGATTCTAAGTGTAAGCAGCGAATAACAGATTTGTTAAAAGAATATAAAGATTGTTTTGCTTGGGATTATACTGAGATGCCTGGGTTAGACCGATCGATAGTTGAACATCGGTTACCTATCAAATCTGGATTTCGGCCACATCAGCAGCCAGCGCGCCGATGCAACCCTAATGTACTTCCTGACATTAAGGCCGAAATAACTAAATTAATTGAAGCAAAGTTTATTCGGCAATGTCGATACGCAGAGTGGATCTCTAATGTGGTTCCTGTTTATAAGAAAAATGGGAAACTTCGTGTTTGTATTGATTTCAGGAATCTCAACAAAGCCACACCGATGGATGGATATCCAATGCCGATTGCTGATTTGTTGATTGATGCTGCGGCTGGACATCAAATTATTAGCTTCATGGATGGTAATACAGGTTACAATCAAATATTCATGGCTGAGGAGGATATTCCCAAGACTGCTTTCAGATGTCCAGGACATGTGGGGTTGTTCGAGTGGATAGTCATGACGTTTGGTTTGAAAAATGCCGGTGCTACTTATCAGAGGGCTATGAACTTTATTTTTCATGAGTACATCGGCACATTAGTGGAGATCTACATTGATGATGTAGTGATTAAGTCTGGAGATATCACAGCACATTTAGCCGATCTGCGAAAAATACTGGAGTGCACAAGGAGGCATGGATTGAAGATGAATCCTAATAAATGTGCATTTGGTGTATCGGCAGGACAATTCTTGGGTTTTATGGTGCATCAACGGGGCATTGAAATCAGTAGGAAGTCTATTGATGCAATTAACAAGGTGATTGCTCCTGCCAATAAGACTGAATTGCAATCTTTGATCGGCAAGATTAATTTCATTAGAAGATTCATATCTAATCTGTCGGGTAAGATCAAGGCTTTCAGCCCACTACTTAAATTAAAAGCTGATCAGGAATTTGTATGGGGAGTTGAACAGCAATTAGCCCTTGATGAAATTAAGAAATATTTATCAAATCCTCCAGTGCTAGTTCCACCTCAACATGGGAAGCCTTTCAGGTTGTATTTGTCAGCTGATGATGCAGTTATCGGTTCAGCTCTTATTCAAGAATTTGAAGGGAAAGAACGTGTTATTTATTATTTGAGCAGAAGATTAGTGGATGCCGAGACGAGGTATTCGGCTATCGAGAAATTGTGTCTGTGCTTATACTTTTCTTGTATCAAATTAAGGCATTATTTGTTATCTGCCGAATGTACGGTCATATGCAAAGACGATGTGGTCAAGTACATGTTGTCGATGCCGATGTTAAGTGGTAGAATCGGCAAATGGATTTTAGCATTATCAGAATTTGAACTGCGCTACAAATCAACTAAGGCAGTTAAAGGGCAAGTGATGGCTGATTTTGTTACTCAGCATTGTAACACGGTGGATTCTCTGGGGATTGCTCCCTGGACACTTTTCTTCGATGGGTCCACATGTGGTGAAGGAGCAGGTATCGGCATTGTGTTAATTTCACCTCAAGGAAAGAAGTATGAGTTTTCATTGCCGATTGTTGCTACAGCGACAAATAATCAAGCTGAATACCAAGCCTTGATAAAGGGGTTAGAATTGCTGAAGGAGATACGTGCCGATGTTGTTGAAATCTTTGGTGACTCTATGCTAGTTATAAATCAATTGGCTGGAATTTATGAATGCCGAAGTGAAGCCTTGATTTCGTATTATGAAAGGTGTTTGCAATTATTGAAAGGATTTAGAGATTTTCGTCTTGAACATATCTCTCGATTGCATAATGAGGAAGCTAATCGACTAGCTCAGCATGCTTCAGGGTATCAGACCATTCAGGAAGTGCTAACATCGGCAGTTGATACCGATGACTGGAGGAAAGAGATTGTCGATTATTTAAAGGATCCAGGTAGAAAGGTTGAGAGACGTGTAAGGTTCCAAGCTACCAAATATGTGCTCCTCGATGATGAATTATATTATCGAACTATAGATGGAGTTTTACTCAGGTGTGTTAGCAATGATGAGTCGAAAAACTTGATGGGTGAAATTCATGAAGGGGTATGTGGGGCACATCAATCGGCTTTCAAGATGAAATGGATGATCAGAAGGAATGGGTACTATTGGCCGACTATTCTTGAAGATTGTTTTAAATATTTTAAGGGATGCCAGGGGTGTCAAAAGTTTGGTAATATTCAAAGAGCGCCTGCATCGGCTATGAATCCTATAATCAAACCATGGCCGTTCCGGGGATGGGCTATTGATCTCATTGGTCAGATTTATCCGCCATCGAGTAAAGGACATAAATTTATTCTGGTTGCTACCGATTATTTCACAAAGTGGGTTGAGGCAATTCCTCTAAAAAAGGTGACATCGGTCAATATGATTGATTTTGTGAAAGAGCATATTGTTTACCGATTTGGTATTCCTCAGACTATCACTACCGATCAGGGTACTATGTTTACATCGGGAGAATTTGATGAGTTTGCTGTAGGTATGGGAATTAAAATTTTAAATTCTTCTCCATATTATGCTCAAGCTAATGGTCAAGCTGAGGCTTCTAACAAAGGGATCATCAAACTCATTAAGCGCAAAATTGAAGAGAATCCTAGGAGGTGGCATACAGTATTAAATGAAGCCTTGTGGTCATGTCGGATGTCATGCCATGGTGCAACCAAAGTAACGCCTTATCAGTTAGTATATGGACACGATGTAGTGTTGCCTTGGGAAATTAAGGTTGGCTCTAGACGAATACGTTCTCAAAATCAGCTGACAGCCGATGAGTATAATACTCTTATGAAAGATGAGTTGGAAGATGTGGCGGGTCATCGGTTAAGGGCTTTAGTTAGTATTGAAGAAAATAAGAAAAGAGTAGCTAGATGGTATGACAAGAAGGTGAAAGTAAAAGAGTTTGCCGATGGAGATCTGGTCTGGAAATTGATTTTACCGATTGGGACTAAAAGTTCAAAGTTTGGAAAGTGGTCTCCTAATTGGGAAGGTCCATATCGGATAAATCAGTCTATTCCTGGTAATGCATATATTTTAGAAACCCTCGAAGGGGTTGTGTTTCCCAGAGCGTTAAATGGAAAATATTTAAAGAAATATTACCCTAGTATCTGGACAGATGCATAAAAGTATAAGTGCCGATAACAGTACTATCGGCTAGAATTATGCAAGGGTATCAATGTCTCATAAAGTGCCGATACAATAAATAAGATTACACGTTCAGCAAGGATTGGATAGCTAATATCGCACGTAGGCGAATCTGGTCGGCTTCTTCCATTTCTTTGATATCGTCATCGGCAGCACCCTCCACAGGCTTGAGTTTCTTCTTCATGGCTAAAGCTTTGCGAGCTTGGATATCTCTTTCTTGCTGAAGGGCTTTGACGGCATTGGGTAGCTGGCTTTCTTCTTGTTGAGCATGAGTTAAGGCTGCATCGATTTCTTTCAATTCAGCCAATAGAGCTGCCTTCCTTGCCGATAGATCCAAGATTTTCTGCTTAAGTGCAGCACCCGAAGTCTGCAAGTTGACGATGCCCTTGTGCTTCTCATCAGCGATTTGTTTCAGTTGTAGCATCTCTCCTTTAAGTTGAGCTTGAGCTGCTCTATCGGCAATGCGCTGAGCAGCCCGTTGATATTGCAGTTGACGGCTTTCTAAGTGAGCTGCTGGGAAGAGTATTTCTTCAACATCGGCAGGGACCTGGCCACGAATTGTTTTGAAAATTGCCTTTGCGGGGTCCGAGTCATCTACCAGTTGGGCGGTACTTTGCTGTAGCAAGTTCAGGAGGGTTTCCAACTTGGATTTAGTCTCTGCCGATATTGTTCCCAGTGCAAGGGAAGAACTTGTTTCCTCTCCATCGTCGTCAGAAATGTCAATGGCAAAGGAAAATAGGCTGTTCGGGGAATCTTGTTCCTGAAAGAAAGACAAGGAGATCAATCAGGGGTAAGTATGAGTATTGTAAAATTAGATAGGTTGATCGGTTTACCTGTTTCAAGGCAATTTCCTGTGCTTGACTGGAGGAAGCCACCTGGAGTATGTCGTGTGGATCGGCTGAACTTGCCGATGGGATATCCTCTGTGACTTCATCGGTGGTGGGTTCTTGAGGTATGATGACCGATGACATTGGGGCAGATGTAGGGATCGGCATAGACCTTTGACGTTTTGGTTGTGCTTCAGTATCTGTTGAAGCTTTGCGCTTTGCTTGGACATCGGCAACGATTGGCTGGGGGGCATCGACACTTGTTGGTTGTGAAGCTTGGGCATCTGGTACGTTTGCCGATGTACCCAATTGTTGCTGTAAAACAAGTGTGAGATATGATATTTAACAGATAAATGTGAAGTCAAGAAGCTACCTCTGAAGGAGTGGTGCTTGATATCGGCGGAATTGCCGATGATGATCCAGTCGTGGCTCTTACCCCCTGATGATTAAGGTTAATATAGTTTGTGATCGGCATAAGTGAAAATAAACAAGGTTGTTACCTTAAAGGCTTTGACCAAGGTTGTAGCAGCGGCCGATGGAGTAGCCCTGGATGTAGCCAATTTGGACTTAAAAGTGATGGTCTTGGTACGAATCTTCTGGTGGGTCAAAGCAGCTAAGGTGGGAGCGTTGTAGCCGATCGGCGATGTTGGGGAAATAGGCCGGAGGTTGAAGGGTTTCCCACTTTTGCTCACCGATGGTGCTGGGTGGTTAACCTGTTACAAGGAGTCAGTTATTGATAAATGAAAGGAAAAGCAGAAGGGAGTTCAAGGAAACTTACCGCGTCGTCAGGGATGGCATATTCAGAATCAATCATGTGCCGATATGTGTGAGCAGAAGTCGAGAACAGTTGCTCTTTCCACTCTCGCCACCATTGCTTGTATGACTCGGTGATGAAAGATATTGGTGTCCAGGTGGATATATCAACATCTGTGGTATCGGCATCAGGAGAAAGTTGTACTACCTTGTTCCAGTCTGTTCCGCAGGTGATTGTTTCCCTGGGTTTGATCACATCGGCAAAGCAGAGTTTGATTGGCAGTTGCCCAAAAGCCAATTGGCGGGATACTGCCGATGGGTTGTAAAATTCATATGTAATGTTGGTGTTTTTCCCGCTGCCGAATGTGTTTACTGGAATTGCCCTGGGAGTGATGATAGCCATCATGAGCTCATTATCTTGATTCAGAGTGTCATCGTCAAAGTTGAAAAGAAGGGGGAATCTGTTTTCTTCGTCGATATAAGGCACCCAGGCCCTATGATCACGAGAAAGACCATTATAGAAGCTTTGAAAGAATCTGCCGATTTGGTCTTCGTTGGCTTCTGTTCCAGGAAGAACAATTATGGCTTCACCAAAATTGAGGGGTGAGCGTGTTGCCGATTCATCATCCCCGAGCACATAATCTTCAGCAATTTCTCGTGGGAATTGTTGAGCAAAAAAGTCCCATTGCAAGCGTTTGTGCATATGGGCATTCAGCCACATGTTGATGAACCACCACGGGCCTCCTAGGTTGCCGATGGGTTCGCCAAGCAGAAGTTTCTGAGACACTTGGTGAAGAAGATGATAAGTGGAGCTCAGAAGGTATCGGCCAAGAGGAAACCTTACGCCATTAGCCAGAAGTTCAGCTGTAGGGAGGAAGGCGTTGGTTGGTCCTACTGATCGACCATAGAAGATAAAATTTTCTAACCACATATTCAGGAATGTGGCATGTTCCCTCTGGCTAGGTGTCCCGGTTTTCTGGTACTCTTGAATGTATCCTGTCCAACCGCCGATGTTACGGGTATTCACTCTATATTCAGGCTTTCTACCAAAGATGGAGCCTTCATCGGCAGTTGAGATGTCCAAGCCAGTAAGCATGTGGACATCGGCAAGGGTAGGGGTAGCTGGGCCATGTCCAAACATAAAAGTATTGGTCGTATCTGACCAGAAATAAGCAGCTGCAATCATCATTGATTCATTTTTCTGCATATCGGCAATAGAGAGCCTGATACATTGGTCTAACTTTCGCTCTGCCCAGTATACTTGCATCGATCTATTGACCCTCAAATACCAATCTTTCCACCCTTTGGTGGTTTTAGGCCAAGATCGGAATGTGTCTTTCCACAAGTTCAGGGAGAAATTTTGGGCTCTAAAAGGGATTCTGTTAACCTCTGCGTTGATCAGATCGGTTGGATCTGGGTTGCCCATCGGTCCAAGGCATTGGACGTGTGGCTGATCGGTTGGGATAATTAATTTGTTGCGCAGTTCCTAGGGTTATGGAATCCAGAAGACAGAAGAAAGGAAAAATCACCAACTGAATAAATTTACAAAAAGATCAAAGTAAAAGGTAATGGAAGTGAAGCGAACCGCGGGGACGTCAAAGTTGATGGCCATTGTCTTGAGGAAGGTGGAGATATGAGCTGGGAACTTGAAGTTAGCGCCGAAGAAGGGTTCTTGTTGGTTGAGGTTGCGTGGTTGTTCGTCGGAGTCGCCGCCGGAGAGAGAGAATGCCAAGGATTGGAGGCTGAAGATAGAAAATGAGGGTTCCGGAGAAATCTATTTATAAGCCGCCCAGAATAAGGGTATTTTGGACTTATCTCTATGACGCGCGCATATAGGTCAAGGCGGTGCAGAGGGATATGGTAACTATTCACGCGATAATCAGGGGATTGTACAGATGAGTTGATAACAAATCAAGTTTTGGCTTGGAGAATGAGTTACGGTAATTGGGCAAAGGCAAGCGTTATCTGGAGTAAATTTCGGAGCATTAATGGTTTTATACTCCGAAATTGGGGGGCATGTGTTGACACCGTTTTTTGCACGTGTCAAAATAATCGGAGTGGACCAATCGGCAAGGGGAAAGTTATTGAATACTTTGATAGCCAATAAAAGCCAGTTTGTAAAAATGGTTGCCGATAGTTGGTGATGATCGATGGAAAGGATGATTTGGACTCAGGCGTTGCCGATGAGGTTGGAGGAGTTGTTGTCGATGCCGATGAAAGGAGACTTAAAGACTACTGCCGATGAAACAGGGAGTATGCCGATGAAGGAAGACTTGAAGACTATTGCCGATGAAGCAGGGAGTCTGCCGATGAAGGAAGACTTGAAGCCTACTGCCGATGAAATAGGGAGTATGCCGATGGAAAGGATAGTGAGATTTCCATCGTAATTGAGGCGGACAGGGAAATAGATAGGAGTTGATTTCCTTTTCTGTATTTGTTAGGTTATGATTCGTGTAAGAGTCACGTGTTTCCTTAGATATGGGATTGGTGTCCTAGTTGTGTTTGGTTGTGTCTCTTTAGATCAGGGTATAAATATGGAGTAAGGAGCAATGTAATAGAAATCAATCAATCAATATCAAAACCAACTTTTACTCCTATTTGCATCTACTTTTCGGCGACTTCGTCAATTTGCATATTTTTCTTTTTACGAGTTCTCATTGATTCGGCGAGCTGCATCGCTTCAGTGCGATCTTCGGCGATTCTCGAGTTCCGCGTGAGCACCTCTTGGCCGTGACTTCCGGGCGTATCGCTGTTGTCAGGACCAAAGTGTTCGTTTCTTCATCCTTGTCGATTAGCAGGTCAAATCGACTGGCACGCTTTGGATATCGATTCGGGTATTAGCCCTTTGTGTTTGCAGATCACTTTTGCATCAACAACAGGCCGCCGAACTGACCTATAGAGAGTGGATGTGTGGGTGAGGTGAGAAACCCTAACTGGGGTATATATACTTCAGGGCGCTATCTGGATGAATTGGGCCAAAGTGTTTTTTTGTTGTGATCTTGGCCTATTAATGGAGGCGGGTTTCTTAAGAGGTCCGTCTCCGAAAATGGCCTGATTTTTCAGGCCCGCCTCTATTAACCGCCTCCGTAAATTGATTTTACAAGGCGGTTGATTGTAACCGCCTCGGTTAATAAAAAATGACCGCCTCAGTTAATCTAAGACATTAACTAAAACGATCCATGATTTCCTCGAAAGGAAATCCACAGATTACATCATAATGTGAAAATCCCAAAACGACCAAGCTATCATATTATTATTATTCAGTTGATATCACAGTCATACATCATGGAATTACAAGATTACAGGGCATTACAACACTGGGTAACACTCCTAAGTACAATGCATACTAGCGGAAATGCACACAGGTCTTCATCAGACTAGACGTAGCGCATCGGCGAGTGAAGGCTCCACCTTCACAGGCAATCATCAGAGTAGGCGTCGAGTGTCAGTGGGTGTAGACTTCATCTCCTCAGCGGGCGAAAGATCTCCCAGAGGAGGAGGTCCCGGTCGGCCAGTGGCTCCGCCACATGAGGTAAGACTGAACGCTTACGTCCATAGCAAGAATCATCTACTAATGCATCTGCAGGCTCGTCCTCAATGACAACCTCTGCCTGCTTCCACTTAGGACCGACGAGCCTTCTACCGTCGCATCTGCTGTCGCTGTGCTGGGCTCGTCGTCGGACTCCTCTAACTCCTACAATGGTGATGACGCCCGGCGTTTCCTCCAGGAGTGGAGGGTGGTGAAGGACCATTACTCTGAGGCAACTCAGGAGAATAGTCAGCTTGAGAGTGACCTCGAGGCTTCTCAAGCCGCCCTCCTCGCTACCGAGGAAGAAGCCAACACTTCTCGGGCATGGTTGGCCGAGTCTGATGCCATGGTGGCGGGTAAGAGGAACTCCAAGAAAACCTTCATTTCAATTTCCACTGTCTTTGTCTAGATAGCTCCTTTGTTTCTATGATTGCTAGCCTTGACGGTGCAGTTGGAGAACCTCCAACTAGCGGCTAACGCGGCCACGGTGGCCATCAACGCCCGGGGCCCTCTTCTCAATAACCGCCTGCACGACATCCCGGCGCGCATCTAGGAGATCGCCCTCCACGGCATTCACCGTGGCGCGGCGGTGGCTCTGGCCGCAGCGCAGGTCTAGACCGGGCATGATCTCCGCACCATGGAGCTGGGCTTCCCGATGGCCGATGACCCCAACATGGATGAGGACTTGATCGAGGACTCTAAAGATGCCACAGCGGCCATTGTGGATATCACATCAACTTAGGACGTCATAAATAGGGTGTTCAATTAGCTTGTACCAGGACAAACTGATCAATGAATGAAATCCCTATTTTTCTATGATCGTGTCTCAGTGAATTTTCGGTAATATCTTTATATACATCATGATTGTCTCTGTGTTTGTTTTTGCGCTATAGACGATACATATTGTATCGGCTTTTACCCTTTCGAGTTTGTTTTTTTAAACTAGAGGCGATACCCTTCCGGTACCGCCTATTAGAGCCGATGACTGAACAAACCGGCTATCAAGTATTAGTCCAAATGCTAGGATAATATTTCTTTAGATACTTTCCATTGATCGCTCTGTCCAATTCCTCTTCTTCTCCTAGTGTTTCTAAAATATAAGCATTGCCAGGCGCACAACGTTTAATCTGATAAGTTCCTTCCTAGTTAGGTGACCATTTGCCGAACTTGCTGTCTCTTAACCTAATCGGCAATTTTACCTTCCAGACCAAGTTTCCTTTAGATAATTGTTTGCTCTTGACCTTCTTATTGTAATACTTTGCAATCCTTAGCTTATTGGCTTCAATATTCTCAAGAGCACGTAGCTGATGGCAACTTAAGTCTTCTAAGTCATCTATCATAAGATTCTTATAAACTTCGGCTGACAAATCATTTTGCAACGTGACATGCCTCGATCCAGTTTAATCACCCAAGGAAGGACTGCATTATGACCATACACAAGTTCATAAGGTGACACTTTAATCGATCCATGACAGGCCATCCTATATGCCCATAATGCCTCATTAAGCGTTGAATACCACTTCCTTGGCAGCTCTTCGATCTTTTTCTTGATCAGTTTAATCATAATTTGATTGGACGCCTCTGTCTGTATATTAGCCTAAGCATAGTAAGGAGAAGAATTTAATAACTTAATTCCCATACTGGCAGCAAAATCTCTAAACTCTTCTGATGTGAACATTGTCCCCTAATCAGGAGTAATAGTTTAAGGAATCACAAAACGATATACAATATGTTCCTTGATAAAATCAACCATGTTCTTCGAGGTTACCGTCTTCAAAGGAATTGCCTCAGCCCACTTAGTGAAGTAATTTGTTGCTACCAATATAAACTTATGTCCTTTACTTGAAGGTGGAAAGATCTAGCCAACTAAATCAATTCCCCAACCTCGAAACGGCCATGGTTTGATTATTGGATTCATAGTCGATGCGGGCGATTTCTGAATATTACCAAAACATTGGCAATCTAGACACCCCTTATAATATTCAAAACAATCTTCTAGTATTGTCGGCTAGAAATATCCGGTCCTACGAATAATCCATTTCATCTTATAATATGATTGATGAGCTCTACATATCCCTTCATGTACTTCACCCATCAACACTTTAGCTTCTTCTTGATTTAAGCATTTAAGGAACACCCCATCGACTATCTTGTAATATAGCTGATCATCTAGCAAAACATACTTAGTCGATTTTTACCTTAGTTTCGTGGTAACCTTTTGTGATGCATTCTTAAGGTAATCGGCTATTTTAACTCTCCAATCATTAGTCAAGGTTTCACTACTTAAGATATGAAACACTCGATAACCTGACTCACTTTGAGCTAACCAATTAGCCTCTTGATTCTGTCCTCTTAGAATATGCTGAAGAGAAATATGAGGAAACTCCTTGAGTCACCTTTGGCATTCATCATAGTATCCCCTCAAAATATCATCCTTACATTAATATAGGATGATCAATTGATTAATAATTAACTATGAATCTCCAAATACTTCAGTTGACTCAGCCTTTATATTATGAAGAAGTTGAAGTCCCTTAAGAATAGCTTCATATTCTGCTTGATTGTTGGTAGTTATTAGTTTAGTTGGAAAAACAAACTCAAAACTTGCCCCCCCGAGGTGAAACAATAATAATGCCAATGCCACCACCTTGCTTGCATGATGATCCATCAAAGAATAACGTCCAAGGTATCAGCTCTACATAGCCAATACTCGGTTTATGATGCTGAGTGATAAAATCGGCTATTACTTGCCCCTTGACTGCTTTAGTCGATTCGTACCTCAAGTCCAATTCCGACAATGCAAGAATCCACTTCCCCATTCTCCCATTTAATATCGGCATTGATAGCATGTGTTTGATCACATCAGCCTTAGAAACAACTGTACACTCAGCCGGTAACAAGTAATGTCGCAGCTTAGTGCAAGAGAAATATAAGCACAAGCATAACTTTTCAACAGGAGAATATCTTGTCTCTGGATCCAAAAACCTTCTAGTTAGATAGAAAACAACTCGTTCTTTTCCTTCAAACTATTGCATTAAGGTTGATCCAATTATTGGTTATCTGCCGACATGTACAACTTAAAAGGCTTACTGATGAGGACATGACACCCATGCATATGACCATGTTTGGCGCAGGGTATGGAGGGGTAGGAGGCTAGAAAGGGTGTCCAAGTCAAGAAGGAGGCCCGAGGCTAATTTGGTTTGAGTCCCCGAGGTGGAGGTCCAAAGCAACTCAAGTTCGAGTCTGCCTCGGCCTCTAGAACCAGTCTGCCTTAAACTGGTCATCCAGGACGTATTCGGACTTCGTTTTTGACGATCCATATATGGCTGGAAAGCTAATTTGATAAGGAAGTCAATCCAGGTGGTCTAACTTCAAAATCCCTTCAGAATCAACGGGAATCATCAAAACAAGTCAGCGTCCAGAATCTACCAGGGTGCTGCGATACCGCTTTTGGTCCGTTGGACCGTGTATCGTGTTTGGGCCCATTAGGGGGCACGTCCAGGGTAGGCAATGACCCTAAGACCTTTATAATCATACGTCGCCACCATCATTAGGCTTTGGGTTTTGCTTAGATTAATCTGTCAAGAACAGTTTCGCCATTCATCGGTTTGTGAGACCCCAACTTCGTGAGATTAATTATTCATCTGCAATTTGGTTGCTTTCTTTCTTGTTCTTGCTTGTGTTCTTCGTTGCGTAGACAGGGATTAGCCTTCTTGGTGAGCTCAACTAGATCCGTTTCTCAGTTGATAACCAGAGGAGTTGTGGTGCTAAGATTGCAGTGTTCGATCTTTTGATCTGAAGCCGGATCGATGTGTCATTCTCCGCCATAACGATAGTTACCTCTACCTGACGGAAGATCAGGACCCCCGTTCCCATTAAGTGATAATCAGAGCTTCAGGTATTATAGTCAGGTTTGTCATTACCCTAGTTTTGTTTTGTCTTTGTCCTATAAATCTAGAAAATTGCCCCACAAAAATATTTGTGGTAATCTTTGTTTTCTCCCTATCCTATCACCCGTTGTGCCGTTGCAATATTTTAATTTCAGTTTGATTTATTGAACGGTCGTCTCTCGCATGTCATCTTGTTGGTTGCATCTAGATTTTGTTGTGTGATCTTGGTCTTTCTTTGTCAAGCCCCACCGTATTGGTCCTGTCTGCTGAAAAAAGAGAGAGAAGAAGACGATTGATGATTCTAGTGCACTGCAATTTTGGTTAATCGCATTGAAGGAAAGTACAAATTGTATGTGCTACCTTGCCATAATTTACACACGACAAGCAAGGCAATAGATTTAGTTTTATATCTGTTATTTTTTAATTGCCTTATTTATAGGATATCTTTTTTTACCGTGTCCAACTGCGTGGATATGCCTTTTATCTCGGCCAATAACCTACCTTGATAGCTATATATCTAAGCTGGTTGGTTTATTCTGTTGCCAACTTGAAGTGCTTGTTGTGCATACGGCATCTATATTTACTCTCCTACCTTAGTTGGATTACATATTTTTATATCAAATCAGGAGACATATCTTGCTGTCCAAAACTTTCTACACGCAGAGTTTTAGCCAATAGCCACAACTTCGTTACGACTTGTGCTCTGTTTTGGCTGACAGCTTTAAGTTGTGACATATTGTGATATTTACTCCTGCAGCACTTCTGATTAAAAAAAGGCAAAGGGGTGTAAAAAAACCGCACCAAACAAAAAAAGAACAAAAAAGAGGAAGAAAAGGAAAAGGCAAAGAGGTGCAAATAAAAGAAGAATAAGGAAAGAGCCGCACCAAAAAAAGAGATAAAAAAATTCAGAAGTGCTTGCATTTTTAAGTCCTCGTGCTAAGCTGTGTTGTTGCTTGCTTGAACTAGGTCTAGGACAAGTTTAGACTGGCGACATAGACTAGCTTGGGACTACTTTTTAATCCTGCAATTTCTGAATTAAATTATTGCTATTCCTTGCTACAATATTTTAAGCCTGCCAAGCTACACATATATACTTCAGATCAGTACAGAAAAAGGTCCTTGCAATCTCGGCGCCACTACCTCATAGGTATCACAAACCAGCCACCGGTTGTACTGCCCATTGCTTGCATTGGTAAGAACTTTGTAAGAGCTTGGTAAGACGCTTCCACTTTCTATGAAAAGTGACACCACTACAACCACGTGGTCATTTGATAGGGATAATACTTTTATGTTGTCTTTTGCTGCTTCTAACAATGATAGGTTGTTCGTATCTACTGACTTATGATGGTATAGGTGCTGATGAGTACATGGAGTGGGAAATTGCCATAGATAACATATTTGCTACCCGCTTTATGTGTCCAAGGAGGAAGGTAAAAAATGCAGCTAGTGTTTTGTGACATTCTGTTTTATCTTGGTAGGAGTCTTTATATCCTTCTAACAAACCTCAAACTTGGAATGATATAAAACTCCTTATGCGAGAAACCTTTGTTAATCCTCCTCCTGTTTTGACTTCATATGCTGAGGTGCACCATTTAAAAGAAGAGTCTGTTGTTATTCCTCTTGCTATGACTAACCTTCTGTAGGATAATGTCCATAAATGAGAGGATGACATGGAAGAAAATGAGGAGCTCACAACCTCATATGCAAATTTAGAACCATCACTTCATAATGCACCTAGTACTCCTGCTGAGAACATAGGTAAAGCCCATGGTGCTATACTCATGGAAGGTGATAATTGTTTTAATGTATTAAATTTTTCCATAAATCATGCTATCATAGAGCAATTGTTAGTGGAACCCTCTTGATTTATCTCTGTCCCATGATAATTTGCTTGAAGTTCCTTGTGATAAAGATGAATTGGTTGATGATGCTTTAGTTTTACATGTTTTAGAACCAGTCACTTGTGCTGAAAATAAACATGTTATTCATATTGCTACTAAAATTGAATGAGTTCAAACTATTGTCTTCTTTACATACTTTGGGTTACATTGAATTTGATGTTTTGTATAACCTAGATTGTTTGGAGGAGAGCATTTTTAAATATGCTGATTTGCCTTAGTTTTCTAAACACACATATCATGTTATTGGCAAATATAACAACAAGGGACAATATATGATACATCGAGTATACATTCGTAGTAATATGAATTTTCCTTTTGTTGTACAAGATTATGATTGTTTAGAGGGCAGCCATAATAATACAAATATTTTCTCATGTTCCTCAAAGAAACAAGTTCACTTCCAAGAAGGGGAGCATTGTTGGTTGCTACCTATGTCTCCTAGACCATCTATTCCTGCATTGTCTTTGGTTAGTTCTAATCTTTTGCAGGATAGTGTTGACATACATTGTGTGCATTCGGATCATGGAGTCTACATGCTTGCTGAAATTTTTATGCGAGATGACATGATAGAAACTTGGAAACATGGTCACATTCCTTCTCATAATTATTTCAGTTCCCTTTGTCTTCGCAACCCCATTGTCCTTTATGTTGTGCAGGGTCAGTTTCAAGCAGAATCGACGTCGAGGATGACTTTTCATCAAGAAGGGGAGGATGATGATGACATGACACCCATGCATATGACCATGTTTGGCGGATGGTATGGAGGGGTAGGAGGCCAGCAAGGGTGTCCAAGTCAAGAAGGAGGCCTGAGGCTAATTCGGTTCGAGTCCCCGAGGTGGAGGCCCAAAGCAACTTAAGTTCAAGTCTGTCTCGGCCTTTAGGACCAGTCTGCCTTAAACTAGTCACCCAGGATGCATCCGGACTCCGTTTTCGACGATCCATATATGGTTGGAAAGCTAATTTGATAAGAAAGCCAAGTCAGGTGGTCTAACTTCAAAATCCCTTCAGAATCAATGGGAATCGTCAAAACAAGTCAGCGTCTAGAATCTACCAGGGTGCTGCGACACCGTCTTTTGGTCCATTGGACCGTGTATCGTGTTGGGCCCATTAGGGGGCGCATCTAGGATAGGCGACAACCCTATGACCTTTATAATCATATGCCACCGCCATCATTAGGCTTTAGGTTTTGCTTAGATTAATCTGTCAAGAACAGTTTCGTCGTTCATCGGTTTGTGAGACCCCAACTTCGTGAGATTAATCATTCATCTGCAATTTGGTTGCTTTCTTTCTTGTTCTTGCTTGTGTTCTTTGTAACGCAGGCAGGGATTAGCCTTCTTGGTGAGGTTAACTGGATCCGTGTCTTGGTTGATAACCATAGGAGTTGTGGTGCTAAGATTGCATGGTTCGATCTTTCGATCTGAAGCTGGATCGGTGTGTCATTCTCCGCCACAACGATAGTTACCTCTACCTAACGGAAGATCGGGACCCCTGTTCCCATTACTTACCTTGCTGAGGAGGGACCAACATGGGTGGACATTTCATATTTTCTTTTATATCCTCAAACGCCTTTTGTTTATGTCATCCCATTTAAATTCTTGATCATTTTTCAACTTCAACAAAGGAGAAAACGGTAGAACCTTTTCTGACAAATTTGAAATAACCTCCTGATAAAATTAATCTTACCAAGCAAAGATTGTAACTCTATTTTAGTAGTTGGGGGCACTGCCTCATCAATTGCTTTCATACTTTTTTGACCAATTTTGATTCCTCTCTCGTGGACAATAAAACCCAAAAATTGTCCAGCTGACACTCCAAAGGCACACTTATTGGGATTCATCTTTAAACCATGTTTTCTTGTGCACTCCAAAGTCTCCCACAAATCAGCTAGATGTTCCTTATACCTGTTAGATTTTACCATCACATCATCAATGTAGATTTCAACAATCCTACCGATCAACTTATGAAAAATATAATTCATCGCCCACTGATAAGTTGCACCGGCATTCTTCAAACCAAAGGTCATCACAACCCATTCAAATAAACCAAATGCGCTAGGGCACCTAAAAGCTATTTTTGCTATGTCTTCCTCAGCCATAAAATTTTATTATATCCTACATTGTCGTCCATAAAACTAATAACCTTGTGCCCGGCTGCTGCATCTACCAACATATCGGCTATTGGCATCGAATAACAATCCATGGGTGTAGCCTTGTTCAGATCTCTAAAATCGGTGCAAACTCTTAACTTCCTATTTTTCTTATACACAGGAACAACACTCGATATCCACTCTGTATATCGGCATGGTCGGATAAATTTTGCTTCTAGTAATCTTTTAGTCTCCTTTTTATATCATCAAGAACATTTGGGTTAAATCTCCTTGGAGCTTGTTTAAACTGATATCTAGGTTTGATTGGCAACCGATGTTCAACAATTAATCGATCTAGACCAGTCATCTCATAATATTCCCAAGCAAAACAATCTTTAAATTCCTTTAATAAATCTATCAACTCTTGCTTATACTTAGGATCCAACTTAGCACTTACATACGTCGGCCTAGGCCTATCTCTAGGACCAATATCTGTCTCCTCTAATTCATTAGCCAACGTAAAGCCATGTCCAAGTTTACCATCTGTACCATCTATTGGATTATCCATTAAAACAAACTATCTAAGCCGACTGCTTGGTTCGGCTGTTGGCTTTCATCACTGATCTTAATGAAGCCTCCTTCCCATAGCTTACCAAGTCTTCTAGCTCCCAATACATTGGATCAGCTGTTGCGATACTCACAGAATCATTAGCATGAACCAGCTCAACATCATCTCCATGCCACTGAATGAAGAATTGATGCATAGTCGATGGTACAAAATAATTTGCATGAATTCAATCATGACCAAGGAGTGAACTGTATGAACCCTTTCCATCAATGACAAAAAATGTAGTGAGTAAAGTTTTACTTCCAATTGTCAACTCAATGTTTATTGCCCCCTGGTCTTGGATGTATTACCCCCAAAATCCTTAAGCATCATGTCAGATTGAATCAAATCACTTGGTCCCTTGTCAAGTTTGTGAAAAGTAGTATAAGTCATAAGATTAACAGAAGCACCTCCATCGACCAATATTTTGCTCATCGTCTTCCCATCAAGAAAACCTTTTACATATAAAGCTTTTAAGTGCCGATGCTTGACTGGCTTATTGAATATAGCTTGTTGTATCACTATCAACTTGGCAACTATCTCCTCATATTCTGATTCATTAAAATCTAAATAGACTTCTTGATCTACTAGAGCTCTAAATTCTAACAGGAACAGAAAAGCCATTTGAATATTAGCCGATGGTTGACCCTTATCGGCTATTTGTTTAGCACGCCACACTTGAGGTCTACCAGATTTCTGAGCATGCTCTAGCTCTCTATTCCTTAGGTGTTGTACCCTTCTTTTCTAACTAATTGTCAAACCTCCTGGACCCCATTGCCCTTCCTGCCAAACATACTCTTCCACATCACCTTCTCCTTCATAATCAGCCTAGTTTTGATCAACAACTCACTTCCTAAGCCAATCATGTACACTTCTATTTTTAAGCACCGATCCATATTTTTATGAGGATACTCATGTTGAGCATGGATAAACCGGTGGTTGGCTTGAGATTGCCTAAACTCTAAATATTGCTCACTGCACTCTAGACAATTATTTCATGTAGGCAATTTCAAACCTTCATTCCAACAATGTCTGAAGAAAGGATAATTCCAATGTGATTTAGTTTGTTTTCTTTCATACCCCTCCTCTTCTTGTTAACGCTGGTATTCTTTCTCTTCTAACCAACGCTGATAATCCTTTTCCTTCTACCGTTGCTATTTATTCAATAAAATTCAAGATGTGACATGCAGCCTTATCGCCCTGTTTCTTAACATCTCTCGCTGCTCATATCGGTTCTTCCATTGGTCACGACGTCTTTTAATTTCTCTATATTCATCAGCCGATATTTGCATCTCTGGATCGATAATTCCTATTTCTTTTGCCCTAGTTGATGTTAGGACTTTAGTCTTTCCTTTGAGCAACTTAACTTCAACCATATTCTGATCTCTTGGGAAAGGATTATCGTCAACTTTCATCTTCCGAGGTGTATTAAATTTAAGCTTCCCTTGCTGAATAGCCCTCTGTATATATTGTCGGAAAATTCTTCACTCATTAGTAGAATGAGAAGTAGTGTTATGAAATTTGTAGAACTTCTTATTCTTCAACTGATTAGGAGGTAACATAACATGATTGGCGGGCAATTTGATCTGTCCTCTCTCAAGCAAGAAATCAAAGAGCTTGTCTGATTTTGTGATGTTGAAATCATAGCTCTCTTCAACACCTTTTCCCCAAGAATTTGACATCATCACTATCTTCTTACCCCAATTCTATTCAGCCATAGCTAGCTGATCATCAGTCAGATTCAATGAAAAGCACAAATTTCTACTTTCTTGGAACCTCTAAAGAAACTTAGCACCTAATTTATTAGTTCTTTGCCTTATGGTTGTCAAATCTATGATTTTCTTTTCTCCTGTCCTAGTGTAGAAATATGTATAAAACTTTTTCTCTAGGTCAATCCAATTGACAATGGAATTAACTAGTAAGGATGAAGACCAAGTGAAAATTGGTCCTAACAGGGACAAGGAGAAGAAACAAACTCGATAAGCCTCTTCAGTGGATGTTTCACCCAACTATGTAAGACACCAAGTAACATGTTCTATTGTACTTGTGCTATCGTGCCCAGTGAACTTAGCAAATTTTGGGAGCCTGTAATTTATAGGAAGAGCGACCAAATCATACCACTCTGGATATAGACGTTTGTACGAAAAGGTCTACCCTTTTGGTTTCAAACCAAACTGATTCTTCATCATCTTGGTCACTCTAAGCAATAAGTCATCAACATTTGAATCTGGATTTCTTTGCAATTGCTGGCCCATCTACGGATTAAAATTTCAGGTACCCTGATACCCTAGATTTATAATCATATGAAGGGTATTGTAATATGTGCCATAATGATATCCATGTGGAATTTCTATCGGTTAAGTCCTTTACTGATTTACTGCTTGGAGTCTCTGATTGTAAACGTTGGGATCAGCATCTCTATGAATCCTTTGAACTGATGGCACTATTTTTTGAGCCGACGATGGTATTTTGCCTGCTGTGCCAAATTAACCATTTGATTCTGAATTTGCCCCGTCGACTGTGGCACATGTTACACTAACGATCTAGGATTATACTGTATTTGATTAGTAGTAGTACCCTAAACTTTCTCAAACGAGCTCTAAACTGCCTAGACATCATCATTACCAGCTAGTGCAGCTTCTTGATGGCTAGTACTAGCTTGATTAGTCCCCTGAGTCAACGGATGTGGAATGTTATAGTAAGCCGGTCCAATCTGATCAATTGGATACCCATAAAACACCTCCTTCATGGTATTGTGGAATATGTTTAAGAAAGCAGTCTTATGGTTCAACATGGTATCATAAACAGATTTGTTTACAGCATCTATGAAGAAATATCTATCATCAGCTTTATCTATATTTGACTGTCCATGCATCAAAACTCTCGGTAGTAGATATTTCTGGATAACTTTGTTGTCACGTGTCTTGGTGTAGGACAGCAAACACTTGTTCTGAAACTATTCTATAGCTTTGCTAATGACATCCTTATCCTCATCAGGTAAGTCATTATAAGGCACCATAAGAATGTCTCTATTGTTGTGAGCTACCATGACGATTGTGGGGTCCCATTGGGCGTGCCAGAACGCGTTACAACACGAAAATGTGGTAGACGCACCGGTGGACACGCAGCAAGCTAGAATGGATCCGAAGATCTGCTTGGCTTCAATGTAGGACCAGTTGATCCTACGAATTTCTAAAGGCGTGCTAGTCAATTGGACCAGCAATTGATAAGGAGAGAAAGTTTATTAGTAATTTAGGGTGGAACATGCCGGTTTTGACCAGACAGTTCCAAGTATGCCGCTTCGAGAGCAGCCAAACGGGAAAATCGACTAAATAGCCGATACAAGAAGAAATCGACTGTTAAGGACTGTGACGCTTGTGGGTCATGATTGATTTATAATAACAAGCACAATGCACCTAGTTTTTAATGATCCTTTCCCTTATTAATATGTACGCGTCAAAGATACATTATTGGCTAAATTAGATTTAATCAATACATGGTGCAAAGCCAATGAATTCGATAAAAATGGATATACCACGCAAATAATCGACTGTTTAATATAAATAGATCTACAAATCGTCTAGATCTAATTTGTTACCACCAATAGTGAGGTTCGACCGAATCGATACAGCTATGATGATGACAACAATCTAAAACTAGAGAGTCCATAAAACCGACTATATGTAAGCAGGTACATGAAAGCGTGTCATATCTGTGAAAGCACGGGCGAATCGGCTAGAATAGCCGATGCATGTAGAAAAAGGATTATAGCATGTGAACAATCGACTATTTAATATGAACAGATTTATAAACTCATCAAATCTAACCTATTATCTTTAACAGTGGGGTTCGACCGGATCGATGGTAGCCATAATAAAGATAAGATATTAAACCTTTAAAGTAAACAAATCTATTAACATTTAACAGAATCATAAAAATATACTATGAATGTTACAGTACGGGCAATCGGCTGTTTAGCCGATGCAGGCATAGCAAACAGCCAAGGTCATGCCTAGCCGAAAGCAAATCTACCAACTAGCATACTCTGATTTAAAGTGCTAACAGTGGGGATCGACCGGATCATAATAGTCATAATAGTGAGCTATAGACCAGATTCAACTAGCTAGTAAACCTACTCAAGATCAGACATGCCTTGGCCGCATACTATGCATGATCAAGGTCAAAGTAGAACAGCCGATAAAACATAATCCATCTTTTAGATCTAGAAACAAGATATTCTCCTGTTGAAAAGTTATGCTTGTGCTTATATTTCTCTTGCACTAAATTACGACATTACTTGTTATCGACTGAGTGTACAGTTGTTTCTAAGGCTGATGTGATCAAACACATGCTATCAATGCTGATATTAAATGGAAGAATGGGAAAGTGGAATCTTGCATTGTTAGAATTTGACTTGAGGTATGAATCGGCTAAAGCAATCAAGGGGCAAGTAATAGCCGATTTTGTCACTCAACATCATAAGCTGAGTATTGGCTATGTAGAGCTGATACCTTAGACGTTAATCTTTGATGGATCATCGTGAAAGCAAGGTGGTGGCATTGGCATTGTTGTTGTTTCACCTCGGAGGGCAAGTTTTGAGTTTGCTTTTCCAACTAAACCAATGACTACCAACAATCAAGCAGAATATGAAGCTATTTTTAAGGGACTTCAACTTCTTCATGAAGTAAAGGCCGAGTCAATTGAAGTATTTGGAGATTCATAGTTAATTATTAATCAGTTGATCGGCCTATATGAATATAAAGATGATATTCTGAGGGGATACTATGATGAAGGTCAGAGGTTACTCAAGGAGTTTCCTCATATTTCTCTTTAGAATATTCTAAGAGCACAGAATCAAGAGGCTAATCGGTTAGCTCAAAGTACGTTAGGTTATCGAGTGTTCCAAGAGATCTTAAGTAGTGAAACCTTGACTAATGATTGGAGAGTTCAAATAGTCGATTACCTTAAGAATCAATCACAGAAGGTTACTAGGAAACTAAGGTAAAAATCGACTAAGTATGTTTTGCTAGATGATCAGCTATATTACAAGGCAATCGATGGGGTATTGCTTAAATGCTTAAATCAAGAAGAAGCTAAAGTGTTGATGGGTGAAGTACATGAAGGGATATGTGGAGCTCAACAATCGGCTTATAAGATCAAAAGGATTATTCGCAGAACCGGATATTTCTGGCCAATAATACTAGAAGATTGTTTTGAATATTATAAGGGGAGTCAGGATTGTCAATGTTTTAGTAATATTCAGAAATCACCCGCATCGGCTATGGATCTAAGCAATCAATTCCAATTAATTTTTTTGGCTTCACGACAACCCTTAGGAGTAGGAGTATTGTAAATCTCGATGATTTCTTTAATAAGCAGGGCTGCATCGATCCAGTCGACCTTCGGCTTGTCTGGCTTATACTTTTGTTTGTAAGCTGCATCAGTCCGGCCAACCTCTTATGAGCTTTAGTATAAGTTAGTTATCGATCCTTATCTATTCAAGTACGGCTGCCATCGATTAAGCTCGACTTCTCGGATTAGACTAAGGTCAAGTTACCGGCTCTACCTAAGGGTGGCGTTCTTCGGGTAGATTCATTAAGTTATCGATCTTGCTGATGTTCTTATTGTCATTAGTTTCAGCAATATCAACCTGCCCGATCGAGATCGATCAAGATTGGCCTCACATCCTTTTAGTCCATCGTTTATTTTGCTATATTGCGATATTTTTTTACTTCAAATGATGGATTATGTTTTATCGGCCATTCTACTTTGATCTTGATCGTGCATAGTATGCGGCCAAGGCATGTTTGATCTTGAGTAGGCTTACTAGCTAGTTGAATCGGGTCTATAGCTTGCTATTATGGCTGTAATGATCCGGTCGATCCCCACTATTAGCACTTTAAATCAGAGTATGCTAGTTGGTAGATTTGCTTTCGGCCAGGCATAACCTTGGTTGTTTGCCATGCCTGCATCGGCTAAGTAGCCAATTGCCCGTACTATAATGCTCATAGTATGTTTTCATGATTCTGTTAAATGTGAATAAATCTGTTTACTTTAAAGGTTTAATCTGTTATCTTTATTACTGTTAAGGATAATAGGTTAGATTTAATGAGTTTATAAATCTATTCATATTAAATAATCGATTGTTCACATGCTATAATCCTTTTTCTACATGCATCGGCTATTTTAGCTGATTCGCTCGTGCTTTAACAGATATGGCCCGCTTTCATGAACCTGTTGACGTATAGTCGGTTTTATGGACTTTCTGGTTTTAGATTATTCTCATCATCATAGCTGCATCAATCCAGTCGAACCTCACTATTGATGATAACAAATTAGATCTAGATGATTCGTAGATCTGTTTATATTAAATAGTCGATTATTTACGTGGTATATCCCTTTTTATAGAATCCATTGGCTTTGCGCCACGTATTGATTAAATCTAATTTAGCCAATGGTGTATCTTTGACGTGCATATATTAATAAGGGAAAGGATCATTAAAAACTAGGCCCATTGTGCTCGTTATTATAAATCAATCAAGACCCACAAGCATTATAGTCCTTAACAGTCGATTTCTTCTCGTATCGGCTATTTAGTTGTTTTTCTTGTTTAGCTGCTCCTGAAGCGGCACACATGGAACTGTCTGGGCAAAACGACATGTTCTGCCATAAATTTCTGATCAACTTTCTCACCTTGTCAATTACAGGTCAAATTGACTGGCACGCCTTTGGAAATTCGCAGGATCCACTGGTCCTATGTTAAAGCCAAGCAGATCTCTGGATCGTTCTGGCTTGTTGCGTGTCCCTCAATGCGTCTACCATGTTTTCATGCCGACATGCGTTTACCTCATGGAGAAGAGCCTGTCCTAAGTGATGGTGACCTTGGCCTTCTCATGTCGAGGAAGACGAGGGCACAGGTGGCGGCGGTGCTCCGACATTGTCAAGGAAGACGAGGCCACTATCGTGCCAGGGACGGCATCGGGCGTTGAAGAAGAGGATCGCGTGACGGCTATAGATGGTGGCGTGGGTGGTGGTGCAACTCTGTCGACGTGGAGAAAGACGATGGCATCAAGCATTGATGAAGAGGATGGCACGACGCATATGGACGGCGACGTAGGTGGCGGTGGAGCTCCGTCGGCATCGAGGAAGACGACAGCGTGGGCGTGGCTGGGATGGCAGTGACAGTTAGCGGCAAACATCGAACACCTAAGGTGCGTAGTGAGGGTGGCGCTCACCGTGTAGCGTGATGATGCCGCTGTCCGTGCGCTCCTTCAAATCCAAGCTGTGGGAGGGGTGGGAGGGGGTGTGGAGAACTGGGGGTGGGAGACATTGGCGTGGAGGATCATGGGGTTGGGGACACCGGCGTGGACGACTGCAGGGTGGGGAACGCCGGGGTGAAGGACCGCGGGGTGGGGGACGCTAGGGTGGAGGATGGCGGGTCTTCCTCGCTAGTGCGGGTCGCACGGGGATGCGCGGATGTCGATGTTGAAGAAGAGGACCGGGGTGGGGGATGCGGCGGTGGTGGACATGGCGGTGCTCCGTCGGCTTCGAGGAAATGGATGGTGCGGGCTTCAAATTACTTAAAAAAATTTCAGCCCGTACCACCAGCTTATATACTCATGGCAGATCACTGCCGGTTCCAGGGGCAAACCGACAGTGGTGACATAGCATCACTGCCAGTGCCAAATCCAACCCGGCAGTGATGTGCACTACCATAGCCGGTTGGAGTGCAATATTAATAAGATAAAAATAACCTAAGCTAACGAATTCACTATCCTAGAGCAGTAGTTAAAGCCGCACACTCACAACTCCGCGACCCACGTTCGAATCTCAGGCGGGCCAAACTTTTTGTTTTTTTCTTTTAATTTTGAATCACTTAACTGCACTATGTATAAATAAATAAAAATTAAAAACTACTCCTAATGCAATTACATAACTAACGCAGTAGTCAAGGTTGTACTCTCTAGAGCCCAAGACCCGGGTATGAACCCAGGGTAGGGCAAATTTTTTTAATTTTATTCTATTTTTTAATATAAACTTACTACACTATAACTAAATAAAAAAATAAAAAACTAAGCCTAACAAAATTACTATTCTAGCGTAGCAGTTAAGGCACTACACTCTGGAGCCCGAGACCTAGTTCATAACTCGTGCGAGGCATAATTTTTTGAATTTTTTTTTTAAAAAAAATATATCTATCAATGTCAGTTTTCTTTTTAAAATGAAACCAATAGTGGTAGTTGTCTTCCCTGTCGGTTTCTTCCCATCACTGTCCATTTTTTAAGCCAATAGTGATGATTATATATATATATATATATATATATATATTCTTCTTTAAACTAAGTAAATTCACGCATTTATATTCCTATTGCACCTATGTCAAATGGCTTCAATTTTTTTTGCAATTATGTACATCCAAATTATAGCCCCACATAAGATCTTAGGTTTTTCTGATTATTTTCTTTATTATTATATTTTTCTTTGTGCTAAACAGGACAAAAGAGGCCCAATTACATGTTGGGCACACAAGAATTTTGCATCCACCTCGACTAAAATTTTGTCCCTAGGGCACAAAAGACCCTATGGAAAAGTTTGGCACCATTCCACATCGTTTTGGGTAGGCTCAGTTCATCCTCTAATTAATCGGTGACGTCGTGTGAAAATTCAATTAAACAGTAGAAAGTACCAAACCATCTCAGAAAAATCCCAAACCTGGTGGTTCCTTCACCCATGGCACGTGCAAGCCTGAGAAAAAGTTTGAGACTAATACAACATCGGAATGCATATGAACCATACAAAAATTGAGAACATATGTGTTTAGTCATTGTAACATGAGACGACTTCTATAGGTTTGTGAAGCAGGTATGTACCGCCTATGTCCAAATGACTTCAAATTGTTTTTGCAAGCATCTACACCCAAATTATGGCCCCATACAAGATCTTAGTTTTTTTTGATCATTTTTCTATTATTATATTTTTCTTTATGCTAAACGGGACAAAAGAGGGCCAATTACATGTTGGGAACACTAGAATTTTGCATCCACCTTGACCAAAACTTGGTCCCTAGGGCACATAAGACCCGGTGGAAAAGTTTAGCACCATTCAGAATCATTTTGGATAGGCTCAGTTCAACCTCTAATTAATCAGTGACATCGAGTGGAAATTCAATTAAATCGGAGAAAGTACCAAACCATCTCAGAAAAATCTCAAACTTGGTGTTTCATTCACCCGTGGCCCGTGCAAGCTTGAGAAAAACTTTGAGACCAATATGACACCGGTATATATATGAACCATAGAAACCTTGGGAACCTTGGTGTTTAGTCATGGTAATATGAGACAACTTCTAGAGGTCTGTGAAGCAGGTATGTACCGCCTATGTCCAAATGGCTTTAAATTTTTTTGCAAGCATGTACACACAAACTATGGCTCCACACAAGATCTTAGGTTTTTCTGATTATTTTCTGTATTATTATATTTTTCTTTGTACTAAACATGACAAAAGAGGCCGAATTACATATTAGGCGCACTAGAAGGTTTGCATCCACCTCAATCAAAAATTGGTCCCTAGGGCACATAAGACCCTATGGAAAAGTGACATCATTCCGGATTGTTTTGGGTAGGCTCAGTTCAATCTCTAATTAATTGATGATGTCGCATGAAAATTTAATTAAATCAGAGAAAGTACCAAACCATCTCAAAAAATCCCACATTTGGTATTCATTCACCTGTGGCATGTGCAAGCTTGAGAAAAAGATTGAGACCAATACGGCACTAGAATTTGTTGTTCTTGTTCCACAGCACATGAATTACATGACAAACACAAGCCGAATTAAACTTAAACCTTACAAATTAAACCTAAACAAACACTAATTTGGGGGTGGATGTGCAGCACCATACATTTCCATCCAAGCATGGTAATTAATGTCACAGATTCTGTACCCACAGCCATCGATAAAGACCAATGCTCGTACGATGCCTCAAAAGACCCGTGACATGATCGTCCATATATATAACCTACTCAACAACCATTGGCCCCGTTAGTAAATCCTATGTTGTACGTATTTTCTACCAATCTAATCAGACCTGTGGCACGAAAACCGAAAACGATAGGTAACAAGGGACAGAAGAGTAGGCGTCCTCCTGGGGAGACGTGCGTGGGGGCTGTGCTGCGTGAAGCGCGTCGCGTCTGCGTGAAGCTCTGCTCTGTGCTATCTTGGACATCACCCAACCTCTCCTTTTTCGGTCCACAAAAGCCACGTGCAAGACGTCCTACTATTCTTTGCAGCGAGTTGGCGTTGGCCCTTCCACTTGCCCAGCCATTTGGTACTGTTCTCTATTATTCAGGTTTCTGCTTTTCAGCTGGATGGAAATACGGAAGTGGCAAAATTACTCCTGGTGTTCCGGTAGACCGCCTGTTCTTATCGATGCAGGTCCTCAGATTTAATATTAGGAGAAGTAGCATCAAACCTCTTGAGTCCGGTGAAGCTACGACTCAAGATCTCTAATCCTCACAGTGACAGGCCGATCAGACAGTTGAGGGATGCGCCAACTGTGTTATCGGAGTGCACTAACGAGGATCCCCGATGTCTTCCCCGATGTCTTCATCGTGGCCATGTCTATGTCATGGTCCGGCGTCCCCAATGGGGTCATCACCACCTGTGTTTTCTCCAGCAGAAAGGCAGATCATCTTCTTGAGAAACAGATGCGATAGGCTTTCTTATGGGGAGTCATTCTGTTGACTCTTTTCTAGTAGCTAGCGAGCTACACCTCCGTTCTTTGGGATGTACAATCCTAAAACTTTGTATACTGTTCTAATCGTTATAATATATGTGTTGTTGTCAAAAAAAAATGTTGAGCAGACAAGATCAACTCAGCACCATTATAGTATACTAGTATCAGTTGGTGTTTAGTGGGGCTCAAATTATCTGTCCACAATTCCTATTCATCAGTCGCATGGTTTTTGTGTTGAGTTCAGGCGACGTTGTGTCCATCGGTGGCTGGTATCTGTGTTGTGTTTTTATCGAGTTCGGATGTGAACCAGCCAAACAACTTACTCCGAAAAGTCCTGACAAATGATGACTGAGATTGGGTCTGTTAACTGTTGCCTGAAAAGAAGCAATATTTGAGGCGGCAGGTCTCTTATTTGTCATTTGCAATGACAAAATAGGCTCAAATTGTTAGTACAGCTGTAGTGTATTGGAATCAACTCAACAGCATTATACTATTTGTCACTGGCATCGCAGCATTTTCTTTCTAGAACAAGAACATGGTGGAACATTTTTTTTCTCGAACAACTGAACAAGCACATGGTGGGACAATTTTTTTTGTCGAACAAGAACATCATGGTGGCCCGTATTTCATTAAAAGGTACTGGCATCGCACCGTTATAGTACAAGTTGAAGTTGAACACACAAGATACACAAAAACAGAGGATGGCAGCGGCGGCCGGTGGCGAGAGGTGGAGCCTGGCCGGCGCCACAGCGCTGGTCACTGGAGGTAGCAAGGGGATCGGACACGCCATCGTGGAGGAGCTGGCCGGGTTCGGCGCACGGGTGCACACGTGCGCCCGCAGCGCGGCGGACCTGGAGGAGTGCCGCCGGCGGTGGGCCGAGAAGGGGCTCCGCGTCACCGTCTCGGTCTGCGACGTCGCCGTGCGCACCGACCGGGAGAAGCTCATGGACACGGTCAAGGCGACCTTCGAAGGGAAGCTCGATATCCTGGTAAGCTGAAGGTGAAGCGAAAGCATTCATCAATAGCTGTCAGCTTGACGGCGTAGTCCATCTGTGCACGTACGTACAGGTGAACAATGCGGCGCTGCTGATGCTCAAGCCGCCGGCGGAGTACACGGCGGAGGACTACTCACGGATCATGGCGACCAACCTGGAGTCGTGTTTCCACCTCAGCCAGCTCGGGCACCCGCTCCTCCGGAACGCCTCCGTCGCCGGCGGGGGAAGTGTCGTCCACATCTCCTCCATCGCGAGCTTCGTGGGCTTCCAACAGGAAGTGCTCTACAGCGTCACCAAAGGTAAATAGTTTTCTTTCTAAAAAAATGTTATATATGTGACAAATCGTTTCAGAAAAGAAATCAAAGGACCAAATAGAATAGGGTACTAGAGTCCGGACAAACTAGAGGCCGGATGAATGGATACCACCATGCGGTTGTTTCCCCTTACAAGAGGTCGGAAGGAGCCCCCTCGCGTCGTCTCTCTCGGCGACTCGAGGGGCGACGCCTCCCCCGCCGGCACAGCGCCTCTCCCAGCCAGCTCAGCCGCTGCCGCTGCGACTCCCTGGCAACAATGGCTGTAGCGGCGGCGGACAGCAGGCGGCGCCCAACAAAGCAGCCACCCGCGTGCTTCTTCTCCTTCCTCCACCACATCTCTTCTTTCCAACTACAAAATTTTATCGACCTGTTCTTTCTCCGGCCAGATCCCTGCTTCTATGGGCCAGATCCGTGCTTTCGGTCACTGGATCTATGGTGTGCGGCCCGGCAACGCGACTCCCAGCCGGCTGTGGCTCCACGGTGGTGGCGGTGCGTGCGCGCGTCGTACAACGTCCTGGTCCGCAGCTCCGCGCGCAAGCTGCGGCTGCTGGCCAGGGAGGGGCTCGGGTGCAGGTACACCTTGGCCACTGGGTGTCCCAAGGCGCGCCGTCCGCCGGTTCCTGCCGTGGGGCCCCTGCTCGTCGTCGCAGCGTCTGCTGCGTCACGGGCCTGCTCCTGCAGGGCTCTGCAGCAGCCCTGAGCGGCGGATGCGGCATGGCGCTACCCCCTCCACCCTGTGCGGCAGACGCGGCAGCTGCATCTGCCCTACTGCTCCCGCTCAGCTCGTTGCGCGACCCCCACATCTGGGGCAGCGAACACGAGCAGGGCCCGGCGGGGCTTCTTTTGGTCGAGCAACGCCCCTGGCCGGGCTGTGGTTGGTTGGGGCCAGCCTGCGGCGGCCAAGGTTTTCATTATCGGAAATAAAAATTTATCGGAGGTCATGGATAAATAGGATAAGCAAGATATATTGGAAATATCGGACCAAATTCAAAAAAAAAATTCAAATTGTTTTGAAAAAAATCCATAGAATTTAACTTGAAACTATTCCTAAGCTATTAAACATCACTTGTTCACAGATAAGAACAAGAATAAAACATTATAGCGTGGGATTATCGCACGGCTGAATTTGGGTTGTCTATGTGGAAGCAGGAAAGAAGGGAAAAATTTGGCCGATGTCAAATTTTATCGGACCCTATGGATAGAAAGGAAATTTCAGAAATTTTCATGAATTTCGGCCGATAAAAAAAACCTTGACGGCGGCTAGTTCTAGCACGGCGGGTCTGGGCTCTGGCTGGCCGAGCCGTGGCCAGCGAGAGTGGCGACCGGTTCGTGGCTGACTGGCAGCGTGGTAGACGTCTACAATGCTTCAGCTACTACTGTAGGCATATGGAATCTATGTAAAAACCCTGCCTGGCTGTTACTCTAGGCCAGCAACGATGACGCAATTGGTGTCGTATCCCTTCCTACAGGCGTCGCTGAAGATTTTATTTTCTGCTATCGCGGAAGCCTTTTCAAGGTTGCTGCAGCAGTTGGACAGGTCTCGGGGTGAAAACCCTTATGAGCCTGTGTGTCCGTGAACGTCGCTTCCCTTCTTGAAGACATCCATACAAAGCACACCTGCTCTCGTCCGTGCACGGCGTGTCTGTCGGGGACCTAATACCGGGGTACCCAATGAGGTGGAACTAATAACCATCGAACGTTGACGCTCCCGGTCAGACAAGAACGCTACTACACTTTTTACCTGAACGATGGAAGATTGGTTCCGCCTCGCCCGACGTCTAAGGGCTGGCTGCGCCCCGACCGATGACTGAGGGCAGGCTCCGCCTCACCCGACGGCTGAGGGCTGGCTCCGCCTCGTCTGACGTCCGAGAGCGGGCTCCGCCTCGCCCGACGACTGCACCCTGCTCCTTCATGATGACGAGCAGGAGGTAAGACATGACACTCAGGTCAACTGCAGTACCGAGGATCATGCCCTGCGCGCCTGCAGGAAGGTACCGTCAGGATACGACGGGACGGGCGCTTTAAGCCCTTTTCGACCTGACAGAGCCCTAACAATATTGTAGGCGCCGACTTTTGTCCTACAGTGTTGTAGGCGCCGCCATCAGCCCTCGGGCGCGGATACTAACACAGGCATATGACAACCGCTATAGTCCAAGGATGAAATCACATTGTCTACAGTAAGAGACGTATAGTCATTTCCCCGTCTACTCCATGTAGAGTCATGACTCGGCGCCCTAACACACCGCACCGTCCGCCGGGGAAGGATGGGACATGACCACTCGCTGAAATGAAGCCAGAGCCCGGCCCTATTAGGATCAACAAAACATGCAATCCCTGGCCTGGTCCGCCATGTCAGCAGGGCAGGCTCAAGGGAAAAGGAAGACCCGGTGCCCTCCAAGGACCTTCTCTACCTTTGTTTTTTTCCTCTTTCTCCCATTTATAACCCCTGCTCCCCCTTGGTCTATAAAAGGGAGGGCAGGACGCCCCACTAAAGGGACGGATCAATTCCACAAACAACACACAGTTAAGCAGCAACCGAGCTCTTGGCATCCTTACGACCTTTCCATTAGAGACTTGGGACCTGTCCCTCTCCCGACCGTTTGTACCCCTACTACGAACCTTTTTTTGTACTAATAACATGAGCAGCAGCAAACTAGACGTAGGAACATTCTGCCCGAACTAGTATAAACCTTGTGTCCTTTAGTAGTTGGTATTTGTTCGAAACACCGACAGTTGGCACGTCATGTAGGATCCTTTGCACGTTCCAAATCAAGCCTCGGATGGCTAGCCACGCAATCAGCTGGGTCCCAAGCGCACACATGCGTTTCGGTGACTTGGACTTCATCATCACGGTGGGAGGAGAGTTGATGTTGGCCCATGCTGCCATCCAATCTCTCCCCACCATCGGCTTCAACTACGGGAGGCTTGAGCGCCAGCCCGGTGCCTCCCTTGGACCCCAGCCGTCCAGGGAGGACCTGGGCCGCCTCACCCTCTGCCCGAAACACTCCGTGTGGAGCGCCCCGACGGCGCTTCCGTTCGGTCTCCGCAACGCCGCGGCGATCGTTAGCCACCTTGTGGCACAGCGCACGATCTCGTCCCCTATGAACAACGAGTTCGTGGGGATGATCGAAAGCATCACGAAATCTCTCCATGGCCTCCTCGTGGAGGGGTCGGGGTCGGACTCTAACTCTGACTCCAGTAAGGGGAGCCATCACCCCTCCTGGGAATGTTTCATGGAGGGTACCCCCGAGGGACACGTCGAGAGCATTTCCACAGAGGGGGCAACCCCGTCAGGCAACCCTGGTGACAGAATTGAAGGGGGGACGGTGACCCCACCTTGCGTAGGGGTGGAGCAGCTAAGAGCCTGAAAGCAGGAGATCAATGAAGCCAGACTCGCGCTTGTGCTGGAATACGCGGAGGTCGATCGAGAGATCGAACGCCGTGGAGACGGTGGGTGCGCATGCGCTGTGGTCCATGACATGAATTGAAGGATCATCGCCGATGATGAAACCCTTCCTCACTTCGCTCGGGCAAGCCAGAACATCGCCGCTGCAAGGCCTTGCTCCATGGCCTTCCAGAGGCCGCAACGCCCGAGGATCATCGGGCCCATCGTGAAATTCGCACGTTACTTGAGCGTGCGGCGGTGCAGTAGGCGGAGAGCTCGTTGTCTCGGTGACACGAGCTCGACACCAGCCAGCGTACGCCCTCGGTGCACCCCGCCAGGGATGCATCAGTCCACCAAGCACCACAAGGTGGCTGGCAGCATGCTACGATCCCGATACATCAATGTCTCGGGGGCAACCGCGACGCACGCAGCATCCTCGACGCCTGCAGACGCACCTACAGCAATCCAAGGGAAGGAGCCCACCACGGCTATCATCCTCATCGCGGCGGACGCTACGACAACAGCGAGGATCGGAGCCCGAGCCCCGATCTGCCAGGCCTTCAGCCAACACATCCTCAACGCCGCTTTCTCGCCAAGGTATCGACCACCTACCAATATCCCTAAGTACTCTAGGGAGACAAACCGTGGACTTTGGCTTGAAGACTATCGGCTTGCCTGTCAAGCCGGTGGTGTAGATAATGATGACTTCATTATCTGCAACCTTCCACTGTTCTTGGCTGATTCGGCACGAGTGTGGTTGGAGCACCTACCATCCAACGCAATCTAGAGTTGGGCGGATTTGAAAGAGATCTTTGTGGGAAACCTCCAGGGCACATACAAGTGCCCTAGAAACCCATGGGACCTCAAGAGCAGCCATCAGAAGGCTGGTGAGACCCTCCGTGGGTACATTCAATGCTTCTCCTGATAGTGCAACAAGCTCCCTAATATCGTCGACGCCGACATGATAGGAGCCTTCCTGCCTAGGACGACCTACGAGTCTTTGGTTCATAAGCTGGGATGCAAGGGCCTGTGAACCACCAGGGAACTCCTGGACATCACCACCAACCATGCCTTAGGAGAAGAGGCGGTCAGAGCGATCTTTGATCACCTCGAGGGCAAGGCAAGGCGGGACGAGGGTGCCAGTGAAGGCACTTCCAATCGTTCCGCCAAAAGGAAGAATAACAAGCAACGGCGTGAGGACTCGCTCGTGGCCGCTGTTGACCACAAGGGTGGTCGGAAGCCCATGGAGGGCACTCCGAACCACTTTGAAAAATTACTCAAGGGGCCATGCCTGAACAACACTTTTCCTGTTAAGCATCTTCTCAAGGACTGTAGCCTCATGTGGCGGTTCCTGTCTAGAGGCTCCAACAAGGGGGAGCAGGGGAAAGACCATCCCCCCACTATGGAGGATGTTGAGGAGAAGGACGATGGCTATCTAATGCCAGACGGCTGCCTTATGATCTTCGGAGGATCGGTGGTCTATGACTCCAAACGTCGTCAGAAGGTCTCGCGTCGTGAAGTCTACACAGCCCAACCGGCCACACCTCCCTTCCTCTGGTGGTCGGAGTCTACCATAACCTTCGATCGGACTGACCATCTAGAAACCGTCCCCCACCTAGGGAGACATCCGCTTGTGTTCGATCCAATCGTCGGCCCAAAGTGACTCACCAAAATGCTGATGGACGGGGGCAGTGGCCTTAACATCATGTACGCCAAGACGCTCGACGTGATGGGCGTCGACCGAATGCGCCTCCGCCCATCCCGAGCGCATTTTCATGGCATCGTGCCCAGGAAGCAGGCCATGCCACTCGGGTAGATCGATCTGCCCGTTACCTTTGGGGATTAGTTCAATTATAGGACTGAGACCCTCACCTTCGAGGTGGTTGGGTTCCCCGAAACCTTCCATGCCATCCTGGGACGTCCATGCTATGCAAAGTTCATAGCCATCCCCAACTATATATACCTCAAGCTAAAGATGTCGGGCCCCCATGAGGTCATCACCGTCAACACCTCCTTCCAACGCGCCTACAAGTGTGAGGTCGAGTGTTGTGGCCATGCCACAACTGTCGTCGCCTTTGGGGAACTCACTGCCCTCTGGGAGGAGGTTGATGAAGAAGCACCCGACACAAAGAAGTCGACCAGGTCGTTCGAATCGACAGAGGGCTCCAAGGAGGTCCTCATAGATCCCAGCAGCTCCAAGGGTAAAACGGTACACATTGGTACCACACTTTCCTCCAAATAGGAAAGTGCGCTCATCGACTTCCTCCGAGATAACAAAGACATCTTTGAGTGGAAACCCTCAGATATGCCAGGCATTTCGAGGGAGGTCACCGAGCATACCTTGAAAATCCATCCAGGCTCCATGCCGGTGAAGCAACGCCTGCGTCGCTTCAATGAGAAGTGCAGGGCCATCGGTGAAGAGATAGCAAAACTGTCGGCTGCCGAATTCATCAAGGAAGTATACCACCCAAAGTGGTTAGCTAATCCCATTCTTGTATGAAAGAAGAGTGGGAAATGGAGGATGTGTGTTGACTATACGGGTCTCAACAAAGCATGCCCAAAGGATCTGTTTCCTTTGCCGTGCATAGACCAAATAGTCGACTCTACCTCGAGGTGTGAAACCCTCTACTTCCTTGATGCGTACTCCGGCTACCATCAAATTGCGATGAAAGAGTTCGACCAGCTCATGACCTCTTTCATCACCCCCTTCAGATCATTCTGCTATGTTTCAATGTCGTTCGGACTGAAGAACGCTGGGCTACATACCAATGCTGTATGCTTAGATGCTTTGGGGACCTCATCGGGTGGACCATTGAGGCCTACGTTGATGACATCGTAGTTAAGTCCAAATGGGCTGACCACCTCGTTGCCGATCTTGAGCAAACCTTTGCGAAACTCTAGGCGAATGGCATCAAACTCAATCCCAAGAAGTGTGTTTTTGGGGTCCTGAGTGGCATGCTGCTTAGCTTCATCATCTTTGAGCATGGCATTGAAGCCAACCCAGAGAAGATTTCAGCCATCACAAGGATGGGCCTGATCTAGAACATAAAGGGGGTTCAACGAATCATAGGGTGCCCCACCGCCCTTAGTCGATTCATCTCGCACCTCGGTGAATGAGGTCTCCCCCTTTATCAACTCTTGAAGAAAGCCGACCGCTTCAAGTGGACGTCTAAGGCCCAGAAGGCACTTGACATGGTCAAACTATTTCTGACAAGGCCCCCGATCCTAGTTCCTCCAAGCGACGGAGAATCCCTCCTGCTATACATAGCGGCCACCACGCAAGTGGTCAGCGCCACCGTGGTAGTAGAGCAGAAGGAAGAGGGGCACGCCCTCAAGGTGCAGCACCCTATGTACTTCATAAGCGAGGTACTATCCGACTCCAAGACCTGCTACTCCTAAATCTAGAAGCTCCTGTATGCCGTCCTCATCACCAAGGGGAAGCTACGCCACTACTTCAAATCACACACCATGACGGTTATGACGTCGTTCCCCCTCGGCGAGGTCGTCCAGAGCTAGGATGCCACAGGAAGAACCGCAAAGTGGGCACTCAAGTTGATGGATCAAGGCATCATGTATGCCTCCCGAACGGCGATCAAGTCCTAGGTGTTGGCTGACTTCATCATGGAATGGGCCAAGGTCCAAACACCATCGATGGTCGTCAATCAAGAGTACTAGACGATGTACTTCGATGGGTCGCTGATGAAGAAGGGCGCCAGCGTAGGGCTGGTCTTCGTATCATCCCTTGGGGTCCACATGAGGTACATGGTTTAGCTCCATTTCCCTCATCAAATAATGTGGCTTTGTATGAAGCGCTCATCAACGGGCTACGAATCACCATCGAGTTGGGCATCTGACGCCTTGACATCCGGGGCGACTCCCAGCTGGTCGTCAACCAAGTCATGAAGGAGTCAAGCTGCCACAATGCTAAGATGGCTACATACTGCCAAGAAGTCCAACGGCTAGAGGACAAATTCGATGGCCTTGAACTCAATCACATCCCAAGGCGCCTCAATGAGGCAGCCGATACACTTGCAAAAGCAGTGTCCGGTCAAGAGCCAGTGCTAATGGGTGTCTTCGCCAATGACCAACATAAGCCCTCAGTACGCTACAAAGGGTTAGAACGGGTAGACGATGGTTCGTCCGATCCAGCCTTCAGGGCTAACCAACCAACGGCTCTATCTGGCCCCGAGGTCATGGAGCTTGAAGAGGATCCAGTGATAGAGCCCGACCCTCTAGATGACTAGAGAACACTCTACTTCAACTACCTCCTCCGTGACACTCTATCAATGGACAAGATGGAACCTCAACGGCTCGCACGTCGTGCCAAGTCCTTCGTTCTTGTAGAGGGCGAACTCTACAAGCGAAGCCACACCGAGATCCTATAGCTCTATATCCTCGTCGAACAGGGGAAGCTTCTGCTAAGTGATATCCACAGAGTGGTCTGCGGTCACCACACCATGCCTAGAACCTTGGTTGGGAACGCATTCCAACAGGGCTTCTACTAGCCCACTTCAGTAGCCGACACCGAGCAGATCGTACGCACCTGCGAAGGGTGCCAGTACTACGCTCGACAAACTCACCTCCTAGCCTAGGCACTCCAGATGATCCCCATCACGTGGCCCTTCATGGTCTGGGGGCTTGATCTGGTTGGGCCACTCAAGAAGGTACCCGGGGGTTACACCCACTTGCTTGTCACCATAAACAAGTTTACAAAATGGATCGAAGCTCGGGCAATCTCCGTGATCAAGTCCGAGCAAGCCATGCTATTCTTCCTTGACATCATCCATCATTTTGGAGTACCAAACTCCATCATCATGGGCAATGGCACACAGTTCACCGGCAAGAAATTCCTTTGATTCTACGATGAACAACACATTTGGGTCGATTGGGCCGCCATCACGCACACCCGAACGAACAGGTAGGTCGAGTGCGCAAACGGCATGCTCCTATAGGGCCTCAAGCCCAGGATCTTCAACCGATTGAACAAGTTTGGCGCACGCTGGGTCACCGAGCTCCCTATGGTGCTCTAGGGCATGAGAATAACTCCCAGCCGAGCCACCGGCTACACGCCTTTCTTCATGGTCTATGGTTCCGAGGCCATCCTCCCAACCGACCTCGACTATGGAGCACCAAGAATTAGAGCATACGACAAATAGGGAGCCGAGGCATCCCACCAAGATGCCATGGACCAGCTAGACGAAGCCCGTGACGTTGCCCTCCTCCGCTCAGCCAAGTACCAGTAGACGCTGCGTCGGTACCATAGCCGAAGGGTGTGGGACCGAGCTTTCAACGTCGAGGACCTGGTTCTCCACCTTGTGTAAGCAACAACGACCGCCACAAGCTCTCCCCACCCTAGGAGGGGCCGTACGCCATCGCGAAAGTACTGTGGCCATGCGCCTACAAGTTAAAAATCATCAACGGCGAGGTCTTCACCAACGCCTAGAACATTGAGCAGCTACGTCGTTTTTACCCTTAAATAAATGCATACCTTCTCTTGTCAGTTTTTGTCATAAAAAATCCCTGATCTTTAGTGACATCCGACCCCTGCAAAGTGCGAGGGGTCGGACCTCACTCGGGGCTGATATAAGTACGTTTATCTTGCAAACACTCTCTGTGTTATCTTTGCAAACATTCTGTGTGTTTTCCCTCTTTTCTCATGGCAAGTCCTAAGGGCTTGGATTTCAGGAACAAAATCTAAGTATAATTGGTAGGACTGTGGGAAACCCATGCCCCAGCGGCTACGACCTCATTGTTCACTAGCGTAATCAGAATTGGCTCGCCCGCACTCCGAGTTTGTTGCGACCTTAACTATGGGAAGGGTTGGAAGGCACCAAACCTCTTTTACAAAAAGAGGGAGAAGAGCTAAAAAATTGTTTGTCGTAATGAAAGTTGAAAACTTGTTCATTTTTTGCACAAATTCATCGCTTACAAAGTGATTTCATCACGAAAAGGTCTGATGCATTCATAAATATAAAAGACTGTTCACTCGGGGGCTCCCCCACAACTTATTCGATTACAATTTCTGACTAGTTCCACTATGACTACTACTATGGTCTTTGCGCCACGCTCTTCATCAGCGACGTCCTACAGCTCTGTGGGATCCTCGAGGGCATCATCGTCTGCAATGTTGAGCACCACGTCGATGACCGTGGCACCTTCGCTAGGGCATCTAGGAACTACGCCATCATGATCAGCCATAACCCTAACAATGGCACCTGGACGGGGGGCGCTTCCCACCGAAGAAAGGCCGCCATGGCTGATGGATGTCTTCGACATCTCATCAAGCTTCATGAACTGGCCGATCTGAGCAGCTGCAAGGATGAAACCCCCCATCGACGTAGTCCTGGGTGGCTTCCCCACCGACAAGACTTGCTCGGAGAAGATTCATCAGAAGAGCTTCCCGCATGGCTCCATCCCGACAAAGGCCTCATGGACGACGACAAAGCCGACGACGCTCGACACCCTCTAGTGCGCCTCCTCCTTTGGCAGCAGCAACCCCTTCTCGACAAAGGTAGCCAGCACCATCTCATCTACGTTGGATGACCTCAAGCTCGACATCGCACTCTGAATTCACGAAGGGATCTGTGAGTTCTCCTCTCCCTCGCATTACCCTCTCTCACTTAGGAATCATCGTGACATACGAACGTGCTTAGCAAGAAGGAGAAAGGAGGAGAGGTAGCGGCTCAGGAATAGGCAAAGGAATGGGACAAGAACTCCTCTCCCCCTCCATATTTAAGGAAGAGGTGCAACGGCTGAGGAAAGGCAAAAGGTTGGGATGAAAAACTCTCTCTCTTGCCCTATTCAATGTAGATGGGAAATCAATGCTGATGGGAATCCAAGGGGATGCGCCTAGACTAATGGGACATGCTCTGGTCGATGGGAAGTCACCTGGTCAAACAAGACATTGCTTGGGCATGGCCCACCACTACCGCGCACCGGGCATGAGAATCAGGGTGCACCGACATGCAGGTGACTCTCCGCTTCCCCAGGCAGGACCTAGAAAGACCCGACAACAGAACCCCATCAAGGGGAGCCCATCGGTCCTCCTAGGTTGATTTGACGGCACAGGTAAAACAACGAACGAACGACCGCTCAAAGATAAGCATCTCTGTTCATTTACTTTGCGTGTTAATTTCATTACCGAGCTTCTAACCCTAGCAACGGTAGGGGCACGGACATCGTTCGGGGCTATTGAGAGTGTCTACTTATTTAGACATCCTCATTGCCTGACCCCTCCTTTCATTTAAAAACAAGAGGCATGATGTGCGGGTGTAAAACTTTGAGTAAAATTAGACGAACCACTAGACCCTATGCCCCGGCTGCTACGATGTTTTTGTTCACCAGCAGAATCGAATTCAAAGTTCCCCGTACCCCAAGCTTTAGCATCCGCCTTCTCAAGAAGGGTTCGGAGGGGTTCGCCTATAGAATCTCCTTCAAGGAGAAGCTGTTAGGTCGCTTAAAGTCAATCGAACGACTCGAATCGCCACCGAGATATGGAAATGAAAAATTGCGATGTTGTGCAGGTTACACCGGCCCCATTGCAAATGTTGGACTCAAACACCAAACAAACATCCGGTAAGAGCTTCCCGTCGCTCATACCACCAAGGTAACATTACCAACCCCCACTTTCATTTCAATTAAACCCATACATCCAAACGATGCATATGCGATCATCGCATCACAACGCTTCGTGTCGCGCCAGGAAATGGCACTCGCCTCATTCGATATGACTGACCAAGGTTCAAAGGCTTGCCCGGAAAGGGCTCGAGGCCACCTCATGTCAAATAGAGCCAAGGGAGAAAAACTAAGAGGAGCCCCAGCGGCCTTGCCCGACCCCGCTCAGAAGCGGATAGGGACATCTCGACCTTTCTCGTTTGATTCTAACCTCAAGCCAAACCCACAAAATCTCTATCAAGGAGAGGCCAATGGGCCACCTGAGCCTATCGAACGGTTCAGGCATCTACCAAGAGGCAGGTTAAGAAGTAGTGAAATGCCACATGAGGGCTCTACCGCCCCGTCAGCTAATGAAGTACCTGGATTCCACACGAAAACATACCCGTTAGTGAGCTCATTGAGCATGACACTCGAGCCGTCGAGGTAAGTGTCGTCAACTCAGCCCCTTCGGTTGTGGAACCCGAGGATGGGGTGATGTGCGAAACACGGCCAACCCCTATCAGACCCCAAGGGGTTGTGGAGCCGCTCGATCCGAGATCGAGAGACCGAGGTTTGAAGGCTAGCTCACGAAGGGTCCAAGGCCGCCTCGTGTCAAACAAGAGTCAGGGGAGAAAAAGCAGATGAGCCTTAGCAGCCTTTGCCCAACCTGCATTGAGGCGGATAGGGTCATCTCAACCTTCTAGTTTAATCTAGCCTCTAGCCGAGCCCATAGAATCCCCATTGAGGGGGAATCTATTGGAAGGCAGGTCTAGGAGCAACGGAACACCACCCGGGGGCTTTGCCGACTCTGTCGCAAAGCAACGAGATCGCATTCTATCCGAATATCCCCCTTAGCGAGCTCATCAAGCACGTCACTCGAGCCTTCGAGGTAAGTGATGTCACCTCAACCCCTCCAGTTGTAGAAACCACGGACAGGGCGACAATCACAAGACGAGCCAACCCTTGACCGAATCACCGCCACACACGGGGGCTTGGGGAAGGCCAGCCCAGCAATGAGACCAAACGCACGGTCATGGAACAATTGCCAAAATCCTAAGTAAGGGGTACGTGCGAATACAAGAGTAAGTTTGCCACCCTCGCTTCGGTCTCCAGTAACATCCTGCCCCAGCGACCGCAAGGGGTCAGATCTCACTCAGGGGCTGACAAAGGTATAAATACCTCCTTTTTTTGAAATAGTCATTGCATCGGACCGCTTCCTTGTGTTAAGGTTAGCAGCAAGGTTTGTGGGAGCAGATAAACGACCATGCCTAGTAAGACTGCAAAAACCCACGCCCCGATAGCTATGGTAACTTTGCTCACCAGCATAATCAAAATTTCCCCCTTATACACCTCAGGCCCTATGGTCTTAACCAACGGAAGGGTTGGATCGCATAAGCTTTTTTTTTCAATTACAAAAGGGAAGAAAGTAAGCTCAAACGAACGAAACAAGATTTCAAAATGAAATTACAAATCTGTCTATAGACACAAAAGTATCAACACTTGTCCACATATTACGGATAAATGTTTATCAAACTTATTCAACTAACTACTTCCTCGGAGGGAGAACTATGTCTTTTAGCCTGTTTGCCAAGTTCTGCGCAATGGGAGTCACCACCTTCTCAATCTCATCCAGCTCAAAGTTTTTGTAGCCAGGCATGAAGCCAAGGCTCATTGCCTCCAAGTTAACTTCCTGATCATAATGAGAGTGGGTAATAGCAAAGGCTTGGGTGATCCTAGTGTGAAAGGCATCCTCTTCAAGCTGGTGCACCCACGCCATGATATCCACGGCATGGGCCGCAAGTGAGCCGATTTCCTCCGACTGTGCCACCCCTAGGTCATCAAAAACAACCCCAATAGCAGCGCGTAGGAGATTGTGCTCATCACTCTCAGCTTGAAGAATCCCCCGCACCTCAGCGAGCTCCATGCCCAGCCTGGCAGAGACGCACTCGGCCTCTAGCCTTTGGGCCACTGTGACTCCAACATCTACCCGGAAGGAGCTGACCCCCTAACGCGCCTTATCACGCTCTCGGATGGCCTGGGTGTGCTCCTCACAGGCCGTCTCACTCCCTACATAGCCGGGCAATCACTTCGGCATCCTGATTCGCCCTCTGCTGCAGGGCCATGAACTTGTCCTCGGCTTCTAGCTTGAGGTTTCGCTCCTTCTCCAGCTCTTCTAGGAGCTCGACGGCCTACTGCCTAGCCTCGATGTCCTTCTGGAGCAGCTCGTCTTGCTCCTTTAGGACCCTAGCAGCCGCCTCCTCATCCTGCTGCACCCTCGCCAACACATCTTGGAACATCCCATGGATCTCCTCTACGTCCCGACGCACCTCGGCTTCCTGCTGTTGGGCGGTAGTGAGCTGGGCGCTCACAACTCCGCGCAGCCAGGCCTCCTCGGTGAGGTGGTCCCAATCCACCTTATGCCCGTGGAGGAACTGGGACTTCTCCTAGCTACGAGCAATGAGGGACTAAAAAGAAGACCAGTATCAAAAATACGAAAATACAAGAATACGTGAAGAAAGAAGAAAGCGAGAGGAAAGACCAAGCGGATACCCAGCCAGTGGGAATGATGATGTCACGCAGGATGCCCCTAGCCTAGCTCAAGGCATCCATCATAGCTAAGAACCCGACATCGAGACTCTCCCGCTCTATGCTCTTGGTAGCATCGTCGAGCGAGAAGAGAGTTAACGTTGGGTCCTGAGGAGCCATCCACTGGAGCGGCGGCTCACCCCACGTGGGTGACCCCCCGCTGATCCTCTCCACCACTGCCACAACACCCGGGGACCCTTTGGCCATGTCCCCCTCCATCCGACCTCCCTCGGGTGCCGCCGCCTGGGCCGCCGGTGGCACGGACTGCGCTGCTCCCTCAGACACGACTGTGGCTGCGTCCGGCTATGCCTGGCTTGTCACGGTCGTGGCCACCTCCGCTTGCGATGCTGGGGCCTTAGCTTGTGGCACCGCGCCCACCACAGAGGATGGCACAAAGAGTGGGCGGCAACTCCATCCACCCCAACGTAGGCGGCGGAGTCACCTCCACCATCATCTACTCGGCGACCCCCGAGGGCGCTTCTTTAGCCCCAGCGCCTGCTTGACCCACCGAGGGCACGGGCGCCATCGCTGGCGGCGCCTAACCGGCCGACAAGACCACAACATTGGCTCCACTCCTGCCCAAAACAGGAGCGACGTCGGGCCATAGCACCTGTTCCAACTAAAGAGCAACACTCTTCTTAGGCGACAGCACCAAAGAACGGCCCCATCGCAAGATTCTACAAAAGTTAAAAGGCATAGGTCACATTGAAAAATAGAAAGGCAGAAAAATAGGAAGAACAGAGGAATTAGAGACTTACGCTGGTGTTGTTGGGCAGTAGGAACATTTTGGGGATGAACCCCCAGATTCCTGCTCCAACTCATCTAGGCGGGACTGTTTCGAGCCTGCCCCCTGCTCCTGGGCAAGGGGGCTCGTCTCCCTTGTCTTTGAGAGCATAGTGGTGGAGCCACCCCTCTCTGTCGGCACCTCGGGCGCAGCGGTAGATCCACCTGCCCCTCTCAGCTCGTGGGGCGCGGTAGGGGAGCCGCCCCCCTCCACTGGCACCACCAGTGTGGCGGCAGATCCGCCCGCCCAGATCAGCTCGTGGGGCACGGTAGTAAAGGCACCCATTCTACCGGCATCACCGGCACGGTGGCAGATCCGCCAGCTCCCACCAGTCCTATGGACAGGCCGATGGTTTGGGCCATCTCTATCGGCCTCATGGACTCACTTCCCTCCGCATGGAACGGGAAGGGTCCCTACATGGATGAAGCGGTACCTGTCAGTGTATCCTAACCCTCCAGGACATCCCACTCCACATTGTCAAACCCCTCCTCATCGTCATTGTCACTACCTGTCTCCTCTCCTCGCTCCCGTGCTTGCTGCTTCCGTAGCATCTTCTTTCTCTTGAGCTCCCTCGTCTTCCTATCCCATTTGGTCACAGTGCGATTAGCCGTCGCCACGATCCAGTCCTTTGGTAGCGGAGCTAGGCTATCACCAAAGACGAGTCTGTTTGGCTAGTATTGCAATCCCGAGGTCAGCATCAAGGGGCCAGGAATTCGAGTAAAAAGGAGGCACGGGGAAAGAGAACTTATGAAATCGATGAACCCTAGTTCCGGCCGCACTGAGGGATGCCCCGGCACCGGATACACGAAATCAAGGACAACGTCGGCGCTGTCCTTCGAAGGCTCCATTGCCTCCTTGATGTGCTGCGCCACTTCAAAGGGGGGAGCGCTTCATCGATAAGCGTTGTCCCTTCAAGCGATGCTCCGGGCCCCATTAGGTATAGGGGAAGCGTGCAGCTCATTAGTGGTGCCACCCTCCATGTATGGTAGGCGTCGATGATCCCCGATCCCTTCACGCCCCTCTCCTTTAGAATTTGGAGGACAGTGAGATTGTCCTTGATCCTCTTCTTATCTTTGTTCGAGATACCCCACATCCATGACCCTGAGACCTCTTCGATGATGCGCTCGGAGAACACTAGCAAGGGGGCGACAACATCGTCCTTGATGTAAAACCATTGCGAATGCCACCCCTTGTTGGAGGTCGATAGACGCATCGACGAGTATTTGTTCACCCGTTTGTTGCGTAGATGAATGCCAACACATCCCATTAGCATGCTTAGATCTTGCTTCCCGACCCGCTTCTTCAAAAGGTTGACGGCAAAGAGATACCACCACAGGTTGAAGTGGGGACTAATCCCCAGGAACCCCTCGCACAAGGCAACAAATGCCGCAATGTGCTAGACCCCATTTGGTGTAAGGTGTTGCAACTCCACCTTGTAGTAATCCAACAACCCATGGAGGAACATGTGGGTAGGTATGCCAAATCCCCGCTCATGAAAGTGGGCGACAGACATGACATACCCCTCAGGCGGCGATAGCTCGTCCTCAAAACTAGGCAGCCGCCACTCCTCGATGGCGATCAGCGGGCGAAGGAGGCCACGGCGAATGAGGCCCTCCAAACGCTGAGGGGTGATGTCAGATCTGCACCACGGCTCCATTGAACGATTGGAAGGGGAGTGGATGCAAGCTTGACGGCAGTGGTGTTGCGAACGCGAGCTTGACGATGGCTGCGATGCGGGTGCGGGAGGCTCAGGCGATTGGCGGGGGAGGTTACAGGTGCAAAGGTGAGGAGGTAAAGTACGGAACCCTAGGGGCAAACCCCTTGGTTTTATAGGGGCAATGGATGTGAGAAGAGCAACCACCCACCTAGGACTTCGAGCCTGCCATGATACACCACCATGTCATGTCACGAATCCCTATGCTTTCCCACCAAAATTGCGTTGGACGTTTTGCCTTCCCGAGCAGACCAGGACTCTTTTCCCATAGAGGGAATATGGGTCAAAAAGCTTTCCTCCAGCCCGCCTAGGCCCAGGAGTTCAAGGGCTGGCCCAACAGTCCTGACGACCGTCCCAACGAGGGATGGGCCCATAGGTGGCCAGAACTCAGGCACAAGAACCTCAAAGGAGTCTCGATCCGCAAACACATCTCAACCGGGCTAACCCTGGATGAATCCATGCGAACAGGATACCAGGGCTCCCTTTGAACTATCCAGTTGCCAAAAACACCAGATCTAACAGCCATACCCACGAAGGGTCCGAATTACCCCCCGGGCGATTCTATTCGAATCACCTGGGGGCTCTGGGGCAACACCCGATGGGTGCGCTCGCGCGCACCCTCTAGCGAATCGAATTACCCCCTGGGCGATTCTATCCGAATCACCCGGGCTCGGGGGCTACACCCAACGAGTGCGCTCGCGCGCACCCTCTAGCGAATCAAAATACACCCCCGGGTGATTCTACCCAAATCACTCGGGGGCTCAGGGGCTACACCTGTCGGGTGCGCTCGCGCGCAGCCTCTGGCAAGTCAAATCACCCCCCGGGTGATTCTATCCAAATCGCCCGGGGGCTCAGGGGCTACTATTGGGGACCTAATATCAGGGTACCTAATGAGGTGGAACTAATAACCATCGAACGTTGACACTCCTGGTCAGACAAGACCGCTACTACGCTTCTTGCCCAAACGATGGAAGATTGGTTCCGCCTCGCCCAACCCCCGAGGGCTAGACTCCGCCTCGTCCAACGGCTAAGGGCTGGCTCCGCCTCGAACGATGACCGAGGGCAAGCTCCACCTCACCCGACTGCTGAGGGCTGGCTCCGCCTCGCTCGATGTCTGAAAGCGGGCTCTGCCTCACCCGACGGCTGAGGGCAGGCTCCGCCTCGCCCGATGTCCGAGGGCTGGCTTCGCCTCGCCCGATGGCGGAGGGCAGGCTCCGCCTTGCCGAATGACTGCACCCTGCTCCTTCATGATGATGAGCAGAAGGTAAGACAGGACACTCAGGTCAACCGCAGTACCAAGGACCATGCCCTACATGCCTACAGGAAGGTACCATTAGGATACGACGAGACGGGCGCTTTAAGCCCTTTCCGACCTGATAGAGCCCTAACAGTGTTGTAGGCGCCGACTTTTGTCCTACAGTGTTGTAGGCGCCGCCATCAGCCCTCGAGCGTGGATACTAACACAGACATACGACAACTGCTACAGTCAAGGAATAAATCACATCATCTACGGTAACAGTCGTATAGTCATTTCCCCGTCTACTCCCAGCAGAGTCATGGCTCAACGCCTTGACACACTGCACCGTCCGCCGAGGGAGGATGGGACATGACCACTTACTGAAACGAAGCCAGAGCTCAGCCCTATCAGGATCAACAAAACATGTTATCCCTGGCATGGTCTGCCATGTCAGCAAGGCAGGCTCAAGGGAAAAGGAAGACCCGGCGCCCTCGAAAGACCTTCTCTACCTTTGGGTTTTTCCTCTTTCTCCCATCTGTAACCCCTGCTCCCCCCTTGGTCTATAAAAGGGAGGGCAGGATGCCCCACTAAAGGGACGGATCAATTCCATACACAACACACAATCAAGCAGCAACCGAGCTCTTGGCGTACTTTCAACCTTTCCATTAGAGACTTGGGACCTGTCCCTCTCTCGACCGTTTGTACCCCCTACTACGAGCAATGAGGGACTAAAAAGAAGACCAGTATCAAAAATACAAAAATACAAGAATACGTGAAGAAAGAAGAAAGCGAGAGGAAAGACCAAGCGGATACCCAGCCAGTGGGAATGATGATGTCATGCAGGATGCCCCTGGCCTGGCTCAAGGCATCCATCATAGCTGAGAACCCAACATCGAGACTCTCCCGCTCTATGCTCTTGGTAGCATCGTCGAGCGAGAAGAGAGTCGACGTTGGGTCCTGAGGAGCCATCCACTAGAGCGGTGGCTCACCCCATGTGGGTGACCCCCGCTGATCCTCTCCACCACCGCCACAACACCTGGGGACCCTTTGGCCTTGTCCCCCTCCATCCGACCTCCCTCGGGCGCTGCTGCCTGTGCCGCCGGTGGCACGGATTGCGCTGCTCCCTCGGACACGACTGTCGCTACGTCCGGCCATGCCTAGCTTGTCACGGTTGTGGCCACCTCCGCTTGCGATGCCGGGGCCTCGGCTTGTGGCGCCGTGCCCACCACAAAGGATTCCATAAAGAGCGGGCGGCAACTCCATCCGCCCCAACGTAGGCAGTGGAGTCACCTCCACCGTCATCTACTCGGCGACCCCCGAGGGCGCTTCTTTAGCCCCGGCACCTACTTGACCCACCGAGGGCACGGGCGCCATCGCTGGCGGCGCCTGACCGGCCGACAAGACCACAACATTGGCTCTACTCCTGCCCAAAATAGGAGCGACGTTGGGCGATAGCACCTATTCCAACTGAAGAGCAACACTCTTCTTGGGCGCCAGCACCAAAGAACGGCCCCATCGCAAGAGTCTGCAAAAGTTAAAAGGCATAGGTCACATTGAAAAATAGAAAGGCAGAAAATAGGAAGAACAGAGGAATCAGAGACTTACGCTGGCGTTGTTGGGCGGTAGGAACATTTTGGGGATGAACCCCCAGATTCCTGCTCCAACTCATCTAGGCAGGACTGTTTCGAGCCTGCCCCCTACTCCCGGGCAAGGGGGCTCGTCTCCCTTGTCTCCTGCTCCTATGGACAGGCTGATGGTTTGGGCCATCTCTGTCGGCCTCACGGACTCACTTCCCTCCGCATGGAACGGAAAGGGTCCCTACATGGATAAAGCGGTACCTGTCAGCGTATCCTAACCCTCTAGGACATCCCACTCCACATTGTCAAACCCCTCCTCCTCATCATCATCGCTACCTGTCTCCTCTCCTCGCTCCCGTGCTTGCTGCTTCCGTAGCATCTTCTTTCTCTTGAGCTCCCTTGTCTTCCTATCCCACTCGGTCGCAGTGCGATTAGCCATCGCCACGATCCGGTCCTTTGGTAGCGGAGCTGGGCTATCACCAAAGATGAGTTTGTTTGGCTAGTATTGCGATCCTAAGGTCAGCATCAAGGGGCCAGGAATTCGAGTAAAAAGGAGGCACGGGGAAAGAGAACTTACGAAATCAATGAACCCTAGTTCCAGCCGCATTGGGGGATGCCCTGGCACCGGATACACGAAATCAAGGACAACGTCGGCACTGTCCTTCGAAGGCTCCATTGCCTCCTTGATGTGCTGCACCACTTCAAAGGGGGGAGCGCTTCATCGACAAGCACCATCCCTTCGAGCGATGCTCCGGGCCCCATTAGGTACAGGGGAAGCGCGTGGCTCATTAGTGTTGCCACCCTCCATGTATGGTAGGCGTCGATGATCCCCGATCCCTTCACACCCCTCTCCTTTAGAATTTGGAGGACAGTGAGATTGTCCTTGATCCTCTTCTTATCTTTGTCCGAGATACCCCACTTCCACGACCTCGGGACCTCTTCGATGATGCGCTCGGAGAACGCTAGCAAGGGGGCGACAACGTCGTCCTTGATGTAAAACCATTGTGAATGCCACCCCTTGTTGGAGGTCGATAGACGCATCGACGAGTATTCGTTCACCCGTTTGTTGCGCAGATGAATGCCGACACATCCCATTAGCACGCTCAGATCTTGCTTCCTGACCCGCTTCTTCAAAAGGTTGATGGCAAAGAGATACCACCATAGGTTGAAGTGGGGACTAATCCCTAGGAACCCCTCGTACAAGGCGACAAATGCCACAATGTGCTAGACTCCATTGGGTGTAAGGTGTTGCAACTCCACCTTGTAGTAATCTAACAACCCATGGAGGAACTTGTGGGCAGGTATGGCAAATCCCCACTTGTGAAAGTGGGCGACAGACATGACATACCCCTCAGGCGGCGATGGCTCATCCTCAAAACTAGGCAGCCGCCACTCCTCGATGGCGATCAGCGGGTGAAGGAGGCCACGGTGAACGAGGCCCTCCAGATGCTGAGGGGTGATATCAGATCTACACCATGGCTCCATTGAACAATTGGAAGGGGAGTGGATGCGAGCTTGACGGCGGTGGCGTTGCGAACGCGAGCTTGACGATGGCTGCGATGCGGGTGTGGGAGGCTCAGGCGATTGGCGGGGGAGGTTGCAGGTGCAAAGGCGAGGAGGCGAAGTATGGAACCCTAGGATGCGAGAAGAGCAACCACCCACCTAGGACTCTGAGCCTGCCATGATACACCACCATGTCATGTCACGGATCCCTATGCTTTCCCACCAAAATTGCGTCGGACGTTTCGCCTTCCCGAGCAGACCAAGACTCTTTTCCCATAGAGGGAATATGGGTCAAAAAGCTTTCCTCCATCCCGCCCGGGCCCAGGAGTTCAAGGGCTGGCCCAACAGTCCTAACGACCATCCCAACGAGGGATGGGCCCATAGGCGGACAGAACTCAGGCACAAGAACCTCAAAGGAGTCTCGATCCGCAAACACATCTCAATCGGGCTAACCCTGGATGAATCCATGCGAACAGGATACCAGGGCTCCCTTTGAACTATCTAGTTATCAAAAACACCAGATCTAACAGCCATACCCACGAAGGGTCCGAATTACCCCCCGGGCGATTCTATCCGAATCACCTAGGGGCTCTGGGAGTGCACCCTCTAGCGAATCGAATTACCCCCCGGGCGATTCTATCCGAATCACCCGGGCTCGGGGGCTACACCCAACGGGTGCGCTCGCGCGCACCCTCTAGCGAATCGAAATACACCCCCGGGCGATTCTACCCGAATCACTCGGGGGCTCAGGGGCTACACCCGTCGGGTGCGCTCGCGCGCAGCCTCTGGCAAGTCAAATCACCCCCTGGGCGATTCTATCCAAATCGCTCGGGGGCTCGGGGGCTACTATCGGGGACCTAATATCGGGGTACCTAATGAGGTGGAACTAATAACCATCGAACGTTGACGCTCCTGGTCAGACAAGACCGCTACTACGCTTCTTGCCCGAATGATGGAAGATTGGTTCTGCCTCACCCAACCCCCGAGGGCTAGACTCCGCCTTGTCCAACAACTGAGGGCCGGCTCTGCCCCGAACGATGACCGAGGGTAGGCTCCATCTCACCCGACTGCTGAGGGCTGGCTCCGCCTCGCCCAATGTCCAAAAGCGAGCTCTACCTCACCCGATGGCTGAGGGCAGGCTCCGCCTCGCCCGATGTCCGAGGGCTGGCTTCGCCTCGCCCGATGGCTGAGGGTAGGCTTCGCCTCGCCCGACGACTGCACCTTGCTCCTTCATGATGATGAGTAGAAGGTAAGATAGGACACTCAGGTCAACAGCAGTACCGAGGACTATGCCCTACATGCCTGTAGGAAGGTACCATTAGGATACGACAGGACAGGCGCTTTAAGCCCTTTTCGACCTGACAGAGCCCTAACAGTGTTGTAGGCGTCGACTTTTGTCCTACAGTGTTGTAGGCGCCGCCATCAGCCCTCGAGCGTGGATACTAACACAGGCATACGGCAACTGCTACAGTCAAGGAAGAAATCACATCATCTACGGTAACAGGCGTATAGTCATTTCCCCGTCTACTCCCAGCAGAGTCATGGCTCGAATGCCTTGACACACCGCACCATCTGCCAGGGAAGGATGGGACATGACCACTTGCTGAAACGAAGCCAAAGCCTGGCCCTATCAGGATCAACAAAACATGCTATCCCTAGCATGGTCTGCCATGTCAGCAAGGCAGGCTCAAGGGAAAAGGAAGACCCGACGCCCTCGAAAGACCTTCTCTACCTTTGGGTTTTTCCTCTTTCTCCCATCTGTAACCCCTGCTCCTCTCTTGGTCTATAAAAGGGAGGGCAGGACGCCCCACTAAAGGGACAGATCAATTCCATACACAACACACAATCAAGCAGCAACCAAGCTCTTGGCGTCCTTTCAACCTTTCCATCAGAGACTTGGGACCTGTCCCTCTCTCGACCGTTTGTACCCCCTACTACAAACCTTTTTTCGGTACTAATAACACAAGCAGCAGCAAACTAGACGTAGGGACATTCTGCTCGAATCAGTATAAACCTTGTGTCCTTTAGTACACCATCCGAGCCTAACGCGCAACAATTATAAATTTACTAGTTGGTGTTTGTTTGAAACACCGACGGTGTCCTTGTGCTCTTCCTGGTTGCTCCACATATGCTCCCGTCGGCTCACGACATGTCCCTGTGCTCTCCCTGGTTGCTTTCCTTGACCATCTTGTTATTGGTCTGACTACCCTCCTACCCCTTGGCCTTTGCGCACACTACTTATTGTCAGGTGCTCGCCATCAATGGCTTGCTCTGTCGTCCTTTAGTTCATCTGTGTACTTTGCCTCATCATATGCTGGGCTGCGGGGACCTTGATCTCTTCTCCAGATCTCCTCATTCTCCTCCTGGCGCTCCTCCCCCTTTGAGGCTTCCTCCCCCAAATGGCATTGGTCGGCGTCGGTTGGAACTCAGATGCCCTCACAGGAGATGCAACTCTCGGTTGTCACCAGTTTGTACCGACTGAATACCTTACAACTTCCTGATTGTCGTCTGTCGAACCCAACTCGCTTACAGCTGCTTATGAATTAGAGATCTTTAGAGTCTGTCTTTAGTTGTGGCATAGGCTGAGAACGTCGTACTCGCACTAGCTTCGGATGTAGGCTAAACCTGTAGCTGAACCATGTTGTTTGTTGTTTGTTTTGTTTTGTTGGCGTTGTATTCCTTCTCTCTTCCTCTATATCATGTACTTCTATGATCTTCAAGGCTCGTCCCTGTAATAGGTGCCTTGCACACTCCATTACTGGCTTGCCAGAATATGTGGAAAATATATTGAGGTGGAGCCTCTCAGCTTCCCCGGTGTTTACCTCAAAAAACATTTGGACATATATCTCAAAATTTACTCAGAACATCTCCTTTCTAGCAAATACATTACCTCATAGCCACAATGTGACTATATAACCTTATAACAATGCTAGGAAGGCCTAAAGATAACAGCGAAAGTAAGAATAAGTGAAAAACAACACTTAAGTGTTAAAGTCCACAAGTTTCACAAAAAGTCCAGAAGTTCCGAAACAAATGTTCGCAAGTTTTTCATGTCCAAAAGATAGGTCTGGAAATTGGTCCAGAAGTTACGGACTGTTCAGAAATCAACCTTCCAACAAACTGAAGAAAATAAAATACAAAACTTGATCAAATAGGCTCCAAAAATTGTGAAACTTTGGCACACACCTTCCCTAACATGTAGAGATGATGTTCCCAAGAGATCTTGCTAAAAGGATTAACTTTGTTCATCAATCTCATGGACTTTAGAAAAAACATAAGAAAAAGGAGGAATTTTAGAAAACTCAAAATTTTCTGGAGCTCATATGAGGATTTAGTGGAGAACACCCTATAATTAGTCACCCATGTTATAGCATTGTATTCCCCCAAAAATCCTATGCAAATCGCAACCAAACATGAAGAACAGAATATCACAAAAATAGGCTCAAAAACCTAGAAAAAGGAAAAGTTAAGAATAAATGGGAAGGGAATGGATTTTGCTCCAAATCATAGAAATGATGCCATGGATTAAAGCTCAAATCTAGGTGCAATGTTGTTGCTAGTCACCACCCTTCATGTTCCCACTAAAATGTAAGGAAAATAGAGCAAGAGGTACCCACTCTCTTTACTCATCTTTAATTTCTGCATTCTACTTGTGCTCTTGGCTAGGTAAGAAAAATGATTTAGGATCTCAAGAGCTGTCTCTCCTAACCAGACACATCCATACATATTGGTCCATTGTAAAAGACTAGAATACCCCTCGAACCAAATACTAGATATATACCACTGTCATGCAAAATGCTCTAGATATTTCTTCATCCATCCGATGGACCTGACGCCTTCACAACTTCGTTTTGTGTTGATGCAAGATCAGTGATGATGCCACACGTCCTCTGATTCTCCACCCCAGTTTTGAGGTTGAAATCGGGTGTCTTGAGGCAGTAGTTTTGAGGCCAAAACCACAAAAACAACTAGAGTCGTGTTGCCTCTATGCAACCTCCCCGATGTCCACGAGTATCCCGCTTGTTGTTAGACCGTCTGATCGCCAAGTACTCACACTCCCGCCTTGACTTGGTCTGGTCACTTCCTTGTCTTTAGTCCACGGTGTGTTCATCTCTTTCGTGCACCCACTTGTTCTTGTTGTCATGCCCACGTGCCTGCTATCCACGGTCTATCCTTCTACCTTGAGTCCCTTGGTCTAAGCTTCTATGTACATCCTTCACCGCCTATGGTGCATCGGCCTGAATCACTCGCTTGACCTTCCCCATCGGCATGGACCGCCATGACATGCTTAACACTTGCACGTCACAATCCAAGAGACATGTTGCAATGCCACGAACTCGCCTCTGGTCAGTCATAAGCAATAACAACTTAACTACAAGGACTGAATGTGCATAACAATTACTCATCATACATAATAATAATGGCACATCTAAACCTTGTCATTTTAGAATAAAATTTTCAAATTCAGTGTTATTCTCACTCTAGTGTACACATATGCATATATTTATATATCTTGGGGTTGCCCTTGCATTCATGATTATGTTTATGCATGCAGGAGGAGTGAACCAGCTAACGAGGAGCCTAGCTGTTGAGTGGGCCCGTGATAAGATCCGTGTGAACTGCGTTGCACCGGGTGTGATCGTGACAGACATGGCTAAAGAGGTACTCCATGGGTCCTAAAAGGATTGTCATTCTTGTTTTATTTTAGGAGTCAATCCATCTCAACTTTAACAATTATATATAAAAAAGTATTAATATTTATGATGATTAATAAGTATTATTAGATAGATAATGAAATATAATTCCAATTCTTTAGGGGTACAAATGCTGATACTATTTTCTATGAACATTCAAATTTAACAACGTTTGACTTAGTCCAAATCTAGAATAACATTGTTTCCAGACAAAGAGAGTAAGTATATATTTTCTTGTGATCTAACCGATCAAATGTATCAAACATAATGTTGCCGAAAAGGATGCAATACTGGACTTTGAGGATAGACCAAGCAGGAAGCTAAAAGATGCAAGTATCTATATCTATTATCAGTCATATCCATCACCAGTTCAGGGAATCTTGGTGTGGTGTGTGGTAGGAGTAGCCGTGCGGTGGATTTCTTTAGTCAGTGGCTCCCACAGAAATGTGATTACTCATCACAAATGAATTCAATTCTTGCTTTTCAAGAAGTCAATCACCGTTTAAACTTTGACTAAAGTTATATAAAAAAATACTAACATTCATGATATGAAATAACCACCATTAGGGTTTAGGGTTTATATAAAAAAGGACTAACATTCAAGCTAATACTATTTCATATAAACTTGATCAAACTTGAGTTAGTTTGACCAACACGGATTCTGTAATTGCATTCTTTTGTGGAGGGAGTGATTACTTTAGAATTGTAAGAAGTGCATACTAACATATGTGTACATACAGCTACCGGTAGCGGTGGTGCAGCAAGAGTTGTCACGCGTCCCGATGCGGCGGCTTGGTGAGCCGGCGGAGGTGGCGTCCCTGGTGTCGTTCCTCTGCTTGCCGGCGGCGTCCTACCTCACCGGGCAGGTCATCTGCATCGATGGAGGCCGCACCATTAGCGCCTGATGGATGGACAACAGCCAGCTACTGAAGAATAATATGAAAAATGTGGTCCGGAACTGATACAGACGGGTTTGTTTTGCTCGGCCGTCACCGTCAGGCGCCAATAATTCACCGTGGACAGTTTATCTGCTGGGAACTTGGAACTCGGCCCCGTCACCGTCGGGTCAATAATTACTCTCTGTGCCGTTTGTTTTGGGTTGGGCTGAAAAACATGATCGTGTCAGGTTGACGGTTGTACTGTGATTTTTTTAGGCATTCGTTCAGCAGCTCCAAATTAAAGATCTTTCACCTGAACGCTTGCATCAATATCTTCATGAGACAGCAAGCCAGAAAAGATGAAAAACAATGATCCGGAACTTGAAGCGACGTAAATATAAATTACGAAATATAGTAGTAGATTCTAAGATTCTAAAAAGTAATTCTGGGCCGTCTCTTTCGGTGCTTTTTAGGCCGTAGACGAGCGTTGGGCTTCTGCTTACCACGTGGGCCGTGACGCTGTGCCGGCTTACATTACGGCACAGTCCAACTGAAGAAGACATTGCTTTTGTTTGTCATGTGGACGTGGTGGTGCACCAAGTTTTGGATCGGATCCCGAATACCATAGCCCACACAGGGCTATAAATTCATTGTTTTTATTTATTACCTGGACGGTCAAATTCTTTTTCCTAAAGCAAATCTTGTCTACACGTTGCACCATCCATCGACATTGATTTCATTTTTTGGCTATAAAATCGATAAATCATGGCAATATTAGCTTGTTAGGGCACCCAATACAGAAACCATGATAGTTTTCCCTTCCCCTCTGCATGCTCCATGCGACAAAGTCCCGCACTCGCCCACATAGGGGAGTATCGGGTGTTAGGGCACTCCCAATCCAGAAAACCATGATAGTTTGTCCAGCCCTCATGCGCTCCGTGCGACGAAACCCCGTGCCCGCACACGTAGGGGAGTATTGCGTACGCCTCCGTCACTAACATCGCTGCCGCCAAAATTGCTCCTACACACACACTATTTTGGCCACGCCTCGTCCTACACGTGCTCTCGTCAGTCTCCCTCCCTCTGTCTCCCATATCTGAGAGAATGAATTACTCAGCGACTCCATTCGCAACGGTGTGATATTCAGCTTCCGCACTGGACCGGGACACTGTAGGCTGACGGTTGGATGACCAAGAAATGGGATTGTCCCCGAGAAACACCGCATAACCCATTGTGGATTTGCGGGTGTCAGGACAACCTACCCAATCAGCATCCGTGTAGACAATAAGATCAGCCGGTGAGGTCAGGTACAGGTGAGGTCATGCATGTGAAGACAGACCTACTGAATGGCATATGCATTATCTGGGCGGGTGAATGTGAGGTACTGAAGAGCTCCAGCTATACTGCGATAATGGGTGGGCTCGGTCACCGAGGGCCCATCAGCGGAGAGCTTGGAGTGAGTATCCACTGGGGTGCTGCAAGGCTTGTAGTCACGCACACCTGCATGGTCTAGAATATCCAGCATATACTGTCGCTGGGAGAGGAACAAACTGTCATCTTGGCGCTCAACTGTGGCACCCAAGAAATGATGAAGAGGCCCCATGTCTGTCATAGAGAACTCCCTGTGAAGAGCTGAAATAATTTGCTGGAGAAAACTCATAGACAAAACTGTGAGAACAATGTCATCAACATATAGGAGCAAGAAAGCCATATCAGCGCCGCGACAGAAAATAAATAGGGTGGTGTCACACTTAGCTTCAACAAAACCGAGGGAGGTGATGTGAGAAGCGAAGCGACGGTACCAGGCGTGAGGGGCCTGCTTCAATACATAGAGAGACTTGTTCAATCGACAGACATAGTTGGGTCTAGAAGAATCAACAATTCCGGTTGGCTTAACACAGTATACTGTCTCGATCAAGGTCCCATGTAGAAATACATTCTTCACATCAAGCTGATGAATAGACCAAGAGCAAGACAGTGCCAAAGTGAGTACCACCCAAATAGTAGCAGGCTTGAGGACATGGCTGAAAGTCTCATCGTAATCAATTCTTGGACGCTGAGTAAAACCACGAACAACCCATCGAGCTTTCTAGCAGTCAAGAGAGCCATCACACAAGAACTTGTGACGGAAGATCCATTTCCCTATAACAACATTAACACCGGACGGTCGAGGTACCAAGGTCCAGGTATTATTAGCTTGTAGTGCATCGAACTAGGCCTGCATGGCGGCGCGCCAGGCCGGATCGGAGAGGGCGGTGTGGACAGGTGGCGGCACCAGGGAGAGGACCGCCATGTTGAGGTTGAGGCAGTCCACTGGCTGGCGGAAACCAGCTTTGCCATAGGTGCACATGTCGTGCGCATTCATCACCGGGACAATGACCTACGACGTCGTGGAGGAAGTCCGGCCCGTTGTGTGCCCAGCATCGCTGGGAACAGCCTAGGACGAGGAGTCCACAGGGGCAGCGGCACTAGGCACGGAAGGTGGCATTGGTGATGAGCCAGCAGGCGGCAGCGGTGACTTGGATGACCCTGTGTCGGAGGAGGGGGAGCCAGTGCCTGGCCCAGCCGAAGGCCTAGACGGGGAGGTGTGCAACTATGCCGAGGCAACAGACGGCCCAACGCCTGAGGAGGGTGAAAGGATCTAACAATGCCTAGAGGGGGGTGAATAGGCATATCTAAAAATTTACTGCAAATGCTAAGTTCAAATCTATCAGCCACTGTCGGAAGTCCCGACATTTGGGTCGGAACTCCCGATGTTGTCAGAAGTTCCGATGCAAACGTCAGCAGTTCCGACGCCTACGTGAACTACAAAAGCAGTGCCAAATTTAACTTTGCGGATAAATAAACTTACAACCTCACTTCCTAGTGGTTTGGTGAAGATGTTTGGTCACTCCCTTGACGCCGTAATGCCTCCAAACCGTAGATCGAGTCCAAACCCTAAAATGGAGATTTTGGAGACAAGGAGACAAACACATACAAGTAATCTCAAGCAATCACAACAACAACAAGCACGTGGGACACAAGGATTTATCCCGAGGTTTGGCAACCCCACAAAGGAGCTCCTACGTCCTCGTTGTTGAGGTGACCACTAAGGTCGGAGTCTTTTCCACCTCCTTGCCTCTCTCAAAGCGACCACAAAGGTCACTTGAGCTTTCCACTAAGAAATCGAACGGTGATACAAACTTCCCAAGGTTCTTCCACAAGATGGAAGCTCTAGGGCAACGCCTAGCCGGCTAGGGGCAAAGCCCCAAGAGTAATAGACGCAAAATCAACCGGCTTGACGAAGAAATCAAGTGCTCAAGCTTTCCAAAGTGATGCTCTCACTTAATCCACTCTCCTTTTACTCAAAAACTAAGGGAATCGAAGATTGGAGCAAAGGGGGAAGGAGAGGGGTGCTTTAGTTGCTTGGGAGCTGTTCAGCACGAAGTGAGTCAACTGTGAAATGAGTCCGTAACGGTTAGAAGTAAAGAGAGGAGTATTTATACTCCAAGTGAAAATCCAACCGTTCAGATCTACGTCGGAAGTCCCGACGCAGATCTCGGGAGTTCCGACTACAACAGAACCACTGTTCACAACGAGTCATAAGTCCACGGGTGAAAGTCAGTGTCGAAACTCCCGGCAAACGTCGGGACTTTCGATGGTCGGAACTCCCAACGATCGTCGGGACTTCCGACGAGCACAGTTAATCAAACAGCCAGCACTGCTGAGGCCGGGACTCCCGGCTTGGGTCAGGTCAGTGTCGGAACTCCCGGCGAACGTCGGGACTTCCAACAGTCGGAACTCCCGGCGAACGTCGGGACTTCCGACGGTCGGAACTCCCAGCGAACGTCGAGACTTCCGACGTGCACAGACAGCGAGCAGTCAGAAGCACAGGTGCCGGGACCCCTGGCTTAGGTCGGGACTTCCGACTGTCGAGAGTTCCGACTTACATCAGGACTTCCGACACCGAAAGTCACAGAAAATTATTCTATGTGCTCGTGAAGTGCTAGAGTGACACACATTTGATTTTATTTAAATGCTTGAGCACTCTATCTTCCTCAGACCAACTAAACTTGCATCCCTCTTTATAGTGCGGCGGATCCTAAACTCAAAAACAAAATTAAAACCTTTGGAGATCGTTTTGAATTCGTCCGCCTTTACAACTTCAAGAATTGAGGGATACCATTTCATCTTTATCAACTCTTTGAATCTTTCATGGGACTAATAGCTGCAACATATCTCATTAAGATCACATTAGTCCCTAATTTGGATGTCATCAATACACCAAAACCCACATAGGGGGCAAATGCACTTTCAATCTCCCCCTTTTTGGTAATTGATGACAACCAACTTAGGCTTTTATAGGAATGAAAGAATTTAAAGCTTTTTGAACCCCAAAATTTATGGAGAGCTCCCCCTTGATGTATGCATGAATTTGAATTTCGATTGGACTCATGTATACATGTTTTGCATACACCAAGACAAAAGCTCCCCCTAAATTTTGTAATCCGTGGGGTGCAACAAGTATGTGTGAACAAATAAGTATCGGTGAAAAGAGATGCAATATGACATGTTATTTCACACAACAAGTAAAAAGAGGTATGATGGCCAAGATTTCAAAGTAGAAACTTGAAGTAACATATGGCCATACAAAAAAAACATTCATCATGACAAGTAGAGATAAGCACAAGCAAATAAGATAGATTAAAACATAACTTATCCTACAATCATCCATCACACACATATAAATAGATAGTTGTCCATCACACGATTGCCACCACACGACATAGTTCATACACGCTAAAGGTTTTAAAGTTAACTTATTACAATAAATCAAAGCCTAACACTCCCCCTTTGTCAACAAGTGCCAAAAGGGTAGGCCGCATGAGAAACCAACTACTCATCATCGGAGACATCATCATCGCCTTGGTCACTTTCCTCACCATCATTGTCTTCTTCATCATCTTCTTCCTCTTGATATTCCTCATCGTCTTCAGTTGCTTTCCCTTTGCCATGTGGGCGAGAAGAAGCATCCTCGTCGTACGCCGCACAAGCCTCATCATATAAAGCCAATGGATCACGAGGAGGCACAAATGGCGGCGGAGGAGAAGATACAATTCCTGCTTGCTGTTCCAATCGATATAGCCTCTCTTGCATGTCGTGCTCACGCTGAGCACTAGCACAACACTGTCCAAACATGTAGGTCATTAGAAACTTGAACTTGCTGGGCTTCTTTCCGGAGGAGGACGAAGAGAGGGGCTCATCACTGGATGACCGAGCAGCAGCAGCAGTAGCAGTGGTGGCAGCACCACGGTGAGAGCGAGAACCCGAAGGACCTTTCCCCGAGGCACAGGCTGCCTCAGCTTTTTCTTTGAGTTCTCTAGCGGCAACGATAGAGGTTTTGTTGGATATCTTGAGGACCTTATGCTCAGAGTCATAGGGAAAACGGATGCCAGACACATGCTCTATGATATGCATGATGTACGGTGCATAGGGCAGGTGCTTCACCGGATCCTCAGAAGCATCATGAATCTTATACCAGATATAGCGGCTGATGGAGAACTTCTCAAACTCATCTCCAAAACGCTGAAGCACCTTCTGTGAATCATCACGAAGAAAGGTGGAGTCACCTACCTTTGGATACAATATCTGTCTCAGGATGTTGTTCAGAACATAATAATATGGCTTCAGAAATGTGGTCTGTCCATCAGCCCTGTGACCGTCAAGATACATGTGTTGATATTCCTCCAAAGCAAGATCCTCATACTCAGTTAGCTGATTTGCTGTCCGGTCGCTGTGACCCAAACCTAGAAGGCGAGAGAAATTGACAAAGTCCACCTTATAGTGCTTGCCTTCCGTGGTCCAGTGAATAATATCCACAGCACCGGTCTGGTCTCTCTCATGATGATAAGAAGCATAAAACTGACAAATCAGTTCATTGTTCCAATTCTTCTGAAATGCTAGCAGGTAAGACAACCCCATTGAATGTATATCTCGAACCATCGGCTCAGCCCCAACAGGAGCAGGAGCAGGAGGAGGAGCAGCAACAGGAGAAGGAGCGGCAGCCGATGTCCCCTGGTCACCACGGCCACGGCCACGGGAAACACCAGCACCACCACGCGAGTAAGACGCCTTGGTGCGGCCAGGCGGCTTGGAAACAGCGGCACGATCTTGAGTCTTCTTTGAACGCTTTTCTCGATGGCGCGAGGGACTGCTACCGCCTTCCATGACTGTGAAGAATACAAAGCGGAACTAAGAAACAATACAAGGAGAGGTGAACGAACATCGAGAAGTGAAGAAACAGGAATGGAGTGGTCACCATAGGGTCGGTAGTCCCGGCCAAAGTCGGGACTTCCAACAGCCAGGAGTTCCGGCGTACGTCGGGACTTCCGACGGTCGGAACTCCCGACGGTCACCGGGACTTCCGGCGCACACGGTGACCATCCCATTCATGGGGCTTCAAATCACGACACACGTCCAAACAAGGGAGATAGAGGAGTAGAGAGGAAGAAAGAGTAGAGGCAAAACAAAAGGTACTTTGGATTTAGGGTTAGAACACCATGGTAGTACCTTGAAATGAGAACGGAAGAGATGTAGGGAACCAAATCGCAGTCGTCGACGAACAAATCCACGGGCACAATCTCCTCCACCAATGGAATCTCCTCCACACCAACGACAAGAACACCACAATCCGAAGAAAACGAGGGCATGGGCAGTGGAAGGGAGGGAGGGGGGGCGGTCGGCACTACCGGCAAGACCTCCGGCGGCGGTGGAGGAAGGAAGGAGGCCGGAGGACGAGGTAGGGCGGCGGAGGGAGGGAAGGGGAGCGATGGGGCAGAGGCAGCGTCGGCGTCGGTAGAGGAAGAGAAACCGCAGTAAAAAAGGACAGGGCCGGTTATAAAGGAGTCGGGTAACGAATCCGGCGCATTCAGATCTGCGTCGGAACTCCCGGCATACGTCGGGACTTCCAGCGGTCGGGACTTCCGGCGCGAGCCAGGACTCCCGGCCATCGGGACTTCCGACGAATGTCGGGACTTCCGACGCAGGGAAACAGAAAAACACCTTAACCTGCACTCGCTCTGCCATGGGGGGCAACAATATGATGGACACACATATTTTCACAGGTGACTAGATTTCATTTATCCAATACAAAACAATAGTCACTCATGAAAATTACAAAGTAGTTTTTGAAAGTGGCACACAATGTTTTCATAATCCTTTTCTCCTAACTAGATCAAGCAAAATTTGTGTGCAAGGGATCAAGCCACGTTACGAGAATCAATGATATTTAGTTCACTCCTCAAAGCACAAAATCTTGACTCATCTAGGGGCTTTGTGAAGATATCGGCTAATTGTTTTTCGGTGCTCACATGATGAATGGCGATATCTCCTTTGGCTTCGTGGTCTCTCAAAAAATGATGCCGGATGTCTATGTGCTTTGTTCGAGAGTGGTTTACGGGGTTGTTTGCCAACTTAATGGCACTCTCGTTGTCACACAAAAGTGGAATCTTGGTTAACTCACATCCAAAGTCCTTTAGTGTTTGCTTCATCCAAAGTAGTTGGGCACAACAAGCGCCGGCCGCCACATACTCGGCTTCGGCGGTGGACAAAGCAACGGAATTTTGCTTCTTAGAGCTCCAAGACACCAAGGAACGACCAATAAATTGGCAAGTTCCGGTAGTACTCTTTCGGGTTACTTTGCAACCGGCATAATCCGAATCGGAATAGCCAAGTAACTCAAAAGTGGAGCCCTTAGGATACCACAAGCCAAGATTAGGAGTGTGCACTAAATACCGAAAAATTCTCTTAACGGCCATCAAATGACATTCTTTCGGATTAGCTTGAAATCTTGCACACATGCACACGCTAAGCATAATATCGGGCCTAGATGCACAAAGGTAAAGGAGTGATCCAATCATGGAGCGATATACCTTTTGATCGACGTCCTTTCCTCCTTGATCAAGATCAAGATGTCCATTGGTTGGCATGGGTGTCTTGATGGGCTTGGCCTTGTCCAAGTTAAACTTGTTCAACATGTCATTGGTGTACTTGGTTTGACTTATGAACGTGCCATCCTTGAGTTGCTTGATTTGAAATCCAAGAAAGAACTTCAACTCTCCCATCATGGACATCTCGAACCTATTTGTCATAATCCTACTAAATTCCTCACAAAAAGCCACATTAGTACTACCAAATATTATGTCATCGACATATATTTGGCAAACAAAGATATCATTATTGACTTTGTAAGTAAACAAAGTAGCATCGGCCTTTTCTATCTCAAAACCTTGTTTGAGTAGGAAATCCTTTAAACAATCATACCAAGCTCTAGGGGCTTGTTTGAGCCCATAGAGCGCCTTGTCGAGCTTGTAGACGTGGTTTGGATACTTGGGGTCTTCAAAGCCCGGTGGTTGCTCCACATACACCAACTTGGATAGGGGGCCATTGAGAAATGCACTCTTCACGTCCATTTGATATAACTTGAAATCATGATGGGCGGCATAGGCAAGTAGAATACGAATTGATTCTAGCCTAGCCACCGGTGCATAGGTCTCCCCAAAATCCAAGCCTTCAATTTGAGTGAATCCTTGAGCCACCAACCTTGCCTTGTTCCTTGTTACCACGCCATGCTCATCTTGCTTGTTGCGGAAAACCCACTTGGTTCCAATCACATTTTGCTTGGGTCTTTCCACCAAGGACCAGACTTCATTCCGAGTGAAGTTATTTAACTCCTCTTGCATGGCTATCATCCAATCTGGATCATCAAGTGCCTCTTCCACCCTATGAGGTTCCAAAGGAGAAACAAACGAGTAATATTCACAAAAACTTGCTAAACCGGAACGTGTAGTTACCCCTCGTCGAATGCTCCCCAATATGTTATCAACGGGATGATCCCGTTGAATAGATTGATGCACTCTAGGATGTGGCACTTGAGTTGATCTTTGGATAGGGCCATCATCATCATCATCATCACAGTCATGATTGATTGGAAGATCACAATCATGAGCTTGCGGAGGGTTGACTTCACTTCTTTCTTCATTGTTGAGTTGTGGTTGAGCTCGCTCATTGTTGACACCATCTTCATGAGATTGACCTTGTGCTTCATTTGATCTCCCATCTTGATTATTTCTTGTTGCGGAGGCTTCACCATGTTCATTTGATGAAACATGATGAATGGTTGGATCAAGATCATTACGCACAACATGGTATTCATCTTCGTCTTCAACGGGCTTCACTTCACCAATAGCAAGCTTCTTGATTGCTTCATGTGGGGCTTCCTCATTACCTACATTCTCAACATTGACTTGCTCTTTTTGAGAGCCATCAGTTTCATCAAAAGTCACGTCTACCGCTATTTCAATCAAACCGGTGGTTTTATTGAAAACACGATATCCATGTTCGTTAGTACCATAACCAAGCATGAAACCTTCATCAACCTTTGGTGCAAACTTAGAACTTTTGGATTTCTTGTTAAGTATGAAACACTTGGATCCAAAAACTCTAAAGTAGTGCACCTTAGGCTTTTTACCGGTTAGAAGTTCGTAGGCGGTCTTTTCTCTTATCTTGTGAAGATATAAGCGGTTGACGGCATGACATGCCATGTTGACCGCTTCTGCCCAATAATTAGTTGGGGTCTTGTACTCATCCAACATTGCTCTTCCGGCTTCTATGAGCGTTCGGTTCTTCCTCTCCACAACACCATTTTGTTGTGGAGTGTATGGAACCAAAAACTCATGCTTGACTCCTTCTACATCAAGAAACTCTTCAATGTTGGTGTTCTTGAACTCCGTGCTGTTGTCACTTCTAACTCTCTTGATTTTGACATCAAACTCATTTTGGGCTCTTTTAGCAAACTTCTTGAAGATTCCTTGGACTTCACTCTTTTCACGCAAAAAGAATACCCAAGTGAAATGAGAATAATCATCAACAATTACAAAACCATATTTGTTACCACCAATGCTTATATAAGCGACGGGTCCAAATATGTCCATGTGAAGCAATTCCAATGGCCTTTCGGTTGTCACAACATTCTTGGCGGGATGTTTAGCTCCAACTTGTTTTCCCGCTTGGCATGCGCTACAAATCCTTTTCCATTGTCACCAAACACAATATTTCCACTTTGATCATGACTCGGTTGAAATGATGTAAACATGTCCTTCTCTCCGGTCATATGATTGGTGCATCCACTATCCAACACCCAACTTGTTCCACCAGAGGAATATTCCTACAAAAACAAATTATGCTTTTGTTTTAGGTACCCAAAAAGATTTGGGTCCTAAGGGGTTAGTCACATAAAACTTGGGCACCCAAACACTCCTCATAATTTCCTTTCTCTTTTGGGCACCAACATACTTAACCACAATCTTGCCATCCTTGCCCCAACAACACATATAGTCACTAGCATAGCACCGTGGAAGTGGTGCTTGTGGCTTGAGGACATCGGATTGCTTTGTCTTGATTGTCTTGGTATTTGTAGGTTGAATCTTTGGAATGTATACCTTGTTGTTGGCCTTGCATATAAGCTCATCAAGAGCAATGCCCTTGTTGAACTTCACACAAGGCACACCATTTATTATATTCCTTCCATTTGCCTTTCCATCATACCTATTGTAGCCAATGCCTTGCTTGATCGATGGGTGCCTTGATGACTTGTATATAGTCTTGTTAGATTGCTCTTGACACTTACACCCATTCTTCAATATCATCTCCAACCTATGAATCTCCTTGTTTTTCTTCTCTAACTCAACAAGGTTAGTTGCATATGCATTTACATCAATTTTATAGCATCTTTTACAACCATCACTAGTGGAGACATTAGAGACTTCGGTTGCCTTAGGAGAAGTTGAAGTGCTAGCCCAAAGAGTACTATAGTTTAGCTCAAGATTTTGATATTTTTCTTTCAAGCTTGTGAGGCTTTCTTGAGTTATACTCTTTTCATTCTTAAGGCTAGCTATTTGATCATTAACCGTGGAATGTTCCTTAGTCAAGTTCCCAATTGAGTCATTGGCTAAAGACAATTCAACGGTTAACTTCTCAACCTTCATCTTTTCCTCGGCGATAGATGCTTCAAGTGCAAGGTTTTTCTCTCTCTCTCTTGAGTAATTATATCTCCTTGCAACTCTAAGCATCTATCCCTCTTCTCTAATTTCTTCATTAGCATTTTTATTTTAGTGAATGCCTTTTTACCAAATTTCTTTATCATGGTTGCTTCAATTTCTTCTATGTTATCATCACAACTATCATACTCATCACTAGAGGAAACGGGTGTAGTATGTACCTTCTCCCCTTTTGCCATGAGACAAGTTGGAGTGTAGTAGTCGTTGTCGATGAGGTTGGAGAAGAGCCTCGGTGATGAAGATAGATTGGCGAAGAGCTTTGGTGGTGAAGTTGAGTAGGGGAAGATCATGGTCGGTGAAGAAGAGTGGTGGATGGCGATGTTTGCGGCTCCCTTCTTCTTCTTCTCATCATCACTTGAGTTACTATCACTTGACTCCCATTCTTCCCCAATATGAGCTTCACCTCTCTTCTTGCTTTTGTTCTTCTTATCTTCATCCTTGTCATGCTTGTGCTTCTTTTTCTCATTAGGACAATCTGCTATGAAGTGACCAACTTGACCACATCCATAGCAAAATCTCTTTTTGAACCTTCTCTTACCATCACCATAGGTCTTGCGATTGCTTTTCTTCTTCATAAACTTTCTAAGATTTCTAATCACAAATGCAACCTCCGCATCGGAATCTTCTTCTCCACTTGAGGAATCATCCTTCACTTTCTTCTTCTTTTCTTGACTTGAAACTTGACCTTCATGTTGTTGAGTTGCTTTAAGGGCGACACTCTTGTTGAATCCCATTGCATTAGGATTTTGATTGTGAGCATTGATTGCATCTTCATCTAGACACTCATGATGCTTGAGCTTTGAAAGAACTTCTTGAGGTGTCATCTCATCATAACTGGGCCTTTCTATGATCACGGACGCTAGCATGTTGTTCTTGGCTCTATAGGTTCTCAACATCTTTCTAGCAACTTTGTTGTCATCCCATTCGTTGCTACCAAGAGCTCTTATGCGGTTGACCAATGCCATGAGCCTATCAAACATGGATTGTGTTGTTTCATTTTGCAAGAATACAAATCTTTCCAATTCACCATGAAGTAACTCTATGTTGCCTTTCCTCACACTTATATCTCCTTCAAATGATACTTTCAAAGTATCCCAAATTTGCTTTGCACTTTCCATTCCATTTACTTTTCTAAACTCATCCGGAGCTAAGCTTGACACAAGCAATGCTACGGCTTGTGCATTTTGATGAAGGTTGTGCACTTCTTCCGGAGTTATCTCTCTATCTTCATCGGTAGGAATCATCACACCAACATCCACAACTTCCCAAAGTCTTGCGGCTATTAGATGCATCTTCATCTTGTAAGACCAATCGGTGTATCTTGTTCCATCAAAGTGAGGTGGCTTGCCAATATTGACGGACGGAGTATGGAGTGTTGAACTTTTCATGATTTGTCCATAGTCAAAACTCATGTGTGAATATATTCCTTTTCCATGAGCATGCTCACCGGCTCCAATATCACTAGCGGCATCTTTGTTTGCTTCATTCTTGTCACTAATATCATTCTTGCCACTTATTGCATCATCAACCTTCTTGCTCAATTCTTCCTTCAACTTGCTCATTTCATCTTGCATCTTTTTCATTTCATCTTGAAAGAGCTTGACTTGAGTACTCATCAACTCTTCAGCTATTTTCTTGGCCATTTCGATGGCAATGGCTTGCATCTTGTCGGTCTCTGACATTGTTTCTTCTCACGTGGTGAAACGCAAAGAGAAGACCTTGCTCTGATACCAATTGAAAGGATCTAACAATGCCTAGAGGGGGAGTGAATAGGCGTATCTAAAAATTTACTGCAAATGCTAAGTTCAAATCTGTCAGCCACTGTCGGAAGTCCCGACGTTTGGGTCGGAACTCCCGACGTTGTCAGAAGTTCCGACGCAAATGTCAGCAGTTCCGACGCCTACGTGAACTACAAAAGCAGTGCCAAATTTAACTTTGCGGATAAATAAACTTACAACCTCACTTCCTAGTGGTTTGGTGAAGATGTTGGGTCACTCCCTTGACGCTGTAATGCCTCCAAACCGTAGATCGAGTCCAAACCCTAAAATGGAGATTTTGGAGACAAGGAGACAAACACATACAAGTAATCTCAAGCAATCACAACAACAACAAGCACGTGGGACACAAGGATTTATCCCGAGGTTCGGCAACCCCACAAAGGAGCTCCTACGTCCTCGTTGTTGAGGTGACCACTAAGGTCGGAGTCTTTTCCACCTCCTTGCCTCTCTCAAAGCGACCACAAAGGTCACTTGAGCTTTCCACTAAGAAATCGAATGGTGATACAAACTTCCCAAGGTTCTTCCACAAGATGGAAGCTCTAGGGCAACGCCTAGCCGGCTAGGGGCAAAGCCCCAAGAGTAATAGACGCAAAATCAATCGGCTTGATGAAGAAATCAAGTGCTCAAGCTTTCCAAAGTGATGCTCTCACTTAATCCACTCTCCTTTTACTCAAAAACTAAGGGAATCGAAGATTGGAGCAAAGGGGGAAGGAGAGGGGTGCTTTAGTTGCTTGGGAGCTGTTCAGCACGAAGTGAGTCAACTGTGAAATGAGTCCGTAACGGTTAGAAGTAAAGAGAGGAGTATTTATACTCCAAGTGAAAATCCAACCGTTCAGATCTACGTCGGAAGTCCCGACGCAGATCCCGGGAGTTCCGACTACAACAGAAACCACTGTTCACAACGAGTCAGAAGTCCACGGGTGAAAGTCAGTGTCGGAACTCTAGGCAAACGTCGGGACTTCCGACGATCGGAACTCCCGACGATCGTCGAGACTTCCGACAAGCACAGTTAATCAAACAGCCAGCACTGCTGAGGCCGGGACTCCCGGCATGGGTCAGGTCAGTGTCGGAACTCCCGGCGAACGTCAGGACTTCCAACGGTCGGAACTCCCGGCGAACGTCAGGACTTCCGACGTGCACAGACAGCAAGCTGTCAGAAGCACAGGTGCCGGGACCCCTGGCTTAGGTCGGGACTTCCGACTGTTGGGAGTTCCAACTTATGTCGGGACTTCCGACACCGAAAGTCACAGAAAATTATTCTATGTGCTCGTGAAGTGCTAGAGTGACACACATTTGATTTTATTTAAATGCTTGAGCACTCTATCTTCCTCAGACCAACTAAACTTGCATCCCTCTTTATAGTGCGGCGGATCCTAAACTCAAAAACAAAATTAAAACCTTTGGAGATCGTTTTGAATTCGTCCGCCTTTACAACTTCAAGAATTGAGGGATACCATTTCATCTTTATCAACTCTTTGAATCTTTCATGGGACTAATAGCTGCAACATATCTCATTAAGATCACATTAGTCCCTAATTTGGATGTCATCAATACACCAAAACCCACATAGGGGGCAAATGCACTTTCAGAGGGCAAGCTAGCGCCTGGCCCAGCCGGAGGCTCAGCCGAGGGGGCGTGCAGCCATGCCGAGGTAGCGGGTGCGCGCATAGCATGAGGGGTGGTGTCCATACCACCAGGAAGACGAGTACCTGCATGCACAGCACTTGGCCCAACGGGCAAAGTGGAAGGAAGAGCGCCTCATCGAACACAATGTGTCGCGAGACGATGATCCAATTGGAATGAAGATCAAGACACTGGTACCCTTTGTGATCAGCAGAATAGCCAAGGAAAACACACAGGGAGGAGCGAGGTGAGAGTTTATGTGGAGCTGTGGATGATAGGTTTGTGTAGCAGGAACAGCCAAACACTCGAAGGTGAGCGTAAGAAGGCTGGATGCCATGAAGGGCAAGGAACGAAGTGAGGCCGTCGAGGGTCTTTGTGGGGTGATGATTGAGAAGATAGGTGGCAGTGTGAAGAGGATCGGCCCAATAGACTGGAGGAAGACTAGCTTGAAACCGAACGAAGCGCACAATATTATTAAGTGTGCGAAGAGCATGCTCGGCGCGACCATTCTGCTGAGTGGTGTACGTGCACGATATACAAAGGACTACACCATGGATAAGGAAGAACGTGCGGGCCGAGGAGTGATCGAACTCGCGACCGTTATCACACTGAACTGCCTTGATAGAGGAGCCGAAATGTGTGCGCACATATGAGAAAAAATTAGATAGAATGCCGAAGGTGTCGGATTTGAGGCGAAGATGAAAAGTCCAGGTATAGTGAGTCCAGTCATCGAGAATGATGAGGTAATATTTATAGCCTAACACACTAATAACTGGAGATGTCCAATGATCACAATGTATTAAATCAAAAGGATGCAGCGCATCAGAGTTTGACATGCTAAAAGGAAGACGCACATGGCGGCCTAATTGGCATGCATGACAAATATGATGATTGTGGCACTTATTACTTGAAATAGCATTGGGACTAATGAGCTTGGATAGAACCTCGTGACTGATATGACCAGTGTTTGTCTAAACGGATTAAACGACTGTTTAAATGGCCAATAAACGGTAAACTGTTTTGTTTAGGGGGTAAATGGAAACTAAACGGTTGACCGTTTAAACGGTCAAAAAATGGGAAAAATGGCCTAAACGGAACGGAGATAAACAACATTAAACGGGCTAAACAACTGTTTAAACATCCGTTTAGACGAACACTAGGTAAATCTAGTTCAGTTTTGTATGGATAAATTTCTATACTTAAGTTTATTATATTTATAAATGTGTACACTTGATATGTTACATGCATAAATATCTATATTTGGTTCTTTTCACATGCATAAATATATATACATACCAACATAATTGATTTTTACTCGGATAAATATGTATAAATGCTAGAATACTTAATTTTTTACATGCACATATATAATTATATGTATTTTTTTTAAAGTACAAAACCGTTTAGACCGTTTAACTTCGTTTAAACACCGTGTAAACAGCCTAAACGCTAAACGAAGGGCGACCGTGTAAATACCGTTTACCGTTTACCGTTTAGGAAAACATTGGACATGACCAAGGCGGTGATGCCAGAGGGTGGTGGTGGATGCAGCAGCGGCAAGAGCATGGGTGCTCGCCAGTGGAAAAAATGGGTAGAGGTCACCCATGCTATTGCACCTGGCGATCACGTTATGTGTATGTAGGTCTTTCATAGAAAGGCCAAAAGGATCAAACTCGATGGAACAATTATTATTAGTTGTAAAATGATGAATCAAGTTCTTAATAATGCTGGAGGAGACAAGAACATTAGATAAAAAAAGAGGTCATCGTGGTGTGGAAAATGAGTGTGACCCAATAGAGGTAATAGGAAGCAGGGCTCCGCTACCGACCCTGATAGATGAAGGACCAGATGACGAGGGAGGGTGAGAGGAACAAAGAATATCAGCAGTGTTGACATGTGGGAGCCGACACCGGAGTCTGCATACCACTCGGTCGAGGGTGGCAGCGTCAACGACATGGTGTTGAAGTTGTTGGCGAGCGATGACTACCCAAGACCCCCCTTGCATCGGTGTCCAGGAGGATGGGGGCGTGGCCAAAACCAGAGCCACGGGTATGACGCCCCCGTAGCCAAAACCTGGCGGGGCGCCGAGCCCTGACGAGCCGATGCCGGGCATCGATGGTGTAGGGTAGTAGTACGGTGCGTATGGGTACGGCTGCGTCGGGTACTACTGGTGCTGCGGCATGGCGGTGAAGGTGGCCGGCGGCGTGGAAGGAAGACGACCCCAGATGCACCACTGGGACCATACGGATGCGGCCACATCGGCACCGTTTCGGCCCACGGGTTGGCGAACGGCGTAGGTGGGCGCTGGAGACAGGGCGAGGTCGGCGTCTGTCTCGCACATAGTGGAGAGCGAGCGTGCGGATTGGGATCGGGTAGAAGGAGCGCTGCGTACGCGCAAGTGGGATCGGGGCCGGCGAGTGAAGACTCGGCTACGGCTCGTTTGGGGACGCATGAGCGGCTGCGCGGTTGCGCGACGCAGGAAGGACGAGGGAGCAGGGGATGCGCACGGTCCGTGGAAGGGAAGCGCGGCTGGGATGGCGCGCGCGGACTGAGCAGATCACGCGAGCATGAGCGGGCGCTCTTGGAGCGAGCCGGCGAGCGGTGCCACGTCGCGTGGACAAGCGGAGCAGAGGAGCGGGCTCAGCGCTAGGCGCGCGTGCCGCTGGGTGCGTGCGATCGGGTCAGCACGGGGATGAGCGGCTGGGGTGTGTGCGGCTGCATGCAAAAGCTGGAAATAAAAGGCTACGCGCTCGGCTGCATGCCTGCATGCGGAAGGCGAGCGTGCGGCCGTGGATAATCGCCGGCGCATGGCTTGGAGTTTGGACCGCGGCCTCGGCGGGATCGAAAGGGCGGCCTTGGATTGCGGGCGCACAAGCGGGATGGAGCGGGCGCGCAAGCCGGTCGGCGTTGGACCACGGCCTCGGCGGGATCGAGCGAACGCGGGCACGCAAGCCGGGCGGCGTTGGACCGCGGCCTGGGGGGATCGAGCGAGTGCGGGCACGCAAGCCAGGCGGATCGGCGGCGCTAGCTAGCGGACCAGCGGCAACAAGGCACCTGGCGAGGAACTCGACGGCAGGTGGAAGGCCCGGCGGGGTGCTCAGCAACGGGCAGTTAGGTGGCCGGGGCGACGGAGCCAGCAGCGGCAGGTGGAAGTCTGGCGAGGTGCTCGACGGCCGGTGGGTAGGTGGCTGGTGACGGAGTCAGCTGCGTGAAATTTTTGTATTTTGGTCCCTTTTGAAAATATTTTTTACAAAAAGACCTACGCCAAAACATTTTTTTTAAATAGACTATTTTTAGGCGTCTTAGAACATGACGCCGATGTATGAGGGTCGGCGTCGACTGACACGACGCCGAGGTCTTGTCATGTCATGGACGACCCCGGTCGACGGTGACACGGTGGTGCGTGGGGTCCAACACGCCGGCGTCGTGTCAGCCAACGCCACGGGCCTAATCTCGGCGCGGCGGGACAACGCGCCAAGCTATTGGCACCATCCAGCGCGCGGCCCAGGTGGCCCAACAACGCATCGTGGCCCAGTGCTCGGCGCGGGGTCACTTAACGCCGAGCCACCAGACTCGGCGCGGCCCGACTCAACGCCGAGGTCTGGTCCCTTGAGGCCGCGCCGAGGCCCCCTTCTTCTTCTTCCCTCCATTTTGAAGACCACCGGCTCTCTGTCTCCTAAATCCCCCACACCCCCACGAAACTCTAACCCCCAAATGCGACTCTAGTTGCCCGAATCATGTCTCCCGAAGCTTCCTCGAGGTAATGGTCCTCCCCTCCTCCAATCTATCCGCGTAGATGTGCTTGCATTGTCTCTAATCATGTGGAATCATGGGTGTATGGTGTTTTGGTATATGTGTGTTTGCATTTGCAAAATGTATGGCTTAGGATGATTGAGTGCATTGTTGTTTAACTGTTTTATGTGCTGAACATGTTAGGTTAGTTTGGTTTCTGGTTATTTTGGCCATTAGAGTTCTTTGTTTATTGTAGGTGTCATTAGGGTTAGTTATTTGTTGGTCATTAGGGTTAGTATGTATTTTATTTATTTTTTGGTCATTATATTTCAATTTTTTATGACCAAAGCGTTTTGCCAAGGTACTCCTCTTTCCCCTCTTTCATTTCATCCATTTAGATTCGGTTGTTTTTGAACTTGGCATTATAGGTTTGGTTCATGTTCATGTCATTCGTGCAATGTATGGTGGTTCAAATGATTGAATGACCCTAATGTATGGTTGTTGTTGTTGTTGTATATGTTCTGGTTTATAATAATTGAGTTAAATTTTGTGTTTGTTGGGATTCAAATTTGCTTAGGGTTTGTAATGAAAAGCTTATTTGGGAGGTATGGTGATTTAGTGTTAGTAGTTTTACATTCGTTGCAAGGTACTTTGGATTGATTTTTTTCTACGTAATGTTAGGATGCCAAGGCGCGGTAAAGCTCGTATTCCAAGGTAATCCCAATGTTTATTCATTATTTGTGCAACAAATAGAAAACCCTAGGTTTAGGTTATGTTCTCCGTTAATATGACTAAATTCTTTCAATTGTAGCTATGGTCGCCAGAGGGCAAATCCCTACGACCTAAAGCCTCTCCCTGAAGGTGTTCCTCGACCAATGTGCTTTTGTGGTGATCCTTGCAAGGTAGACATCTCTGAAGACGAGGAAACATATAGACAGAGGTACTGGATGTGTCCCAATTATGCATGGAAACCTACAAAGCAACAGCGCCGTGCATCGTTTGTGAGGAATTTTTATTGTGTGTTAATTAATTTTCTTGTGATATTAAGTATTGCTTATTTATTTGTTTTGTAACAATTTGTTTTTCTTGCAGACCGTTCCACCACTGTGTGACTTTGAGCAGTGGATTGACACTGAGATCAAGGAGTCGGACAAGCAGCATCTAGAAGGCCTAAAGGAGTGGGATGCGAAGGTGGGATGCGGAGGTTAAGGAGAGGTTTGAGCAGAGACGCAGACAGGAGGCTATAGAAAAGGAGCATAAGGAAGAGGAGGAAAGGAGGATTGTTGCTGCGTACAGGGCGAAGAGGGAGAAGAAGCTTGAGCGTGTGCGCCGAGCGAAGGCAGCGATGGAGGAGAATCCCGATGCCCAGAGGAAGAGAAAGTGGCCTCGTTGCACTCAGTAGGTATTTGGTTTATTCACGAGCGATGTCGTGTAGCCCTGGACTTTTTTTACTATGTTGTAATGCACTCTGCTTTTATTTCAGATGAACTTATTCCCTGGACTTTTTTATTATGTTGTAATGCACTATGCTTTTATTTCAGATGGTCTTATGCCCTGTACTTCGTTAACTATCCTAGGACTGTAGTGCTACTGTTTGTATCACTGAAAAGGCTACTTGTGCTGTTGCAGTCACTGAAAGGGCTACAAGTGCTGTTGCAGTCAATGAAAAGTCTATTTGAAAACTCGCTGAAAAGCCTAGATTTGTTTACTGTTGTATCCGTATACGCAATGAATTAATATCAGAGTGATGTACTGCATTTAGATGAAGTGACAAAACACAGGTGTAGCCTTTTCAGATGAAATGACCAGTCATGGTTGTAGGCTTTTCAGATGAAGCATCTAGCCTTTGCAGATTCAATAAATGAGTATGCACATAAGTTTTTTGTCAAGTAGCATTCATGGTGAACCTGCCTTCATCTCTATATATAGTGCTCTATGTCTTGCTCCACATCCACACAACTTGTTTTCTGGTTTAGTTTTAGCAAATGTCGAGCGGAGGTTCCTCGAGTGGAAAGGGTTTCGGCAGAGGGAGAGGAAAGGGGGTGAGGAAGGGACCTCCAATTGTGTGGGAGGGTTCTTTGGGTCCTGATTCTTTTGAAGAACCAATAGAGGAATTTTCTTTGGAGAGGAAGAGTGACTTCACCCGTGAGAGACCTCTTAGATCATACGACAAGCGCATTGAAGATTGGCTAAAATGCTGCCACGGTTTGGATTATGTTGTGTAGATGTACAACGACTGTGACAGTGGAGGCCATCGTTTCTTCAGATGCCTGTGATGATTTGTATTTCCTTTGAACTCTCTTCTTTTTTAGATTTGCATTTGGTTTGTAGTAGTACTTATTGGTAGATGGGTTTTTAGGATTCAAGCTGTCCAGATAACTGTGGCTTCACTAGATGGGTCGACCCTCCTCCTATCTATCCCCATCAACAGTACATCATATATCTACATGGACGCATCTTTGACCTAGAGTATGGCCCTAGAAGTGGTAACAGGGACAAGTCGGACGACGACAACAGCAATGATGTAGAGGAGGCACTATGCAATAATCCGTACTGCTAGTGCTCGTACCATAAGAAGCACGGGCCTCCTTCTCCACCGCCACCGCCACCGCCACCGCCTCCGTCATTTGGGGGATACTGTGGGAAGGCGCAACTCAGTTCAATATGTGGGACCGTTATTAGGACCAACCTTTGTTAGTCAATTCGAATGTGGAATGCTTGTATGAGTTGTTTTTCTCAATCCCCTAAGGCATGCTAGGTCTAGTTTGCAACATGCCATTGTTAGTTTTCATGTGAGTGTGTAATCGTAGTACCTTTGTAACGTCTGTATCACTTGTTTCTTTCAATCCCTAAGGCATGGTAGGTTTAGTTTGTGACATGCCATTGTTAGTTTTCATGTGAGTGTAATCATAGTGCATTCGCTATTTCATAAATTGTAGTTTACCTATCTCTAAGTTTCATGTACTATGGTTGATTCCGAAACTCAAAAAAAGATTTGACTCTCTCTAAGAATAGGGGATTGAAATCGAACATTACAAATGAGAATAAAAGAAATAATAAAAGAGTACCGAAAAAGAATAATAAAAAAAGAAAAGGAAAAAGAAATAGAAGAAAAAAAAAAGAAAAAAGAGAATGGCGTCGAGTCAGCCCACGCCGAGGTAAAGAGAATGGCGTTGAGTCAGCCCACGCCGACCCTAGGGTTTGGCTCAACCGGCCCGCCAGGTTTGGGCTTCAGCTCGGCGCTGAGTCGGCCCATGCTGAGTTTGAACACCAAGGCGTTGAGTTGGGCCACGCCGACGTTTGGGCCGCGGACGTCGTCGATTCAGCCCACGGCCCTATCTCGGCGTCAAATGAATAAACGCCGTTTCTAAAGGGTCGGCGTCAATTTACGATGCGCCGAGCTTGGGCACCTCGTCGCTTTGAACCAACCGATTCCAGTATGCGCCAGGGGTCGGCGTTAATTGACTAAACGCCGACGTGCCTACCATCGGTGTGTCTTGATTTGACGCCGAGATTTGAGTACACAAAAAAACAGAAATGAACATTTCAGTTCACAAGTGCACAAGTTGACAGGATTTCATAGAATACAAAATTTCATAGAATACACATTCAACGCTGGAAACATAGTGATATGCTTCATCAAACATAGTCCATGTCATTACCACACCGACATACACATTCAACATCGAAACATAGTGATATCAAACATAGTCCAAACATAGTGCATACCATAAGATACATAGAACATTACATAAGGTCGCACAAAAGAAGCATATGACAAGGTTTGGAGCTTTTAGTTCGTTCCTTCTCCAATGGTCCTTTTCACCTTGATCTCTCTTTTTCCTATAATAGTAAATTTTAACAACTTTCAGCGGCTATTGAGCTAAGTTAGGAACAAAAAATGAGATGTAACTTAACTAGCATATCAAAAGATGTTCGTTTAGATATTGAGCTAATTGGTGTATGCTAAAATTTGAGCCAAGTACCTTAACGTGGACGGCGAGCGTAACGCTTTCCCCTCCCAAACGGATAGGTACCTAGAGTGTACCTGTCCACTGGTCTGAGCATCCTCTGTGGACGTCCAGAACCGGAGGGGCCTTGAGTTCCTTGGGGTGCATCTTCAAGCTGGGACATGCCAATCTCATCATACTCGTGCTCATAGTACTCTCCCTGTCATTCATCATCTTCATCATCATAAGGACCATGTCCTTGACCACCCTCTGCACTAGTTGCTGCACCATGTGAAGAAGAAGTCCCGCCAGCATGTGCACCATGTGAAGATGAAGTCCCTCCAACATGTGCAGTAGAAGGTCCAGCACCAAGCTGTTGTGGGACTGCCACATCCAGGGCACGTCTACATCCAAGGCGTGCAGCTACCTTTCGGAGGCGATGCATGGCACACTGCATTTTGAAAGCACTATTAGTAAGTGGGGTTGGTCGCAAAACTATATAAAGATGTAACATCACTTGAATGACAGGAGGCTACCTGAATGTGCTGTCGTAACATGGAGGCCTCATCAGGATCGCCCACAGGAATCATCAATGCCCTTCCTTGCTCGGCCATTGTCCTCATTATCTCCGTGCTCTATGCAAAAAAAATAAGAATTTAAGTCTCTATCATAGTAAAGACCTCAGAGATGGAAATAGTTGTGTCACTTACAGCTCTGGCTAACACAGGGGTGATCTCAACTTGCCTGCCTTCTCGGGTAGCTTGGTCATATGGGTTGTTGCCTCATCCTCGCTCGCAATGTCAGCAATGTCTTGCTCTGTCCAAGCGGGCCTGAATTGAAGCCTTGTTCGTTGACCAAGCCAAACAAGGTAATCATCGAATGCCTTGTCACGATGGACAGCGTGGATGCCCATGTTGTTCTGCTCCATCAACATCCACTCATCAATGTAGCGCTGGTGCTCTAGTTGCCAGTTGGTGATCTTCTTATTTTTTTGTCTGTTGAACCTGCAAATTTTACACCATAGCGGCAATATGAAGGCCTACTCAATGATTCATTCATGTGAAACGAACAAAATATTGCATGTTACGTACTTGTGGAGCTGCCAACCGGTGGAGAAATCCTCAGGCAGAGAAGGTTGTAGCCTACCAAACTGCCGTGCTACACGGTGAGGGAGATGGTACTCCACTGCATAGAAACAAATAAGGGGGTCCTCATCATCCAGACGTCCTCGTCTGCCATGCACAAGGAGCTCAAGTTGAGATCCGTGACTTGCCTCCACCGATATGGGCTCCATTGAACCTGTACACAACGTCATCATCAACTAGTCGACGCTCAATTTGTGCACATATCCTCGATTAGGACAAAAGGGTGGGAAACTTACATGCTGTGGCAAAAGGGTGTCCAGCTCATTGGTGAAGTTGATGTACGCGTGGCGTGACACGTGGTAAGTTTTGTGGGCTCGCTCGTAGAGGTGTGCCACGGTAGGGGTGACAACTACATCTCCTTGAGGAAACCAAGGTTGTGGGGGATCAAGCTGATGTGGTCTCCCAACTGGAAGCCTCTCCCACATCCAAATCTGCAAAAAACTACCGCTAGGGGACGTCCCAAGAAGTGCTCAACCCGCTGCTACCATCCTTCAGACTCCGTGTCTCCTGTCACTGGGAATCCTCGGATTTTGGCTCCAAGGATCATGGCAACGTCCTCGAGAGTGACCGTCATCTCCCCGCATGGTAGGTGAAAGCTGTGTGTCTCCGGACACCACCAATCTATCAACGCCATCAGCGCCACTGGGTTGAAAGGTGGCGTGCCTCGACGACAAACACGAGCAACAGTAGCAAGGTTCGCCAGCTTTAGGAGGGGCGTGTACCTCTCATCGTAGACCATGGTCGTAGAGGCCTCATGTGTCATTGGCCTTAGCACATTCAAAACCTACAAAAAAAAGACAAGCATGAAAAAGTATTAGTTCATGTCACTTTATAAAGAGCGTGGAATATAGAGCAAAAGATGAACAATACACTGTTTCATATGAATTATTAAATATACCTCTGTGTTCTCGATCCTCTGAGCCTAGTGGTGCTCATTGAACCTTGGATCAAGAAGGGGGAACCGATCCATCCTGCAACATAAGGAATGCCAAAGCATTAGTATAAGTTAAAGCATGTATATGTGGTACGAAGTAACATAACAATAAAAAAAACAAAAGTAAACCAATGCACTATTACACAAAGCAATTCAAGTAGCTAGCTTGGTGGATACCTATTGTCTAAGAAGTTCAGGACATTTTCTCTTATTGTGGCCCGTCTTATGGCAACCAGAGCAACGACTCTTTTGGGTGTCCTCTACAAAATGTCTCCCAACCTTACTCGTGGTTGATCTACCTTTTGTGGCTCAGTCCATGTCCATCCTGAACCGCTTCCGCCGCCTAGGTCCTCTACTCTTCCAGAGTAAACCAAGATCAGCCACATACTTGGGGCCATCATAAGTAGGCCATTGACTCTCATCAAGAAATGGCTCGAACTGAGGATTCCAGGTGCTCATTAGGTTCCTCAAAGAGAACTCCACGGCCATACGGGGAGGGACCTCAACGTCAACACATCTAAGGCGACATGCTGTAATCATGTGGGAGCAAGGCCTATGGTATATGGTCGGTTTTCCACACGTACACTTGTTCTCATTGATCACTACTTTATGTTTTCGAGCACCCCGATCTTCACCACCAATGTTAGTTCCACCACCCTCTAGAATCTCATATCCATGGTTGATCGAATCAAAACATGAACCCTTCTGTCGTTTAGACTTTTTCATTGAGAAAGCTAGTTCCTAAGATGCTAAAAGTGGCCAAGCTTTGCCTGCTGTCCATAGAGACCTCGCATGCTTCTTCCTCAAAACAAACCAAGCATTCAACTTGTAGAAGGTGAATGAGGCAATAGTAGTCACAGGCAGACCACGACAACCTCTTAGAAGGCTATTGAATATCTCTGCCATGTTACTAGTCATGAAGCCCCATCTCCAACCTCCGGTGTCATATGCAAGTGACCACTTATCCTTCGACGCCATCAACTCACTCAAGAATTGCCTGCCATCAACATTTGTGGCTAACTTCAGGGCATCTAGCTTGTCTTTGAATAATTGAACATCTTGCTGCCTGCAAACCTCCTCAAATAATTTGAAGCTGTCCTTTGTGTGATCACGCCTTATAAGATTCTGAGCAAGGTGTCTGGTGCACCACCGGTGATGTATTTGGCCATAACCAGGAATCTCTTGTTCTACGGCATTCAGAATGCCAGCATGCCTATCGGATATCACACAAACATCACATCCCAGACCAATTACCACTTGTCTTACTAGCCTAAGAAACCAACACCAACTATCCATGTCCTCCTTCCGAACAATCACAAAGGCCAATGGCACAAGCTGGTCTTCTACATCTGTCCCAATACAAATAAACATTGTGCCTTCAAATTTCCCTGTAAGAAAGGTCCCGTCAATTAAGACGACGGGCCTGCAATGCTTGAATGCTTCGATGCTCTGCCCGAACGCCCAAAAGGCCCTTCCAAATACCTGGCTACCATTCCTTGTTTCACCCTCCTTAGGTAAATACTCGAAGTGCATCCCAGGATTTATAGCCCTCATTGCATTCAACATTACAGGGAGGCGCTCATAAGCTTCTTCCCAATTTTCAAATATTATTTTCAGTGCACGCTGCTTTGCCCTCCATGCTTTTCCATACTTGACATAGTAATTGTACCGTTGGAAGATGATCTCAACCAACGCGGACAGCATAATGGTTGGCATATGCTTCACCACGGGGCATACACTACTACACAAACTTTACTGAAGGCGGGCGTTTTCGGTTTTCCGCGGCGGGCAAAGCCGTCCGCCGCGGCCTAGAGGCCTCGGTAAATCGTGGCTTAACCGCGGCGGGCGGCCTTGCCCGCCGCGGTTAACCGATTTGCCGCGGCGGGTGATGTAACGTGCCCGCCACGGTAAATATACTTTTACCATGGCGGGCACGTTACGATGCCCGCTGCGGTTAATCATTTAAAAAAAACAAAAAAAACCAGGAGCCCGCCGGCGAGCCCGTTCTTGAGCCCACTGGCGAGCCCACCGGCGATGGATCCGGGCTTCCCACGGCTGCCCGTTTCCCGAGCCCGCCGGTGAGCCCAATCAAAGCCCGAAACCCTAGCGCCGCCGGGATATTCGCATCGTCGTCATAGTCGTCCCTGGATCCGATCGCCTCCACCTCCTCACGCCGGATCCAGTCGGCCCCACATCGAGGGAGAGACACGGTCCCACCGCTGCCAGAGATGGGTGTGACTGGCCTCCACCTCCCAGATCTGGCTCGCGGCGGCTCCCTTCACCGGATCTGAAGAAGGAAGAAGAGTGAGCAACATCAAGAGGGCAAGAGAGAGGAAGAAGGGACAGTGAGCAACACCTTCACCGAGCCAGTCTGATGGATCTGAAACCCTAGCTGCTGCGCCACCTCGAGCTCCAAGCTCCGCCACCGCCGCCGTGAAGGGAGCACGGCCTGCCATCGTGCGAAGGGAGTGCGGCCCGCCACCCCGCGAAGGGAGCATGGCCAGCCGCCACCACGAGAGCAGGGGGCGCAACCCGCCACCGCCGCGAGCTGGGGGCACGACCTGCCGCTGTCGAGGAGGGTGACCCCACGGCGGAGGTGTGGTCCCCTTCCACCGCTGTGAGAGCCGAAGAGAGGTGGAGAGGGAAGGGGGAGAGGGGAGGGAGAGCGTGTCGGCGCTATCGTGAGGAGGAGGAGTGCGGCGCGGGGCTGCTCGGTGGGAGACAGAGAGAGGGTGAGGACGAGTGTAGAAACCCTAAGCTCTGGTATTTATATATGAGCCTGGTATGGGCTGCGCCTGGGCGCCGAACTGGGCCAAAAATTTATCGTGGCGGGCCTTATTTGATGCCCGCCACGGTAAATCGATTTACCATGGCGGGCGTCTTAAGATGTCCGCAGTGAAAATAGTGTATTTTCCGTGGCGAACATCTTAAGACGCCTACCACGGTAAATCGATTTACCGTGGCAGGCAAAAACGTCCGCCACGGTAAATAAAAAAGATCCGCCTTGGTAAATCATGGGCATTAACCGCAGCAGGCAAAAATTGTGCCTGCCACGGAGGCTATTTTGGTGACGCAACGCAAATTCGTTTCTGTAGTAGTGATAACTGCCTTGCAATGAACCTAGAATTGAGCTGCAGATGGTTCTCTTCTGCCTCAGCAGTGGCACAAACATGTGGTTGCTTCACTGAGGTAATCTTCCATTTGCCTGCCTTCGTCTTCCTAGCACATACTCTCCAACCACACTATTGTTCTTCACAAGCAACAATGTACCTCTTCTCCTTGAATGAATTGATGACCCTAAAAGGTTGGTTGTGTACAATGGAGTACTCTTGCAACCATGATTTCAACTCATCCATGGCATCAAACAATATGCCCTTCCGTATGATTAGGCAACCGCTAACATCAGGCACTGTTGTATCACTTGGCCCACCATCAGCTACTGCCCTGTGACCATGGCTAAGGTCCTCGAAATCACCAACTAGTGGATCTCTCCAAGGCAAGACCCTAGACAATATCTCTATTCCCCTAAAATTGAGACGACCAACAGGCCGATCGTCATCAGAGTGTTTGGCTATCTCCCCTACGAAGGATTCATCATCTCCAGCTATCTCCATGTCAAAACGGTTCGTAGCCCTAGCATCACCAAAGTCTTCTTCACCATTAAGATCATCTTCGTCACTAAGCTCATCCTCAATAGAAAAGTCTCCGCTAGTGTCGTCCAAACCTTCTTCTGCATCACCAATTACATAATCATCATCCTCTTCATAACTATCATAATTGCCCTCACCATCGGCAACCGGATTCTCCTCCTCATCTCCACCGTAGCCTAGTTGTGTGACAAGTATTTCTTCTTCAGACAAAGGACCATAACCTATGTGAGCGGGGGAAGATGGGCATGCTTCGAAGCTATCATTTCCTAAGCCGGACTCCTTACTTACTACTAAATCCAAAGATCGCACTTCTGAGGCCAATACAACTGCCTTGTAATCATTCCATTTAGCCTCGCTAGTAATTTTGAGCAACCGCTTGATCCGAGGACCCTTCGATGACCCAACATCTATGACACCTTTAAACTGAACATGCACTTCTCCTTCATTCCAGCCTAACTTAACCTTCACTCGCTCCACTAACTGGGTCAAAGATGGTGTTTCAGAAAAAATCAACAACTCCTCACACATGTCCAGAAATTCCAAACTATCATCTCTTGTCCTAACAATACGGCCTCCATAATGCAACCTCACTAATTTATCCATCTACAGCCATCACACAACAAGTAGTGTCATATATCAATATATCATGCGAGTTTCAATCCAATAAGTAGAAACTAAAATATATCATTTTATCTTTTTCAACCCCAACAACATAATCATTTCTAGTCATAAAAAATTGAAATGTAATGACCAACAAATAAATAAAATACATACTAACCCTAATGACCAACAAATAACTAACCCTAATGACACCTACAATAAACAAAGAACCCTAATGACCAAAATAACTAGAAACCAAACTAACCTAACATGTTCAGCATATAAAACAGTTAAACAACAATGCACTCAATCATCCTAAGCCATACATTTTGCAAATGCAAACACACATATACCAAAACACGATACACCCATGATTCCACATGATTAGGGACAATGCAAGCACATCTACGTGGATAGATTGGAGGAGGGGTGGGACCATTACCTCGATGAAGCTTCGGGAGCTGAGATCGTGGCACCTAGGGTCGATTTTGGAGGCTAGGGTTTGGTGGCGGCGTGGGGGAGAAGAGACAGAGAGGAGAGCCGGCGGTTTCAGAATGGAGGGAGGAAGAAGAAGGGGGCCGCGACGCGGCTTCAAGGGACCAGACCTCGACGTTGATTCGGGCCGCGCCGAGGTATGGTGGCTCGGCGTTAAGTGACACCGCCTCGAGCTATTGGGCCATGAAGCATTGTTGGGCCGCCTGGGCCGCGCGCCGGATGGTGCCAATAGCTCGGCGCGCAGTCCAGCCGCGCCGAGGTTGGGCCCGTGGCATTGGCTGACATGACGCCGACGTGTCGGACCCCACGCGCCACCGTGTCACCGTCGACCGGGGTCGTCCGTGACGTGGCAAGACCTCGGCGCCGTGTCAGTCGACGCCGACCCTCATACCTCGGCGTCATGTTCTAAGACGCCTAAAAATGGCCTAAAAATTTCACGTCAGCTGCGGCAGGTGGAAAGCCCGGCGAGGTGCTGGGCGGCGGGCGGGTAGTTGGCCGGCGACGGAGTCAGCGGCCACGAGGGTTGGCGGAAGCGCGGTCGCAGGAGCGAACCATCTGTGATACCTTGAGAGAGAATGAATTAGGGAATACTCAATGTATTGCTCAATGAATATCAATGTACATATATAGGCACGGTGGCGAGCATGGGTCGGTAGGCCCACGGGCGGGTTTACTCTCTAACAATATTTGTTGTTTCTAATCGAGGTCCGTCCCCATCCACGCTGAGCCAAAATCCGTCTCCAAATCTCATAGAATGAATCGATCAAGGAAGACAAGTTCTTGGCGAGGCTGTGGTGTCCCTAGAACCGGAGCTGCTGCGACTCGTGCTATTGCAACTCGCCATGCAGATGCCAATGTTCTTGCTGCTCCGGCTGCTGGGACAGCTGCTCAGAATACTGGTGTTCCAAGCACCGGTGCTCCCCTCAACCGGTTCTTCGCCCATCTCTGAATGGTAGACAACAGCTTCTGCTGATGCCTCCATTCATGATTCATCTTCTAGCAAATGGTATGGTGCTACTGATTTCAATGAGGAAGCAATCACATCAACTGTTTAAGCATCTATAATCTTTCAAATTACAAGGCGCGATTTTACTTGGTGCGGTCTCCAAGATCACACTTCGAAACCGAGGGAGTAAGTTGCAGTCTTTTCTTATAGAAACTGCCTATAGAAAGTATGCATTGGGGCAAATTGGGAGTGCCCTAGGTGGAGCAGGTATTCGTCGTATCTACACCCATATACATGTACACTACTTTTACTTGTGCCGTTGTACGTTAGTACTAAATTAGTCTATAATACATGTATATATTATCGACCTGTTACCGCTGATTTAGCTAATAATGATTCATGATGGGAGTTAACTATACCTAGTACTATCCATATAGAAGGCCACTGGTCATGGATCTCACAAGGATACAAGTGAGTTTGTTGCAAAGATGAATGCACCCGAAGATAGTGACGGCGGAGCTAAGCTAGCGATCGCCCTGCCATGTTATACTTATATTATAGAGTACTTTGTCTATGAAGAGTCGTCGTATTTTTCACGACATACGTACCATTATTTCAGATGCATTGACACCGGCAGGTCAACGCTGCATTTGGCTTTCTTAAGTTCTTTTTGTCAGTTGTAAGGTGTGTATCTCAAACTAACAAGGGAGGAGTGGTATGTGGAGGGCACTCAGAGTTTTTTTGTCTCACTTGCTTATATGTAATGCTTTTGCTGTTTGTGTGCAGAGACTTTTCAATCGTGAATGAATTAAGTTTTGTCCTCACAATCCAATTTTTCAGTACTAATTATGAATTTCCGGGGTAGTTGATGTTTTCGTTTTGCATTGACAAACCCAATTTACCACTCCAATCCCTTTTCTCTGTGAACAAAAATATAGACACTAATGTCTATTCCAAGAATGACATGTAAAACTTACAAAGGAATTGTTGCATAAGCACACATATCCTAATCATTTTGGTTTAGTATCCCATAGAGCTAGTGGCATATATATATATATATATATATATATATATATATATATATATATATATATATATATATATATATATAGAACTACTATCCTGTAGCTGGCTACAGAATAACTTATTCTGTAGCCACTTTAAGTTATGATAATTACTATGTTAATTTATGAGATTATAGTAACTCCTTACTAAGTGGTTTAATATAACGTTATGGTAAATATCCCCATGTGTTATAGTAACCCAACTATCGTAAATATGTATTGACATTATGGTAAATTAGTATATAAAATTATAGTAAATGGAGGTGGCTACAGAATAACTTATTTTGTAGCCGGCTACTGAATAGCCTCTCCCTATATATATATATATATATATATATATATATATATATATATATATATATATATTTGTTTACAGAACGCCCCCATAATGTTTTTGAGGTTCTGTTGCAGACATACATGGTAAACTATAGTTTTTCTATCCATATTTCCTGATGGGTGTCATACGCCTGATGACAGGCCCAAGAGGGGCCCAGGCTGCGCCACCAGGAGGGGGGACGCGCGTGACCAGCGGGGCAGCGGCCTCCCGCCGCGCCGCCAACACTCAGATCCTGTAGGATCTAAAATAAATGAAAGGAAATAGAGGAAATAGAAATAGATTCGGTTTAGGAAATATTGGATAGGATTTAGAAGAGTCCAAATCTACAAGAACTTTTCCTCATTAGTTTACTTGAGATGCAAGTCCACTCGTGATTATAAATATAAGGGCGATGCAACTATTCCTATCTAAGCAGAAATAGAACGAGAGCTCTTCCCCTATCCCTTCCCCTTCTCTGCCTTGGTCTTCTCTTCTCCCTCTCCAGTGCCGCCTCCCCTCCCCTGTGCCACCACCAGCCCGTCTACCCTAGCCGCCACCCCCCTCCCCCAAAGAGGGCTCTTACAATGGGCAATCATTTGACCCATTTAGTTAGTTAATTTACCAGACAATCATAGGTTTATTATCGAGGTATTTGAAAATTTGTTGTAAATAAGTACCCACCGAAGTATTTCCGCTGATATGGACAGCCAAGCAGATCTTTGTTTCAATTTATCTATTCATAATTTTTTATTAAGACCATAGGATATTATGTTTGGCATGCATATAGCCGTCCCAAGATTCAACCCAATAGATCTACGAAATAAACGCGGGAAAACAACGAACATAACATCTATATATATTAACCTTTTATAACAACTATATATATCTTAAAAATGGATGACAGAGCCAAAAGGGGGTACAATGGAATATGGTGGTTTTCCGGTTCATATATATTTATATAATACTTTTGCTATTTGTCAGATTTCTATACGTTTAGTTGTGCTTTAGGATTTGTGCTACAACTGTCTACTGGGTCGCATTTATAAAAAAAATATGGCAAAATAATTAGACACTCCCTATATATAATACTAAATTAAGTTGCAGGTGATTCAATGGACGTTGCAGAGTGTACACAATTTTCTTGAGCCTAGCATGCTTGTTTATACTTAGTTATAAACATGTATATGTTCTTTGCTTACCTTTGTATATTCAGGTGATTATGCATTATATATGTTGGAAACTTTGACATTAGCAGCTCAAAGCACAACAAAGTAAAGTCAACTTTCCGTCATGAATAAATATTCCGTTTACTTGGATAATAAATATTCCAAATTTTTATATAAGCGTGTGGTTGGCGGCGACATGTTGCGGCCCTCGAGTTTGATATACCGCGATCAAATTTGGGTGCACGTTGTATTTAGGCATCCATACAGATGTTATTAATCTTATTTTCTCACACATTAAAATTTGGAACAGGAGTACCAGGACAAATCATCGTATAACTATAAGTACGAAAATTATTAAGCTTTGTGTCTATGTGGCCTGTACTAATTAGTTACGTTCATCCCAAGTGATTAACGCAATGTCAACAACCAGCCACCACCAGGAGACACCGCCGCCGCCATGCATGCTGCTGTCTACGTCCCTCGCCTTCTTCCTTTCCGGCGAGTTCAGGTCCCTCACCAGTGAGTATGCTGGAGGAGGTGCACTACTAAAAAAAAAGATTTTTAGAGGCGGAAGGTTTTTTATTAATATTTTCTTCTCTGGGCGGATGCTTAGAATAAACCAGCAGAGGTTGGTCGGCTGTCTTCATGTGCGCCGTATCTGTCCAAATCCGGCCGTCAGATGACTAAACATGGTCTATAGTTTATTCAAAGTCAGCACACCTCTGCTTTGTGCTGTAGTGCACATTTCAATGGAGGTGCCATCCCGTCAGATCACTATAAATACATGCTGCATAGATGTGGAGTAGAATCTCATCCATCCCATTTTCACTCTAAATCCATCGACGATCACTCTAATTCCGATCTGTAATACATTATACATATACAAGTCAAGAGATTCAGAGGAAGAAGATGGTGGCGGCGTGCATGAGCATGGCGGAGCGGTGGAACCTCGCCGGCGCCACGGCGCTGGTCACCGGCGGCAGCAAGGGCATTGGGTTCACATTACGTGCTCTGATGATCTCGCATGCGATGTACTACTTAGTTTGAACGAGTCACTTAAATTATGGACGTGTGTCTGTGATCGGTGGCAGGTTCGCGATCGTGGAGGAGCTCGCCGGGTTCGGCGCCAGGGTGCACACGTGCTCACGCAATGCGGCGGAGCTGGAGGACTGCCGCCGGCGGTGGGAGGAGAAGGGGCTTCAGGTCACCGTCTCCGTCTGCGACGTGTCCGTGCGCGCCGACCGCGAGGACCTCATGGCCACCGTGGGCGCCACCTTCGGCGGTAAGCTCGACATCCTCGTGAACAACGCGGGGCAGTCGATGTTCAAGCACACGCTGGAGTGCACCCGCGAGGACTACGCGCGGATCATGGCGACCAACCTGGAGTCGTGCTTCCACCTCAACCAGCTCGCGCACCCGCTCCTGCGTGCCAGTGGCGGTGGCGGCAGGGTCGTGCACATCTCCTCCATCGCTGGCTTCATCGGGCTCCCGGCACTCGCCGTCTACTCCATGTCCAAAGGCGCCATGAACCAGCTCACACGCAGCCTCGCCGCCGAGTGGGCCGGCGACGGCATCCGCGTCAACTGCGTCGCGCCGGGTGGCATCAGAACTGACATCAGCAGTGATGTAAGCTTAACCTCTGTCAGCTGCTACCTACGCATATTAATCTTTTACATTATATATGACCTCATGGGACGATTGATTTATTTTTGCAGAAGACGATAGACCCGGAGCTGGTGAAGAAGGAGATGGCGCGGATGCCCATGGGGCGGATCGGCGAGCCGGAGGAGGTGGCGTCCATGGTGGCCTTCCTCTGCATGCCGGCGGCGTCCTACATGACTGGCCAAGTCATCTGCATCGACGGCGGCCGCACCATAGCTTAGCTTCCCTAGCTAGTCCACTTGTCACAGTTCATCATGTATGTATGCGTACGTGACAGACCAGCTGCCGGCACACGTACATTCTGTCTGTACATTTGCGTGCATTGTGCTGAGGATGATTTTCTCCTTTTGATTTGTACTTCCATCGAATGCATCTGGAAATATATATTTTTGTCTTTTTCTTCTGTGAAAATAGCTCCCAAGGTAACGATTTCAATTGGTTTGAGTCACATCATGCTTTATAAGGTGGTGCATCATGAGGGTGGAACCAACACATTCCTCATGCATTAGTACTAATTATTAGATTATGAGGAATGAGATGGTGATGGTCAACCCATTTCATTCCGCAAACCAAACAAAAAAAAAAAGTTATTTTCGTAATGGACTATCCCATTAATCAAACCAAACACATTCATAATGTACCATCGGCTCTTAGAAATAGTTATTTTCACTTGTGGTACCTTATTTCAACTGCCACAGTGGTGGAGCTGCTGCTGCACGGCAACCCAAGGTGGCCGCCCGGGCTCATCGGTGAAACGCAAAGGAAATTCTTGTTCTATCAAAGAAAAACACTATACTTTTAGTTAAATATTTCTACATAGTAAGAATCATCAGGGCTCTTTGCCAGCACAAATAGCCTTTTGTAGAGGTGGATTCCATAACCTAACTGCCACTACAAATCAGATTAAAATGACACTTATAAAATTGATAACCTTTTCATATTAACTCACATGAAGATAAAATTTATATCAAAGTTGTAGAGCTTAGTGAAAACTACAACTCCATAGTTGAAGTTTTTTCCTTTGAAATTATTTATATTCACAAATATTTGTTAAAATTTCTCAGATCTATTTTAAAACATAATTTTCTTGAGAAAACCACCACTAAAAATAGTCACCATGGACGGGTCAAAAGGAATGATTCTCATATTGCTATCATTAGCGGCTGTGTAGTGGGATGGTAAGGAAGGATTGCAGTGTCCCAAGGGCTCTTCGGTGGATCCGGCCTAGGTGCAAAAAAAATATTTTCATAGTTTTTCATATTGCTTTTTGGACTAGCGATAGCTTAGGAGAACTATACTAGAAATCAATTTTCACAGGTGTGTGACTTAACCAAACTTTCATTGAAATGTATGTCTATTGACGGTATGATCACCGCTAGTGAAAATACCCTATTTTGACTGGCCTTTCATACTGGTGGTCAAAAACTGGAGCCGGTAAAAATAGTTTTTGTACTAGTGAAATCAATGAAATGGACGGCACGAGGAGTTACTTTGTCGAGTTTGGGGATAGGAGGTGATAGGCTAAGGTTGAAGAAGAACCTTACCGGCCAGGAGGTTATTGGTTGCTGGACAACGGACAACCATCATGCTTCAAATATAACAATGTCGTTTTCATTCATTTATTGATTAGCGTCGCCCTTTATTTGTGTATAAACTAGTTAAATGTAATTTAAATAGGAATCAAAACTTATATGTAATCTTTGACTATGTATGTTATAATAAATACTTGTACTCTAGAGGCTCCACTAGCACTTGAATTTGTATTGCTATACGTAATATGAGTCAAAAATGGATCTTAAAATGGGGTGTTCAGAAAAATTGGTATTGTGTGTAGAGCCTGGCCCCCAAAATGTTTCACTCAACAAAAAAAAAAATGTATATGTTCTCTCTTCATCTAATGGCTCATGTTTTTCCTCATATCATCACAATATATGATCCGCATATATTTCTTTGTTTGATGCTGATGAGCAATATATTCTTTTTCAAAAAGGAAAGTTTTATTAATTTCAAAAATGTTACATCAAGGTGATACATCATCTTGAAATCCTCCCAATCTCTACCTAAAAGGCACACAACCCAAAGAGAGAGAAAAACATCGCCAGGGACTACTGGCTATCAAAGTATTAAGAAGTCGCTACAACCACCTCCTGGGAAGTAGGCTTCCGTAGGATGGATCACATACAGAGCTAGTGCGTAGTTGAGTAAATGACCTGAAAAAGGAAGATTGTTTGTTTTAAAATATACCTGCATTTCTATGTAGCCACAAGGACCAACACAGAGCTGCCACTCCCAGTAGAACCAATGTCCAAGTCCTTGCAAATGTGCCAAATTAAAAGGCATCACAATTCGTTACAAGCTACGGAGGTATTAAATCTATTACACATTTTACCTTTTGGCATCGGCTCTTGCACGTAGAATTTTTAACCTTAGCCTTTGCGACCATATAGCGAATGTAAAATCGAACCATTTATTTTGCTGTTTCAATTGAGCCAGCCAAAATGGGCAATTATCTTGTGTTGACTAGGTCCACTTACACTAAGAAAACAGAATATTCAGTTTGACTTAACAGCGAATCAGCAACATACACAATTATCTGGTGTTGACTTGCATGAGTTGCTGACACGTACGCACCTTCGACATCATTTCACTTCCATTTGGTTCTTTAAAAAATATCACTGCTGCATCTCCTTGGACGTGATCACCACTACTTCAGGCTTGTTTTTGTTACAGAATAAAAGATTGCGTATCTGCATATCCATATACGCCAGTATCCCCGTCTCTAGTAAGCCATCTGTATCAGATTAATTAGTATCAGTTTTTTTGACTTGAGATCTACCCTAATCATGTTCATGGGAGTTAACTATAACAGCCACTCTAGTTGTTAGCAGCCTCACAGGGGCAACACACCACTTAGATATACCCTTATATGTAGGTCAATTTCTTGATGTGCAACGATGAATGCACCCAAAGATAGTGACGGTTGAGCAAATCCCCCTGCCATGTTCCTCTTACATAGTTCCTTTTTTATATTTGTACTATATTAGAGTGTTCCTTGTTTATATTTCTATTATACTAGAGTCTTCTTGCCGACATACTATTCAACACACTATATATGCATATGGATTTGATGCTCAGATAACAAAAAATTATACATGAGATTCATTATTTGCGATACCTTGACACTGGACAATCAATGGCCGGCTTAGGTCAATGGCACATTTGATTTTTGTAATTTTTTGTCATCTAGCTCAAATGGCCAGATGGAACTTTATTTTGAGTATCTGAAACAGAGAAACAGAAAAGATATCGATGGCACACCGAGATTGCTCTATCCAACGTAGTCGCTGGTCATGTATAGTATAGCACAGACAACACATTCATTGGATTTTAGGCGGAATGTCGTTCTCATGCAAAACAGTTTGTTAAACATATACACTAATAGAAGATATAAAACTAGAAGAAATCGTCTCACAAATTTAAACATCTGATGCATGCATTCTGTCCTTAGATGGATGGTAGTATTTGTGCAACTGTAGACTGATGCATTCATGTGTTAGCTACATATTGCACGACATTGACATTAGCATATCCACCACTAACTTAGTAAAGTCAATAGTACATTATTTTTTTTCAATGGTCAGATGCAACTCTATATAAAAGAAAATGGAGATATGACCTGGCCTCAGTGATTAGTATCATGCAGGATATAGTCACAAATATGTATATTATGTATGACATGTGAACCCGTCACTACGTCAAAAAGCATTTCTAGAGGCGGTTGTAGACCATTTGTAGGGGCGGTTTGCCCAGCCGCCCCTACGCAAGGGTCTCTACAAATCATGCATTTATAGGGGCGGTTCTCAGGCCGCCCCTACAAATCGATTTGTAGGGGTGGCTAGTGTTTCCAGCCGCCCCTATAAATATATTTGTAGGGGCGGCTAGTGTTTCCAGCCGCCCCTATAAATATATTTGTAGGGGCGGCTCTTATTACCAGTTCTCAAGCATAAGAGTATTCTATAAACTACAATTATAAGTCCAATTCACATGAATATATACAATCCATCATTAAATATACAAATTCCATACACATTGTTATCAACGTCCTAGAGCTAGCCTTTTAGTCTCACGAAGGTGTTGGTACTGAGGATTTGTACCTAAGTCAGACTCTCGGTCATGGTAGGCGCCTCTGACGTGTACAATCTGGTCCAATGTGAAGTTGCAAAGGTCGCCGATGAGCTCTAAGAGTTGGTCATCCTTGTATGGGTCTCTTTTCATTCCTTTCTCTTCTCTCCACTACAAGAAAACAAGTTTCAGTTTAGTATTTCATACCATTTACGAAGTTTTTATACTACGGGTGAAGAGGTTCAAACTTACCCTTAAGGGGTGTCTCCTGTAGGCACCGGTGTTACCCATCATAGAACATATATAGTATCCATAATTTACACTCCCAGGCTTCTACTTGGGGCACTGTGTGTTTTGCATATGAAAATATTAAGTAATGCTTTTAACAGCCATGTAACGGAGTACTGAAGAAGTAAGTTACACTTACCGCACATAGTATTTTTATAGCCAGCTTTTCCTTCCTTGCTGGATCATGCCTTCCATGATGATTAGTGACATAGAACCTAAATGCCCTGTTCGAATTATTTTAGCAAATACAACTTGTTAGTATCCAAAAGTGAACGTTACAAGTATGTATACAAACATATAAGCTAATGAGGATTGTCGATATGTATACGTCTTGAGAATTGATATGAAGTCTTTGTATGTCACTGTGTCCTTATCTAATGAATCAAAGACCCATGCCATGCTCCTCCCGACGTCGATGGCTATACAAATCCAGTGGTTGCTGCATGGATTTAATCATAGAACTAGATAAGCCCTTTTGCATCGAATGAAATATATCGAACAAAGCTTTAAGTATAGAGTTGAGCTTACTCGAAGTTGTATGGTAGCCATATAGTAGAGTGGTGTTGGAGATTTTTGAAAGCCAAGGCAATATATGCCGCAACCTTAAGGGACTCTTCCCTTAGCTTCACACTACGGATGCGCTCTTTCTCCCGAAGAGTCTTTGCAGCTGCTAGCTCTTTGGCATCCAATGTCCACCATTTAGGGTAATTAAAATTTTTTTGGGCTATAGCTTGAGGGTCTACATACCCGGCTTTCACACTTGGCATTTGTTTGACAATGTGCACTTGCATTCTACAAATCACGGCATGGGTTAGTTACAACAAAATTCAAAGATTACATTCATATCATATCAGTAGGACAAGGACTTACAGGCACCACGTGCGAATTAGATTCATCTCCATTTCTCCCAGGTGAAAGCATGTGTGCATATCATTGAAGTCAAAGACAATTTTCCCGGCTGGGCTTCCAAATGTGCCGGTGGGAAAGCATGCTTGTATGATATCTATGCTCATTGGGAGAACACACAAGTACCGATCATGGAACCTTCTCATTCCAAGTGGTAGGCGCTGGATGTCCCGGTTTGGTAGGAAGGGCTTGCCTCTTTCATATTTTTTCGGGCAATCCTTTGACCATTCGATGGCATCAACATTTGGATACTGCTTTGCAATTTGGTGAAGTTTGCTACCGATGGCCTCCTCAGAACCCCGTGATGGGACTTTTTTAACTTGGTTTTTAGGCTTGAACTGATCATGGGAATACCACTTGGACACCGACGAGACGTCTTTGATCGGAACATAAACTGGCCTTATGTGGATTGGAATCTTCTTTCGGAGTTCCCATTCAGGCACGTCCTCATCTTCTTGTGCATCACCTTCTTCAGGAGGCACTCGTTGTTCATGTATCGGTTGTGCTTGTTGAGAAGACTGTGGCATCTCATGATGCACTAGCCCGGTACGAGCTGGAGAAGGTTGTGGCATCTCATCAGGCACATGCTCGATAGGAGGCGGGGAAGAATGTGGCGTCTCAGGAATGTGGGGGTCACGAGACGGTGAAAATATCTCCCCGACCTCAACAACTCGCTCCAAATTTGGGAGAGGGGGAGGCAGTGAAGAAGTAGTCAATATAATGTCCCGTTTGTGCCAGAGGATGAACTGCCCCATAATGTCTCTGAGTAACACCAGCCCCTCGGGAGTTGCGTAGTCTATCCTCCACTGCATGAACTCGGGCTTCACTATATGCACCTCGACCCTAGTGTAGTCCGGCGGTATCTTATTATTGTGGTCTAAGCCACCGGGAGGATGTGCCACACCCGTTGCCACCTCCATCATAGTGTTCTGTCGGCCGCTGAGAAACACCAAGGTACAACTAGTTGGTTCCCGTATGCGAATCATGGAAATGGGTTGATGTTTCAAGGACTAGAAGGCTAATGAGGCAGGGATGGCTGAAAAAGGAACCTGGTTGTAGCTGGATTGAGGTGCAGAAAGAGAGAAACCAGTTACTATCAATACAGAGACATGAATTTCAAAATGATTCAATAAGAAATGTCCTAAAAGAATGATGTTCATTCTAACCATAATGCTCACACAGCCTTGGTCCTAACCTAACCAACTTCAATACAAAGCAATTACATTGAGATGATAATGTGGCTCTATTTTGCAGAAACTGGACAGCTCCAACTCAATATCATCGACATGGGTATGAGAAACTGAAATTATTAGCTAAGAGTTACTGATCTAAATTCATTTACAGGAAACACATGTAATGGGAATTTTTATACTGATCAACAAGCATAAGCATAGTATGAAGTATTACTGTATTAGACACCATGGCACTAGTAATAAACAAATCATAGAGGCACAGATCACAAACTATAGTTCAGGAAAAGAGGAATGAACTAAGTAAAGTTGTGAAGGTACAGGCACACATTCACATAAAGCATATACCTACATAATAACAGGACACAGTCATAAGCTCTAAGCACCTCAGGGTCTAACATCTACCAGGCTCTAGCATCTCAGGGTCCCAAGCAGTACATATTCTCAATGCTTGTGTGGACGCACCAAAAGTATATCTAGCCAAAAGATCATTCAAGCATGTGGCCTTATGTAAACAGTAAAATACATATATAATCAGAGTAGAAGCATGTGGCCTCATGTTCAGAGATGTTAAGTCAGTAAAAAAATTGACTCGTACCTACTTTCATCACCAGTAGAACCATCTGACCTTATGTTCAAAAAAATGACAGCAAGTCATGACCATGTCTGCATTTTTGCCATTTTGTGGACTGACTAGAAAATATACTAGCAAAAAACAAAAACAAACAAAAAACAAACAAAAAAAGCTGGCCATATCTTGTTCTATTGTTCTATTATATAATCTAATAGATAAGGCAGTTATTGTTCTTTCCACCATTTGTACTGATTGTGGCCTGTATACAGGGAATTGAGTAAAATTGGCACAAGGGGAGATGCAATTCCCCATTCATTTCACATCATCAAAAAAATGTTGGTTTGATTAAAAATGCTATTGGTTCTTTGATTAGGTCAAGCAAGCTTATTGATTGTTCAGTAAGTAATAGTCCACTTTCATGTACTGGAGAGAGTTTGGAATACTTAAGCTGCTGGGGGAGTAAATTGCACATCAATCACTACACCGATTCGATTTGGCAAAATGCAATCATAATGCGATAAAATCAAATTCATACATATGTAGCATAGATAGGGATAAAAGAGTTCTGAATTTAAGATAGACAGCAGATCAAATACAACTTTAAGTAAAGAAGTACAAATGCAGCTAAATCAAATCATATAGTTTGTGAATAAGCATCTCCTTTTTACACAAATGCAGCAACATATGTATTTATGAATAAGAAAACCAGATCTTGGTAGGGCAGATGACCTGACAAGATCATTATCCGTTTCTAGCCATGAACCTACACATCTAGTGACAAAGACAGAAAAGCTCATAAGGAAAACAATGCCATACCTAAAAACGAGTCGTCGGCGTGCGGGGGCGGGCGCCGGGGGCCGGGCGCGGGAGGACGCTGGGGGTCGGCGCGCGAGGGAGGGCGTCGGGGGCCGGGCGTGGGACGCTGGGGGTCGGCGCGCGGGGGCGGGCGCCGGGGACCGGGTGCGGGTGTCGGCGTGCGGGGGCGGGCGCCGGGGGGCCGGGCGCGGGACGCCGGGGGTCGGCCGGCGCGTGGGGGAGGGCACCGAGGGCTGGGCGCGGGACGCCGGGGGTCGGCGCGCGGGGGCGGGCACCGGGGGCCGGGCATGGTATGCCGAGCGCCGGGGGACGGGTGCGGGACGCCGAGCGCCGGGCACCGGGGGCGGGCGAGGGTGCGGGGGCGGGCACGGGACTGGCGGCGGAAACCCTAGGCATGCGGGCAGCCTGACGGCGTCGGTGAAGAAGACAGCGCCCAGACTGACTCCCATGTGTCGGTTCTTCTCTTTATACTCCCTCCTATTTGTAGGGGCGGTTCCTGATCTAGCCGCCCCTACAAATCCATTTGTAGGGGCGGTTCCTGATCTAGCCGCCCCTACAAATGCATTTAGTCAAATGAAAAAACAACACTTTGACTCTAGTATTATGAAGTCTAAATGACTTCAAATTGAAAAGTTTTGAATACCAAGTTTGTTAAAAGAATCAATATCTACAATTGTTGTTTTGGTCAACTTTCCATTTGAGAAAGTTTGGACGGTTCAGATTTGTGATTTTTAAATTTCAACGCCTACAAACTAGTTTTCGGAACCCTAGGTTATCTGAAATTGAAAAGTTTTGAATACCAAGTTTGTTCAGCTCATCAAGATATACCATACTTATATAGTCCATTTTTTATTTGAGAAAGTTTGAACAAAATGTAGTTCAAATTTTACAAGTGTGTGACATAGTTTCAGAAAGTCTATATGAGATTCAAGAATTTGTGACTAGTGTTTGATAAAACTTTCTTAAATGGGAAAATGAGCTATGTAACAATTGTAGATCTTGCTGAGATGATCAAACTTGGTATTCAGAGTTTTTTCATCTGAGGTCATGTAGTGTCTCATTTGAGCAAGTTTGACCAAGTCAAATTTGGTCAAATGAAAAAACAACACTTTGACTCTAGTATTATGAACTCTAAATGACTTCAAATTGAAAAGTTTTGAATACCAAGTTTGTTAAAAGAATCAATATCTACAATTGTTGTTTTGGTCAACTTTCCATTTGAGAAAGTTTGGATGGTTCAGATTTGTGATTTTTAAATTTCAACGCCTACAAACTAGTTTTCGCAACCCTAGGTTATCTCAAATTGAAAAGTTTTGAATACCAAGTTTATTCAGCTCATCAAGATATACCATACTTATATAGTCCATTTTTTTATTTGAGAAAGTTTGAACAAAATGTAGTTCAAATTTCACAAGTGTGTGACATAGTTTCAGAAAAGTCTATATGAGATTCAAGAATTTGTGACTAGTGTTTGATAAAACTTTCTCAAATGGGAAAATGAGCTATGTAACAATTGTAGATCTTGCTGAGATGATCAAACTTGGTATTCAGAGTTTTTTCATCTAAGGTCATGTAGTGTCTCATTTGAGCAAGTTTGACCAAGTCAAATTTGGTCAAATGAAAAAACAACACTTTGACTCCAGTATTATGAACTCTAAATGACTTCAAATTGAAAAGTTTTGAATACCAAGTTTGTTAAAATAATCAATATCTACAATTGTTGTTTTGGTCAACTTTCCATTTGAGAAAGTTTGGATGGTTTAGATTTGTGTTTTTTAAATTTCAACGCCTACAAACTAGTTTTTGGAACCCTAGGTTATCTCAAATTGAAAAGTTTTGAATACCAAGTTTGTTCAGCTCATCAAGATATACCATACTTATATAGTCCATTTTTTCATTTGAGAAAGTTTGAACAAAATGTAGTTCAAATTTCACAAGTGTGTGACATAGTTTCAGAAAGTCTATATGAGATTCAAGAATTTGTGACTAGTGTTTGATAAAACTTTCTCAAATGGGAAACTGAGCTATGTAACAATTATAGATCTTGCTGAGATGATCAAACTTGGTATTCAGAGTTTTTTCCATCTGAGGTCATGTAGTGTTTCATTTGAGCAAGTTTGACCAAGTTAAATTTGGTCAAATGAAAAAACAACACTTTGACTCTAGTATTATGAACTCTAAATGACTTCAAATTGAAAAGTTTTAAATACCAAGTTTGTTAAAAGAATCAATATCTACAATTGTTGTTTTGGTCAACTTTCCATTTGAGAAAGTTTGGACGGTTCAGATTTGTGATTTTTAAATTTTAACGCCTACAAACTAGTTTTCGGAACCCTAGGTTATCTCAAATTGAAAAGTTTTGAATACCAAGTTTGTTCAGATCATCAAGATATACCATACTTATATATTCCATTTTTCATTTGAGAAAGTTTAAACAAAATGTTGTTCAAATTTCACAAGTGTGTGATATAGTTTCAGAAAGTCTATATGAGATTCAAGAATTTGTGACTAGTGTTTAATAAAACTTTCTCAAATGGGAAAATGAGCTATGTAACAATTGTAGATCTTGCTGAGATGATCATATTTGGTATTCAGAGTTTTTTCATCTAAGGTCATGTAGTGTCTCATTTGAGCAAGTTTGACCAAGTCAAATTTGGTCAAATGAAAAAACAACACTTTGACTCTAGTATTATGAACTCTAAATGACTTCAAATTGAAAAGTTTTAAATACCAAGTTTGTTAAAAGAATCAATATCTACAATTGTTGTTTTGTTCAACTTTCCATTTGAGAAAGTTTGGACGGTTCAGATTTGTGATTTTTAAATTTCAACGCCTACAAACTAGTTTTCGGAACCCTAGGGTAGTCTCACACACATGCATAAAATGTATAGTCTCACACGCATGCATAAATGAAGCCTTACAAACACACACTTACACAAACACTCCACGTTCAACAACTAGCTAGCCCGCTGTAACGACTTTCCCCTTGACACCTTTTCGTTCCCATGGCATTATATCTTTGGGGAGGTTCTTTTCCACAACACTGATCTTCTTAGGAAAGTCTGTGAATAGCGGCATCTCATCATAGTTATTGTAAGCTTCAACATCGTCCATGCCATCAACTCCAATAATGTGTTGTTTCATGGAGGCAACCACGTGCTTTGTCTTCTTCTTTGGGGGGAGGTTACTTTGTGGGTCAGACATATAGAAAACTTGTGCGACACGTGAAGCGAGCACCCAAGGGTCATCTTGGTAGCCTAGATTCTCGAGGTCCAGGACTCTCAATCCGATCTCGTTCAGTTGGTGTTGTTTGATCCAGCGGCATCGAAACAGGGCCACCGTTATATCCCTTCCATAGTCAAGTTCCCATATCTCTTCAATGATGCCAAAGTATTGGATCTTTCGCCCTAATCCATCGAGAGCCTCTATTCGAACGTCGCTGTTTTGGTTCACATATTTACTATCCTTTGCGTGGGTATAGTACGTGTACCCATTGATATCATAAGCATTCCAAGATGTCACTTGTCTCGATGGCCCCTCCGCTAATCTACTGATGGTAATAGAGTCTATAGTTTCTTCAGGCAGTATGTTTTGGTCCTTCAACCATATAGTTAGTCGTTGCTTGTGCTGTTTCATGACCCAATCATCCGAACGGCCATTTCTCTCCGCCATAATGATAGCCAAGTGTTCATCAATATACGGTTGCATCAGTTGTGTACTCTGCAAGACACTGTAATGCGCCCGACTCACCTCTTTGTAATCATGGTCGATGAACACTTTTCTACCACTGGTGCCCTTCCCAGCCAGCCTACCCTTGTGACAAGAATCGGGTTTACCAATCCCTTTATGTACTTTTAGGTACTCTTGACAGTACTCGACGACTTCTTCAGTACTGTAACCCTCTATCATAGAGCCCTCTGGGTATGCTCGATTATGCACGTATTGACTTAAAACCGACATGAACCGCTCATAGGACCACATTTCATGCAAGTAGCAAGGGCCAAGCGCCTATATCTGATGAACCATGTGAATCATGAGATGTGGCATTATATCAAAAAAAGCAGGAGGTAAACACATCTCTAGTTGGTTTTGTGTCTCCACCACAAATTCATGTAGGCCACTCAACTCTTCCTTGCCAATCGTCTTCTGTGAGATCTTCGAAAAGAAGTAGCACATGTGGGTGATGGCCATTTTCAAGAACTCTGGCTTTATAGCCCTGATTGCAATAGGTAGAAACACTGTCAGCATCACATGGCAATCGTGAGTCTTGTAGTGTGTTATTGACAAGTCCTTCATCGACACTAGCTTCTTCACATTTGCTGAAAACCCAGTCGGGACTTTGACCCCCCTTAGGAAAGTGCATATAGCTCTCTTCTCGTCTGGTGTTAGGTTGAAGCACACCGCGGGCAGAGTGTATTTTCCATTAGCCTCAGGTACCGGGTGAAGCTGTGGCATCATGTTTAGCTGCACCATGTCTTTCCGTGCTTTCAGACCATCCTTTGACTTGCCTGTGTCCATCAAGGTAGCAATGAGACTCTCAAAGACATTCTTCTGCACATGCATAGCATCAATGGCATGGGGGACCTCCAAGTCTGGCCAATAAGGCAGATACTGAAAGAAGATCGATTGTATCTTGAAAGGTACGCCTTCGATAGGAGGTGTGCTTCTATCTCTATTCGTCCCATCCGGATTCTTCTTTCCATAGACGATGCGTATGTTTTTCACCATTCTGTACACATGTTCTCCGTTATGACGTCTCTCCGGAGGGGGTTCAATCTCCGGGGCATTGTCATAAAATCTAAAGAACAATTTGGTGCGGTACTTATGACTTGTCTTTAAGAAGCGTCGGTTCCTTAGGTAAACTATCTTCTTGGATGCATCTAGGTAAACCCATGTAGTACCATCCAAGCAAACTAAGCATCACGTCTTCCCTTTGATCTGTCCAGACAAAGCAAACAGCGCGGGGTAATCATTGGTAGTAACAAATATTATTGCTCTACATATGAAGTCCTCCTTTCAGAACGCATCGTACATCTGCTCCCCATGCCTCCATAGTCTCTCCATTTCTTGCATCAAGGGCTCGAGAAACACGTCTATATCAATGCCTGGTTGTTTAGGGCCAGAAATAAGAATAGTGAGGAGAAGGTACTTTCTCTTTTGACACAACCATGTTGGGATGTTGTACATGGTCAAGATCACTGGCCATGTGTTGTGGTTGCTCATCCTCTCATTGAAGGGATTCATTCCATCGGTGCTCAGGTCAAACCGTACATTCCTTGGGTCATCGCTGAATTCTTTGTGCTTCTCATCAAACCTTTGCCGCTGACTACAATCAGCCGGGTGTGCAATCTTATCATCATCCACCTTGCGCTCATCATCCCACCATGTCATGAGTGCGGCTTCTTTAGGGTTTAGGAACATACGTCTCAAGCGGTCAGTCACTGGCAGGTACCACATTACCAGGGCAGGAATTCTTCTCTGCTTTGCATCGTTGCCTAATGGAGTGTCCTCTGGGGGCTGAGATTCTTGTACCACCTTTTTTTGTACCCATCTTATTCCTCTTTTTCCCTATGGATGGTTCGTCCCCACCGTAAAGGTCATTGTTCTTGTACCGGCTGGCTCCACATCAGGGACATTTATCCAATGACTTGAACGTTTCACCACGAAAAAGTATACAGTGGTTGGGGCATGCATGTATTTTTTCAACCCCCATTGTCAATGGACTTATGATCGTCTTCGCTTGGTATGTGTTGGCGGGAACTGAGTTTGGTTGTGACAGCACCCATGACAGGAGATGCAATAGATCATTGAAACTACAGTCTGACCAGCTGTACTTAGCCTTCAGGATGAGCAGCTCAAGCACGAAACGTAGCAATGTCCAATGTGTCGGACAACCCTTTTCAACACCATACACAGTCTCCTTCGATGCTTTTGTCACTCTTTCCAAATTTTCTAGACCTTTCGGGCTATTTAGTAAAATCTCTGGTCCAAGGGTTCGAATCATGTCATCTAAATCATTTTCAACTCTGACACGTGCTCCACCATCATTATTGGCACCACCTTTGTCGTTACCATCCCAACCACCAGCATCACCACCTTGTTCATTGCCAAACTCGAAATCCATTTGTGCATCAAGCTCGGCTGAATATTGGGACAGGGATTCTATGGTTTCATCGTCGTATTCCTCCTCATCATCGTCGTTAACAATAACCGTTTCACCATGATGAATCCACACTGTGTAGTCCTCAACAAATCCTCGTATAATCAAATGTGATCTGATGATAGTCACATCTACCCATGCCATACGGTTCTTGCAATCTTTACAGGGGCAAATAATTGTATCCTTATTCTCTTTCAATGTCGTTGCATGCTTCATTGCGGCTTCAATAAATTTATCCACCTCTTCACGGAAACCTGCCTTGAACCTTAACGAACCATACATCCAAGAGTTCTTGTACTCCATCTTTTACAACAACAACAAAACAAACATTAAAGGACTACTTATTTAGATATATATAAAAATTAATCAAAGTAATAATTATTTGAGAATAATTGTATATACCTTAGATATATATGAATATAAATCTAATATAATTACATGAAGCATACAAACACACCATGGTAGAGGAAAATTAATTAATGGCCCATTTATCCATAAATAATTAAAATACATATTTATTGATTACAATAAATAATTTCAAAGACAACAATTAGCAATAATTATACTTTACCCAATATCTTTCGTACAAACCCTAGTCCAATTTTATCAAACATAAATTTACAAAAACGAAATTAATAAAAAAACCAAACCCTAGATCTAGATCACATGCACATGAAACATCTATAAAACTAACTAATGGTTCACTAAAATCAAGAAACATGGACCAAATAAGGGTATGGTCTTGTTCCCCTCCCTAATTTACCCTAGTACATTTAAAAGTTGGGTCTAATTTGCTCATAAATAACTCAAGCACCATAGAAGAGAGAGAAAAAACTCTAATTATTCACTAATCAACCATTAAAACTTTAAAAAAGTGTGGAATAGCATTTTCTTACCTTCTACAACCTCTCCACCAAAGGATTTGAGACGAAAACCTTCCCCCTTAGTAGAGCAATTTTTGGGAGGTGCCCAAGGCCTCTCCACCTTTTTTTCACGGGTTGGAGTGAGTGACCCGAGGAGGAAGAAGGTGCTGCCTCAGTTTTATATGGGGGCCATTTGTAGGAGCGGCTGGTGATTGAGCCACCCCTACAAATAGGAGCTATAAATATGGGGCCATTTTTAGGGGCGGCTCAATCACCAGCTGCCCCTATAAATAGAATTTCCAGGGGCGGCTGGTGATTGAGCCGCCCCTATAAATCAGACCCTATTTGTAGGGGCGGCTCGTAACACCAGCTGCCCCTGCTGTTCCATTTGTAGGAGCGGCTGGTGTCTGGGCACCCGAGCACGCCACTGTAGGGGCGGCTCCATCACCAGCCGCCCCTAAAAAAAATCGATCCGTTGCTAAAAATCATTTTCTACGTAGTGCGTACAAATGATTTGTTGCATAGTCAGAAATATCTTAGACTTTTTGCTCAAATATCAGAGCTAGCTACTTGCATTTATTTGTGTGCACAAAATTTTATTGCATATGACTACGCCAATTTCCTGTCTAGCCTGATCATTTTTTTATTGCATGTGTGTGTTTCTTGCGTACCTTTGTATATTCAGGTGTTTTTGTATTATTTATATTCAGGTCCTTGACATCATTAGCAGCTCAACTCACAGAATGATTAATTAAGTCAACTCGTCGCGTATGTTTCCCTTCACAGAATAGTGCTAATTTCGTCTGGAATGGTTGGAGGCTATGCATAGCGCTCGTGAATAAAATATAATATGGCCAATCAAATTTCTGTGCACGTCGTCTTTATTTCAGACAATGCATCCTACGGTTGTAGAAAATTAAGCAGAGTTATATATGGCAGAACTAGATCAATATATTCCCTTTGATCTACGGCGGACGCGCAAAACCTAGCCGCCATGGAGGCTGCGAGACGGGTGGGCGGGCGAGCGAGAGAGAACGCCAACGGGGAAAGAAACATACGGGTCAGGAGTAGTTTTTTCTTTCGCCCGGGGATTGGCGGGGTTGGGGCCGAGAAAGCACGGATTTAATTTGGTCCGCGGTGGATCCAAATGGTCACCGGGGTTGTGGAGGGAACACAACTCCCGCAGGCTTTTCTTCACCCGTGGTGATGCCACGATAGCGGTGGGGAAAGCAATATCCAAAGGAGCCCTTAGGAGAGATGGGATACCATGGGCAGAGGGAAGTCAGGTGGCAGACGATCGCCCTACGGGGTGTTAGATTAGGATTTAAATTTTTTTATATACACTGTGCCATGTGGGGTCGATTTTCAGGAGCAGAAAACCAATTTTTGTTGGTAGTTCATATCAGAAACCGGCAGTGAAATTGTTCATGTACAAACCTACAGTGAAAATTACAAACCGACCGTGATACATTAACACCAGCAGTTTCAATAGAACGACGGTGGTAGATCCCTGAACTCTGAGAAGTACCTCCCCCGAGCTCCCCAACGGGCGATTCGGGGGCCGACCCCCGCCGGCGCCGCTAGCCCCCCCCCCTCTTGGCCTACCCACCGGCCGCCGTCGCCAACCTCCGGCGTGCGGTGGCGGTGGCTAGCGGCGGTCCCCCAAAAGGGTACCCGTCGTAGCCCCTCCCCCTCTCTCCTCATCGCCCCTCTTCTACACCTTCGTCTCCGGAGTTTTGGCCAGCGGTGGGAGTGGATTTGGGCCTCCTAGGGTCAGATTCGGTGTTCGCTCCTGAGGCCGCTTCACGTCGCGGGCTCCACGGCGGTGGCTGGTGGCAGCAAGTGCCCGGGCGGCCATGGCCGGATCTGGCTAGGCACTACCTGCTTGAGGTCCCTATGGCTGAAGGGCCCAAAATAGCATGCTTCCGGAGGCACTCGTCTTCCACCAGACACTAAGCACCCCGAAAGCTGGCTACATCGGACAGTTCCGTCGAGCACACCCCAAGGGAGAACTCGAACCATCCACGTTTTTCCTCTAGGATCCAATAATGAGAACGAGTTCACAATACTTTGTCTATTTCATACAACAAGAGTTCTCTAAAATACATTATTATAATACCAAGTTCAGAGTGCAGAATTTAACAGCGAAATTAAATTAAACATCTAACGATAAGATACAAGGATCCTTCTGTGCCCACCAGAAGAATCCTCCACACAACAGCAATTACTCAAGTTGCATCTACAACAGGGGTAAATAAACCCTGAGTACACAATGTACTCGCAAGACTTACCCAACTAGTGGGAATACTTTCCTGACTCCAAAGGATATGATAGGCTGTATGGTTTGCTGGGTTTCCTTTTTACGAAAAAGCATTACTAGTAGTGAATCCTTATTTATGTGTTTTAATAGCAGTCATGATTAGATCATTAGCTAACCATTCTATGTAAGCACCTGTTCTACTTTCAAGCAAGAGTTGAGCAATCAGATCCATTTCATTATTTTTAATCTTTCAGTTCTTACTACGGTGCTAGATCGTAGACAAGTCGTATCGTATTACACGACAATTCACGAACCAATGTAGCTCAGCTGGGTACTCCGAAACACACGCCTTGCTTGTACCCCAGGCACAAGCAGAACCAACCCACCACTCTCCTGTCAAGGGGTCTAGGTCCCCGTCTAAACTTGGAGTCTAAGCCCCCACACCTAAGTCCTGGACTCAGTGTGGTGCTTAGACCTCCACCATCCCCGCCTCCAATCAGTCGGTCCAGCAAGAGCCGGAACCGACGACAAGAGAGCAACGAGCCTTCCCACTCCCATAAACAAGTATGTGCTCAGGATAATAAGTCTGTGACCTAACTAGAATCCAATGCAATGACCGGTCCTTAACCGACACGGATATTGAAAACAGTGTAACCAAGCTATGCTCCATTGGCCGTGGGACACAACCTGTTACGCTCACCAATACCTGTATCATATCCCTACCCGGTCTCCATTTCTTTTCAATATTTTATCATGAGAGTAATAATAATAATCACGTATTGTGAGTAACGGTAGGTTACTCACGTTACCGATAGCTTAAGCATAGCAGCTACTCGACCTATGCTAGTAGGACTCATAGGTAGGCCGATCTATGCAAGTAGTTTCAACAATAAGCCTGTAACATAAATGCACACCACACACACACACATGCATATATATATATATATATATATATATATATATATATATATATATATATCCAGTGATTATTTAAAATAAAGGTTATGCACCGGGGCTTGCCTTGGGCAGGCATGGTGTCAGCTCAGTCAGTCAGTGGCGGCTCCAGGACCTCCTCCTACATAAGGATCTCCTCCTCGTACTCCTCGATCACCTCCTCGAACTCATGATCTCCGATGGTCACGATCTTTGCTAACTTGTTCTCTACATGGATGCGATGATGATGCAACACTTAGCATTTCGGCAACAGCAACTCTTAAAATAGAATACACATGGTAAACTACTAAGCTAGCTCTAATGACTAAGATACTAAGCTAACTATCATCTTCATCAAGTAAAGTGTTGGGTTCAACTAACAAATACCTAGCTTTACAAATGAATGATATATCTCTATTTCTACTAATGATTTAATGTATATTTAAAACAAAAAGCATTTAACTACCCTTATGTTAAGTCTATTATAAAGCTACAAAAATTAAAGTGACCACATAATAATACCATGAAGCTACTATAAAATTTTCAAAGCTAAAGCTGTCACCATTTTGCCACAAAAATTCCTACAATATTTAACCAAATAATATTAAGCACTCTCAAATGATTTAATAGCTCCTAGTATCAATAAGTATATATATGAACTAAGTACACTAACAGATAGAGCACAATTTTAGGAACTTAACAAAATTAGTTTCACAATTTTTGGATACCAACATGATTTTATATTAATTACCAAAGTTCAGCTCAGAATTAAAATGAAAAGCCATTTCCATTCTCCATGAAAAAAGCTAAACTAATTTTGGCTCAACGCGGCCCACACGCGACGCAGCGTGCGCGCGCGCGAATGCATGGCGGCCCACGCGGCACCAGCCCACGCACGCGAGGCAGCCCACGGCGAGGAAGCCCGCGCGCGCTGGAATATAGCAAAAACGCCCTCGCATTATTAGAAAATAGCGCAAACACTACACGTACTATTTCTATAGACAACAACTTTGTAACAGAACCCTCAGATCTTTCTCCTCTTTACAATGGCAAGGCCCCTAGCCTTCCCCATGCGCCGACGCGACGAGTGGTGGCACTAGCGTTTACACCGGCCACACGGGACCCACGCTGACCTATCTACGAGACCGACGCTCACCTAGGGTTCGTCGCAAGACGATGGGCGATAGTTGCACGTGCCGGGACGCCGTAGAAGGACCTCTCCACGACAGCGGACACCCTACGGCAATGGCGACGGCATTATGGTGAGCCACATCAACAACAAGGCGGTAGGGGGTAACGGGTGAGCAACGACAACTCACCAGTGACCTTACCGAGAAGCTGGCTCGGCCGAAGACGACCCGAGCGAGGCTGGCCATGCGCAAAGTCACGGCCGCATCAGCAGCGAGGAGGCGGCACTAGAGCTACGACTATTGTGTGCATGATGAAGAGGGGGCCAAGGCGAGCTAGTGTTTGTAGAGGAATTGGCATGGGGTGAAGTGGTGGAGGCTGGCCATGGCACGGGCGGTGACGGGCCTTAACGGCACGGCGGCGGGCAAAGCTCCAAAATTGGAGCTCGGCATGACGTGAGTCAAAGCGGGGTGGGGTCGGCTAGAGAGGGGATGTGAAGGTGGAGACGCGAGCACGAGGAATTGATGAGAGGTGCTCGCTCTCTGGCTTCATCGTGACGCAACGTAACGGCGGCGAAAAACAAGGGAGAAAGAGGGAAAGAGAGAGACAGCGCGGCAGGTGGGCTCGGCTCGTCCACGCCATGGTGGGACACGAGCTGCGGGAACAGGAGGCCCACGTGCCAGTGCTATGGACAATGTGTGCGCGCATCAAACCGGCGTGGCCCATGCACCGTAGTGACTTAAATGGGATGGCGATGGCGGCTCGCCCATGTGTGCGCGACAGAGGCGACACGCATAGGGCTAGCCATAGCATAGATGTGCAACAGACCAGCACGGATGCGACGACAATGCAGCGCGGCCGTAGCGGCTACCAAGACGGCAGTGCGAGGCAGCGCAGCAGGGCGCGGGGCTAGCGGCTCGCTGCGGCTGGCCTCGGCCAAGCCCAGGTGGCTCGACCGGCCAAGCGCGGTGTCACGGTTGACCACGTGGGATGCGGCTATGTGTGCGGCGTGAGAAGGTAGCTCGGTGACCACGCACTCGGCGCCAACCAACCCGAGACAGTGACACGCATGAATTTTAAAGCGTTAAACACGACCAAACGATTGCTTTAGGACCTAAACCGTCTTCACCATGCTCAAGATGGCACATGAGACTACCAAATCGAGCTATAACACTACACCACTCCTTAACCCAGTCTCTCACAATAAATTTCTAGACATAGCCGTGTCTAACTATTGGCAGACTTGAAAATATCTATGTTTTTGGAGCTGAATTTGATTTCCATTTGCGATTTCTAAGCTAGTGGAAATATTAGCTAATAATATCATATTTCGACCGCAAGTATTTCATTGTCACCTATGAAGTTTGTACTTCAAACTTTATTTAAGGATCACATACATGTTCTATAGCATTTTTGCTTAATAAAAATTGGTTTTAAACCCTAAGTGATATAACATGACTATCGAATCAACTTTCGTTTCACATTTTAGTTGATCATTTTGAGTTACAGAAATTGATTTACACACTTTATCACATGCATTAACAAATAAACATGATGCTAATGACATATTTTAGTAAATGATTTGTGGTGTAACACCAAGGGTGTTACAGTCCCTCCACGCCGGATCTACACATTTCAGGGGCATCGGCTACACGGGTGGCAGTTCTGCCCATGGTGGCCTGCTAAGGGACACGTAGGGGCCTACAGCGGTAGCGCAGCGGCTGGCCGCGGCCAGTTCGGGCCGGTCCACGTCTGCTTGTGGCCCCCACACCGGATCTGCGAGCTACGATGGCGACAGCAGGCCGGGAGGTTGCGCATGGGGTACGGCCGCCTAATGGGGCTAGGCGTGGCAGAAACTGCCAACGGCGGCTGGTTAAGGCACGCACGCCAAGGCCTACGGTGACTGCTGGTCGGGTCACGCAACAACTGGGCATGACCGTGTTGGACGATCCTCCCCTAGTGGCTGTGCCTTATGCGGGCTGACTACTCACCAGTGCTGCAGCCCTTCATCGTCGACACCTTTGCAGACTGATGCCTGAGCGTGTGATGCCCCCCACCCAACTAGCTGTGCTCGAACTATTCAGGGTGAAAACTCTACCCGTTATCTTGCTTCGGGCAGGCGGTGGTGGTGCAGCCTGTACCATCTACCTTCTTGGACGCGGCGTCGTAGGTTCTGTTCGTCACACGAGTCGATGGGTGTGGTATGGGATGAAAGTCCTCGTGCGCTCCTTCCAACGTTGTTGGCGTCTATGGATGTCATCCCCTTCTTGGAGGCTTCATTGGAGCACTTCTTCTGCTGTCCCGCTTCTCTCCCCGGAGTTGCTCCTGACTGTGTTGTGCCTACGTCTGCTTTAGCTTCCTCTTCGCTTTTTTCTATCCAGCTCTGGTGTCGCCGCAGTTGTCTGGTTGTTCACGGCGGATACTTGGACGCTTGTGCTCTTTCTGTCGGATACTTTGCCATCGTTGTTGCCTGGGTGGATACTTTGTCGCCGATGTCGCTTTGGTCTCCCCACTCTGGCAGATGCTTTGCTGTTGAGTGTGTGGTGGCCCGCCGCTTGCGGATGCTTTGTCGCGTTTTCACTCTGGCAGATACTTTGCCGCCATGTTGCTCAGGCAGATACTTCGCCGCTGTAGTCTCATCACTTCTCGGTGGATGCTATGCCACCGGGGCTTCATCTCCTTTGCTGGCACCCTTGCATTTATGCATTTTTACTTTGCAGGTATAGTCAGTTAGGTTTAAGTTGTGTGGTGGAGGGCCTCTCCCTAACGTCTTTCTTTCTGTTCTGTTTGTCATCTAGGTTCTGAACCACTTGCTCTGTGGCTTTGTAACCGGCACTATGTGTTCTCCCGTAGCTGCATTGTGTAAGCCATTCTTTCGGCTCTTCTTCTTAATGAAAAACACGTGAAGTCGCGGTCACGAAAAAAAAACAATAGCGTTGGCAAAAAAATCATCTGTGCAATAGCGGTGGTATATATTATATGGTTGGAAATGGATCTGGCTGATGGGTCGTATGAACTTTGTTGGGCGAAATGAATTTAAAAAAAATTGCTGAGATTGAAAGCTCGTATGAGCTTTTACCTCCGATGGCCAAGAGAAACAACTTTCAGTGGATTAAGGCTGAGATTGATGACATGAATATGATGTGACATATATATTTGTCAATTTTGTGGCTGTCTCTTTCTGATGTCACAAATGAATAATATCTAGATGCGCCGGCCTTTCATGTTTTTAACATTTTTATATACCCCACATGCAAATGACAATTGTGATCATCCTTGGTATATAAACACATTATTAGTTTGGGCTTAGGTCAGCAAATTAAAACAGTAGAAATTGAATTGCATTTTGTCTTCCGGTATCACAATTAGACAACCTGCAGTTGTGGCCGGTCACTTGGAATAAATTAGTAGTAGTCCAATACAACGGCCAGCAGGGCAGCTGGGCTGGGTGGGACCTGCAGGCAGTCGTCGTCCAGTGCTCCGTATCTTCCCAAATCCGGCCGGCGGCAGCGATGACTAACGCAGGTCCTATCATTATTTAATCACAAAGGCTAGCTAGAAGAGCACAATTTTTATCCAGGAAGTAGTATCTTTATATATAGAGAGAGGATGTGGGCTAGGTGTTTAATCTACATCTATACCAAATATTAAAGAGCCAAAGTTTTATTCTTATATATCTTTTCTTAGACAGCTTTGGAGTGATATGTCTGAGGTGCTAGACAGAGATGTAGGCTCAGATTTTGTTTCTAACCATGTGGCTTAGTAACAAGAAATATCTTGTAGCTATTTTTTTTTCTGCTGCCCTGTATGGGCTTTGGAAGCTGAGAAACTGTCTATGCTTTCAGGATATGATGTCGAAAAATGGTCATTGTCTATTATAGAAGGTAACAGCTATGATTCATAGCTGGTCTCTTCTTTGCCAAAGGAGATGCAAGGGGAGTTTATGGCTCAGTTGGACAGGATGAAATCTATCTCCTCAAGACCTCTCAGGATTACTGGCTGAACCAAGTAAGCAACAAGTGGGAGAGGTACCTATTTCATTCTGGGAACGACTGGAGGAACTTGGCCCAAAGATGGAACAGGCTATGGAGGAGAAGAAGTGGGTGAATCTATCTATGTTTGGTGAGGAGTGGGGTATGTTATTCTAGTTGTCTTTGTAAGAGTTGGAGGAGCCGGCGTCCTTGTGGTTTAGGTTGGTGTTTTTACTGTTCCAGTGTTGATCACAATGCATCGAATGCTTAAACTATTGTGGTCTTCCGTAATATAAAGGCCAGGGTTTTGCCCTTTGTAAGGGACCGTGACGCCTAAGAGGGGGGTGAATTAGACAACTTAAAACTCTAACTATAAACTATGGCCTCTTTTTTCTATCCTTAGCAAAAACCTATGCAAAAGATAAACTATCTAAATGTGCAACCACGGTTTTGCTAGTGTATTGCTATAACTACAACAAAAAGGAGTTATGCAACTTAGGTTCCAAAACTATCAACTAGCCTATCACTAAGCTTGGAAAGTAAAGCACAAACTAAGATTGCAATGTAAATGCGGAAGCTAAAGAGTAAGGTAGAGATATGTAAACTCCCGTCGATGACTCCGGTATTTTTACCGAGGTATCGAGAAGCGCGCAAGCTTCCCCCTAGTCCTCGTTGGAGTCCCTCGCAAGGGCCAAGCTCCCTATCGGGTAACTCCATGGATAGCCCCGGATCTTCCCCACACGCAAGTGGGTCTCTAGTGTGCCTTCCGGCAAGACTCACCCAGACCGCTCCCCGCCGTCTTCACTATCAAGCTTCCGGCCGAACTGTCGTGGGCCTTGCTCCCTTTGGTACATGGTGACGGCCACACTACAAACGCGGTTGGTGTGATCTCGCAAGACTACAAGCCCCTCCGATGTACAACAATTGTGCGCGCAAGCACCGAGTGATAAGAGGTGTGCAAACCTTACTAAACACTAGGCCTAAACTTAGAGCAAGCGCATAAGCGGTGGTCTAATCAACCTAAGCACTTCACAAAAGCACCTGCGCTAATCACCTAATGAATCACTAAGCACTATGCAAGTGAAGATCACTAAAATAGTGTATCAACACCCTTGGTATGTTTCCTCAGCTCTCCACCTTTGTCTTGGTCTGTTGGAGGCATATTTATAGCTCCAAATAAGAGAACTAGCCATTGGAATCAAAACCAACATTTCTGCTAGTGACTGGATACTGTTGTCATCCTGACCAGACGCGTCCGGTCGTGTCGATCGCTGGAGTGCGCGCGTTGATTGAACTCTGGGCCGAGTCCGGTCTCACTCGATCGGACGCGTCCGGTCGTGCTGGCGCCGCTCTAGAACCTTTTCTGGACATGATCAGACGCTACTTCTTGGTGTGTCCGGTCGTCCTGCAGTCACGTCCGGTCATGCTGAGAACATTGCCGTTGACGATGAACAGTGAAGTCCATGCGTCCGGTCTTTGCCTCGCTCAACGTCCGGTCGCTGCTGCTGACGCCTACTGTTGCCGAGCAACTGATCGGACACGTCCGATCCTCATAGGGCTTGCTTCTTCACGATCTTGCGTCTAGCTTGGTTCCCATTTTTGTGCTTGGACTTTGCTTGATGTCTTGGGTCTTCTCTTGTGCTTCTAGGGTCTTGCTTATGGTGTTGATCATGGGATCATCGTGTCACCTTCGTCCAAGTCATGTCTTGCACCCTATTGAACTACAAAAACAATTACTTGCAAATTCATTAGTCCAATTTGGTTGTGTTGGTCATCAAACAACAAAATCCAAAGTAAATGGGCCTAGGGTCCATTTTCCTTATAATCTCCCCCTTTTTGGTGATTGATGACAACACGACCAAAGCAAGCAAATAATAATTTTTTTGGAATTTAAAAACTATTTACTTGCTAGAATGCAATGCAAAGGGCAAGGTTATATGATGCTAAAAGATACCACATGTAAACATCTTTGGAAACTTATCTTGCCCTTGCAAATATCCCCATGTGGCATTATGGATTTAAGCCTCCCCCTAACTCCATAATCCACTATCCTCCCTTTCTCGGACCATTACACTTGTAAATTATTATGATCGGACTTGCTTTTGGTCCTACAAATTCTCCCCCTTTGGAATCAAACACCGAAAAGGAAGACATTAGTAGCACAAGGGAGGGTCAAACTTTGTGATCCTTTATATGTGGAGTGGAATAGGTCACAAAATTTGACTCACATTACATAGACTAAGCTCCCCCTAAATATATGCATACATATGATGAAGAATGTAGTTTATGCATAATTGGCAAATTAATGCTCAAGGGAGTTTAATCTATATAAAGCATGGAGAAAGCATATAAATACCAAAGTGAAATCAACATGATGATATCGGTTTAGAAATACCACATGTGGAAACCAATTTGATTTATACCACTTGCAATAGGTGGTGGATATTTGAAGTATGATGCTTAACTCCAGGGACTCTATTTTCCTTGTAATGAGACTACTACACACATGATACGCTTGAAAAGGTGTTAGTCTCGAAGCATCCAACTTGTAGAGTAACCTCCCCCTAAAATTGTGCACACAAGTATGGAATACTTGTAGGAGGCATGCACATTGATTTTAGAATAAAAAATACCACTTGAAAGATGACATCACATGAATGTGAGAATCATTTTCGAAAGTGATATTCGGGAGAAATTATCTACAATTTGGACTTTGGCACATATTAGATGGACAATTGTAAAACAAGTTATGTGTCGTGCTCCCAAACAATTTAAACCATGTAGATTTGCTCCAAGGGTTAAGAGTGAAACCGGGCAAGCCTACCATAACATATACCTAGTGTATGCAAGACAAAAGATTAAACATGCAAATGCAAACCTAGGCATGAAAAGGAACTAGATGCTAATTGAAATTGCAAGAAATTAAATCTAGTTACATAACATGGTGAAAGCTCTAGTTTGATTTTGGTTAATTGATGAAACCCTAAATTCTAACCTAGTTTATCAAAGTGATTATGAGATAGGTAGCACTATTCCAAGTGGTGAAGCAAATGAAGATCATGACATGATGATGGTGATTCCATGGTGATGATCAAGTGCTTGGACTTGAAAAGAAGAAAGAGAAAAAGAAAAGGCTCAAGGCAAAGGTATAAGTTGTAGGAGCTATTTTGTTTCGGTCTTCAAGACACTTAGCGAGTGTGATCACATTTAGGATTGTTAGTCGTACTATTAAGAGGGGTGAAACTCGTATCGAAATATGGTTATGAAAAGTGCCACTAGATTCTCTAACTCATTGCATATGCATTTAGGATCTAGTGGAGTGCTAACACCATTGTAAACATTTGTGAAAATATGCTAACACATGTGCACAAGGTGATACACTTGGTGGTTGGCACATTTGGAACATTCACGTGTTCGGTCAGTGGCGTAGTGAAGTCCGCCCTCGGTCTCTTGACCGGACGCTGGCGCGAGAATTGATCGAACGCTCAGGGCCTGAGTCCGGTCAGTATGACATATGTTGACATATGTGGCGCACAGGGAGATGTTGAGTGACCGGACGCTGGGTGAGTCCGGTCGGGCACGATTGTGATTTTTCGCTTCTGGATGCTTACAGGAAACGACCGGATGCTGAGGTCCTGCGTCTGGTCACTTCGAAGCAGCGCATCCGATCACAACTTAAATGTACTGATGACCGTTGAGATCAGGCGATCAGCATTTGAAGCAGGGGACACGTGGCCCACGTCGCGCGACCGGACGCTGGGGTCTAGCGTCTGGTCGATCTGACATGCGCGTACGGTCGCCCTGTTTTTTAGTGGACTGAGGAGCCAATGGCTCTATTTTGTGGGGGCTTCTATTTAAGCCCCATGGCTGGCTGAAGCTCACTCTCTTGGCCATTTGCATTGACATAGCAACCTTGTGAGCTTAGCAAAAGCTCTCCCACTAATCTCCATCATTGATTTATCATCTTTGTGAGATTGGGAGAGAATCCAAGTGCATTGCTTGAGTGATTGCATCTAGAGGCACTTGGTATTCGTGTTTCGCTGCAGGATTCACTTGTTGCTCTTGATGGTTGCCACCACCTAGATGGCTTGGAGCAGCAGAGGAGGATTGGCATGAGTTGGTGATTGTTTATGGCCATCTCTGGTGATTGTGAGGGGATTTGTACCTTCCCCGACGGAGCACCGAAAGGTAACCCTAGTGGATTGCTCGTGTCATTGAGTTACCTCACTTGTGGGTAGGTTCTTGCAGTGTTCAATTGTGTGGATGAGGTTCGTGCAACACCTCTTAGCCGCCGAACCACCAAGTGTTGGTCGACACAACGGGGACATAGCGTGTTGGCAAGCACGTGAACCTCGAGAGAAAATTGGTTGTCTCTTGCTCTTTGGTATTCTCCTGGTGATTGATTTAGTATTCATCTTATGATTGGTTCACTCCTCTACACGGCGGTATAATCACCCTACTCACTTATTTGTATTCTTGCAAACTAGTTGTAGCAAGCTCTTTAGTGTAATTAGAATTGAGAGCTTGCTTTGTTGTTTTAAGTTCATCTAGTGGAGCTCTTTAGTGTAGCAAGTGTGAGAGCTCTTAGTGAATAGTGACATAGCAAATTGTGTGTCTAGAGATCATAGAAACTAGAATTGTTGGATAGGTGGTTTGCAACCCTTGTAGAGCTAGAGCAAGTTTGCATTTCGCTATTTGATATACTAATCAAATTGCTCTAGCTGATTTGTAGATTTTTAAATAGGCTATTCACCCCCCTATCCATATTAGGACCTTTCAAGTGGTATCAGAGTCATGGTCACCATTTGATTAAAGGCTTAACAACCTCGATGTCAAATTATGGCTCAAGTTGTGTTCAACCATGTGGGGGGCAAACCACCGTTCTTTGATGGCACATGCTATGATTATTGGAAGAGAAAGATGAGGATGTATCTTGGTTGAATCATTGATCAAGTATGGGAGGTGACCGTTCTTTGATGCTATCATTGATCCCGACAATCCCACCAACCAATATAAGACCAACAAGCAATGCAATACAATGGCTCTCAACACCATATACAATGCCATTGATTCCAAGGTGTTTGTGCAAATCAAGGATTGTGAAAGAGCTAATGAGGTGTGGAGGAGATTGGAGGAAACATATGAGGCACACCAGCGGTGAAGAGTGCCAAGTTGTACATCCTCAAGGATAAGTTGACAAGCTTCAAGATGAAGGATGATGAGAGCATTCTAGAGATGTTCCATCGGTTGCAAGTAATTGTCAATGACTTGAAGGCTTTGGGAGAGAAGATCAAGGATGATGATGTCTCTCATCGGTTCTTAATGTGCCTACCTCCAAAATTTGAGATGTTGAGATTGCTTATCATAAGAGGAGGATTGAAGGAGATTACCTCTAACCAAGTACTAGGTGATATCATGACACAAGAGACATACCGTATGGAAAGGGAGGGGGATGACAAGGATGACAAGAAGGAAGAAGAAGACAAGAAGAAGAAGAGTATAGCATTCGAGGCTAGCTCATTATCATCCAAGAACAAGGGAAAGTCAAAGAAAGAATCAAGTGATGATGATGATCTTAGTGATATTGATGATGAAGCTATGGCCCTCTTTGTACGCAAGATAGGAAAATTCATGAAGAAGAAGCACTAGTACAGAAACGGCCTGTACTCCCAGTTGGGAAACCCCTTCAGTCCTGGTTTCTCAACCGGGAGCACGAATCCAGGACTAAAGGGCCCCCTCCTTTAGTCCTGGCTTCTCGCCCGGGACTAAAGGTGCACCTTCAGTCCCGGTTGGTAAGACCAACCGGGACTAAAGAGGCCTCCTAGCCTGGCCACGTGGGGTGGCCCTTTAGTCCCGGTTGGTATTACCAACCGGGACTAAAGGTTTCCTTTTTTTTCTTTTTTTGTTTCTATTTTCAATTGATGATTCGTTTTGGTTTTCGAATAAGTTTTCGAATACGCATTCTACGCTCCTAGTAATATACGTATTCTACACGTTTATAATGTTCGAACATTTTGTACAAACTAAAGTATGAAACTAACGTATATATTACATGCATATACATATATTGTACGTTATTTTATGTACATATAATATATATATATATATATATTACAAATAAAGCTTGCATTGTATATTCTATCATATCCTTGGGATAACAAATTCACTCCATTTGGTTCGGCTTCCATGTTTTGTTGACGTCATTGTAGAACTCGCCGGCGGGGTTGAGGACCTAGTCATTAAGAAATCCTACTATGGTCTCTTGAATTGCTTTCAGTTGATCACGTCGTATGACTTTTTCCTTCAACCATAGAGTCTTCAATAAAAGTTAAAGGAAAAATATTAATATATATATATATATGTGTGTTGGTCACGTGATTACTTATATATATGAGCAACAAAAGAAATTGTGAATATATGAATATATTTATATAATGTACTTTGAGGATCTCTTCAGGAGTTCTTTTTGCGTATGCCATGATGAACTCGCAAACATAGTATCCGCAGTAGTTGTTCCCCTGTTCTTGCCTCAGAACCCACTTTTACGAGAAAAAAGATCCGGTGAATTGAAAGCATGCATGGTGTTAATTGAATTATATATATATATATAAATGTAGCTAGTACTTACTTTGTGTGCAATTACATCCAGTGACGCTTTGCTATGTTTCATGTGGTGTTCCTTAATGAAACTTTTCCAAACACTGTGCCCAATAAAATAAAAAATTAATTTGGCCTTTAATAATTGTTGCAGTTAAGAGATCGGTGTATATATAGTTGCTAGAGAGACCAAATTACCCTTGGATAATATCTATCATGTCTTGGTACTCTGTTTGCTCTTTTCTTAATGAGTCTAAGATGCTCAACCGACTATTGGCCATATCGATGACCATCAATATCCAGTGATTGTTGCATATGTTTTTATACACAAATATGATCGACATTAACTAGAGTCAATATATATATATATATATATATATATATATATATATATATATATATATATATGGGAGATAGCTTAGCTAGTAAGCAAATAATTGAACAAATGTCCATATGATCGATATTAATTATTTAACACTCACTTGAAGTTGTAGGGGAAGAGTATGTTCTTGTTTTGTTGGTTCACTAAGAACCTCATGAGATTTTTCTCGAGTTCAGCTTTCCGTTGAGGCGGGGGTTAGGGTGTTTGAATACGACATTTGGATCAATGAAACCAACATCATTATCATTTCTCTTTCTGAGTTCTGTCATCTCATATCTACATATATAAAAATATAGTGTGAGGATATATAATTTATATATATACATGTAGCTTTATATATATAAATACTTTAATAGTAGAAAATAATCACACTTATAGACAATAGCAGCTAATGAGACTTTTGTCGAGAGAGTCCAGGTGGCATAGTTGGTGTAATTCTACAAACTCGACATATATAATGTCATCGCCACGGAAGTAATGTTGGTTTCTAACTCTGACAGGAACAAAGGCCTCTCCCCATTCACACGCCGCCATGTACCACTTGTTTAACAGGTACATTTGCGTACCCAGTTCACCTAAGGCCTTAGGGTTGTATAGACTCTTTCCATGTTCAAAATTTTTCCAAGGATCCACTTTCGGAGCAGATGGTCCTTCAGTGAGCACTTGGGCAAGGTCCAAACCAGTTTCCTCGTAAAACCGAGCTAGCTCCTCAAAATCGACGTTTAAGTCTAAGTTCGAACCATATTCACTAAGAACGACAAGAGGGGGGACTGATTGTTGCGATTGTTGTCCGAGTTCTGCAACACCTTTCCTTGGTCTAGTCTTTTTCTATGCCGCCTCAAATGACTTGGTGAGAGAGCGATCGTAGTCCGATTTTGGCAGGGTCTTTTGAGATTCCCGCTTTTTCTGGTCCACCTTCTTTCTTAGAAGATCTGGAGGTAGGTAGAAGTACGGTTTCTCCGAGTTCTCCCTCGCTTCTCGTTGCTTTTTCACTTTTTCAAAGAAACTATCCACATCTTTTTGTACTGTGGCATTTAATTCATTTTCACTTTTCTCATAAGACAGTTTTTGGGAATAAGTGGATTAGATGTGGCTTTCTTCTTTGCCGGCTGGTGGGCCAACGGCTTTGTTTGCGGGGCGAACCTCTTAGGAACTGGCTTCTTCTTAGTCATCAAGGGAGGTGGGGAAGGCGTTGTAGACCTCTTTAGAGGCGTTGGAGACCTCCTTGGAGGCGTTGGAGACCTCCTTGGAGGTGGCGGCGGTGGCGGCGTTGCCACCTGATTTCCTAGAGCACTATGATGATCTAGAGATTGGATAATTAGACTTAGGTTGGTGGAGACCTTGCTATGTGAGTACAAAAAAGAATAATTAGGTATAAGAAATTGTTATTTTTAATCATGCATGTCAATAGAAAATTAGTGAATTTTTTTTTGTTCACTTTTGTCCACACCTATTATATGGCAATTGAGGAAGCGGCGGTGGACTAGAGACCCCGGGAATAATGATGTAGCGCTTGCGCCATAGTATGAATGTCTTATCTGCTTCTCCTAGAGTCTTCTCCCCATCAGCTCCTGGAATGTCAAGAGCCAGATCACTAAAACCTTTGTTAACTCTATCCACTAAGACGCTAACATATCCAGGTGGTATTATTGCCCCATGGATTCTTGGTGTCTTGGTAGTATCTGGATGAGAAAAAACACTAAGAGCCATCGTGATTGTGGCATTCTCTTTTGGAATATGTAGCTCACATGATGTAAATGGTGCAGTGATGTCATCCACAGGGAAACATAGCATTGCGTCATCTTGATTTGGCAACTCCGTGGAAGCGCAGCTGCTTTTCAACTGATCAGGGGGGCTAATATTAATGTTGATTCCTGCATCTGATGCCAGCCTTTGGGCTCTCATTGCTATTTGCACTTGCTTTATGATTTTGTCTTGCATTCTAGCTTGCATGTTTTTTTCGTGCTCTTGTGCTTGAAGCAACGCCTCCCATGACTCACGAACATATTCCTCCAACCTGCTGATCCGCGCTGCTTCCTCATCCTTCCTTCTCTGCCGACTTCTGTAGGTATCTCTGTCGTTAGGGAAACCATGCTCCCAAGAAATGTTCCATCCTAAACCTCTTGTTCGGCCACTGTGTTCAGCAATCCTGATGGCATACGTCAGTTCATCCTTCTCTCTATTGGGCCTGAACGCACCAATAGCTTTAGCTTGTAGAGCATAAGATAATCTTTGTGTTGCTCTTTCGAGTTTTGGGCCATGAACCAGCTTCCCGGTCTCTAGGTCTAGTCTTCCCCCATGAGCGAAAAACCAATTCTTCGCGCGTTTGGGCCAATTGAGTGATTCTGGTGTGATACCCTTGGCAAGAATGTCCGCTTCCATTTTTTCCCACTTGGGAATGGCAGTCGTGTAGCCACCTGATGCCATGCCATGGTGGTATACCTTCCGTCGGGCATTCTCTTGGTTCCTTCTCACCCGTTCCTCACCCTCTTCCGATGTCTTATACTGTACAAAATCATTCCAGTAGGGCCTCAACTTCGTGAGCGGGCCACTAGTATTGAAATTCGGCATTAGGTTCTTCTTGACGTATTTTGTGTATAGGGATTTCTTCTAAGTCTAGAATTGCGTGGCCATCTTCTTCATAGCCCACTTTTGAACTAGCTCCTTCAATTCATTATCATTGATATCATCATAATCATCCGCTTGCAACATGAAATATTGAAGGATATCATCCCAAATTAAATTCTTATCAAGATCTGAGACAAAACTAACATGAGGCTTGTTGATCTTTTGCTTACATTCATGGGCACTGATCGGAAGTCTGTCCCTTACAAGGTACCCACAGTGTTGCACGAATTTCCTTGCATGTGGACCAAGTGGTTCACCTGTCTCGATATTGAATTCCGATATTATGTAGCGCCCCTCCAATGGCTTTTTTGGGCCTCGAATATTTTTGCTTTTCGCTGTTGTGGTCGTCAATCCAGAGGGCTACGTATAAAAAAATAATAAATAAATATCATGTGTACACATAATAGATGATAGATATTCAAATATATATATACAATATTCAAATATATATATATAAATATATATACCTCGCTAGTATTTTCTTGCACAATATTTTCTTGGTTTTCTTCAAGAGCTAGGTATTGACTCCCGTCATCTACATCCTGCTGGTCACCATCGGCAAATTGAGTGCCGGTGTTGATAATATTCATCATTTCTTCATCCATGTTGTCTCTCGAGGCAGCCATCTAACTTTTACTCCACTAGATATATCTATAAAAAATAAAACATGTTTCAATAAATAACCATCCGTACTAGTTGACCTTGCTTACGTGATCATCTCGGCGAGCATTTCTCCACCGGATGGCACCGTACTTGGCCAAGGAAGAGCTCCAATTCTACGAGGAAGGGAACATGGTCTTTCACGACCATTGCCGCTCTCCCTCGTACAATCAAAGCTCCTCCTTGACGTCCGTTACCGCTCGGCAGAGAACATGCTCGCCGAGATGAACACGGTCCGCAAATTCAACTAATACGGATGTTGCTATTTTGATATGTTGAATTATTAGCACTTATTTACGTTAATTGTTAAACAATTTCAATTATGAATTTATGAAATCATGCTCAAATATGTGTTCTATATTTGCTACATATTATAAATTAGAACTGTAGGCTCAAAAATGAACAACCTATCACGCAGGCTCAAAAATACTAGGCTTTAGGAGTTTAGGTTGTTAACAAAATGAACAACCTATCACGCTGGCTCAAAAGTACTAGGTCATAGTTCAATTGGTAAACAACATACCCAACAACGAGATACCCAACCAAATATTAGGCTTTAGGAGTTTAGGTTGTTAACAAAATGAACAACCTATCACGTAGGCTCAAAAATACTAGGTCATAGTTCAATTGGTCAGAATCTTTGTGGTGAAACTTGTCCATATAGTTTGAGTCTCAGCAAGAATGCTAGTATTTGTGGTTAATTATTTTTTAATGATAAACAACAACGAGATAACTTTGGTTCTTTCGTTAATTTTAAGATATGTTAGCTTAGCACCTTGGAGGTACTAAGATATGGTTTCTATGTACTTATTCATCAGACGTGTGTAGTTACATACATATAGTTGTCTGCATTTATACCATTCTTTAAAAAACAACACGAACTAAGAATGCAACTGTTCGGGCTTCGATTCTACGAACGAAGAGCTGAACCATGACCGGCACCGCAACCGATGGAAACGAGCAATGCAGCCGCAAAACCATGACCGGCAGAGCTGAACGACGACTGATGCCTGCTCAAACGAGCTGCACCGCTGGGCACCGCAGCCGCATGGAGTTGGCAGCACGAGTTCTCCGCCATCCCGCACGTCGTGTTTTACAGAAACTCAAACACGCTCAAACATACAATGCTACTGATTACAAACATACAAGAGAAACTAATAATTACAAGGCTCGGCCGTGCTCCGGTGGTGAGGCAGCGCGCGCGGGGAAGGCTCGGGCGAGCTCTGGTGAGGCAGCGCGGGGGAGGCTCGGCCGCCCTCCAGTGAGGCAGCATGTGCGGGGAAGGCTCTGGCGAGCTCCGGTGAGGCAGCGCGGTGAAGGCTTGGCACGCTCTGGTGAGCACGAGTGAGGTGGGGGCTAGGGATGAGGACGGCGTGCGCTCCTACGAGGATGAGCAAGGCGCGCTGCCCGGACGGAGAAGAAGCGCGCTGGCCAGCTAGAGAAGAGGCGCGCTGATGAGGCGAGGCTAGGGTGGTCGCCTAGGAGCGGCGGCACTGCTGGATCGATCTGGTGGAGAAGATGAGGCGACGGCGTGGCAGAGACAGAGAGGAAGAGAACTAGGGCGTGGTTTATAAAGGGATACCTTTAGTCCCGGTTGGTAGATCCAACCGGGACTAAAGACTCTTTAGTCCCGAGCTATTATTAGAACCGGGGCTAAAGGTATGAGCATTAGTCCCGGGAGTACCCACGACCCGGGAGTAAAGGGCATTTGGGTGGGACGTGAAAACTGCAGCTCTACCTTTAGTCCTGGGTGGTTGATCCACCCGGGAGTAAAGGGAGATCTGTCCCGGCTAGTGGATACACCCGGGACTAAAGAACCACCTTTAGTCCTGGGTGGTTGATCCACCCGGGAGTAAAGGGGGAGCTGCAGTTGGCTTCCTCCAATTACCATAAGTTTTTTCCTTTTTTATATATTTCTTTTATATAAATATGCAGAGAGTTATTAATTGCCTAATAAATAAAATATTATCCAAAAAAATTATAAAAAAAATTCTTGGACTTGGTTTTGCATTATTATACGCAACATAAATTTGTAAAGTAAACTCTTTTGTTTTACTGTATAAATATTTGACATAGTGTAAATAATAATTACAATTTACACCATACAAAAATATACTACTTAATTAAAATCATTAAAACTATTGTTTTTGGACAGGAAATTAGTTTTCATATCTTATTAACGTTCATCATTTGGTTTTTCATCACACATTCTCCACGGGAAATCCACCGTCTAACAGAAAATTCATTTAAACAGTAGAAAATATGAAAACACGACAATAAAATCTGAAGTCACAATTATTACATAATAGGTCTAATACATCACTATATATCAAGCGGGCACAGTAGTGAACTTCTTCTTAACATATATCCCTTGGTTATGATTGCGTCGTAACCATGGAGTGTCCTCATCATTTAGCTGGATGCTTGGGTCTTTGTTCACTGTGAAGGGTGAAATTCAGTCATCCTTTTCATAATCTTCTGATATGTCTGACTTGTCTTCAATTTCGATGATGTTTCTTCTCCCTAAAAGAACTATATGGCGCTTTGGCTCATTGATTGGGTCGTTATTGTTTTTCCCTCTCTTCGGTTTTGTAGCCATGTCCTTGACATAGAACACCTGATTCACATCCTTGGCAAGGACGAACGGTTTGTCTTTGTACCCAATATTGTTGAGGTCCATGGTTGTCATTCCATACTGGTTGTCGACTGCTACCCCGCCTCCAGTCGCCTTTACCCATTGGCACTTGAACAAAGGTACCTTAAAAGTAGGTGCATAGTTTAGTTCCCATATCTCCTCTATGCGGCCATAATATGTTTGCTTACTTCCATTAGGGTCGGTGGCATCTATGCGGACACCACTGTTTTGGTTGGTGCTCCTTTTATCTTGGGCTACTGTGTAAAATGTATTCCCATTTATCTCGTACCCTTTGTATGTGAGGATATGCCACGATGGCTGCCTAGCCAACAAATGAAGTTGCTCATCAATACTCTCATCACCCTAACATTCTTTTCGCAATCAGTCGCTGAAAGTTTCCATGTGCTGATGCATAATCCAAGCTTCAGACTTCCCTTGAAACTCAGATCGGAGCAACTCTTTATGTGTCTCGATATACGGATCCACCAAAGAGGAGTTTTGTAGAACTGTGTAGTGTGCTTTATTAAAATAATTGTCCTACATACCAGTATATGGTTTCTTCCCTAGTGTCCCCTTTCCACTTAGTCTCCCCTCGTGTCGCGATTTAGGAACACCAATTGGGTCAAGGTCGGGAATAAAGTCAACACAAAACTCAATGACCTCCTCTGTTCCATAGCCCTTGGCGATGCTTCCTTCTGGTTGAGCACGGTTGTGAACATATTTCTTTAGGACTCCCATGAACCTCTCAAAGGGGAACATGTTATGCAGGAACACAGGATCGAGAATGCTAATCTCCTTGACCAGGTGAACTAGGAGGTGTGTCATGATATTAAAGAAGGAAGGAGGGAACACCAACTCAAAGCTGACAAGAAATTGAACCACATCATTCTATAGTTTACCTAGATCCATTGGATCGATTGCCTTCTAAGAAATTGCATTTAGGAATGCACATAACTTCACGGTGGCTAGACGTACATTTGGAGGTAGAATTCCTCTTAATGCAATGGGAAGCAATTGTGTCATGAGCACGTGGTAGTCATGGGACTTTAAGTTTAGGAATTTCTTCTCTGGCACATTTATTATACCCTTTATATTCAAGGAGAATCCAGATGGTACCTTGATGCTTGCTAGGCATTCAAACATGCTTTCCTTCTCTTCTTTGCTAAGAGTGTAGCTGGCAGGACTTAAGTAATGGCATCCATCATCTGTCTTCTCTGGATGCAGGTTGTCTCGTTCTTTCAAACACCGCAGGTCCTGTCATGCTTCAAGTGTGTCCTTAGGCTTCCCATACACACCCATGAAGCCTAGCAGGTTCACACAAAGATTCTTCGTCAGGTGCATCACGTCGATCGCGCTACAGACCTCTAGGACTTGCCGATAGGGTAGCTCTCAAAATATGAACTTCTTCTTCCACATGGGTTCGTGACCGTCAGTGTTGTTCAGAACAGGTTCGCTGCCATGTGCCTTTCCAAATACTACTTTCACATCCTTGACCATATTGAGTACATCCTCACCAGTTCGGTTGCCTGGCTTGGTCTGGTGGTCTGCCTTACCTTCAAAATGCTTGCCTTTCTTTCTTAGGGGGTGATTCGCAGGAAGAAATCGATGATGGCCAAGGTACACGACCTTTTGACATTTTTTCAAGAATATACCTTTAATGTCATCGAAACAGTGCGTGCATGCATTATATCCCTTGTTTGATTGTCCTAAAAGATTACTTAGAGCAGGCCAATCATTGAGTGTTACAAACAACAATGCTCGCAGGTCAAAGTGCTCCTGTTTGTGCTCATCCCACACACGTACACCTGGTCTGTTCCACAAAAGTAGAAGTTCTTCAACTAGTGGCCTTAGGTACACATCGATGTCGTTGCCAAGTTGCCTTGGGCCTTGGATGAGGACTGGCATCATAATAAACTTATGCTTCATGCATAACCAGGGAGGAAGGTTGTAGATACATAGAGTAATAGGCCAAGTGCTATGACTACTGCTCTGCTCCCCGAAAGGATTCATACCATCTGTACTTAAAGCAAACCTTAAGTTTCTTGCATCATTTGCAAACTCTAGGAATTCTCTATCGATTGCTCTCCACTGGGACCCATCAGCAGGGTGTCTCAACATATTGTCTACCTTATGGTCTTCTTTGTGCCATCGCAACAACTTTGCATGGTCTTTGTTTCTGAATAGATGTTTCAAGCATGGTATTATAGGAGCATACCACATAATCTTGGCAGGGATTTTCTTCGTGGGACGTTCGCCCTCAACATCACCGAGGTCATCTCACTTGATCTTATACCGCGATGCATGACATACCGGGCATGCATCTAACTTCTCGTACTCCTCGCCATGGTAGAGGATGCAGTCATTAGGACATGCATGTATCTTCTGAATTTCTAATCCCAAAGGGAAGACTACCTATTTTGCTTTGTATGTAGTGGCGGGCAATTCGTTATCCTTCGGAACCATCTTCTTTTGGATTTTCAGTAACTCCCAAATCCCTTGTCAGATACACCATTCTTCACCTCCATTGTAGCAATTCCAGTGTGGTACCCAACTTTTTCTGCCCCGCATCACAAGTTGGGTATAGCAATTTCTTGTGATCCTCTAGCATGTGCTCGAACTTGATCTTCTCCTTTTCACTTTCACATTCTCTTTGTGCATCATGAATGGCCTGACCAAGATCATCAGTGGGCTCATCTTCTGCCCCTACCTCTTCCTCAGCTTCTCCCATTGCAGTATCATTGAAGGCCCCATATTTAGCAATAATGTCATCATCGTCCCATTGTTCTTCTTCACCTTCTTCCATTACAACTCCGGTTTCTCCATGCTTCATCCAACAAATATAGTTTGGCATGAAACCTGACTTCAACAAGTGTGAATGAAGACTCCTTGAGCATATTCCTTCAAATTCTTACATATGGCACATGGGCAACACATGAAACCATCGCGTTTGTTTGCCTCGGCCACACGTAAGAAAGAATGCACACCCTCAATGAACTCTTGGGAGCGGCGATTAGCAATGTACATCCAATGCCGGCTCATCTGCATTACATGACATACATACCATATTAAAACCTAGAACATAATTAGTTAATTATACGACATGCATGCCATCACACAAGGTATTAATTTATGAAAGTCTCGCTACAATGTAGACAATCCCAACTACCACTAAAAAAACTAAAGCTAAAATGCACTTCAGCAGCATAAGGATTTCGCGACCAATCTCAACTA